>NC_141095.1:7993079-8613793 GCF_041138505.1 Cibotium barometz | reverse complement strand
CTACCAACATTATCATTTGCATTAGCCAAAACAGACATGGAATTATAAAAGAAGATTCCTTATGTTGCGTGAGTTATCATATAGCAATGTGCATATCTCTATATGGAAGACAATAATTCTTCCACTGATGCACTCTACATTTTTTCACTCTTCCACATTCGATGAATATAAAGTTGTAAGAAAATTTTAATTCTTAGCTATAGAGCACAAAACAATTAGGCATTGAACACAAAAAATAAAGACTACTTATTGAATCTTACTATTTGTCTCAGATCTTGTACTTTCATCATGGTGATGTAGCATTATGTCCGTGTGCATATAAACATGTTGTACAAGGACCTCGATTACACCATTTGGCTGCTTGCAAAACTCCACGATCCTACCTTTCCAATTCTTGTTTTTAGGATCACCAATGTTTTTTCATTTTACCTTGAATTCTCCTTGAGTGTTGGGTGGTCTCATCATGATCTAGTTTGACTTCCTAAACCACTAAGGGATCCAGCTACCATCAGCATCCTTCTTGTTGAAAATCTCCACACTTTCAATGCCGCAGATGTGTTTTCTCCTACATCTCATCTATAGAGGGAAAAGAGAACATTATTATCATTTTGTTGAGCTCAACAATCTAAATAACAAAAATAAAACTTTAAAGAAATGTTGTGAATCTTGTGTTGAGATTCAAGCTCGATGTCAGCTTGTGGACAGCTGCACCATGTGCTGGCATGTTAGGTAGCAGCATGTGTGAGACATAAATGAGGATGTTGATGGTGCAGATAATAAGACAAGAGCTTTTATCTTCTCTGGATCAGGTTCAATTCCATTCTGAGACATGCTTTACCTATGAAGCCTTGCCACCTATCACAATCTACCCAATGTCATGGAATGGTGTGGCATATTGTGTAATACTCTCTGAAAGATCCCTTCCCCCTCCACACAACGAATTCGGGGGTGCTAGCAGTAGAAGTAGCACTTCTTGCGTGGGACAGAGCCTCTCACTCGGGGCCTCACCCACCACAGATATCTAGACAAGAGACTAATCCCTCGGTTCTTCCAAAATCAAAACCGGGAAAAACTTCCCTCACACGAAAAGCACGAGTGATTTCTCCAGGATAGTTTTATTCTAATGTAGTCAAGGTCATCACTCACTAACCAAACTGATCCCACCGAACCCGTAAGTCACATGGTCAGATCAAGGAAAAGACTGGCACTTAGATCATAGAGACCAATGCTTTTTTTCCTCATCGAGAGGCAGAGCCGTTGATTATTTTCCATAGAATAATTACTATCCGGGATTTACTTCATCTATCGTATCATTTTAGGGACAATCCATCAGTCCAGCCTACCCCATCCAATCCCATGGGTTAGCCAACCACCCAACCATTGTAGTGATGGGATCCATTTAGGAATTTTAGTTAGGTTTTGCATTAGGAAAATTCTGGACTCAAAAGAGGGCTGTCTCAACAATAATATAATAATAGACACATAGATTGAGTGACATGTAATCTACGAACGATATTCATCGGTGGTGGGACCTCTGTACAAACCCACCCAAAACGTGGAGAAACTCTTATCTTCATGAAATATTAAAAAAAACCATCACCTTGTCTTAAAATATTTAAAACCGTTTTTTTGTCAACACCTGACACAATAAAAGAATGTTTTCCACATTCCTGTGTTAGACGTGGAGCACTAAAAAATTCTTTCCACCACCCTTAGAACTAATGAAGCTTGAATGCTTGGAATAGATAGATACACATTCTCCCTTCCACTTTTGAATCTCGAAACATCTTTGGCGCCCAAAAGAACACACCGTCCCTCATTTCTTCTTCCCTCCTTGATCCACAAAAGCGGTTAGCTCAGTCATCCACTTTCTGCTACTTCTTCTTTCTCATACGTCTGTTAATCTATCATGGCACCCGAAAGTGGACTGAAACGAGCAAGGAGCAGCATCTCATCTGTTGTGTTGTATAACATAAAAGACGAGAACGAAGAATGGATTCCCCAAGTATACATGAGGTACTCTTGGGTCACTATGCAGCCAGGAAAACGAGGCCACTACCGAGTGAAGGGAAAGGCATCTGAAGACTTGGCCAAACATTGGAAAGGAAGGATCCTTGTCTTTAAGATGGCACTAGGAGGGAAAACTGTCAAAGAAGTGTTGATCCAGCATGTATTCATGCAAAAAGAGATCAACGTGGGACCATTGGAAGGACTTCCAAGACACAGACCACATTGTAAGTGCTTGTGTTTTGTATTTCAATGTTGCAAATAAGGTGATTGATATACATTTTTCTGCCTTGCACAGATTTGTACCCATCCAATGTTCAGGAGTGGGAGCCTGCACAATGCTTGACGGGATTCTTAAATGTCGTACATGGTGAGGTGGGGGAACTTCAATATGAAGGTCGTGCAACAAGTGATCTCGCAAGAAGTAGAACATATTTCTATGACTCATTTTATACCTTGCCCACTCAATCGAGTCGACATGGAAAGTTGGAACGTATTTCGTTGCCTGCACTTGATAGTCCTGAGTGGCCATTACTTGACACAGAAGTGATAGAGTCATATAGGACCAAAATGTTAAATGATATTAAATGTGCTATGAAGCCTAGCATTGGTGCAAGAAATGTCCACTTAAGTTTGTTTGTTCCAATTGCATGCTTTGTTCATTTATTTTCTGATTGTAAACAATTGAGAAAAACTAGAACAACTTTTGTGTGCAAAGATATAGATGAAGCCTGGCTTGATCATTTGTTTGACAAAGGTTGGAGAGTGAAATCATCAAAGGGAGATGATTTGATCGAATGTCGATTGAACACCTCCAACATTGCATTTCGGTGAGTGTTATGACATTTAAATGTATTTTTGTGAAACAGTTACAACGCTTATTTGATTATACTCAAAAAATTATCCTAATGATATTTTGGAATCAAATACTATATTGCCAGGCAACATCTGTGCATGTCATTTACTTATAGAAGGTGGCGATGGATAAACAACAACTGGGAAAGCATGGACCAAGATACAAGAGATGGCAGCCACTCTTGCTTGATAGATATAGTTATGATTCGACAGGGTCACCCATCTTTGACATTGGAAGTGGAAGAGAATTGGACTCTCGAATATGTTAGGAAGGAATTAAAAGTAGCTATTCAGAATCCTCCAGATCAATTTTGCTTCAAGCTCGATGGTCGGAAGCTAAGTAAAAGAAGAGAGCATCAGATCATTTGTAAAGATGTTGCAGCCCCACATGAATTGGAGGCACTAGAAGATATATGATGTGACTATGTATACGGTGACAATGTATTTTCCATATGCAATAAACTTATCTATTCAGAACATTGCTTTTGTAATGCTTTATTGTTTAAAACAATGTAATGAAGGTAAAAATTCCCCAATTGAATTTTTATGTACACAAAAAAGGCTTAAAGTAAGAAAACAAGCAGTGAAGGAACACAGTAGCAAATTTGATCCTCTGATTTTCAAATTAAAAGTGCATTTACAATTGATGTTCTCTCTCCAATAACACTAAATAGGTGCAAAAAGAAAATGTAAATGTACATGTATAGCTGCATATTTACAAACGTACATTTGTTGGAAGAAGGAAAAAACTATTTATTACTGGAACCCATAGGTATCGGCTTCAGGATGGAGCCATGGCTCTTCTCCCAAGTACGGAGCCCATGTAAGAGGCTCAGGGGGGCCTATCCCCCCTCGTGGATTGGGCGGGATGAAGTCCACTGGGCCATTTAGAGGCATAACTTCAGCGACCTCGATCAATTTCGCAATCGTTTCCTCCCTAAACATTTGGACGTCTAGGTCCACGTAGCGAGACATTGATGGAAACCGCCATCACAATTCATCAAGGCATAAATAAGATCAACATGACAATATACAAGAAGATAAACAAGAGTACGCATGCGTATGGGAGCTGAAAAATGCTTACATCCTCTGAAGGGAGCTGAAAAATGCTCCGTAGCAGCAACATTGCATTAAGTGCAACCCTCCACCCACACCTGTAACCATCTTCTTGTTTGGGGACACTAACCCTTCGGATGGTCGATCGATCTAGGGTGTCGATGTCCATGCTCAGGCACTCGTAAGCTGCCATTAGTTTCCTGACACCACTGTAAACAAAGACCAATCATTATCCTGATCAATCCGGACTTCTAACTCAAACAATAATATGTATCTTAATGATTTTTACTTACAGCAAAACATTGCCATGGACACCAGATGTCGAATTTGTAAGGTAAATGACATTGTCTTGCACGTCGACTAGTACAAGACTCCAATTGCATCACATCCAAATAGATTTCTATTAGTTTCAATCCAAAGGAAGCACTATATAACTCGTGTACGGTGATTCGTATAAACATCATGCAAGAGAGATAGAGAGACAAACTCACTTTTCATGATATGCCAAAAAAATGCTCACATCGTCCAGCTGGACCTCCCGAAACCAGTTCAGCACATCGAGGTACGGAACTGACTCTACTAGCAATAGTGTTGAGACCAGTGAATCAATCTGGAACGCTCGTTTTGCTGTACATCCTCGGGCAATTGCGAAATAACAAAACTTCACAAGGAAACATATCAAGAGTGAGGCATAAACTTTAAGAGCCAAGAATGAAAAATTGTGGGAGGACAGAGAAAAGAGTATACCTTAAAACACATCTGAGCACTTTGTCGTTGACTTCAGTTTTAGGATCAAACAAAATGTTGATTTCCTCAGCATGAATCGAGAAATAACATCTATGCCCTCTTATATTAAAGGGTACATAGAACTCTGGCAACAAAAATTGCAGCGCCTCCCGATTCATGGCATGGAGTGCGCGAACATTTTTCCTTTTTGTTTGCAATGGAAGCATTGCAACTTGATGTTCCCTTTGAGTGCTTGTCATTAAATTTGCCCGAGTCTGATGTTCATGATCTGGACCTCCCTCGGTTACCTCTTCAATTCTCACTTTTTGTACGAGACAGACATCCAAAATTTGTAACATTCGTTCATCAGTAAACGTAACTGGTCTAAGTGACTTATCGTATCTGAAACGAAGGGCTACTAGGCTGAAAAAATCTTTGTTCATCACTGTCACCCTGTGTGCATGGGCAGCAAGAACGTAACTATCCAAAAAAAATTCGATCATCCAATCTTCTGTGGCCTCCTGCAAGCAAAACAAGGCCGATGCCTTCCACCTAAACAAAATTCCATTTTGCTCACAAATTCTCTTGGCAAGCCTCTGGAAAGGCAATCTTGGAATAGCAGCTGTCGGGTGCTTTATAAACTTTGTGATTTCTCGCAGAGCTGATGAATGCTCTGCGAAACGCCTTAGTCTAGGCTGTGTTTTGGATAATCGGGAAGGACTGCTTGATTTCCTCGATCTTGAGGCTTTCAGAGCGCCCATCTTCTTCCCAGTAGATGAGGGAGCTGCATTGTCAATGGGTCTAGATGTATGCCTTACACGAGCCATCTGAAAACGCAAGAAAGAGCAAAAAACTTAGCTATTCAATAGTACACGATTAACAATTCACCATAAAGCGAGAGAGGGTGGCCAAGAAAGCAATATGCACTTCCTCATGTTATGGTGAATCCATTCACCATAACGCGAGATGAAGGCCCACAGAAACACAATAATACTCCTCTCATTATGGTGAATTAATTGACACCAATAAGAGGCGAATTATCGTGCATCCTTTGAGCTTTGATCTTGCGTTATAGTGATTTGATTCACCATAACGCGAGACTAAGAGCCAGTCAAAGCAAAACAATCCTCCTCGCGTTATAGTGAATCGATTTACTACAACGGGAGGAGGATTCTCGCGAATCTCTTACCATTCCATCTTGCATTTTGGTGATTCGATTCACCATAACACATAGAGCCGTATTGAGATTCTAATGACTCGTCATCTGCTTTTTACGGTGAATCGAATCACCATGGCAGAGGGTAAACAATCGAAGAGAAAACAATGGAAGAGGGCAAACAGTCGAAGAGAAAACAATGGCAGAGGGCAAACAGTCGAAGGAAAAACAAAACAATCAAGGAATATACAAGAAACGCACAAAACAATCAAGGAATATACAAGAAACGCACAAAACAATCAAGTAATACACTTCCATCACATTCTATGAGTGGGAATGGATGGAGACTGTCGTGTAGGAGGTGAATTAATTGACACCAATAAGAGGTGGATTATCATGAATCCTTTGCCCTTTGGTCTTGCGTTATAGTGAATCGATTCACCATAACGCGAGACTAAGGGCCAATCAAAGCAAAACAATCCTCCTCGCGTTATAGTGAATCGATTTACTACAACGGGAGGAGGATTATCGCGAATCTCTTACCATTCCATCTTGCATTTTGGTGATTCGATTCACCATAAGACATGGAGCGTATTGAGATTCTAATGGCCCGTCATGTGCTTTAAGGTGAATCGAATCACCATGGCAGAAGGCAAACAGTCGAAGAAAAAACAATGGCAGAGGGCAAACAGTCGAAGAAAAAACAAAACAAACAAGCAATATACAAGAAACTTACAAAACAATCAAATAATATACAAAAACTTACATTTCTTGTGTGAGAATGGATGGAGACTGTCGTCGTGCAGGAGGTGGAATATTGGTTCAGTACTGTGGCGGTAGTCGGAAGTCACCTGGAGGCAAGCAGGAGGACGGACAAGGCAAAATCGATAAGAGGATGAAAAGGTGGCATGATTAACGGCTTTGATTAGTCTTTAGAGCGAACACACGTGCTGGCGGGCTGCCAGGGCGACTAGGCGGCGCTGACGTGTCGCATAGCATTAAAAAGGGCTTTGATTAAACTTTATAGCTTATACACGTGCTAGGTACATGGCGGGCTGCCACGTGGCATTCATAGAATGGCGGGTGAAAATGCGGTGCTGACGTGTCA
Source organism: Cibotium barometz (assembly GCF_041138505.1). Lineage (NCBI taxonomy): Eukaryota > Viridiplantae > Streptophyta > Polypodiopsida > Cyatheales > Cibotiaceae > Cibotium > Cibotium barometz. The sequence goes on along the minus strand of NC_141095.1, from coordinate 8,606,885 downwards.
CATAGCATTAAAAACGGTTTTTAATTGCTTCTTTAGGATACCCATCTCATTTATTGCCTCTCTTGGAATTCGTATTCTCATTTATCTCCCCACCAACGGCCTTCATCTCCATCAACGACTGACTATCTCCTCCAACCCTCCTTCATCAATCATCCTCCTTCATCCTCCTGTATCAAACGTCAAAGACAAACCTCCAACCTCCTTCATCTCCATCAAAGATAACGACAAACTCCAGCGACGTTTGTATACAATTCATTTTCCTGGTATTTTTATCTCTTTTGTGCTTCCTTCTTCTTTTGTTATTTCGTTCTTTTGGTTTCATTCATGCAGAACTCCTTGCTTTGTCTTTTCATCGCGTTAAGGTGAATTGAAAACCTATGACTCCTTGCCTTATGGTGATTTGGCTGCAAAGAAGACTATTTTAATTCGTTTGACACCTCCTCTCTCAGTATGGGTACTTGAGAAGTATCTTTATTTGTAATTCACCATAACGTAAGAGGTGGCGCCAAAGGATGAAAAAGTCATCATGTTGCGGTGAATCAATTCACCATAACGCGAGCAAAGGTCCCATAGGAAGCACAATATTCCTCCTCGCATTATGGTGAATCAATTCACCATAACGCGAGAAGAGGTCCTTGACTAAGCTGCAATTTTATTTGCGTTAGGGAAAATAGATTCACTACAACGCGAGGAGAAATACTTGGATTCCTCTGGCATCTCCTCTCGCGTTATATTGAATCCATTCACACCACATAGAGATTTATTGTTTAAGACCGACTGTCTCTTGATTCATTGCTTGAACTAATATTTTCCATGTCTTATCTACACCCTTGAATTCAGCTATGGCGCAAGTTCAAGTCGAGTTTGATGTGGACGAAGAGATTAAAGAAACACCTGCAACTCTGTTGTATGACTTCCTCTACAAATGTCGACGTCATGATTTGCACCCTGCAATTTCGTTGATGTTCAATTGCGATTTTTCTCTGGAGGATACATTTTCTAGCCATCAAGGATACTTTGAAGAGGCAAAGCAAGAGTTTGACGAGCTCACAAATGAAGAACCAATGATGATTGATGGGAAAAATCACATTCATTTTAATCTCAAGGTGTCGCCGGAGAAGTAGAGGTTAAACAGGGATTGGCACAAGGTACCATGTGATAAGAAGAGAGCTTTGCTATGCCCTTTTCACAAAAGAAAATGCCGCTTGATGGAATACTCTTATGCCTTCTTATGCTTCTTGCACATGAACGTGCAATTAACAGATGAAGAATGTACAGAGCCGCATGCAACAAATGAAAGTGAAGACACGGTTTCTCGTCAGGCTAGTCCCACCGTTGAGGATGTTGCTGAAGAGGAGGACACTCCTCATGTGATTGAGGAGTTCAATGTTGAAGAAGAGAGGAAGCTCAGTTCGGCGGTTGATATTGAGGCAGTGAGAGAACAAAACACTGATATAGGTCAGCTTGTGATTGAATCAGATGATTCCTCCCCTTTTCCAATGCCATTACTCCCCTCCTACCAAGTAGGAGACTCAGAGTATATATTGCTGACAGACATACATGTATTTAACTTAAGGGAGGACCATTGCATAGCTTTCATAGCCCAAAATCTGGAGGTCGATGACAATTTTGTAGATGATGATGGGATAGATAAGTACTTACTAGTGGATAGCCATGTGAAAGACACCGAGTTCCTATCTGCTGCAGCAACACTAAAGATGATCTATGCTGATGCCCTTAAAAATTTGAAGGAAAAGATGCCACAGAGGAAGAGCTACAAGAAGCAAGGGAAAGACTGAATATTACCAACATGGGAGGGTTTAGGGATGTGCCAAGTAAGTCAGCGAAAACTGTTCCTAGTTCGAGCACTAATTTATGGCAAGACGCCTTGCTTGAAGCAGATGAGAACCAAGAGGTTAGTTTTTTTTGTTGTGTTTTCGTACTTTTGTTGCGGATTTGGCTTTATCAACTTTGTCTTGAAATGTTTGGTGATGTTGTTTCTGGCTAATGCTCCTTTATTTTTCCAGTTGGAAATATATGAAGACACATTCCTCAAACGTGCTTCAGGCAAGCGTATGGCGGGATTGGGCCACAATTCGACACTAGGAACATATATACATTGCCTAAAATTCCCTCAAATTGTGATATTTCATGCTAGCTTCTCCAAGGACAATGCAAGTTTTCCTCTGATGGCGATAAAGACTCTATCTAGGTATTTAGGTCGCTATCACTTAAGGCTGAATGCAAACAAGGCAATACTTCTGGAGCGGCAAGCAGCTGTTCAAATTTTTGGAGAGGGACTTGGAGTATATTCGTTGAGATCTAAATATTATTTAACATATGCTGCTTACGGGTTGGCATGTGGAATCACAGATCCTAATCTGTTGAGTGATTGCCGAAAGAAGCATCTTCTTAGAACAGCAAGGCCAAAGGTCCCTGTTGTGCCATTGATAGAGGATGAAGATGATGCAGAAACTTCATCAAAAAAGGCTCGGCTGGGGGAAGTCTCTACTCCAGATTAACAGATTTAGATTGTTCCAGTTGCTAAGAAGTTTCTTCATATTTCTCAATACTCTTCTTGCTTACCATTAAAAACTATGAAATGTATATATATTAAAAACATTTATATGGGACATAGTTGAAAGCTCTTGTTCTTTTAAAATCTTTCACAGTTACATCATTGTTTTATAATATGTATTTCAATGATCAATTTTCTTCCACACTCTGCCCTGTCTTTGTCGTTGTCTTAGCCATTCAGCATGATTCTGCTTTCCCTGAGGAGACATATATTGATCGTCTCCGTTCAGCCTGCATCTTTCTTATTGCACATGACACAGCGGATTCAGACTGTTTGATCTTCACACGAGCCCTCACTTGAATCTGCCTATACCACCACTGACATAGTTGCTTCATGGGATTACTTTTCTTCATTCCTCCTCCATGTTGAGTGGCCCTTTTGATAGGCACAACGTGCTTGCCAATGAGATCTTTCCATGCCTTGGGTAGACCAAATCCCAAGGCTTCCAAACGCTTCCGCAAAAAAGGTTCCATGTGCATGCAAAATGTGCTACAAATGATCAACAACAACAAGACATTTAGTATCATACAATATTTTTTGAACAACAAAAAAAACTCAAAGCTGTAGGTTTTCAAGTAATAACCATGTATTGTGTCAAGTTTGTCGCACCCCATGCCTTTTCATAGCTAGTGTAGAACTCTGTCACAAATGCCTCAAATTTCTCAACATCCCCATCTTCAAAGCTTGCTTTTTGCAACAAAGGTGCTAGGCAATCAAGTGCCAGCCACGCTTTGGCCTTTGCCACCCTTGCTTGTCCTGAAGAGCCTCGATCAGGTACAGCTGCATGAAGCTTCCTCCACACCTCAAAATCTGTACCCAGATGACCTCTTTGGGTATGATTAGATAAGAACTTTCTGGCTTTTGCACCTCCAAAACATGGTTTGCTAGGAATATTTTCGGTCTTCCCTGATCTTCTCAAGTCCTTCTCAATCTTCACTTGACCACAATGTAAACCTGCATCTGAAAGCACTTGCTCTATTTTTTTAATAGTTCTTTCACTCTCTAATGCTGGTTTCATATTCCATGAAAATTCGATGTACATGTAGACTAGTTTCTCAATTATTCTAACCACCGCATGCAAAACACAAATATGAACTCTGATCAAAGGGATAGGAAGAATTGGATCCCAATTAGGATCCACTCCTGGAGCATCACGATTTGGGGCTTCACGCCTATTACTGATTGCATTTAGGCATTTCCATTCTCTCTCTTTTCCTCCTTTGGAGACACCTCGTTCGGTCATGCAATATAGGCAAGGATACTTGGCCATTGCTCCTTGGGAAATACCAAACATGCATTTCAAGGTTTTAAGATCTGCAAGCCAGGTGCCATTCAACCTCATATTCACCATATCCTTCTACATAAAGCTTTTCGCCATTCGACTGCTTGCTGGATAGTGGAAGGAAACTTAGTCTGGTTGAAACACCACTTTAGAATTTCATGGGTCTCTGTTGGAACCTATTAACAACAACAGTTAAATTGTCTACAACATCATAACAAGAGGATAGCAACATAATATTCTTTTTTAAAAAATGGATAGCACGTCACCTCAAATGCAGCCAGTCACCAAATCTCATTTTCGGATTGTACACTAAAGTGCTTCTCATCAGCATTACTGATACTTGCATCCAAAGCTCTATTCATTAAAGTCATGCTAACCCTTTCCAGCTTCTGTCCTTTGATCACCTCACTCTCATCAAGTTTTAAAACAAATTTCAGCCTTCCATTGCACTCATGTACACTGATGTCATAAAATTTCACCATAGCCATTTGTAATTTGTGAACATCCATAATGAAATTGTTGAACTCTGTAAGCTCTATGATTTTCTGTTCCCCGCTCTTTTTAGTCACTGTCAATGTACTAGACACGTGACAAGGCTCTCCAACAAGTTCGACCATTCCCAAGTTGAGAATATTTCGAGCTTTGTTCATGTGAAATGGTTTTGGAATGGGAATTACTGTTTTTTTTCCAAGCTTACAATTGAAACCCTCTTTAACTTTATTAAACAACATCCTGTAAGACTTTGTGCTTATACCAGCCATGTCACATATACCTTGTGCATCTACAGGAGTGAATGCTTCACTCACCTCCTGCAAGGATTGCTTTGCTATGTCTGATCGAAGTCTTGCAAACTTAGGATACTGTATTGCTGACTCCACGATGTCTTTTGTCAGAACTTTGTCAAATATATCAGGACCCAGAACATCTGTGACCATCCTGAAGCAATAACGATAGCTATTTCAGTCCATCATTCATCTAACTATACCACCCCCACACCCAATCCCCCATCTCCAAAAAAGGAACTAAAGATGAAAATGAAAAGTGAGTGCTCAAAGAAATTTAAGCTCAAAGAAATTATAGATCCCAATACCTGCAAGCTTTTACACGACGCTTCCATTGGCCACCTCCAACATTGAGTTCTTCCAATGGTTTGATCTGTCTCTTGCGTAATCGAGCACCCAATGGCGTGTCTTTCAAATATTGTAATTTTTTGTTGAACTTTTCAAGTTGTTTTCGAAGGTGTGCATTCTCACTCTCCAATGTGAAATTGTTGATTTCTCGAACTGCCAAAATTTCATTCTTCTCTTTAATAGTGTCCTGCATCTTACGAATAGTCTGCTGCAAATGATCAAACTCTTTTTGTAACCCAGCACAAACTTTTGCTTTGTCCTCGTTTGAAGCTTGCAAAGCTATTGTGATCGATGCCAAGTAAAAATTCGCACCTTCAAGCATTTTTATTCTGGCATCTCTATCACTCAAATGTCTTTCAAAGATACTTTGACATTGGCCAAACAATCTTTTGCAATATCTAAGCAATCCATTTTCACCCTCACACACAAACTTGAAGAAACTTGTCAACCCAAAGAATGATGGAGATTGAGAGGAGGTTGGATCTGGTGGGTAAATACTACCATCCAACCATAGGTCCATATTTTTCTTTCCTTCATTTCGAAGCTCAGTAATGTGGGCTTCGCATGCTGGCCTAGACCAATTTCTCTTACAGCAGGGAGCATAATCGGCTTCTACTTGGAAGTGGATGTCCACCTTTTTCTTCTTTTGCTTCTTAGGTTTCATTGCATTCTTTTGTGCTTTGACAACACCAAAAAGCATCATGAACTCACACTTTAAGCAAAAGAAACCAAAGATATTACACTTATCTCTCGTGAAGAAGATTGCTTCATTAAAACCAAAAGACAACATCACTAAATAATACCTCCTTGTCCATCAAACAAACTTGTTGGTATCCTGGATGAACCAAAATGTACAGAGTACTTGTAAGCACAACCCTCACTTGAAAAAGGTAAGAAATGGGATTGTTATTCATGCATAAGCAGGTATGGCGCATGAAGAACAAATACTTTTCCATCCTTTTTCAAAACTTGCCACCTTGAGAAGAAGAGAAAATCAAAAACCTCCCGCTCAAAACAATTCGGATTTAGAGTGGTTGTGGTTGTGGAGTCGGGAAGACAATGAGGGAGACAATGCAAGATGATGGGTTGCAGGGACAAAGTTCGGTTCAAGTTTGGTAAGCAAAGTTGGCTTCGTTACATTCAAAAGTGTAATGAAGAAAGAGAGTGGTGTCTTTTTTCAATAAAATAAGGCACCATAGTGGGAATAAAAAACTATACTTAAGAGGCATTGTTTTGAATTAAAAAACACCCTGCATGTCAGTTAATGGAATAAAGAACTCAAAAATGACGCACATACCCTCCAATATTATATGTGGGTTTATTGGCTTGCTTTGTCCACATCACCATCCCAAGGGATCTCTTACAAGGCCCCTTATTGAGTCCAAATTTTCCCTAATGTCCCGGGTACCAGGAAAAAGAGTTCACAGGCCCCTTAGTCGGATCTTCATGCAAACTTCAAGCTAGTCACACCACTTACACACCCAATATGAAATTGCCTTTTTCACCGATTCAACTATCTTTAAAACAATCTTTTAATGAAATCATAGTATCATTGATCATAATCCTCCAAAATATCTGGTTGATTTCTAGTTTCCAATCATTCCTTCATCAGTGTACCTATGGCATCATTGGCAACCAGAACGCTCACCACCTGTCCACTTAGGGGCCTTTTCAATAGTTCCTAGCTCATAGTACTCGAAAATATATTCACTTATAAAAATCCAGATGGACTCTCCGTTGAAGATCAGCAAGACCAACCAACAGATCCATATAAAAGAGCCATGGACTCATCCGTTGAGGACCAGCAAGGTCAATCAACCAGATCCATGCCCGAATTCAGAAAACAACTCTTACTCCTTGTTTCAATATCTTTCTCGACGCACGTGTGGGTATCTTCGGTGACCCAGAGCCCGAGCACCATATGGTCAGCACCCTCTAGGATCCTTCGCAGGTCACCTAATAGTGCTTCACTCATAGGCCGCTTCCTTGGTCCCTCATCCACCATACCGGAAGCTCACCATTTAAATCAAACCGAGGCTGGTCAAGACCTCGGCCGACTGTGCTACGCGAGACGTCCTCCGTTGACTCTCCATCAGCTATTGCAACTTTATCATTTAGGTCTCCACGACCTCATTGACAAGACGGTCAAAATGCTTCCCCAGCATTCTTGACATAAAACAGCCATTTAAAAATAGGTCATAAATAAAGTTTCTATAACGAACTTTCATCTTTCCACATTGTTCTACATCAATCCACATTACTTAATCTAAGTCCAATCATATGTATTCCCATCATTCTTTATCATTTAGGTCTCCACGACCTCATTGACAAGACGGTCAAAATGCTTCCCCAGCATTCTTGACATAAAACAGCCATTTAAAAATAGGTCATAAATAAAGTTTCTATAACGAACTTTCATCTTTCCACATTGTTCTACATCAATCCACATTACTTAATCTAAGTCCAATCATATGTATTCCCATCATTCTTTATCCATTCTCGTCCAATCACATCAATCCACATTACTTAATCCAAGTCCAATCATATGTATTCCCATCGTTCTTTATCCATTCTCATCCAATCACATCATTTTCCACCTCATCCAATCTTTCAACATTTATACTCATCACATCTCATCCACTCGCATCTACCTATATCCACATCTCATCCATTCCTATCTACCCTGATCCACATCACATCACATCCATTTCACCTCACATCTCATTCATTCACATCTATCCCGATTCACATCCCATCACATCTCATCCATTCACGTCACATCTCATTCATTCACATCTATCTTGATTCACATCACATCACATCACATCCATTCACATCACATCACATCCATTCACATCACATATCATCCATTCATATCTATCCCAATTTATATCATATCACATTACATCCATTTCACATCACATCTCATTCATTCACATCTATCCCGATTCACATCACATCACATCCATTCATATTCATCACACTCATTCCTCTATCCACATTACATCACATCCACATCTATCCACATCATATCTCATTCATTCCATCCACTTTACATCACATCCACATCATATCTCATTCATACACATCCCATCTCCTTCATCCGTGCATCCATCCAATCATTCACATGCACGACTATCCACATTTATCCATACATTCACATCTATCACTTCACATCCACATATATTCACATCACATTACATTTCATCCACATCTCTTTACTTCACATCACATCTCATCCACATCTCTTTACTTCACATCACATCTCATCCACATCCATCACATTCACATCCACATCTCTTTACATTACATCACATCTCATCCACACCCACATCACATTCACATCCACATCCCCTTACATCACATCACATCTCGTCCACATCCACATCACATTTCAATCCACATCTCTTTTCAGCACATCACATCTCATTCTCATCTCATCATTCACATTCACATTCATTTACACACATTCTTTCACATACACATCCAGATCCATTTAGTTTACATCTCATCCTTTCATATAACCTCACATCTCATTCTCATCTCATCATTCACATCCACATTCATTTACTTCACATCTCATCCACATACATTTACTTTATATCTCATCCTTTCACATAACTTCACATCTCATCCACATTCATTTACATCACACCACATCCTATCACATCCCATTCATATCTTATCACATCCATTTACATCCTATCACACTCCATTCATATCTTATCACATCCATTTACATCCTATCACAATCCATTCATATCTTATCACATCCATTTACATCCTATCACACTCCATTCACATCTTATCACATCCATCCACATCCTATCACATCCCATTCACATCCATTTACATCCTATCACACTACTCCATTCACATCTTATCACATCCCATTCACATCCATTTACATCCTATCACACTACTCCATTCACATCTTATCACATCCCATTCACATCCATTTACATCCTATCACACTACTCCATTCACATCTTATCACATCCATCCACATCCTATCACATCTTATCACATCCTTTTACATCCTATCACACTCCATTCACATATTATCACATCCATTTACATCCTATCACACTCCATTCACATCCATTTACATCCTATCACACTACTCCATTCACATCTTATCACATCCATCCACATCCTATCACATCCATCCACATCCTATCACATCTTATCACATCATTTTACATCCTATCACACTCCATTCACATATTATCACATCCATTTACATCCTATCACATCCCATTCACATCCATTTACATCCTATCACACTACTCCATTCACATCTTATCACATCCATCCACATCCTATCACATCCATCCACATCCTATCACATCTTATCACATCCTTTTACATCCTATCACACTCCATTCACATATTATCACATCCATTTACATCCTATCACACTCCATTCACATCTTATCACATCCATCCACATCCTATCGCATCCCATTTACAACTCATCACATCCATTCACATCCTATCCCATCCCATTCACATCTTATCACATCCATTTACATCCTATCACACCCCATTCACCTCTTATCACATCCATCCACATCTTATCACATCCCATTTACATCTTATCACATCCATTCACATCATGTTCCTATTTAGTAGCTTTTTCTACCTCGATACCGATAATGGGACTTTTTCTAAATTTCTGCCAATTGCTTGACCTAGGTAAAGGTTCTTTTTCTCAACCAACTATTTCCATATTCTTTCTCAATTTCTCAAATGAATTATATTCAATATTCCTATTTTAAATAAAAGAATTCATGGGATTTACAAAAATCAATTCTATCCATATTTCCACTTTTGATAAATAATCATCAATTAAATTATACTAAAAATTTCTCTTTTTTCCATTTAATTTCTTGGACTTCAAATATCATGGGAATTCCTCTTTTTGCATTTAATTATTTGCATTCTAATGTCATGGGAATTCCTCTTTTATCATAAAATAAATCTATCTAAAATCTCTCTTTTCTTTAATAAAATATCCATTAATTCAATATGCCAAGAATTTCACTTTTTTCATTTGAATGATTGAATTCCGAATGTCATAGGAATTCCTCTTTTATCATTTAAATATTTCTCATACATAAAATAAATTTATCTAAAATTTATGTTTGAATTTAAATAAAATATCCATTAATTCCAATATGCTAGGAAATTAACTTTTCCCATTTAAATGATTGAATTCTAAATGTCATAGGAATTCCTCTTTTCTCATTTACATATTTCTCATACATAAAACAAATTTATCTAAAATTCATCTTTGAATTTAAATAAAATATCCATTCATTCCAATATACTAAGAAATTCACTTTTTCCATTTAAATGATTGAATTTCAAATGTCATAGGAATTCCTCTTTCATCATTTAAATATTTCTCATACATAAAATAAATTTATCTAAAATTCATCTTTGAATTTAAATAAAATATCCATTCATTCCAATATGCTAGGAAATTCACTTTTTCCATTTAAATTATTGAATTATTCCAAATGTCATAGGAATTCCTCTTTTATCATTTAAATATTTCTCATATATAAAATAAATTTATCTAAAATTTATCTTTGAATTTAAATAAAATATCCATTAATTTCAATATGCTAGGAAATTCACTTTTCTCATTTAATAAGAATTTCCCTTTTATCATTTAAATATTTCTCATACATAAAATAAATTTATCTAAAATTAATCTTTGAATTTAAATAAAATATCTATTAATTTCAATATGCTAGTAAATTCACTTTTTCCATTTAAATGATTGAATTCTAAATGTCATAGGAATTCCTCTTTTATCATTTAAATATAATTACCATAATTTTCTCTTTTCTTAATTATTTAATTATACATGAACCTTAAAAATTAGTTTTTCATTGAATGTGACAAAAATCATTCTTTTAGCCTAGGATATTCAATCCTAGAATATGGTAGGAAGTCCTCTTTTCACGTTATGCATAAGAATGAATTACGTATCAATTTCTTAAAAATTTTACCATAGCTCGGCTGCTATTAGTGGCAAATTTTAATATTCTTGAAAATAATAAGACATATTAATAGAATTATGATAATATAACTATCTTTTAATCTTAAATCTAATTTATGGATTTATCTCATAATATTACTATAATGTTCAAGCATATAAGTATAAAAAACCATTTTCTTAACCTCTAGCTTTGTGAATTAAGAATTTCTCCATGAGAAGCATCAATTGAATAGAGAATTGGTCATAAGAATGACCATTCTTTGGGGGAAGAGAGATAAACATAAAAGCATTCTAATTTAAGCATAAATGTAAACTTTTCTTAATTATTCATTTTACAACACTTAAGAAAAGCTTGATTTGTAATATAAACACTTAATTATGAAACTTCTCAAGCTTGAGAGGGGTTGAGAAGTGAAAACATTAAGAATAGTAGAGAAAAACCATAAAATTACTCTTTATCTCTTGTTTTTGCTTGCTTCTCTATCATAGAAGAAGCCCCCAACCAATCAATTGGTTTGTGTGTTGAAAGGAAAGCTCCAAGGATGGTTGAAGAGAGAGAGAGGCTCCACTCTTGTAAGATTCCTCCCCCAACCCCTTTTTGATGTCTAGTATCTTCCCCTGTAATCAATCCCTCTTCAGAAATATAAAAGACTTGTTTCTAACTGTTTTAACCTAGAGAGAGAAAATATTCTAGAGAGAGAATATTCAGATTTTGAATATTTTTGGATAGAAAAATATCTCTTCTAATTCAGATGAGTTCCCCTGAAACAGAAATTCAAAAAGAATTTTCAATGTGCAATTGGAATTAATTGAAAATAGCTATAAAGAACCTTAGCCTAAGGGTCTAGATTTTCAGAAATCTTTAGACTATGGTCCAATTAAGGTTCCTATGGACCAATAGCATCAATCCATGTGTAGGGAGGAGATAAATCCAACTTGTAAAAAGAAAATACCCAAAAATGAGTAAATGCTCACATGAGGTGAAGAGTTGAAAATGTACAAGGTTTATTAGTAAAAAAACTATGTGCAATATTAAAAATATGAGATATTTTGGGTATAATGATTTTATTATGACACATATGTAAGGAAGGGGAGTCCCTTAAATGCTCACATAAGATGAAGAGTTGAAAATGTACAAGGTTTATTAGTAAAAAACTATGAGCAATATTAAAAATATGACATATGTAAGGAAGGGGAATTCTTTAAAGGAGGTGCATATTTCACATAAGATGAAGAGTTGAAAATGTACAAGGATTATTAGTAAAAAAACTATGAGCAATATTAAAATGATTCCATTATGACACATATGTAAGGAAGAGGAGTTCTTTAAAGGAGGTGCATATTTCACATGCTTGAATGAGTTTTAAACTCATAAAAATTGAGATATTTCATCTCTCCTCTCTCCTCATTCAAGTCTAGTTCCAAAAAGTTAGCTTAACTGACCTAAAAATGGTCAAATATTGACCAAACTGATTTAGAAAATTCTAGAATCAGTTTGTTTGGTTAGGAGCTCAATTTTTCCTATAAATAGAAGCCTCCCCCTTGTTGAAAAATATATAGTGTTTATGCATCGTTACTCTACTCCACCTAAGCCAGAAACTGTGAATTCATTTAATAATTCACTAGTTTTTGGAGCTTCCCTCTTTCTTCAATCCCCATTAGTGGCTCCATCAACATACTTAACCAATTGATTGGTTGGGGGCCTCTACCGTGAACAAAGAATCAAGCAAGTTGTAAGGTAATTAGTGAATATTGATCTTTCTATAATTTCTCAATGTTTCTCTCTTCTCAACCCCTCTCAAGCTTGAGAAGTTTAATTGGTATGGTTTTTTTTTAATGCTATTGAAGTTTGAATAGTAGTGAAGAGTTACATAATGCTATTGAAGTTAATTTTCATTTATGTTTAAATTCTAATGATTTTTATGTAAATTCTCTCTCTCACTCAAGAAATGGTCATACTCATGAACCGTTCTCAATCCAAATCAAGCTTTTCATAAAGCTTTTCCTTAACCCAAGATTAAGCTATGCTTGAGGCCAAATTAATGGCTTTTTTCTATGCTTTTAGTTTATGTATATTAATGATTCAATCCATTATGGATTGATAATCCAATTAGAGATTATTTTAATTATTTTCTTAATGATAAGCATTATCCCTTAGAAAAAATTGAGATTTATCAGTCATAGCAGCGGAGCTATGGCAAAATTTTTATAAAAATTATGCATAAAATAATCTCATTCAAAGTATAAAAAGAGGACTTCCTACCATATTCTAGGAATTATCATCCTAGATTAATTGAAAGAATTTCATTACAATCATGGAGAAATTGAATTTTAATATTATGCATAATGGATAAATTTTTATATCAAAAGTGTTATTTTTACCATTTTTGTTTCATGCATAGAAGTATGCATAATGGATAAATTTTTATATCAAAAGTGTTATTTTTATCATTTTTAATTTTCATGCATAGAAGTATGCATAAAGGAAAATTTTTATATCAAAAGTGTTACTTTTATAATTTTTAATTTTCATGCATAGAAGTATGCATAAAGGAAAATTTTTATATCAAAAGTGTTACTTTTATCATTTTTAATTTTCATGCATAGAAGTATGCATAAAAGAAAATTTTTATACCAAAAGTGTTACTTTTATCATTTTTAATTTTCATGCATAGAAGTATGCATAAAAGAAAATTTTTTATATCAAAAGTGTTATTTTTATCATTTTTAATTTTCATGCATAGAAGTATGCATAAAAGAAAATTTTTTATATCAAAAGTGTTACTTTTATCATTTTTAATTTTCATGCATAGAAGTGTGCATAAAGGATAATTTTTTTATATCAAAAGTGTTACTTTTATCATATTGGATTTCATGCATAGAGGTATGCATAAAAGTCGATTATTTTATTATAAAAGTGTGACTTTTATCATAATTGAATTTCATGCATAGAGGTATGCATAAAAGTTGATTATTTTATTGTAAGAGTGTTACTCTTATCATATTGGATTTCATGCATATAGGTATGCATAAAAGATATTCTTTTTATACTAAAAGTGTGATTTTTCTCATAAATGGATTTTATGCATAAATTACATGCATAAGAGAAATTCTTTTATTCTAAAAGTGTAATTCCTACCAAATTGAATTTATGCATAGGAAGATGCATAAAAGATTGATTCAAAAGTGTCATTCTCATCTAAATTGAATTTATGCATAGGAAGATGCATAAAAGATTGAATTTTAATTCAAAAGTATCATTTTCATTTAAAATGAATTTATGCATAGGAAGATGCAAAAAAAAGATTGATTTTTACTTCGAAAGTATTAATCTCCTTAAATGGAATTTATGCATAAATAAATGTGTAAAGAAATCTTATATCAAATATAAGAGTTCTCTTGTATTCTATAAATAGATATGAGATGTGATAGGATGTGATAAGAGGTGTATAAGATGTGATAAGAGGTAATAAGATGAATTAAGATGTGATAAGATGTGTATGAGATGAGGTAAGAAGTGTATGTGATAGGATAAGATGTATATGGGTTGTGATGATAGGGCAAGAATGGATGTGATGTAAAAGATTAGATGTGAAGGCATATGGGGTTATATGAATGGGAATGTGGAAATGGATGTATGTATGTGGATGTGTGGATGTGGAGATGGGAGTGTGGATGTATGAATGTGAAAATGGATGTATGCATGAAGATGTATATGCATAGATGTGAATGTGGATGTAGATGTGGTTGTATAGATGTGAATGTGGAATGTGGATGTGGATGTATGTATGTATGTGGATGTAGATGTGGATGTATAGATGTGAATGAAAATGTGGATGTGGATGTATGTGAATGTGGATGTAGATGTGGATGTATAGATGTGAATGTGGAATGTGGATGTGGATGTATGTATGTATGTGGATGTGGATGTGGATGTATGTATGTATGTGGATGTAGATGTGGATGTATAGATGTGAATGGAAATGTGGATGTGGATGTATGTGAATGTGGATGTGGCTGTGGATGTGGATGTATGTGAATGTGGATGTAGATGTGGATGTATAGATGTGAATGTGGAATGTGGATGTGGATGTATGTATGTATGTGGATGTAGATGTGGATGTATAGATGTGAATGAGAATGTGGATGTGGATGTATGTATGTATGTGGATGTGGATGTGGATGTATGAATGAGGACGTGATAGTGGATGTATGCATGTGGATGTGGATTTATGGATGTGGATATGGATGTGTATGTATGAATGTGGATATGGGATGTGGATGTATAAATGAGAATGTGAAAATGGAGGTAAGCATGTAGATGTGAATGTGGATGTGGATGTGGATGTATGGATGTGGATATGGATGTGAATATATGATATGTGATGTGAAGGAATCTGAAGTGAAGAGATGAAAAATGATGTGATTGGATGAGTACACATATAAATGGAATGTGGAATAAGTAATGTGGATTAATGAGGGATAATGTGGAAAAATGAGAGTTAATATAGAAATTGTATTTGTAAACTGTTTGTAAATGCTGTTTGTAAATGGCTGTTTTATGTCAAGAATGCTGGGGAAGCATTTTGACCGTCTTGTGTTTAAGGTCGTGGAGACCTAACTGATAAAGTTGCAACTGCTGACGGAGAGTCAATGGAGGACGTCTCGCGTAGCAAGGTCGACCGAGGTCTTGACCAGCCTCGGTTCGATTTAAATGGTGAGCTTCCGGTACGGTGGATGAGGGACCAAGGAAGCGGCCTATGAGTGAAGCGCTAGGTCACCTGCGAAGGATCCTAGAGGGTGCTGACCATACGGTGCTCGGGCTCTAGGTCGCCGAAGATACCCACACGTGCGTCGTGGAAGATATTGGAACAAGGAGTAAGAGTTGTTTTGTGAAACCGGGCATGGATCTCGTTGATTGACCTTGCTGGTCTTCAATGGATGAGTCCATGGCTCTTTATATGGATCTGTTGGTTGATCTTGCTGATCTTCAACGAGAGTCCATCTTGATTTTTATAAGTGATTATATTGCCGAGTATTATGGGCTAGGAACTATTGAAAAGGCCCCTGTGTGGACAGGTGGTGAGCGTTCTAGTTGCCAATGATGCCATAGATACTCTGATGAAGGAATGATGGGAAATTATGAATCAACTGGATAAATTGGAAGATTGTGATTAGTGGTACTATGGTTTCCTTAAAGGATTGTTTTAAAGTTAGCTGATGCTAAGAAAAAGGCAATTTCATATTGGGTGTGTAAGTGGTGTGGCTAGTTTTATGTTTGCATGAACTTCCGGCTAGGGGGCCTTGGAACTCTTTTCCTTGGTACCCGGGACAAAACCTAACCAAATTCTAAATTGGATCCCATCACTACAGTGGTTGGGCGGTTGGCTAACCCACGGGATCGGATGGGGTTAGGCTGGACTGATGGATCCGTAAATCAAGATTTAAATTCTATTATTACGATAGATGAAGTAAATCCCGGATAGAAATTGTTCTATGGATAGGAATCAACGGCTGTGCCTCTTGATGGGGAAAAAAGCGTTGATCCCAATGATCCAAGTGCAAGTTCTTCCTTGATTTGACCAAGTACCGTTAAAGGTGCAGTCAGATCAGTTTGATCAGTAATGATCTTGACTACGTTAGAGTAAAGAGTTATCCTGGTGGAATCGCCCGTGCTTTCCGGGTAAAGGAAGTTTTTCCGGTTTCGGTTTTGGATAAACCGACGGATTAGTCTCTTGTCCGGATATCCGTGGGCAAGGCCCCGAGTGTGGGACCCCTGTCCCGCGCGAGAAGTGCTACTTCCGCTGCTAGTACCCCGAATCCGTTGCTCGGTGGGAACAGGGATCTCACAGTTGGTATCAGAGCAATAAAGATAATTAAATTCTTATCTGAAATTGGTAATAAGAATTGAGAAACAGCATTTTCATAATGTATTTTCATCCCGTAAGCTTCTTTAATGAAGAAATTTTAATCAAAGAAATTATTTTTATAGATGGAAGTTCCACATTTATCTGGTATTTTCGACCTCACCCAGTCTCAAGATATGATTGCATTTGCCTTCGAGCATCTCATCTCTTCCGCTTCAACACGAACAAGCCGAGCAAGACTCGCACGCCATTTTGAGGAATTATATTTTCCTAACCCAGTGGAGAGACAACAGCATAAGTGGGTTGCAGGGCTATATATCCACGCCTCTTATAACCGGCGTGCAATGCTGAGGCAGAACCTCTCATTGGCCATGATTTTGTTAAAGCTGAAAATGACGCGTGGTGTCATTCTATATCTTTCAACGCCTCAAAATTTCAGACGTGCTTGCCGAGTTTATAGACTCCTTAGTCGATTTATCCCTAAGGAGAAAATAATAGCTCCCTTCGCAGTTAGAGAACTTATGTAACAGGGCATGACTATGGCCCAGTACCGTCGTCTTATGCATCTCTCAAAGAGATTTTGAATTTTAGAGCCGAGCCACTCTATGTAATTATTGCAACTTGTATATAAATATACAAATGTTTTTTTTACGGACGATCGGATAAAGAAAAATCTATTTATCAGACTTAAGTCATAGATCTCCAATAAGATCAACTGAGGAGCAAATTATGTCAAAAGTTTATCAAGACGCACAAAAAGGTTGTAATTGTTTGATATAATTCATACAAATTGTTAATTCAAATTGAAATTCGTAAATTAGTAATTGGGTCTTCAATTGGAAGTACCGCAATTGTATGGAACCCTGACTTGCTTGAGACCTAGACATGATGGTAATTACCTTATAGTTTCGAGTATCATGACTATCCGTATATACCGAGGGTATAACTGCAGCTCTTTACCGACAGTATATACGAGTAAATCTAAGACTTGAAATTATAAGCGTTAATGCTATCCAGAGGATGATTTCGAATGTGGTTGATATGATTTTTAATTCTGTTTGAGAATTGATGAATTGATTTGGATTCTGATTGAAAAATGATGATCCCTGAAATTTGGTTGAAATGTAATAAGCTTCAATGAGGATGAATGGGATGAGTCCCTGTGATGATATTCATAACTGGAATGATGATAATGATTTCAGCAAATCACTATGAGATTAGTGGATTGTGCTGTCAGATTGCTACTATTAATACTTGACTTGGTGGATCAAGTTAAGGGATGACAAATTGAGAACTTGCTTGACTAAAATTCCTGTGGAGGAATGTTCAGAAGAAAATTTTTCGGTCTAATGGACCATTATCGTGTTAAAGATATGAATGATATGATTTGAATGAATTGTTATTGATGAATTCTATATAAGGGATATTTATCCCCATATTCTGTTGGGTTGACCGGAATATAAGGAACCCAGAATAAATTGGATCTTAAGCAAAAAAGTTGTCCTCTACTTGCGAGATGAGGACATCTTGCACCTTTTAAGTGGGGTAGAATGTAAGATTCCTCCCCCAGTCTTAGAGGTATACAGGAGTAAGAATCTCCCTTTCTGATCTTATAATTATTCTCTCTCTAAAATAAAAGAAAGATTCTGTTTAAAAAAAGGAAGAACCTTTTTCCTGAATACTTCTCAAGAGTCCCACCTGTTTTAAGGATTCAGAAGTGAGAATCGATGTTTTGGATATCAAGGTTTTGGTCTTGAGTACGGCCCAAAAGAAGTTCTTTATCTCTTGGGAAGAAGTTATCTCCCAGATATTGTGGACCAAAGAAAGTAGGTGATTTAGCTTACGAACTTCTTTTATCTCCTCATCTCAAAGTTCTGAATGCCTTCTATAGAAAAATGTGCCAAACCCAAATCATGGAAAGACGGTAAAACTTCAGTGGCAAGATACCGTTGGCTTCTAAGTTACGCTAGCTCCTTCCTTTATATAAGTCGTAACTTTTACTTGTCGTTCACAGTAATCTTACTTCCATCGATCTCCTTTCTTTCTTAATCTCCTTCATGGCTTGGCAACAAGAATTAGTTTTATCCATGATGATTTCTCACCTTCAAGACGCAAGGGAGTCTGTGAAGAAAGATTTTATAGAGCAGTATGAGCGCTCACTTTTCCCTCACTTGGGAACTTCTGTAGCGCAGACAAAATGGCGGACCTATCAAGACATAACTAGGGTAACACCCTGGGGTCAGCAGCACTTTCGTAACAATGTCCGCTTGGCCATGGTTATCGAAGCCTTGGGTTTGGGTCCCCGATACTACTGCGTCATGAGATCAAGGCATCCTGGGTTTTCTGAGCGGGTCTTCTTACTGGCGTGTTTTCTTCCTCATGAGAAGATATGCCTTTACCCCGTTTTTGGCTTGCCTCTCAGAGGTCCTTTTGTTAGAACACCTCATACCACTGAGATAGGCGCAGCAATAACCCACAGAATCATTCCCATAGATGAGTTACCTTATACTTGTGCAGCTTGTGAGGACTGCTTTTGTGACCATATGATGGACGGGCTTATGGAAGTGTAAAGAGTTCCTCTATCTTTACTGTATAAGTTCCGAGAATGAATAAAGTTTAAATCTTGTTCGTATTTTGAATCTTGCTCTCTTTAAGACTTATCTTGGTGGTTAATCTTGATTAAATTTTTTTTTCTAAGTCTCATATTCGTGAATCTTGCGAAATTATCACAAGTTGCGAGATGAGGACATCTCGCGTTTTTTTAAGTGGGGTAGAATGTAAGATTCCTCCCCCAACCCCTTTTTGATGTCTAGTATCTTCCCCTGTAATCAATCCCTCTTCAGAAATATAAAAGACTTGTTTCTAACTGTTTTAACCTAGAGAGAGAAAATATTCTAGAGAGAGAATATTCAGATTTTGAATATTTTTGGATAGAAAAATATCTCTTCTAATTCAGATGAGTTCCCCTGAAACAGAAATTCAAAAAGAATTTTCAATGTGCAATTGGAATTAATTGAAAATAGCTATAAAGAACCTTAGCCTAAGGGTCTAGATTTTCAGAAATCTTTAGACTATGGTCCAATTAAGGTTCCTATGGACCAATAGCATCAATCCATGTGTAGGGAGGAGATAAATCCAACTTGTAAAAAGAAAATACCCAAAAATGAGTAAATGCTCACATGAGGTGAAGAGTTGAAAATGTACAAGGTTTATTAGTAAAAAAACTATGTGCAATATTAAAAATATGAGATATTTTGGGTATAATGATTTTATTATGACACATATGTAAGGAAGGGGAGTCCCTTAAATGCTCACATAAGATGAAGAGTTGAAAATGTACAAGGTTTATTAGTAAAAAACTATGAGCAATATTAAAAATATGACATATGTAAGGAAGGGGAATTCTTTAAAGGAGGTGCATATTTCACATAAGATGAAGAGTTGAAAATGTACAAGGATTATTAGTAAAAAAACTATGAGCAATATTAAAATGATTCCATTATGACACATATGTAAGGAAGAGGAGTTCTTTAAAGGAGGTGCATATTTCACATGCTTGAATGAGTTTTAAACTCATAAAAATTGAGATATTTCATCTCTCCTCTCTCCTCATTCAAGTCTAGTTCCAAAAAGTTAGCTTAACTGACCTAAAAATGGTCAAATATTGACCAAACTGATTTAGAAAATTCTAGAATCAGTTTGTTTGGTTAGGAGCTCAATTTTTCCTATAAATAGAAGCCTCCCCCTTGTTGAAAAATATATAGTGTTTATGCATCGTTACTCTACTCCACCTAAGCCAGAAACTGTGAATTCATTTAATAATTCACTAGTTTTTGGAGCTTCCCTCTTTCTTCAATCCCCATTAGTGGCTCCATCAACATACTTAACCAATTGATTGGTTGGGGGCCTCTACCGTGAACAAAGAATCAAGCAAGTTGTAAGGTAATTAGTGAATATTGATCTTTCTATAATTTCTCAATGTTTCTCTCTTCTCAACCCCTCTCAAGCTTGAGAAGTTTAATTGGTATGGTTTTTTTTTAATGCTATTGAAGTTTGAATAGTAGTGAAGAGTTACATAATGCTATTGAAGTTAATTTTCATTTATGTTTAAATTCTAATGATTTTTATGTAAATTCTCTCTCTCACTCAAGAAATGGTCATACTCATGAACCGTTCTCAATCCAAATCAAGCTTTTCATAAAGCTTTTCCTTAACCCAAGATTAAGCTATGCTTGAGGCCAAATTAATGGCTTTTTTCTATGCTTTTAGTTTATGTATATTAATGATTCAATCCATTATGGATTGATAATCCAATTAGAGATTATTTTAATTATTTTCTTAATGATAAGCATTATCCCTTAGAAAAAATTGAGATTTATTAGTCATAGCAGCGGAGCTATGGCAAAATTTTTATAAAAATTATGCATAAAATAATCTCATTCAAAGTATAAAAAGAGGACTTCCTACCATATTCTAGGAATTATCATCCTAGATTAATTGAAAGAATTTCATTACAATCATGGAGAAATTGAATTTTAATATTATGCATAATGGATAAATTTTTATATCAAAAGTGTTATTTTTACCATTTTTGTTTCATGCATAGAAGTATGCATAATGGATAAATTTTTATATCAAAAGTGTTATTTTTATCATTTTTAATTTTCATGCATAGAAGTATGCATAAAGGAAAATTTTTATATCAAAAGTGTTACTTTTATCATTTTTAATTTTCATGCATAGAAGTATGCATAAAGGAAAATTTTTATATCAAAAGTGTTACTTTTATCATTTTTAATTTTCATGCATAGAAGTATGCATAAAAGAAAATTTTTATACCAAAAGTGTTACTTTTATCATTTTTAATTTTCATGCATAGAAGTATGCATAAAAGAAAAAATGATAAAAGTAACACTTTTGGTATAAAAATTTTCTTTTATGCATACTTCTATGCATGAAAATTAAAAATGATAAAAGTAACACTTTTGATATAAAAATTTTCCTTTATGCATACTTCTATGCATGAAAATTAAAAATGATAAAAGTAACACTTTTGATATAAAAATTTTCCTTTATGCATACTTCTATGCATGAAAATTAAAAATGATAAAAATAACACTTTTGATATAAAAATTTATCCATTATGCATACTTCTATGCATGAAACAAAAATGGTAAAAATAACACTTTTGATATAAAAATTTATCCATTATGCATAATATTAAAATTCAATTTCTCCATGATTGTAATGAAATTCTTTCAATTAATCTAGGATGATAATTCCTAGAATATGGTAGGAAGTCCTCTTTTTATACTTTGAATGAGATTATTTTATGCATAATTTTTATAAAAATTTTGCCATAGCTCCGCTGCTATGACTGATAAATCTCAATTTTTTCTAAGGGATAATGCTTATCATTAAGAAAATAATTAAAATAATCTCTAATTGGATTATCAATCCATAATGGATTGAATCATTAATATACATAAACTAAAAGCATAGAAAAAAGCCATTAATTTGGCCTCAAGCATAGCTTAATCTTGGGTTAAGGAAAAGCTTTATGAAAAGCTTGATTTGGATTGAGAACGGTTCATGAGTATGACCATTTCTTGAGTGAGAGAGAGAATTTACATAAAAATCATTAGAATTTAAACATAAATGAAAATTAACTTCAATAGCATTATGTAACTCTTCACTACTATTCAAACTTCAATAGCATTAAAAAAAAACCATACCAATTAAACTTCTCAAGCTTGAGAGGGGTTGAGAAGAGAGAAACATTGAGAAATTATAGAAAGATCAATATTCACTAATTACCTTACAACTTGCTTGATTCTTTGTTCACGGTAGAGGCCCCCAACCAATCAATTGGTTAAGTATGTTGATGGAGCCACTAATGGGGATTGAAGAAAGAGGGAAGCTCCAAAAACTAGTGAATTATTAAATGAATTCACAGTTTCTGGCTTAGGTGGAGTAGAGTAACGATGCATAAACACTATATATTTTTCAACAAGGGGGAGGCTTCTATTTATAGGAAAAATTGAGCTCCTAACCAAACAAACTGATTCTAGAATTTTCTAAATCAGTTTGGTCAATATTTGACCATTTTTAGGTCAGTTAAGCTAACTTTTTGGAACTAGACTTGAATGAGGAGAGAGGAGAGATGAAATATCTCAATTTTTATGAGTTTAAAACTCATTCAAGCATGTGAAATATGCACCTCCTTTAAAGAACTCCTCTTCCTTACATATGTGTCATAATGGAATCATTTTAATATTGCTCATAGTTTTTTTACTAATAATCCTTGTACATTTTCAACTCTTCATCTTATGTGAAATATGCACCTCCTTTAAAGAATTCCCCTTCCTTACATATGTCATATTTTTAATATTGCTCATAGTTTTTTACTAATAAACCTTGTACATTTTCAACTCTTCATCTTATGTGAGCATTTAAGGGACTCCCCTTCCTTACATATGTGTCATAATAAAATCATTATACCCAAAATATCTCATATTTTTAATATTGCACATAGTTTTTTTACTAATAAACCTTGTACATTTTCAACTCTTCACCTCATGTGAGCATTTACTCATTTTTGGGTATTTTCTTTTTACAAGTTGGATTTATCTCCTCCCTACACATGGATTGATGCTATTGGTCCATAGGAACCTTAATTGGACCATAGTCTAAAGATTTCTGAAAATCTAGACCCTTAGGCTAAGGTTCTTTATAGCTATTTTCAATTAATTCCAATTGCACATTGAAAATTCTTTTTGAATTTCTGTTTCAGGGGAACTCATCTGAATTAGAAGAGATATTTTTCTATCCAAAAATATTCAAAATCTGAATATTCTCTCTCTAGAATATTTTCTCTCTCTAGGTTAAAACAGTTAGAAACAAGTCTTTTATATTTCTGAAGAGGGATTGATTACAGGGGAAGATACTAGACATCAAAAAGGGGTTGGGGGAGGAATCTTACATTCTACCCCACTTAAAAAAACGCGAGATGTCCTCATCTCGCAACTTGTGATAATTTCGCAAGATTCACGAATATGAGACTTAGAAAAAAAAATTTAATCAAGATTAACCACCAAGATAAGTCTTAAAGAGAGCAAGATTCAAAATACGAACAAGATTTAAACTTTATTCATTCTCGGAACTTATACAGTAAAGATAGAGGAACTCTTTACACTTCCATAAGCCCGTCCATCATATGGTCACAAAAGCAGTCCTCACAAGCTGCACAAGTATAAGGTAACTCATCTATGGGAATGATTCTGTGGGTTATTGCTGCGCCTATCTCAGTGGTATGAGGTGTTCTAACAAAAGGACCTCTGAGAGGCAAGCCAAAAACGGGGTAAAGGCATATCTTCTCATGAGGAAGAAAACACGCCAGTAAGAAGACCCGCTCAGAAAACCCAGGATGCCTTGATCTCATGACGCAGTAGTATCGGGGACCCAAACCCAAGGCTTCGATAACCATGGCCAAGCGGACATTGTTACGAAAGTGCTGCTGACCCCAGGGTGTTACCCTAGTTATGTCTTGATAGGTCCGCCATTTTGTCTGCGCTACAGAAGTTCCCAAGTGAGGGAAAAGTGAGCGCTCATACTGCTCTATAAAATCTTTCTTCACAGACTCCCTTGCGTCTTGAAGGTGAGAAATCATCATGGATAAAACTAATTCTTGTTGCCAAGCCATGAAGGAGATTAAGAAAGAAAGGAGATCGATGGAAGTAAGATTACTGTGAACGACAAGTAAAAGTTACGACTTATATAAAGGAAGGAGCTAGCGTAACTTAGAAGCCAACGGTATCTTACCACTGAAGTTTTACCGTCTTTCCATGATTTGGGTTTGGCACATTTTTCTATAGAAGGCATTCAGAACTTTGAGATGAGGAGATAAAAGAAGTTCGTAAGCTAAATCACCTACTTTCTTTGGTCCACAATATCTGGGAGATAACTTCTTCCCAAGAGATAAAGAACTTCTTTTGGGCCGTACTCAAGACCAAAACCTTGATATCCAAAACATCGATTCTCACTTCTGAATCCTTAAAACAGGTGGGACTCTTGAGAAGTATTCAGGAAAAAGGTTCTTCCTTTTTTTAAACAGAATCTTTCTTTTATTTTAGAGAGAGAATAATTATAAGATCAGAAAGGGAGATTCTTACTCCTGTATACCTCTAAGACTGGGGGAGGAATCTTACAACTCTCTCCAAAAGTAGAGGATTTTTAAGGGATAAGAAAAAATATCATTATTTTAGTATAATACTGGCATGGTATAGTTCACAGATTTTTTTTTACAAAGGACTAAGGATCTATTTATAGGTGAGGGAGGCCTCTTACCAAGTCCAACTAGGTTCTAGAATTTTCCAGGTTCAGTTTGGCTGAATTTGGATAAGATTTGGCTCCCTTTTGATTTGGTTTCATCTAGGAGAGAGGAGAGATAAAAATATCACAATTTTATTGAATTAAAAACTCCACCACATGTGTGAAATAGGCGCATCCTTGAAGTCCCCCCTTCTCCTTACCAAGGTATCAAAAAAGTATCATTATACCAAAATATCTCATTTTTTAAAGTAATATCTCATAGTTTTTTACTAATAAACCTTGTACTCAGTCAACTCTTCATCTTATGTGGGAATTTACTCATTTTTTGGGTATTTTCTTTTATTTATTGGATTTATCTCCTCCCCACACTTGGATTAATCCAATTGGTCCATAGGAACCTTAATTGGACCATAATCAAAAAATTTCTAAAAATCTAGACCCTTAGGCTAAGGTGCTTTATACATATTTTCAATTAATTCCAATTTCACATTGGAAAGTTCTTTTTGAATTTCTGTTTCACGGGAAACCATTTTAGACACTAGGAGGATTTTTATATCCAAAAATATCTCAATTTTGGATTACCTCTCTCTAGACATTTCCTCTCTCTAGGCCAAAACAGGGTAAAACAAAATCTTTCTTCTATTTCAAAGAGGGGAATAATTACAAGATCAAAAGGGGAGGTTCTTACTCCTTTACACCTTAAAAGCTGGAGGGAGGAATCTTACACGCTCCTATGGTTCTCCTCCATGTGATCATCCACACTTGGTCATGCCAATGCCTCATGAAGCTCATATATACGAACATGATCAATTGTTATATGATGTCATCATATATACTGGCCCTTGGTGCATTGATCACACATACATCATATCTTTTCTCTCAAACAACCATGCTTTGTAACCTACATCTAGCCCTTGATCACTATTAGACATCTACAATTAGACCACAAGTGAATATATATTAGCATAAAAATACATATGTTTTCCAAAACTACCAGGTGAAAAGTGTCCTAGGGTTTCACTGCTATGCAACATTTACAGTAGAAAAATTTCACTACTCATTAGAAAAATAACCCTATCGTAATAGAAAAATTTCACTACTCATTAGAAAAATAACCCTATCCTAATAGAAAAAAATTATTGCTTAGTAGATGACCTACAAACCGGTACTCCCACCTAAAGCATCACTTGCTTTGCGATTCTTTCTACCTACCCCCTTTGAGGCACATGGCCAGGGCAATAGTGGATTGATGGCAGCAACTCTTTCTCCCATCCAAGTCATTTACATCCATTCCATCACATCTCATCCTCTTCCAAGGTATGTGCTATTCTCTCCCTCTACTATGCTCTCAAGCTTTCATGGAAAGCTTCATCCATTTCTTCTTTACTCTTAAGCTTTCATGGAAAGATTCATCCATGCTTTGAGATGAGATTTTCTCTTCCTTCCCCTCTCTTTCCTTTCTCTTTCTCCCCTCTCTTTCCTTTCTCTTTCTCCTCTCTCTTTTGCCTTGCCCTAACCCTAGCTTCTACATAGAAGTGCCAATATAGAGCTTTGATGGAGATCTCTCCATCAAAGCTCTCTATTAGGCTTTCTATTTAGAAGCAAGGGTTAGGGTTTCATAAACCACAAGCTTTCTATTAAGTTTGTTTAGGGTTAGGGTTAAAGAGACTCAAGTTGTTTTTCTCCTCTTCCCTTTCTTGTCTCTCACTTCTCCTCTTGCTTTCTCATATGTTAAAATGTAGTATATTTTCTAACTTTTTGTTTTATTTTGTTGATATTTTTGTAGGCCCATTGAAGTCAACAACCCACAACCCTAGCTTCTTGAGGTAAGAGCTCACTCCTTTCTATTATGCTTTTGAGGTAAGAGATCACTCCTTTTTATTGTGCTTTTAGGGATTTTTATGGTTTATCCTTTTAGGGTTTTGTATTTTATGGGTTTTATGCTTTTAGGGTTTTTCTCTAAGCATGCATAGAGCTTTCAATCCTCTCAATGCATGCCTAAAGCTTTTAGGGTTTTGTATTTTTTAGGGTTTTATGCTTTTAGGGTTAGCATAGAGCATGTATAGAGCTCTCAATGCATGCATAGAATATGCATAGAGCTCTCAATGCTCTTAATGCACTAATCACTTTGTTTAATCACTTTATTTAATCTTATGTTTTCAATGAATTAATAGCTCTCAATGCTATTAATGCACTAATCACTTTGTTTAATGCATTAAGAGCTTGTAATGCTCTTATGCATTAAGAGCCCTCTCAATGCTCTTAATTCACTAATCATTTTGTTTGATCACTTTATTCAATGCAAGCTAACATACCATCGGGCCAATCGACTCCATATGAGCAATCTACTCCATATGGCATGTCGTCTTCATGGGGACATTCCACTTTGTTGATAGGCACAAGTACGAGTGGTGCAAGCCCATCACGCTATGGTTATGAGCCTACACCACCAATGTCGACTAGACTCACCCCCGCTCCCTCACATCCATCTTTACCGACATTGTAGAGGGAGACTGGGGGGGTCTAGTAGATGTAGTAGTGGGAGGGAGCAAGGTGCTTTGTCTTTGGCAAAAGCAACACTAGGTCTTCTGAGTCATCTCCATAATGGGGGGGACTCATCATCTACTTATTTTGAGCCACCCCCGAGGAGAGCCATCCCATAATTTGATCCACAAATCCTACCATATAATGTGGTTGTCAATGGAGCCTGTGATGGATTCTAAAGGGAATAAAGTCATCAACTGGATGCGTGTACTTGCTAACTTGGAGCTCACAATCTCCTTTAAGAAGTGGAAAGCATAAGATGAGATCTCAAAACAATACGTTATTGATGTGCTCAAGACAAATTTTGATGTTCCACATGCAAGCCTCATCTTCTCGGAGGACTGGATGAAGATGAGGATAAATCTTTTGCTCTCTCATTGGAGAGAAAACATTGAGAGAGTAGCTAAGAACATGGAGAAGCTAAGAGTTTACTCGCACAAGAGGAGTGGAGGCATACGTCACATTAGGAAAATTATGAGCTCATTTTGGGGCCCTCTAAGAGTTTCATGCTCTTTCTCTCTCGAAAAAATGGGGCCACAGTGAAATTTGAGCACATCATTCCCAATTTTTTTGGAGTTAGTAGATTTAGAATGTACTCTTGAAAATCTTTCCAATGGTATATACCATGATGGGGTTCTAACATAGGATAGTGAAGCTCCCTAAAATGTGGTTTCAAAAGTGATGATGTAGCATGTAACGTTACATTTTAGCATCTTAAATCTTGTTTGTGGTGTATCTTGACCATTACTAATTTAAAGTTATCGAAGATTGTATATTTGAAATCTACTCATCATAAGGTTCTCAATGATATGTCACATGGAGGGGTTCTGACATAAGATTTATAGGGCTCACCATGGCCCCAATTTTTAGAGAGAGAAAGAGCATGAAACTCCTTAGAGGGCCCCAAAATGAGCTCATAATTTTCCTAATGGGAGCTTTGTTTTAGGAAGCATCCAGGTGCTTTGCAATATAATAAGCAGTGGCAAGTGCTTCACGACTACAGAAGCGAGGAGCATCAAAATTTATCTTGGGAGGAAAATCTCCTTCATTGCTCACTTTGTAAGTATCTATTTTACTATTTTTCTTTATTTAATCAAATTTTATTTTAAACTATATTGTTTCCTTTAACTAATTGTATCTTTTTTTAATTATTTTTTGTAGACAGAGGTTATTGGGCATGACCCAACAAAATAAGAGTAGAATTATGGATATAAATCCCCCCATCCACCACAATTATGAGGTTGGATGCATACATGAGGTGTATGTTTGAACAAGTCCATTTTGGGGACTTAAGTTAACGAGGTTAGTAACACATAAGCCCTTCTCTTATCTATATGTAATTGTCTTTTATTGTTTTATACTTACTTTTCTCTTATTTACATGTATATAGGATGAAGAGGAAGATCTAGACACTACAAACATGAAGTGGGTGAAGCAAGAGAAGATTCCAATTAGCCTCCTCCTCTTCTTTGATTTTTTTGTATTTGGCCAAAGGTCTTACCAATCAAGTAATATAATATATATTTTCTTCACTTGCATTCTTACTAATTTAAATTTCTTTTTCAAATTTCTATCTATATAAAACAAAAAGAGCAAGGGCGCAGACTGGGGAGTCATGTGATGACTTCCCAGTCATCACAAGTGACTCCCCAGTCACTTGCATTCTTACTAATTTTAATTTCTTTTTCAAGTTTCTATCTATATAAAACAAAAAGAGCTGGGGCACAGACTGGGGAGTCATGTGATGACTCTCTAGTTTGGGACAAACTAGGGAGTCATGTGATGACTCTCTAGCCTGTCCCATCTTTTTTCTCCATGCAATGCAATCGCTGTTCATAGCAGCAAAAATAGGAGTGATATTTTACTTCTATTTTCACTACTAATTAGCAATCCCATTGCTAATTAGCAATCCCATTGCAGTGAAAATAGCAGCGTGTCTAGAAGCAAAATAGGCCCAACATCTCCATATCCTTATAGCTATAAAAGTGCTCCTATTTTCATACCAGACCCTCATTTTGTTAGTTTTTTTCTCTTAAACTCCACTTCAATGGATGAGGAGAGTAATCAGTTCCTAAAAATCATGAAAGTTCTCTCAAACTCTTTATGGAGGTGGTTTGAAACTGACTGAATTGCTTGCCAAGACTACTCAAGGTCATTGAAACCATATCATCGTCATTTATTGGTGATCCAATAGAAGTAAGGGCATGTGCAAGCCCTTTAACCTTCATGGAGTAATCATTTATACTCAGCTTCCCTTTGGTCACATTATGTAGCTCCTTTAGTTTTAAACTTCTATTGGAAAAATCATTTATACTCAGCTTTTCTTTGGTCATATTATGCAACGCCTTCAGTTTTAGACCTCTATCGGAGTTCAAGAAAACTTTTCTCATTTTTAGGAATTGATTTCTCTCCTCATCCGTGAGGAGATAAATATTGGAGGAGATAAATATTGGAGGAGGTTCATCTTTCAAAAATTCACATGAGTAGTCCTTCTTCTTAAATACAAGTATAGGTAAAGGAAAATCATCATCCAAAAGTCAAGATGTAGGTATTCGTGAAACAAAAAGCATGGTCAATAAACAACATAAATCTAACGCACTTGGTTGCAAAGGGTAACATAAATGCTAGGATGTTTACTTTGGATGTTGGCATGCTTGAGGTGAAGGGCACTCATGTTTGTGTGCATATACAGGACATGTTTGTACATGCTTGCACATAAGGGGACATGTGTCATCATACACTTTTATATATAGAACAAGAACATTGGTCATGTGAATATACAACTAGCGAAGTCTATGCATGCCCAATATATAAGTGCAAGTTTACTCAAGTTTAAGGTTCATGATAAGCACAAAGTATGTGAAGTATGCCAGCTTGGTAAGAAGGCCAAACATGCTTTTTTGATATGAAAAGTACATCCCTGCAAGGCCATTAGATTTTATACATTCTGATGTATGGGGACCAACCAAGACTATAATAATTGCAAGTTGCATCTTACATTATTGATGAAAAGTGTGGATTTACTTTATGAAGGAGAAAGATATGCATAATCTTGCTCAAGAAGGAAAAAGGTATGCATATCCACTATCTAATATCAAAGGATTGTGGAAATTTTCCATTGAGTTCATTGGTTTCTCGAGAAACGAGGGAATCAAGAGACAATTCACATACATGTGCACTTTGTAATAGAATGGTATTACAAAAAGGAAAAATAGGCACATTGTAGAACTTACTTGAACTTTGATGTCTGAAAAGAATATGTTAAATTATTTTTGGGTTAAAGCAGTAGCAACTCTTGTTTACATTATAAATAGGACCCCCACTATAGCTCTTCATAGCATGAACATAAGTTTGTAGGGAGTTTACAGGCATAAAACCATATTTATCTCACTTAAAAGTGTTAGGATGTATTTTATATGTGTATGTTCTTGATAAAGTGAGAACCAAGTCAGATGAAAAGGCAAAGAAATGCATCACTAATATTGGTTATGCTTTGGAGAAGAAAGGCTATAGATGCTATAAACCTCTCACTCCTAAAGATGCAAGTATGTAGAGATATTATCTTTGGTGAGATGAGTAGCTAGTATGCACACCAATGAAGTAATAATGATGTCCCACATGCAGAGCAACAATCACAAGTGCTTAATGAACTTGGAGAGTCTTCTAGTAGTGGATCCAGTGTTAATCCATAGTCAAGTATGTTGAGGATAGCAGATGCAAGAAATTTAGATGCATTATCTTGTCGTACTATAGGTGTTGGTACACATGTATCACATAAAGGGAAGAAAAATGTAGATCAACCTTTGTCCATGATTTGTCAATAGGTCACTCTTATGTGGACATCATCTCTAGTGGCTTGATGAGAAGCCTAAGGAGATTTGCATCCCGTTAGTAGGGTTACTCTTAGTGCATGGTGAACCAAGGCTATTTTGAGGACACCCGACAGTGATCCACGTGTACACAAGTCTATGTGAGTTAGATACACCATCACTGTACTTACATGGTTAAATCAAAATGCAGCATGGAAATTAATGCATTTACTTAAGGGGAAGAAGACAATTGGATATAAGTGGGTGTACAAGGTGAGGCATAACTCAAATGGATCTTAAAAGTTTACAACAACTATGCATCGACATATGGCATTAACTATAAGGTAACATTTAGCTTGGTTGTGAGAATGAAAACAGTGAGAGAAAGTGTGGCTAGTTTATGAGAGAGTGGGATCATGGTATCTTTTTCACTACCACTCATATGGGACCTTGCTAGTAGCACAAGGCACCAGATTGGTTGAGATTTCTCCCCTTCTTGATCTGAAATCTCCCTTAGCTATAAATGTTTTCATACTTAATAAAAGTTTCTTTTCGGGGGAAAAAACAAATAGCATGAGAGCTTCCATTGTTATGGCTACAACAAAAGGTTGTTATTTACATTATAAAGAATGTGGTATTGCATGGTGATTTGAAAGAAGAAGTTTACATGATACAGCCACCACCAAGTTATGAGAACGATGCACATCTTGATTTTGTGTGCATGTTATGCAAACCCTTGTATGGCTTGAAGAAGTCTCCCAAAGCATGTCAAACAAAATTAGGGCTTTGTTACCATTAGATTTCAACTATCCAATGCACATTTTTTACTTTATGTAAAAAAGATTTTGGAAAAAAGGAATCATGGTGTTAGTAATTTATGTGGATGACTTGATTAACATTGGTGATAAGACGTCAAGATGATTTTAAAGAAAAAGATGAAACATTTGGGTAAGCTCTAGTACTCTATGCATATGGAGAGAGAGAGAGAGAGACAAAAAATCAAGAGGATTTGATTGTGTTGAAAGACTTGTCTCTCACTTCTCCTCTTGCTTTCTCATATGTTAAAATGTAGTATATTTTCTAACTTTTTGTTTTATTTTGTTGATATTTTTGTAGGCCCATTGAAGTCAACAACCCACAACCCTAGCTTTTTGAGGTAAGAGCTCACTCCTTTCTATTATGCTTTTAGTGATTTTGTAGGCTTATTGAAGTCAACAACCCACAACCCTAGCTTCTTGAGGTAAGAGATCACTCCTTTTTATTATGCTTTTAGGGATTTTTATGGTTTATCCTTTTAGGGTTTTGTATTTTATGGGTTTTATGCTTTTAGGGTTTTTCTCTAAGCATGCATAGGGCTTTCAATCCTCTCAATGCATGCCTAAAGCTTTTAGGGTTTTGTATTTTTTAGAGTTTTATGCTTTTAGGGTTAGCATAGAGCATGTATAGAGCTCTCAATGCATGCACAGAATATGCATAGAGCTCTCAATGCTCTTAATGCACTAATCACTTTGTTTAATCACTTTATCTAATCTTATGTTTTCAATGAATTAATAGCTCTCAATGCTATTAATGCACTAATCACTTTGTTTAATGCATTAAGAGCTCGTAATGCTCTTATGCATTAAGAGCCCTCAATGCTCTTAATTCACTAATCATTTTGTTTGATCACTTTATTCAATGCAAGCTAACATACCATCGGGCCAATCGACTCCATATGAGCAATCTACTCCATATGGCATGTCGTCTTCATGGGGACATCCCACTTTGTTGATAGGCACAAGTACGAGTGGTGCAAGCCCATCACGCTATGGTTATGAGCCTACACCACCAATGTCGACTAGACTCACCCCCGCTCCCCCACATCCATCTTCACCGCCGACATTGTAGAGGGAGACTCGGCGGGGGGTCTAGTAGATGTAGTAGTGGGAGGGAGCAAGGTGCTTTGTCTTTAGCAAAAGCAACACTAGGTCTTCTGAGTCATCTCCATAATGGGGGGGCTCATCATCTACTTATTTTGAGCCACCCCCGAGGAGAGCCATCCCATAATTTGATCCACAAATCCTACCATATAATGTGGTTGTCAATGGAGCCCGTGATGGATTCTAAAGGGAATAAAGTCATCAACTGGATGCGTGTACTTGCTAACTTGGAGCTCACAATCTCCTTTAAGAAGTGGAAAGCATAAGATGAGATCTCAAAACAATACGTTATTGATGTGCTCAAGATAAATTTTGATGTTCCACATGCAAGCCTCATCTTCTCGGAGGACTGGATGAAGATGAGGATAAAGCTTTTGCTCTCTAATTGGAGAGAAAACATTGAGAGAGTAGCTAAGAACATGGAGAAGCTAAGAGTTTACTCGCACAAGAGGAGTGGAGGCATACGTCACATTAGGAAAATTATGAGCTCATTTTGGGGCCCTCTAAGAGTTTCATGCTCTTTCTCTCTCGAAAAAATGGGGCCACAGTGAAATTTGAGCACATCATTCCCAATTTTTTTGGAGTTAGTAGATTTAGAATGTACTCTTGAAAATCTTTCCAATGGTATATACCATGATGGGGTTCTAACATAGGATAGTGAAGCTCCCTAAAATGTGGTTTCAAAAGTGATGATGTAGCATGTAACGTTACATTTTAGCATCTTAAATCTTGTTTGTGGTGTATCTTGAGCATTACTAATTTAAAGTTATCAAATATTGTATATTTGAAATCTACTCATCATAAGGTTCTCAATGATATGTCACATGGAGGGGTTCTGACATAAGATTTATAGGGCTCACCATGGCCCCAATTTTTAGAGAGAGAAAGAGCACGAAACTCCTTAGAGGGCCCCAAAATGAGCTCATAATTTCCCTAATGGGAGCTTTGTATTCACACGACCAATGTTCTTGTTCTATATATAAAAGTGTATGATGACACATGTCCCCTTATGTGCAAGCATGTACAAACATGTCCTATATATGCACACAAACATGAGTGCCCTTCACCTCAAGCATGCCAACATCCAAAGTAAACATCCTAGCATTTATGTTGCCCTTTGCAACCAAGTGACACTGGTTTTTAAAG
Organism: Cibotium barometz; assembly: GCF_041138505.1. Lineage (NCBI taxonomy): Eukaryota > Viridiplantae > Streptophyta > Polypodiopsida > Cyatheales > Cibotiaceae > Cibotium > Cibotium barometz. Next base: position 8,572,266 of record NC_141095.1, on the reverse strand, counting down.
TCTTCCATCACAAACTACCCCCTGAGGATTAAAGCTCACTTAGAGAAAACTAAGTTTTTTGTAATATTAGGGACATGAATTACATCTTTTGAGTGCTTCATTTTACCATTCTATATAAATAATGGCCCATTGCAAACATGCATAATGGGGTATGCACTATATCACTTATTTCCACATACCCTGGTTTTTTCAAATTTTACATATCTTTAAACCACTCACCATAACTAATCATATGGTTAAAGTGGTTGAGGTGCCATAATCCACACACCGATATACTACTTACCATGATTGGTCATATGGTTAGAGATGTCATAATATACATACCAAATATCTCTAGATCTTGATCTTGATACATCTCCTATCATGGAATTGAGCATGTGTTATGTATCATAAATAGTTGCTCAATTTTTCCATCACCATGTTACTTAATGATGTATAGTTGCCTTGTTTTACATTTTTTCACTTTTGATATCATTCTACCTTTTATAGCAATCCTTTATTATGTTTCCTTGCTTGCCATAGTAATAACATTCCATGGTATTTTGATTTATTTACCCACCTTGGCCTGCCTCCCCTACCTCTCTAGAGTGGTCTCTTCCACCTATTTTGAACGTTAGATTTATGTTGTTTTTTGACCATGCTTTTTGTTTAACGAATACCTACATCTTGACTTTTGGATGATGATTTTCCTTTAACTGTACTTGTATTTAAGAAGAAGAACCACTCATGTGAATTTTTGAAAGATGAACCTCCTCCAATATTTATCTCCTCACGGATGAGGAGAGAAATCAATTCCTAAAAATGAGAAAAGTTTTCTTGAACTCTGATAGAGGTCTAAAACTGAAGGCGTTGCATAATATGACCAAAGAAAAGCTGAGTATAAATGATTTTTCCAATAGAAGTTTAAAACTAAAGGAGCTACATAATGTGACCAAAGGGAAGCTGAGTATAAATGATTACTCCATGAAGGTTAAAGGGCTTGCACATGCCCTTACTTCTATTGGATCACCAATAAATGATGATGATATGGTTTCAATGACCTTGAGTAGTCTTGGCAAGAAATTCAGTCAGTTTCAAACCACCTCCATAAAGAGTTTGAGAGAACTTTCATGATTTTTAGGAACTGATTACTCTCCTCATCCATTGAATTGGAGTTTGAGAGAAAAAAACTAACAAAATGAGGGTCTGGTATGAAAATAGGAGCACTTTTATAGCTATAAGGATACGGAGATGTTGGGCCTATTTTGCTTCTAGACACGCTGCTATTTTCACTGCAATGGGATTGCTAATTAGCAATGGGATTGCTAATTAGTAGTGAAAATAGAAGCAAAATATCACTCCTATTTTTGCTGCTATGAACAGCGATTGCATTGCATGGAGAAAAAAGATGGGACAGGCTAGAGAGTCATCACATGACTCCCTAGTTTGTCCCAAACTAGAGAGTCATCACATGACTCCCCAGTCTATGCCCCAGCTCTTTTTGTTTTATATAGATAGAAACTTGAAAAAGAAATTAAAATTAGTAAGAATGCAAGTGACTGGGGAGTCACTTGTGATGACTGGGGAGTCATCACATGACTCCCCAGTCTGCGCCCTTGCTCTTTTTGTTTTATATAGATAGAAACTTGAAAAAGAAATTAAAATTAGTAAGAATGCAAGTGAAGAAAATATATATTATATTACTTGATTGGTAAGACCTTTGGCCAAATACAAAAAAATCAAAGAAGAGGAGGAGGCTAATTGGAATCTTCTCTTGCTTCATCCACTTCATGTTTGTAGTGTCTAGATCCTCCTCTTCATCCTATATACATGTAAATAAGAGAAAAGTAAGTATAAAACAATAAAAGACAATTACATATAGATAAGAGAAGGGCTTATGTGTTACTAACCTCGTTAACTTAAGTCCCCAAAATGGACTTGTTCAAACGTACATCTCATGTATGCATCCAACCTCATAATTGTGGTGGATGGGGGGATTTATATCCATAATTCTACTCTTCTTTTGTTGGGTCATGCCCAATAACCTCTGTCTACAAAAAATAATTAAAAAAAGATACAATTAGTTAAAGGAAACAATATAGTTTAAAATAAAATTTGATTAAATAAAGAAAAATAGTAAAATAGATACTTACAAAGTGAGCAATGAAGGAGATTTTCCTCCCAAGATAAATTTTGATGCTCCTCGCTTCTGTAGTCGTGAAGCACTTGCCACTGCTTATTATATTGCAAAGCACCTGGATGCTCTAGTGAAGTCTATGCATGCCCAATATATTAGTGCAAGTTTACTCAAGTTTAAGGTTCATGATAAGCACAAAGTATGTGAAGTATGCCAGCTTGGTAAGAAGGCCAAACATGCTTTTTTGATATGAAAAGTACGCCATTAGATTTTATACATTCTGATGTATGGGGACCAACCAAGACTATAATAATTGCAAGTTGCATCTTACATTATTGATGAAAAGTGTGGATTTACTTTATGAAGGAGAAAGATATGCGTAATCTTGCTCAAGAAGGAAAAAGGTATGCATATCCACTATCTAATATCAAAGGATTGTGAAAATTTTTCAATGAGTTCATTGGTTTCTCGAGAAACGAGGGAATCAAGAGACAATTCACATACATGTACACTTTGTAATAGAATGGTATTACAGAAAGGAAAAATAGGCACATTGTAGAACTTACTTGAACTTTGATGTGTGAAAAGAATATGTCAAATTATTTTTGGGTTAAAGCAGTAGCAACTCTTGTTTACATTATAAATAGGACCCCCACTATAGCTCTTCATAGCATGAACATAAGTTTGTAGGGAGTTTACAGGCATAAAACCATATTTATCTCACTTAAAAGTGTTAGGATGTATTGTATATGTGTATGTTCTTGATAAAGTGAGAACCAAGTCAGATGAAAAGGCAAAGAAATGCATCACTATTGGTTATGCTTTGGAGAACAAAGGCTATAGATGCTATAAACCTCTCACTCCTAAAGATGCAAGTATGTAGAGATATTATCTTTGGTGAGATGAGTAGCTAGTATGCACACCAATGAAGTAATAATGATGTCCCACATGCAGAGCAACAATCACAAGTGCTTAATGAACTTGGAGAGTCTTCTAGTAGTGGATCCAGTGTTAATCCATAGTCAAGTATGTTGAGGATAGCAGATGCAAGAAATTTAGATGCATTATCTTGTCGTACTATAGGTGTTGGTACACATGTATCACATAAAGGGAAGAAAAATGTAGATCAACCTTTGTCCATGATTTGTCAATAGGTCACTCTTATGTGGACATCATCTCTAGTGGCTTGATGAGAAGCCTAAGGAGATTTGCATCCCGTTAGTAGGGTTACTCTTAGTGCATGGTGAACCAAGGCTATTTTGAGGACACCCGACAGTGATCCACGTGTACACAAGTCTATGTGAGTTAGATACACCATCACTGTACTTACATGGTTAAATCAAAATGCAGCATGGAAATTAATGCATTTACTTAAGGGGAAGAAGACAATTGGATATAAGTGGGTGTACAAGGTGAGGCATAACTCAAATGGATCTTAAAAGTTTACAACAACTATGCATCGACATATGGCATTAACTATAAGGTAACATTTAGCTTGGTTGTGAGAATGAAAACAGTGAGAGAAAGTGTGGCTAGTTTATGAGAGAGTGGGATCATGGTATCTTTTTCACTACCACTCATATGGGACCTTGCTAGTAGCACAAGGCACCAGATTGGTTGAGATTTCTCCCCTTCTTGATCTGAAATCTCCCTTAGCTGTAAATGTTTTCATACTTAATAAAAGTTTCTTTTCGGGGAAAAAAACAAATAGCATGAGAGCTTCCATTGTTATGGCTACAACAAAAGGTTGTTATTTACATTATAAAGAATGTGGTATTGTATGGTGATTTGAAAGAAGAAGTTTACATGATACAGCCACCACCAAGTTATGAGAACGATGCACATCTTGATTTTGTGTGCATGTTATGCAAACCCTTGTAATGCTTGAAGAAGTCTCCCAAAGCATGTCAAACAAAATTAGGGCATTGTTACCATTAGATTTCAACTATCCAATGCACATTTTTTACTTTATGTAAAAAAGATTTTGGAAAAAAGGAATCATGGTGTTAGTAATTTATGTGGATGACTTGATTAACATTGGTGATAAGATGTCAAGATGATTTTAAAGAAAAAGATGAAATATTTGGGTGAGCTCTAGTACTCTATGCGTATGGAGAGAGAGAGAGAGAGAGAGAGAGAGAGAGAGAAAATCAAGAGGATTTGATTGTGTTGAAAGCATGGATTGAGATCTCTTAACTACACATCCTAATCACACACTAATCTACCCTAATAACATTACTAACCTAAGGTGGATTGAAATAAAGGAGACTCATTGTGACTCTGGGATGATTAAGATTAGACTCAAGTTGAGTTAGGTTATAAGATGGAAACTTGTACTCATAAAAAGACTTAAGATGTTGTGCTTGTTTCCATTGCTTGAAATGTTGTGCTTGTTTCTATTGCTTGAAATGTCCCCCTTTTATATGAGGAGATACACCCTTGGTCTTGTACATCAATGTGGGATAAATCCCTTTGATCATGTGGCTTCATGCTAAGCGTTGCACTTTCTTGGCTTACTCAACTCACTGCCTACCTCTTCTTCCTTGGGCTCTTTGGCACCACATTTATCAATACCCCCCCTTGGTGCCAAAACTTTGGGCTACTTAAGATGGTTGGATGTGAGGTTTTACAACCTACTTTCACCCCCCCTTGATGGTGACTTAACCTATCTTTGCGGACTAGAGGTCATCTCTATGTGTGAGGACCCCCCCTTGATAGAGACTTGATCTATCTTTGAGGTCTAGAGGTCTCTTCTAAGAGTAGGGTTACCAATTTTGGCTATTTCTTCAACCTTTGTTACATCACTGGTGCAAAAGGTTAGGACATACAATGTTTTTAGAGGATAGTTTTGAAGCTAGAGGCATCTTGAATTGCATTTTCTGCCACAAAGTGATCTTCTTCCACATAGTTATTTTCTTCATGCTTCATGTCGATGTGTCGTGTCCTTTTTCTTCTTTGCATTGTTGGATTCTTGTGGTGGGCTCTTGGTCTTTTCTCTTTGGATTCACTCTTGGATCTTTGATAGGTCCTTTGGTGTGTACGACGTTATTTTTGTTGCCACTTGTTGATGTTTTTTGCTTATGCACATGCACAATTGCATACTCATTTGGTTACAATGTTTTTATAAATATTGGACTCCTTTTCTCACATACTAGCATATGCTCATTTGGCCGCATTTACATCTTATTTTTGAGTCATAGTCTAGGTAGGATACCCACACACTTGGAGAGATACATCTTCCATGGATTCACACATGAGGCATAAAAGAAAACTCATGGATGTCTGATTATATTGGTAGTTTACAAAAGATGTGTGAAAGATTTGCTGAGATTGATGATGTTTGTGTATTTACAAAAGCATTTGTTGATGATGGCCAAGTCATGCAATTCCATGTGAGAACACCATTAAGAAATATTTTATTTTTTAAAAATAAAATAAAACAAGGATTAAATCCTTATCTTTTCCTACGTTTTTATGTGGTTGTGGGCAGTTTACGGGAGCGCTTTACCTGTGTTCTGTTTCTTTCTTTTTCTCCCTCATGGATCTCTACTTGGTGTCATTTCCGTTAAGGTTTTGTTGGACTGCACCGTGAGGTTTATGCTTTGCGCTGCCTTTCTCTCGTCTTCGTCAGTTTTGTTATGTCAATTGGCGATAACAGGGCTAAGTGCTTGTTGTTGGCAACAATGACAACTGCCTGTTTGCTTGTGATGCTCGTCTCCCTCTTATTGCTTGCACAGCCTCTCTAGCGTCCAATCACCCTTCTCCCTCACCTGTAGTTTGTGATTTGTGGTGTGCTTTCCGTGCTCTATTTGTACCCACCATTGCAGCTAGGCATGGTGCTAAGGAAAATGCGGTTGTTGCTAAAGCAAAGGAACATGCCATGTCTATTCTTGTCTCGCAAGTTTCTCTTCTATGAGCTATTCAAAGAACCTATCCCACTCTTGATTGTTTGAGACGCAAGGCCTTCTCTCTCTCTTCTTAAATGTGCAAAGCGTCAAATAACTTAACCTAATAGAGAGACAAATGAGAGGATAAGGGAACCACAACCTAATCCTAAATGGCATGAATAACAAAATGTCTAATCACTCCTAAAACTTGCTAATGAAGATTTTTAGAAAACTAATGGAGAACCTTACCCTTACTATAATACCATGTTGAAAGCATGGATCGAGCTCTTCTAACTACACATCCTAATCACACACTAATCTACTCTAATGACATTAATAACCTAAGGTGGATAGAAATGAAGGAAATTCATTTTGAGTGTGTGCTAATTAAGATTAGATTTAAGTTCAATTAGATTATTAGATGGAAACTTGTACTCCTAAAGAGACTTGAGATGTTGTGCTTGTTTTCATTGCTTCAAATGTTCCCCTTTTATATGAGGAGATACACCCTTGGTCTTGTACATCAATGTGAGATAAATTCTTTTTCTCATGTGGCTTCATGCTAGGCTTTGCACTTTGTTGGCTTACTCAAGTTCCTCCTCCCTACCTCTTCCTTGTGCTCTTTGGTACCACATTTCTCAACACCCCCCCTTGGTACCAAATCTTTAGCTTACTCAAGGTGGTCGGAGATGCGAGGTTTTATAACATATTTTCACCCTCTCTTGATAGTGACTTGACCTATCTTTGAGGCCTAGAGGTCATTTCTAAGAGTGAGGTCTTTCCCTTGATAGAGACTTGACCTATCTTTGAGGTCTAGAGCTCTCTTCTAAGCGTAGGGTTACAAATTTTAGCTATTTCTTCAACCTTTGCTACATCATTGGTGCCAGAGGATAGGACATACAATGTTTTTAGAGGATATTTATGAAGCTAGAGGCATCTTGAATTGCATTTTCTGCCACAAAGTGATCTTATTCCACATAGTTATTTTCTTCATGCTTCATGTCGATGTCATGTCCTCGGGGGGATCGTGCGGGGGGGGGGGGGGGGAGGGGGGGAGGAGGGGTCACTCATAAATATGTAAGCGTAGCACGTGGATTCAACAGAATGGGTTTTTTAAATCCCTTTTTTACACATTTTTTACATACAAAAGGGTACCATTTAAAAGGGGATATTTACAGATTGAATAAAAAAGGGTGTATTTTATTCATGAAAAATTCAAAGATAAGGGGTTTTTGAATTAGGCCTTAAACGCATATGATATAGAGAGTTTACATACAGTGAACCCCCCAAGGTCGTGTCCATTTTCTTCTTTGCATTTTGGATGCTTGTGGTGGGATCGTAGTCTTTGCTCTTTGGCTTAACTCTTGGCTCTTTGGATAGCTCCTTTGGTGTGGACATCGTTCTTCTTATGCCACTTGATGCTTTTTGCTTATGCACATGCACAATTGCATACTCATTTAGATGTAGTGTTTTACAAAAATTGTACTCCTCCTTTTCTCATGTACTAGCGTGATCATTTGGTAGTTTACAAAAGATGTGTGAAAGATTTTACTACGATTGATGATGTTTGTATATTTGCAAAATCATTTGTTTTGATGATAGCCAAGTCATGTATTTCCATGTGAGAACACCCTTAAGAAAGATTTTATTTTGTTTGATTTTTTTAAAAATAAAATAAAACAAGGATTACATCCTTATCTTTTCCTACATTTTTATGTGGTCATGACAGTTGATGAGAGTTCTTTACCTGCATTTTCTTTCTTTCTTTTTGTCCCTCACAGATTTGTGCTTGGTGCTGTTTCCATTAAGATTTTGTTGACTGCACCTTGGAGTTCATGATTTGTGCTACCTTTCTCTTGGCCTCATCAGTTTTGTTATGTTAATTGGCGATGAGACGGGACTGACTACTTGTTGGCAATGACAACTGCCTATTTGCTGGTGATGCTCCACTCCCTCTTATAGCTTGCACAACCTCTCTAGCTTGCACAACCTCTCTAGCAGCCAATCAACCTTCTCCCTCCGCTATAGTTTGTGATTTGTGGTGTGCTATCCACACTCTATCTGTACACACCGCTACAGTTGGTCACGATGCCAAGGAAAGTGCCATAGTTACTAAAGCAGAGGAACACGCCTATTCTTCTCTCTCAAGTTTCTCCACTCCCTCTTATAGCTTGCACAACCTCTCTAGCTTGCAAAACCTCTCTAGGAGCCAATCAACCTTCTCCCTCCGCTATAGTTTGTGATTTGTGGCGTGCTTTCCACACTCTATCTGTACACACTGCTACAGTTGGTCACGATGCCAAGGAAAGTGCCATAGTTACTAAAGCAGAGGAACACGCCTATTCTTCTCTCTCAAGTTCCTCTTCTATGAGCTATTCAAAGAACCTATGCTAGTTGTCCCCTCACTAATCAAGGAATGCTTTCATTGACACTCAAGGTTCTTGCTACTTGATCTCGTTATTCAGCTCATTGAGGAAGCTCACAAGTTGCTCCTCTTGATTGATTGGGACACAAGGCCCTCTCTCTTCTTGAATGTGCAAAGTTCCCAATAACTTAACCTAATGGAGAGACTAAATGCGAGGATAAGGGAACCACCTAACCCTAAATGGCATTAATAACAAAATACCTAATCACTCCTAAAATTTACTAATGAAGATTTAAAAAACAACTAATGGAGAGCCTCAACAGGCTTGCTCTGATACCATGTTAAAAGCATGAATTGAAGCCTCCTTTAACTAAATATCCTTTTCACACACTAATCTACTCTCATGACATTACTAATCTAAGGTGGAAAGACTTGAGATGTTGTGCTTGTTTCCATTGTTTGAAATGTCCCCCTTTAATATGAAGAGATACACTCTTGGGCTTGTACAGTAATGTGGGATAAATCCCTTTGCTCATGTGGATTTATGCTAGGCATTGCACTTTCTTGGCTTACTCAACTCGCTCCCTACCTCTTCTTCCTTGTGCTCTTTGTGGCACCACATTTATCAACACCCCCCCTTGGTGTGCCAAAAATTTGGGCTACTCAAGGTGGTCGGAATGCGAGGTTTTACAACATATTTTCACCCCCTCTTGATGGTGACTTGACCTATCTTTGAGGCTTAAAGGTCATCTTTAATTAGCGTGAGGTCCCCCCCTTGATAGAGACTCGACCTATCTTTGAGGTCTAGAGCTCTCTTCTAAGAGTAGGGTTACAAATTTTGACTATTTCTTCTACCTTTGCTACATTATATGATAATCAATGATTGAAGCATACACATAGGAGAGCGTAGATCTCCTATCCGAGAAACAAATGTGGCAAAGTGTTGGGATGACGGAGCATAGACAATGATCACAATCAACAGTAGTGCAGAGAAGAAGGCCTTCAAAGAAGATTATGATGAGCAAAAGTGCATGAAAGAGGAAATGCAATGTATTTATGCTCTAGCCGTCAGCCCGGCGGCCATCTTATTTGGGCATGCCACATGGCTAGAGATGATTCCTAGATCTTTTTGACCGTTTCATGGCATGAAATGGCTTGAAGTGTTTCACCACATGAAATAGTCTGAAGCGTTTCACGACATGAAATAGTTCGAAGCATTTCACCACGTGAAAAGCTCGTGTTCCCTTATGCATACAAATGTTGATACCCTAGGAATTCCTATTATACTCAAACATTCCAATGTCAAAGAATATGAATTTAGAGGAGGAGAACTGAGCACATGAAATGTATGAACCTGTTTCACAGCGTGAAATGGGTTAGACATTTTATGGTGTGAGATGCATAACCCTTTACCTTGTACCTATTTAAAATTGAAGTTAAAGCTTGGATCTAGGTACTCTTTGTCACCCTCCTTCATTCTTATTTCAATGGAAACCAAGTTGGTAATTTGGAGCTTGTGAGTATGTCTCGTAAACGCTTTAGTTTTGAGTGAGAACTTCTTAGTTTTCCTTCCATCCTCCAGTGGAGGATTACATCCACCAAATCTTTGTGAACCTGTTGTGTTTCATGTGCATGTGGGTTCACTTCAGTGTTTCCATTATCTAGAACTTGCCTCGGCATGATCTTTTTCTGGGGTGATGTTGGTGGTGTTGCACTCCCTTGTTTACTTGGGTGAATGGTTTTCTTTCTCCATACCAATTTTGGTGTTGTCTTGACACTTGATATATCTGTGCTTTGATTTTGCTTGTGCCTATGGCTCTCTTATGTTCTTTTGGAGAGGTAAACACCGCACTAGATCTTGTGTTGTCCTTTGGTACACATACTTTTGTTGTTCCTTGATAGTAGCCCTATGTTGCTAGTAAGTCTTTTCTTAACCACATCTTTTGAGTGGTGTTCATGCATGCTTGGGTTGTTGCTTTCTCTCCCTGGTTTGATTCCCTTAGCTCTTACATGGAGCTTTGTTTCTCTGCCCTGACACCCATGAGGTTTTATTATTATCATAGTATCCTTGGACTTGAAGCTGGGATTTGGGAACCCATTGTTGTCTTCCTGGATACATATAGTGTGTTTTCTGTGGTCCTCTTGAGAGTGGTTATGCTGGTTTGTGGTGGATGTTTGTTTTGTGGATTCTTTCGCTTTTCTTGGCATTGGCAGCTCCATGTCACATGTAATTTCATGCATTCCTTTATTCCAGCTACTCCATAATGGTATGGTCATGGTATCATTGCCATCGTTGAGTTGTGTTGTCCGTCTTTGCCATTGGATGTTACAATTGCTGGCGCAAATCCAAGATCGTCCTAGAATCATCTCCTCTTCCATTGTTCCTGTAGGCATAACAAATACATTCCCAACCAAGGGTTTATTTCTGATGGAGATATTAACATTCAAAAATTCCATTGTTTGCATAACTGATAGATGCACACTACAAACTTGTGAATTAGTTTCCTCTAAGTGGGGTTTGTTTAGAGATACCCATGTTTCATAGGAAATCAAGTTATGACTTGATCCGGTTATCAATCAGAGCAATTCTCTTTGTTTGACTACCCTTTGTAGAGACATGTATGTTGAGGCATGCAAGCTCAATATCTAGGTCATCCTCTTCAAGAAAGGTGAGTGAAGTTGTCTTTACATGTAGCATTCTCCCTTGGAGTCTCTATTTTGTTTTGGCTTCCCTTGCCTTAACTTCCTCATGAGCTTGTTTGATTTTTTCCTTTGCTATCTCTTTCTTTTGTTTTAGAAGATCCTCTTGTGCGAGCATTTTCTGGGGGTTAGGGGTCAGGGGTCCATAATATTTTTTACACTTACTTCCATTGATATACCCCTCCATTTCTATGTTGAGAAACATGGACCAACGCTAGACTTAAACTAAGGTGAATTAAAGCAAATGCTAAACATGATTAAGAGTACAGAATAACTAAAAAGAGATGAACAAGAAATGCAACCAACGGACTTACTTGATATTGCTTGAGATGAGTTTATTGTGTTTACATTGCTTGAAGGTGCCCCTTTTATATGAGGTGGCTACTAAGTTTCTTGAGAGCTCATGTGGGATAAATTAGCTTTGATGATGTGGCAACTTGCTAGATGACCTTGTACCTTACTCACTCCCAACCTCTTCCTTGTGCTTTTTGGCACCATATTTCTCAACACCCCCCCTTGGTGCCAAACCTTTGGGCTACTCAAGGTGGTTGGATGTCAATTACAAAGTCTTATTTTGATTTTTTACTTTCTACATTTCCCTATGTGTTGTGAGCAACTTTGGCTCATGTGCTCCTTTGGCACTTTCCCCCCTTAATGCTACTTTGGTTCTAGGTGAGAGATAAATTTCCAGCTTGGATATGTCATTGGTCCCAAAGGCTGGTTACAAGCACTTTTTGTAGGAAGTAGGATTTTTACAACAAATTTTTGTTTAAGAGTTGGGTAATGATTGGTATCTCCTTTGTTGCTTCGTTCTTTTTTGAATCTCTTTTTGCTTTTTCTTCTTGAAATCTTTTCTTCTTTTTCATTTTGATATTTCCCTCTTCATTGTGCCTTTGGTTCTTTTTCTATACTGATGCGACATTATGTCATGCAGCAAGTGGTCTTACCATGAGCTTCTTAAGTCTCTATGGCAGTATCTAGGACCCCAAAAATGCGAACACAAATGAAATATTTTTACGGGAAGGTCTTAGCCTGTATAGCTGGTGTCTAATCCCATGCAAAACATGGAAATAAAATATGCATCTAAACAACGGTTAAAAATCATGAAAACACCATCTAGAATTAATCCAAATGAAAAAAACTACAAATACAAGCACACTCGCATTAATTATATGCAAATAACCCACATCTATCTAATGTCATCACATAAAAAATGTGCTTCAACACTAAATAAATCCTGAAAATATTAAATTCTCGAGAAAAATTAATTATCATGATTTTTTATTTAATTTTTCCTATTTCCCTAGGGCCTCAAAATTTACTAATTTTGAAATCCACCAAATTCTATCTTATGGCACTCCAAATCTAAACGGAATCGGGGTTGGCATGTTCAAGACCCTATTCCGGGGTAGTTCATCTCATGGATGGATGGTATCCCTTACTCGACTGGCCCTTGGCTTAGGTTCATGAAGTTGTTGGTACTCTTCAACTAAGACTTTGGCATCTTCTAGCTTCCTTATTTCTTTGTCGGCATTGGGATACTCACCACCCCCTTTGGGGTTGTTGGTTGTTCTCCTTGCTTTCCCTGGTCTAAGCCTCGAAGGTTGATCCCTTGACCCCCTTCTTCCTTTGATTATGTGGATCCGGTATCAATTGTATCTTCTTCGGATCCATCTTGGATTGTAACCCATGTCTCTCCTTTTCCTAATTTCTTCCTACAGCCAGATCTGGAAATAGTGGCATTTGCTTGGTTCTTTCTTGATTGGGCTTGAGCTCGTGTTAGGACATTGAGCGGTGTGATCTTCCCAGATTGCACACTAATGGTACTAATGGTGGCCTGATTAGCAGTAGAAGTGGATTGGAAGGGACAATCTTTGATCAAATGATCAATTCCACATTTAGTGCATGTGAGCACTGGCATGTCATTAGGCATGGTCGCCACTTGTTGTGGTTGGTATGTATGATTCATATTCCTGTTTGGGCATTCGGCTACTCGATGTGGCCCACCATAGCCATAGCATTGTAAAGGTCCTCTTCTCAGATTTGAGTTTATTTCCTTGCCCTTCCACTGTACTGTGGTTTGAAACACAGGTACTGGTGTGCTGTTTTGTAGGACATAGTAATCTGGTGTGACCTCACCCATGTCCTCCTAGTATACCCCACTAAATTCTAATTCCCATACAAGCTCAACATCTTCTGTTGGCTCTTCAATCATTACTTGATTGATCTTAGCTTGTGGTGGTTGTGGCAATAGAAGTGGTGGTGGTAAGGGCGAGGCGTCTTGTACCCGGAACATCCCCGTAGGTAAGTAAGAAGAGTTGGGTTGTCCAACAGTGGTGGTAGTGGTTTGCACGGATGGTGCCAGCAAGGCCAATGGGGCTCTATTTGCTGGTAGTTGTGCCACATTCTGAAACCTTGGAGATCTACACATTGACATGTCATGATTATCTAATTTAACAGAATGAACATAATATAGTAATGGTCTTGCCCTTAACTGTGGACATTCGGTGGTGGTATGATTTAGTCTGCACATGGAGCACCACACCAGTTCCCTATGGGGGTAAAGGTGACTATTCCCATGAGACCCGACGTCTCTCTTCCTTCCCTGACCTTTAATTTCTCCAATATGGCATTGCTAAGCTCATCCACAGTCATATGTCCGACTTGTTTGCTTCGAGTTCCAATTTCTTGGTGACTCGAGACATGCGAAGTCGTGGTGCTGCTACTACAGACGTTCTAACATCCTCGGGTTGCGGCAATTCTAACATGTTATCTTCATATTCGATTGCCAATTTGTAGAATGCATCAAGAGAAGCTGGCTGGGCTAGTACCAAGTAATCATGCATTTTATGGTCTCTAACCCCTCTCCTGAAACAAGGTAACAATTGATCATCTATCAATCTTTCCCAAAGTTTGCATCTTGAATTCAAGTGTTTCAGGCAAGAGACAGTCTCTCATAGACTCATCTTCCTTTTGTTTGATGTTATGTAGTTGGGCTATGTAGTTGGGCCATAGGGCTCCATCTGTCACCACTACGTGCAAAGCTGGGCACAAAAACATTCTTTAACTTGGTGAAGTTAACCTTGTCCTCAGGCTTAAGGGTTCTGAACCACTGATGAGCTTTTATCTCTAAGGTTAAAGAGAAAGCATGTATCATGGTCACATCACTGACCAGTCCACAGGTTTCACATGTAGATTCAAAAATCTCTACATGCTGGATATGATCCCCATCCCCAAAGAATTTTTGGACAAGCTTTGAGATGATATGGGGTTTCATCTGGGAAGTTCGGGGTTCTATAGTAGAACCTAACTCCCTGACCATCCCCCTACCCATCTCTGCTGCCATATTTAACAAGTCTGCCCTTGTGGCTACATTAAGGCCCATGGCTAGATCGTTTCTAGGTCTTTGGGGAAAATTGCTCCCCCCCCTTCCTAGACCTCATCCCCTACTTGTATTGGCTCTTCTAGGTATCTTAGGTTCATGGACTAGTCCAGTTGTGGTACCCTGGTGGGATTCACTAGGGTCCCACCAATAGTGGTCTTTGTGTTATTAAGAGCTCCATGTCTTGTAGTAAGAATGTAGGGTGATTGATCATTAACTCAATATCCTTCTTGGTATAGAGTCGGTCCTCTACTTCTACAGCCGCGTTAGCTATGTTACCCTCTTCTTCTCAGGTTGTAAACCCTTCCTTCATTCTGGATTCCTCGTTAATGGGTTCCAAGTTTGGAATTTCTCCACTGCTTCTACCTGTAGCAATTTCAAGTCTTTTCCTCGTGATTAGAGAGGGTTAACACTTCCTGTCTCCTTTCTCTCAGCTCTTGCCCTACGAGTATCAAGCTCTTGTTTCCTTAAGCTCAATTCTTGAAGCTATCATTCTACCTCACTTCGTTGGAGGTCCAATTCCATTTCCTCGGTGGTGGGAAAGAAGATTTGACCCGTCCTAATAACTTCTCTTTTCATATCTTGTCTAATTTGAGGGGTGCCAGTATTTGTCAGCCTAGAACTCAACATTTGGAATGGCACTTCTTATCTTGGACCGAGTCCAGCACTAGTTGACGAACCCATGCCCGTAGATTGTGCTTCTTCATCATGACTAGTTTGGAGATCAAAAAATGCCCTTGCGATATCAATGATCCCACTAGACTTGGTTGGAGAGGGTGGTTTATCTCCTTCCCCAAACCCAGTGTATCTCAGCCCTTCTTCCATGGATTCTTCACTATTTGTTTCTACGATGGTCAGGTTTCTCAAAACACTCAAGTGTGTGCTTGCGGAATGTCCTGATCCCACACTTCTTTGGTAGGAATTTCTTGGATGATTTAATGCACTATCGTCAGGCGTAAGATCGTCTCCGAGATGAGTTTTCCAGATCTTAAGTGCATGTATGTATAATTTGATAAGGTATTAATTAACCCAATTTGATTCAATTTTTGATTCTATTGCTCTTTTCTCAAGAGGCGTGAAACAATAGAAAAATGGTTCACGTCGTGAAACTGTAGGAAAATGGTTCATGTTGTGAATTATTTTCCTGCACTTTCACGTGCTCAACAATTTCCCTCCTTAAGATTAAATTCCTTCGTTCAATCAAATTCCCTTCTTTAGCCGACCCTCACAGCCTTAGTTTTATCAATCCGTCGGTTTTGGTCTTCAGGTGAAACCACAAGATTTCTTTCACATCGTGAAATAAAAAGTGTTTCAAAAGGTCTACTGCACTTTCATGTGCTCCAATTTTTGGCAGGTTGTACCGTGTCAGAGGTGTCAGGATAAGGTTTTCTATTTTTGGAATGTAATCTCATGAATCATGATTTTCGGCAAAAATCTCGGCACTGATTTCATGACTGACTTGCGGCGTGAAATTGCAAGAAAATGGTTCACGTCGTGAACAACTTCCTGCACTTTCACGTGGAGTTTTCCGCGTCGGCAATTTGTAGTCTTGGGTGCATAATACTTATCCAAATGATGAAAGCTAGATTGTGCCAATGCTAAGGAATGAAATGCAAGTTCCTGGCTCAATCAATAGTCCCTTATGTTTTTTATTTTTTTGAATTTTTTGAAAAAAGAAGAAAACAACACCCAGTGTGCTTCTTCACGTTGGTGTTTTTTGTGCTGCTAACATCAAACTTATCAAGAGTAATCAATGAATCCTTTCCTAAACTACTTTCCACAACATTCACAGCATCAAAACTATAATTTTTTTCTCAACCACATACACATCCTTTCATTTCCACATAATGCAGAGATAATGCACTACCAAAATGCAAAGGCAACAATGAATACTATGCAATGGGAGCTGAAACTCAAAGAGTATAGAAGAAACAAAGGTGTTTCCCCGGCATAGCAGCGGTGCCAAAAATGTTATGGTTTGCCTCACCTCCAAGAGAGAACTCTACACATTCGTCTAATGGATAAGCAATAGAACACAACCGTCGTGGGGTACTTACCAATGCTTCGATCTTAGCTCACACCCTCACATAGACCAATCGCACTCTTTCTCACTCTCTCATAAAAGCATAAACACACAAGCATGAAAGAGGCACAATGCTAGAATGCTTTCACTCCTCACTTTCTCACAAGCACAAGGGAAGAGCTCTCAATAGCAGAAAGGAGATTGTGTCCTTTTCATTATAAGAAATTCCCTTATATACAATTGGCCCTTATTCACACTTGGGCGCCCAAAACTTACTAACTAGGCCTTGGGTGGCCAATATCTCATAATGTACAACCTTTATAGTGTCTTTACATGACACTTATTAATGTTCTCAATTGAGGATCATGTTGTTAATCCGAATGGGATTAACAATGCCGCAAGGACATAGCTATCTTGAAAGAAATCCATAAGGAAGTCTTCTCGCATGCGGACTCTTGGAAGCAACCCAAGGCAGAAGCTTGCGAGCTCATATCTAGGCCATAATCCAAACAGATACCTTTGACCAACCTCTGGAAGAGAAGTCTTAGTATATCTATACGTTCTTGCCCTTTAATCCTATTCATCTCGCTATGCCAGGATCGTTTAGTGAGGTATGACGGGCCATGGACTTCATCCTAGCCAATGACAGCAGCAGCATGAAACCACAAAAACACAAGACAACCTATTATAAATGGCAACAATAACGATATGATGAAAAGCAAGTTGAGAAAATGACATAGAAGAACCAAATACACAAAAATAGGAAACGACCACAATAACGGGATGGAGGTCATCCTCTGACCAAGATTGGTTTGTATCGCATTGTTGTGGTCGTTTACCAAAACATAAGATTTCCCATTCACACATCTTCATTCAAACAAAACATACCGTTTGCACCAAAACGACCACAATTTGCACGATATTGGGTACTATACTTGTGGGAAGGATGACCTAGCATTGTGTTGTGGTGGTAGTTCTGGGGGATGGAAAGGACTTCCCTTCTTGCATTTCTCTTTGCTACGAAAATGACCAAAACAATGCGATACGACACATACTTGCTGGTAAAATGCTCTCCCCTCGTGTTATTGTGGTAGTTTTCGTAGATAGAACCGAATACATGAAAACAAGAAACGAGCACAACAGTGCTCGTTTCGTAGATAGAACCGAATACATGAAAAATGACCAAAACAATGCGATATGACACATACTTGCTGGTAAAATGCCCTCCCCTCATGTTATTGTGGTAGTTTTCGTAGATAGAACCAAATACATGAAAACAAGAAACGAATACATGAAAACAAGAAACGAGCACAACAGTGCGATGGAGGTCATCCTCTGACCAAGATTGGTCTTTATCGTGTTGTTGTGGTCATTTAACGAAACATAAGAGTTTGCATTCAAACATCTTCATTCAATCAAAATATACCTTCACCAAAGAGACCCCAACAGCACGATACAGAGTATAATTGCTGGTGGGATGACCTCCCAACATGTTGTTGTGATCATTTTGGTGGATACAATGTTTTCTGAGCTACCTACATTAGATAAGAACCTATGCTAATATCGTATCTCAGAGATGCACAAAAACAAGACATGACCACAACAACGCGATGGTGGTTATCCTCTGACCAAGATTGGTTTGTATTGCATTGTTGTGGTCATTTACCGAAACATAAGATTTTGCATTCAAATATCTTCTTTCAAACGAAACATACCTTCACACCCAAAATGACCACAACAACGTGATATGGGGTATACTTTCTCGTAGGATGACCTAGCATCGCGTTGTGGTGGTAGTTTTGGGGGATGAAAGGACTTCCCATCTTGCATTTCTCTTTGCTACAAAAACAACCAAAACAACGTGATACGACACAAACTTGCCGGTAGAATGCCCTCCCCTCGCATTATTGTGGTAGTTTTCATAGATATAGAACCGAATACACAAAAACAAGAAATGACCACAACAACGTGATGGAGGTCATCCTCTGACCAAGATTGGTTTGTATCTCGTTGTTGTGGTCATTTACCAAAACATAAGAGAGGCTCAAAATGTGGCAAGGGTGAATGGAAAGACTGTAAGCAAATTTGTTTACACTCATATATGTTGCAGATTTGGCACACCCTTGGAGATTGTTTCTGACAATGGTCCAGGTTTTAGAAAAGGTTTGCTCACCAAAGTTTGTGAAGAGCTTCATATTTCACATCGTCATAGCACACCTTACTATCCCCAATCAAATGGGTTAGTAGAGAAGGCTAATGGTGTCATTGCAAGAATCATAAGGAAGATGGTGGAGAACAAGGTGAAGCTTTGGGATGAGTTCCTTGATGGAGCACTATAGGCATACCGGACTACCTACCGAGAATAAATGGGGTTTACACCCTTTCACTTGGTTTATGGTCAAGAAGCATTACAGCCTATTGAGCTCAACATCCCAACAATGCGGCTACATGGAAAAGGTGGACTAGGAGATCAAGATGCATGGGTGGATCGACTTCTCACTTTAGTTGAGCTAGAGTGGAAAAGAGAAGCTGCATATGAGTGTTATAGAAGAAAAACCATGCAAGAAGCGGAGAAGTTCAATGCAACTTTGAAAGACAAGGGTATCAAAGAAGGAGATCTTGTGCTAGAGTATGACATGATCTTCTACTATCCACATTGCCACAGGGAGCTACCTCGGCCAAGGAAAATCACATAAACTCTTTGTCATAAATACCTTTTCACTGTAAATAGGCGTGTGTGCATTAGGGACTTTACCCATATCTTCTATATATATTTTATATTATTAAAAAAAAGTTTTTGCTAGCTACTCATCAAAAATAAATAAAATTATTACGGCCCATTTTGTGTAAATATTTCATTTCATATAAGGGCCTAAATATGGGGGTCTCTATTTTCTCAAATATGTAAATACTTCATTAGGTGTGTGTATTACAAAACCTAAGTATATTTTATTTATTATTATTATTATTATTATTTTTTCTTCATAATACTTTTGGACCATCATTGTACATATACTTCAACTTCACCATGCATAAGTAAATCCTATGCCCTCACATTTCTATCCACACCATGTAGAAAGCCTACTACCCAAATCACTTTTTCCCTCATCTTTTATTCTCTCATTTACCCTAAAATAAATGAGGGTCTCCCTCCCTTTTGACTTCCATAGTTTAGTATTTTTGTATAGATTTTTTACTATTAAATATTTTATATATTTTCATTAAATACTTTTTCATATATCAATTATTTTTGTATATTTTATTTTAGTATTTTATTCACAATTGGATCTCTTTGTTTATTTTATTTTCCTATCATAATAACCATATTGTCATGATATGTTGACTAGTTAAATACTAGCTTGTTTTTTCTTATTATGTAAATCCTTTATAAAATGGAAAAAATCTCCTCTATGCAAGTGTCCACATACACTTGAGTCTCTAAGGTCAGGGTATGATGTATTTTCGGGGCTCACTCTTGGAGCTATCAAGAAATTCTACCAATGGGGACCCACACAAAGATTTTAAAAATTCAGAAAATACATGATTCTGCTGAATTTGTTGCGCCCGCCTCCACTCCGAATTTGGACTGGTCGTCAAAAGACAAAAGTTAGCTCGAGAGCTCAGGAATATGCTCAATTTTTTTGAGAAATTTTGGAGCTGATGGCCGTGAGATATGAATTTTTTATTGGACCCCAGTCTGCCCACTTTTTGGCAAGATACACCTAGTCTCTTCTCAGCTCCCTTACACATTCATCACCTAAACACTTACTCATTCCTTTCTCACTCCATCAAACCTGCAAACTTCATGTCCTCTCTCACCCTCTCCACCTTTGTCCTCTCCTACCATCTCCATTTACTCTCATATCTACTCTACACCCATACCTCATCTCTGTTTCTCTCCCTACTACTCACATATTACTAAATTATTTTCTCAATCTCAAAAAATGCATAAAAATTCCGCATGAATGTATCATATTAACCTCTGTAAATATGGGGTTTCCATCTACAAAAACCCCCATGTTCTTCACTTAATCAACTTTTGTGGCGTCAAATGCAAGAAGGAGACCGGCGGTTAACTTAAAGATCTACACATGGGAGAATCCAAGCTTCTTCCAGCTTTCAACCACACAAAGGATCTTTCCAAATCTTTACTCCTCTCACTCAACCTCTCAGCCCTTCTCACCCATTTTGTACATTGTACTACTAACCTTTTATAGTGATTACTAACTACTAACCACTAACATTTGTAAATAAGCACCCACTCTACTACTTTTGGAGTAGGTATTACTACAAGTTATTTGCTCAAACCTCTACATCACACTCTCCTCTCATCTTCAATAATTCTCTCACCTTGAGCCCACATCCATGTGACTCAAGGGATAAGAAGAGGCCCACTCTCATTTCAAAATAAAAAATCCATAATCTATGATTTTCCATAATAAGATTGATTAGGCTTAATCCTAATTGGGGCTTCTCAAACCTATAAATAGAGCCCCTTCCATTCCTTGTAAAGGGGGATTACACACATTGTACACCATTCCCAACTCTAGTGTGTAAGGAGATAGTGAACTTGTGAGCTCTCTCTACACATCAATACCTTTGATTGCATAGAGAAGCTTGAAGCTAGTTATGTCATTTGTGAGGGCTTGAGTGATGCCATACTTCCTATCATAATTGTATCTTGCCTTTGTGCATAAATAAGATTAGTAGTTTGGGTGCAATTGTGTACAAAATCTTGGACTCCTACAACTCCAAAGTTGATTTAGCAAAGCGGTCCGCCGATGTTTGATTTAAGGTAAATTCGATCCGTGTATGTTGTGGTGTGATTTTATGCTTGGCAGCTTGAGGGCCTATTTTTGATTTGTTGCCTTTCATTCCATGGTAAGAGGGTTGTATGGTGAGAGGGCTCCCGTAACCTTAAGACCATGTATATACTGCGATAACAAAATCAAGCTTATATTGTCTCTCTAAGTTCTTCTCCAAGTTTGGTGTGCATCTATTTGTGTTATGCTAGTCTCCTTCACACAATACCATATGTTATGAGTGTTTGTTGAGGGTGTGTGTGTCTTTTGATTGATGTATATGGTTAGCTTGTATTGATTAGCTACAAGGAAAGATCTTTGGTGTCCTAGTTCACACACATAACTAGGTGGTGCCCCTTTCTTGTTGAGTGTGTGGTTTTGGGGTTCTTATGTTTGTGTTGCGTTGTGCCCCAAGTCCATTGAGCAACACGGGAGCCTTGAGGAGTGCTTAGAGGCCGCTCTTCTTGTTGCCCGCCTCGGACTGCCTCAATATCATGGACGAGAGCCAAACAAAACTACATTCTAACTTTCATTTCAGAGTAGGCAATAAGCAAGTAAACAATCCAATACTCTCAAAATGCATAATGTGACAATTCCGAAAATAATTTTGTTTACCGTGTAGGTGTCATCATCGAGATGTGAGCAACGTATATATTGTAAAGACCTGCAGGACAAATAGGTGACACTAACATGTAAGTGACCTTGATTATTATTATTTTACAGTGTTTTGACTTTGAGAGTGAATTTCAAAACAATTACGAGAAGGCCGAGGAGGGCAATGAGACAAAATTGCAAGACACACTTTAAACAAAGAAGACAACAACATCAACGCGATATTGGTCGTTAGGAGTTGGGTTCTATGTCATATTGCATTGTTGTTATCGTTTTTTGAATGATGTGCAAACAAATTGGAACATACACTTCAAGACCTAAACAACCACAACAATGCAATACTAGGTCATTCTATCGGCAAGTATACCTTGTATCACGTTGGGGGTCAAGGAAAATGCACTTTATAGTGCCTCATCACATCATTAAAACTATGTTTGCCCTGTCTTACGTTTGAATGCAAAATCTCATGTTTCGGTAAATAACCACAACAACGTGATATGGGACATTCTACATGGACTTTCGACCCACATCGCGTTGTTGTGGCTATTTTGTGTCCATATTTGTTTTGTTATTTGAACTATATTCAATGGAGATTTTGTCAGAAATTAACCATACTTTTTCATGCAGGAACGGATATAGACTAAGGTGCCAAGTTCGAGCTATCTATGCCAATGTTTCAAAGAATGCCGCTCCATGGTGAGATGGTTCGCTATCACAAAGAGCAAAGCACTATGGCTGTTGTGATGACCTCCTTGAATGGCTATTTGTAACTCTTCATATTTCAAGGTCACAGTTGTTTTACGCAATGTGCTTATCATCACTCCTCGATGAAGAGTTTGTAATAAATTTTTTATGCGTATATAATGATATTTCAATATTTATTTGTCGCAAATTGGAAGAGATATGCTAAATCTGATTATATAAATATCTCAATGTAAAAAAAGAAAAAGTAAAGTTAGATCTTGAGTACGACACATTGAAAACTTAAGAAAAGTAAAAATTATAAAGGAAGACAGGATTTATTATGATCATATTTATATATCAAGCCTTGTCTTTTTTGAGGAGGAAGGAAACTCTTCAATAGTGGGGGAAGCGAGCTCCTCTACAGTTGGGGGAGGGGGATCTTCTGTAGTTGGTTGAGGGAGCACTCTTGAAATGGGTTGTTGGAAACAAAGAAGCTCTTGTTTTCCATACTGGGGAAGCATCATGGGATCCTTCAGCCCACACGCCAATGCATAGGCTAAATAATAATTACTTCTTAAAAAAAGGTATCCAGGGCCTTGTCCAAAGGTCCGAAGAGAAAATTCCTTATCCAAAAGAAAATATTTGTTTGTGTTCCACCTCTTGGATATCCCCCTAGATACCTAAAAGAACCTTCAATACATTAAGCGCACAGAAGTAACGTTCTCCTTCAAGAACCTTGAATGGTAGACCAGTACTTGGGGATATCTAAGGGACTTCAGGTAATTTCCCAACGAGGAGTCATTTCCTAGTCCTGCCGCATAAAGAGCTCCAGAGGCACAAAGGAGGATAAATGGATTCGACTCCACATACAACTGGAAGACAAAATTTTAGAAATGATTAGAACTTGCCAAACTCAATCGCTATATAAATAAATAGAGCTACTATAGCAATGCGTACCTTATGATTTTCATCTTCAACAACAATGTCTGGTTTCTATAGATTGACACTTGTGTTTTCAACCGTGCAACTCATCATTGTAGCATCTACTCCCATAGGGGAAATGTTCAGCCTCTCTCTTGGATAGCCCTAAACTTCTCGGAGGGTAGAGTGAACTCGTAATAAGAAGCCGCATCGTGAAACATTTGACAAAGGGTATTTACCATGGATAAGAACTCCCTTTCCTTGGGTTTTCTGTCTATTTGGAGGTATTTGTCATCTCTGTATGGACAAAGCCTTCATCTTCGTCGAGATGTTGAGCAATGATGGTAAGGCAGTAGTCTTACCGCAAATTGAATAGAGCTTGTATGTCTGACAAGAGGATAGAATGCTTGCCTGCAATAAAAAATGAGGGTAAAATTGACAAGGGAACATCCTCGATGCCCTTGTCCGCATGATGCTGGTGTGTGTCTTACTTTGACAAGAATGATGGTGTCACAGTGAAGAGCCTGAATGTCAACATTCTGGGCCTCCCTCCTCTCCTCCTCCCATTCAATATCGTCCTCTATTTCCAGAGCTTCTTGAGCTCTATCTTGGAGAATACCACCTTCACCTTGAGGTCCAGAGGCGAATCCTTGGAGTTCTCATCCAGTTTGCAGATGGAGGTAGACGATGAATCCTTCATAAAAGCAAACAAAGTTGTATTTTCTCTTGTGGAGTCGGAATCTCCGCTCCTCGTGTGAAGAGCATTGGACGACAACCTGCTAAGAAGGCATCTAAGATTTCATACAACTTCCTTTGTTCGCCTTCAGGTCAAGGGCATGAACGAACGAAACACCTTCAAACTCCACTTGACCAGCAGAAGTAACATTTGTGAACTCAAGGTGTTGAGTAGCAAGCTGGGAATCAAGGGACCTTAGCATGTCTGCAAGAACAAACTCAGCATTGAACATTTTAAAAATCTCTAGCTCACGATAGTGCTATTTGACTTTGTAGATAAAGTCAAACAGCCTGACTTTAGGTTTCTTATAGGAACAGTTTCATCTTCCTCCTCCATAATTGCGAAATTGCTAGGACCAACCTATATTCATCCAAAAACCAAAAGAAGCAAACAAGCCGTTGATGAGCACCAAAGTTAAACAATGTGAAGAATTTATTGGCAAACAATGACATAACAAAAATGACCATAACAACGTGAAGGGAGCGAGTTGTACGCAAAGAAATCTCTCATTGCATTGTAATGGTCGTTTTTTCAAGTAACTAAATAACCCTCAACGATGGCAAAAAAGAGAGATATACAAACACTATAGCTTAGAATGACCACCAAAACATGATGTTGGCCATCCTTACAAGAATATTAGTAGAAAACTACTTGAAGCTTAAGCAAACAAGAACATGACAAAAAAATTGAGCGTAGTAGACATTCTCTCTTAAAAAATGACAACAACGTGACGGGAGTTCATCTTAATGGAAAGAATATGCCTCCTTGCGTTGTTATGGTTGTTTTGGAATAATATGCATAATTCAATCCAAACAAAGAGAAATATGAGGAAATTGAAAGGTAGAAACACATAAAAATGGGACAAGGAAGGATTCAGGATTTGACCAAGGCGTAGTGAAGGACTCAAACAAAGACGAAGGGTATATGACGAGGAAACCAGAAAAAAAAAGGAATGAGAGTGGGAACGTTGGGTAGGCTTGGGTAAAGGGCTCGAGGACCAATACTTTTTCCACGTGGCCCAAAACTAACAGAAAGTGCATGATGTGATTGACATGGTGGTGCATTCAATGCCAATTAATGCTAAAGTTAATTTTGCATGCCGTCACTTTTGTCATCATGGGCCTCCCACCACGACCACTGTTGCTTCTGTGTCTTTGTCGTCGTCTTCTTCTTCACGACTATGTTGCTTTCATCTCGTCAACTTCTTCTTTGTCCTCATCACGATTACGCTGTTATGTGGCTGATTCCATGACCTTGCATAGGTACTACATTGACATGCATTGGGTTTTTGGGGATGATTCCATAGTTTTTGGATTTCTCTGTCCGTATTCACTATTGGGGTGGCCTTCCGATGTCTGTGTCATTTTCATGTTTCTCTGAGATATGATCTTTTCATAGGTGCCCGTCTAATGTAGGTAGCTCATAAAACATTGTATCCACCAACACGGCCACAACAATCTATTAGGAGGTCATCCCATCGGCAATTATACTTTGTATCGTGCCGTTGTGGTCGTTTTGGGGGATAGAAAGTTTAGGAGGTGAGTCCCCTTCTATCTACAAAAACTACCACAATAACGGGAGGGGAGGGCATTCTACCAACAAGTATGTGTCGTCCTATCGCGTTGTTGTGGTCTTTTTGTAGCAAAAAGAAATGCAAGATGGGAAGTCCTTTCCATCGCCCAAAACTACCACCACAACGTGATGCTAGGTCATCCTATCGGAAAGTATACCCCATATCGTGTTGTTGTGGTTGTTTTGGGTGTGAAGGTATGTTTTGTTTGAATGCAAAATCATATATTTCGGTAAATGACCACAACAATGCAATACAGACCAATCTTGGTCAAAGAATGACCAACATCACGTTGTTGTGGTGGTGTCTTGTTTTCGTGCTTCTCTGAGATACGACCTTAGCATAGGTGCTCATCTTATGTAGGCAGCTCAAAAAACATTGTATTCACCACAAAACAACCACAACTACACGTTGGGAGGTCATCCCACTAGCAATTATACTCTGTATTGTGCTGTTGTGGTCTCTTTGGGGTGTGAAGGTATGTTTTGTTTAAATGCAAACCTTTTGCCTTAATATTTCATTCTTGCATGCCCAAATGCCTAACATTTACCGTACAATAGTGCATCCCCTTTTACCACAGGAGATGTTGTATCCCTTGATTGATGCACACCTTCAAGCCATGAAGTAGTATGTTGTACTCTGCTTCATTGTTGCTAGTATAACTTGGCAAGTTGACCTTCTCCTTCATAACCACCTCTCCACTTGGGTTGAGCAGCACCAGCCCTCCCCCTGCTTTACCTGTGGCTTTTCTAAAAGCTCCATCAAAGAACAAGGTGAATGCATTAGGTATAGTTTTGGGTGGTGGCAATGGTAGGGTCTTTACTTCAGGCACCTTAATCTCCTTTTCATGCACTCTATAAGTGAGAATCCCTGCCAATTGTGCACGCACACTATCTTCTACCTTGAAAGAGTATTGGAATTCTTGCAATTCCATAACCCACTTTGTGATTCTAGCACTGATAGTCATTTGAGAAGACACCCAAGGAAACAAATTTTCTGCAGTGAGAATTAAAAAAGGTTTTGGTAACAAGTAGGATCTAAATTTTCTCACCGCAAAGATGAGGGCAAGCATCATGAGTTCCGCTTCTGTGTAGCCTTTCTCCAAGACATTCATGACCCTACAAAGTAGATGGGCCGCATCCTAGTACTGTGGGGATCTTGCTGTAACAAAACTACACCCACTGTTTCCTTTCCAACACTAGAGCTAACAAAGAAAGTGTACTCCCAACAACAAGGAGGCATGAGTGTTGGTAGCTCTGACAAAATGACTTTAATGTTACAAAAGTACTCCTCAAGCTCATTAGACCATGCAAACTCTACTTGTTGAGTCAATTTTTGCAAGGGGTGAAGTAACTCTCTGAGGCTAAGTGAATGAAGCGTGACATGTACTTCACCTTTTGAATGAATGAGATGGCCTCCTTGAGACTCTTTGGAGATGGTAGGTCGATAAGAGCCTTTGCCTTTGTAGGATCCACCTCAATGCCTTTGGAAGAAACCTTATGACCAAGCAAGATTACTTCATCCTCACCAATATGACATTTGTCGGGATTGAGTTGGCCCCCCATGTCGTAGAGTTTCTTCAAGCCTTCTTCCACCCTCTTCTGCACATGCAATGACTTAGAGCTATAGATGCAAAAATCATCTATGAACACTCTAATGGATTTCCCAAAGAATGCTTGAAACACCATGTTCATGAAACGTTGAAATGTCGCTGGAGCATTGGTCAAACCAAATGGCATGACTCTGAAAGCATAACAACCCCAAGGAGTGATGAAGGTTGTTTTTAATTGATCCTCCCAATTTGGAAGTAACCCGAGTAGCCATCACATATCGTATACTTCTCATGACTTGCTACCTCATTTAGGATCTCATCTTGAAATGGGAGAGGAAAGTGGTCCCTTTTTGTCGCCTCGTTGAGTGGACGATAGTCTACACACACCCTCCATTTGCCGTTCTTCTTGGGAGTGACCATGACGGGAGAGACCCACTCTGAATTTTCTACAGGATATATGAACCCCGCTGCTAGAAGCTTCCTCACCTCTTTGAGTAGTGCTTGCTCCTTGATGACTCCTAGTCTTCGTAGCTTTTGTGCCTTAGGTTTGGCTTCTGGCTTTAGCTCGATCTTGTGTTGAATGGCCTCTACGCCATGCACATCTGTGTAATCTTTAGCAAAAAACCTGGGAAATTCCCTTAGTACACATTTAAACTCCTCTCCTTCCTCCGATGTAAGCTTTTTTGAGAGCATAGCATCAAACATTTCTTCATCATGCACAATTTGGTCTTCTTGAGAGCCTACCTCCTCCAAACCTTGACAGGGTGTCTCTTTGTCTTTTGCTCTGAATCTTACCCCCATAACTTCAATGGAAGACTCCTCTTCCATAGTGCTACTACTGCTTTCTTCCTCTGAGGTGTCATCGGTCCCAATCCTCCTCTGTTTCACCGTGAGTAGATTCTTCATTTATCTCCTCTCGTCGTTGCTCCTTCATGTCAAAAATAATCTTCTTATGATTTTCATTCCTGCTAATTAACTTTCCATTTTCCCAATCCTGCAAAGCTCGCATTCTCATTAGCCATGGTCTACCTAAGATAAATGGATAACCACTTCCCTTGGTAGACATAACATAAAAATCAACAACCTTCTTGATGCCAAAAACTTCCACAGAAACATTCTTACAAATCCCAAGACACTTTGCTTTGCTATTGTTTGCCATTTTCACCTTAATTTCAGGTGTTTCATGAATATGCATGCCTAGTCTTTGCATAAGGTCCTCTGTCATAATGTAAATTTGTGCACCCCCATCTACTAGACCCTTCTTAACTAGCCTTCCTTTGATGTAGCAATCTAATATAGGTGTAATGTCCTCATCCATCTCGGCTTGTGAAATTTTTACAACAGGCACATTCTCTTTTGTTTTTCTCCTAGTGCTCACGGATTTTGTTAATTCTCTCCTAACTTGTGGACATAAGGCTAGAAATTGAGGCCACGAGATATCAGGACCCTTACCTCTCATGTCTTCCAAAAGGTTGTATGGAGCCATACCATGTCCAAGGGGGAAATCTTGGAGGTTTATACGACATCGTCTCCTCTTAACTTCCTTGTCTTCCTCCAAGGGGGAAATCTTGGAGGTTTATACGACATCGTCTCCTCTTAACTTCCTTGTCTTCCTTCACTTTCTTTCCTTGTCCTTGGTCACTTTGTGATGCCACACCCTCCTTTTCCTTCTCTTTTCCACGCCTTCGTTTGACACCATTTTCTTCAATGTCTACCTCCTTGGCCTTTGTTACCTCTACCACATGTACAATTGGGTCCGGCAAGGGTGGCATTCCTTCCACTCCTCGTGGAGGTGGTCTTGTTGCATTGGTGGGTGTAAGATCCCTGTTCCCACCGCGCAACGGATTCGGGGTGCTAGCAGCGGAAGTAACACATCTTGCGCAGGTCAGGGTCTCACACTCGGGGCCTCGCCCACCACGGATATCCGGACAAGAGACTAATCCGTCGGTTTATCCAAAATCGAAACCGAAAAAAACTTCCTTTACCCGGAAAGCACAGGCGATTCCACCAGGATAACTCCTTACTCTAACATAGTCAAGATCATTACTGATCAAACTGATCCGACTGCACCTCTAACGGTACTTGGTCAGATCAAGGAAGAAACTTGCACTTGGATCATTGGGATCAACGCTTTTTTTCCCATCAAGAGGCACAGCCGTTGATTCCTATCCATAGAACAATTACTATCCGGGATTTACTTCATCTATCGTAATAATAGAATTTAAATCTGGATTTACGGATCCATCAGTCCAGCCTAACTCCATCCACCAGTCCCATGGATTAGCCAATCGCCCAACCACTGAAGTGATGGGATCCAATTAAGAATTTGGTTAGGTTTTGTCTCGGGTACCAAGGAAAAGAGTTCCAAGGCCCCCTAGCCAGAAGTTCATGCAAACATAAAACTAGTCACACCACTTACACACCCAATATGAAATTGCCTTTTTCTTAGCATCAGCAGCTAGCTTTAAAACAATCCTTTAATGAAACCATTATGTCACTGATGACAATCCTCAGTCTCTGGTTGAATCCTTATTTCCAGTCATTCATTCATCGGTATACTTATGGCATCATTGGCAACCAGAACGCTCACCACCTGTTCACTCAGGGGCCTTTTCCATAGTTCCTAGCTCATAGTAACCGGCAATATATTCATATAATAGAATGGAATCTCTGTGGAAGATCAGCAAGATCAACCCACAGATCCATATAAAAGAGCCATGGACTCATCCGTTGAGGACCAGCAAGGTCAATCAACCAGATCCATGCCCGGTTTCAGAAAACAACTCTTACTCCTTGTTCCAATATCTTCCACGACGCACGTGTGGGTATCTTCGGCGACCCAGAGCCCGAGCACCGTATGGTCAGCACCCTCTAGGATCCTTCGCAGGTGACCTAGCGCTTCACTCATAGGCCGGTTCCTTGGTCCCTCATCCACCGTACCGGAAGCTCACCATTTAAATCGAACCGAGGCTGGTCAAGACCTCGATCGACCTTGCTACGCGAGACGTTCTCCATTGACTCTCCGTCAACAGTGGCAACTTTATCAGTTCGGTCTTCATGACCTTAATCCTCAAGACGGTCAAAAAGCTTCCCCAGCATTCTTGACATAAAACAGTCATTTACAAACAGTCACAAAATACAGTTTCTATAACGAACTCTCGTCTTTCCATATTATCCACTCTCGGATCACATTACCTATTCCACATTCCATTCAATGTGTACTCGTTCTCATCCATTCACTCATATAGACTACACATTATCTCACATACATCTTCATATTAATTATTCTACATACATATCCATGTTCATACGTCCACATCATACATCCAATTTCACATTCATACATACGCATCTACATGCATACATCCACATCCACATTCATACATCCATACATCCACATCATACATTCACACATCCACATCCATATTCATACATCCATACTTCCATTTCCACATCCACACATCCACATTCACATTCATACATCCACATTCACATGCATACATCCATTTTCACATCCTCATTCATACATCCACATTCACATACATACATCCACATCCGTATCTACATCCATCCACCTCTTCATTCATATTCACATCCATACATCCACATTTACATACATACATGTACATCTACATACATCCACATCACATTCATACAACCATATTACATCCATTCTCTTCCTAACACATCCCATATACATCTTAACACTTCCTAACTCATCTTAACACATTCTATCACATCTTATACACATCTTATCACATCTTTTCACATCTCATACACCTCTTATCACATCTCATACACCTCTTATCACATCCTATTACTTCCCATACGCATCTTATCACATCTTTTCACATCTCATACACATCTTTTCACATCTCATACACCTCTTATCACATCCTATTACTTCCCATACACATCTTATCACATCTTTTCACATCTTTTCACATCTCATACACCTCTTATCACATCCTATTACTTCCCATACGCATCTTATCACATCTTATCACATCCTATCACTTCTCATATGCATCTTATCACATCTTATCACATCTCATACACCTCTTATCACATTTCATATCTTTTTTTAAGAGAATTCTTATATTTGATATAAGATTTCTCTACACATTTATTTATGCATAAATTTGATTTAAGGAGACTAACACTTTCAAAATAAAAATCAATCTTTTATGCATAAATTCAATTTGGTAGGAATTCCACTTTTAGAATAAAAGAATTTCTCTTATGCATCTAAGTTATGCATAAAATCCATTTACGATGAAAATCACACTTTTAGTATAAAAAGAATATCTTTTATGCATACCTCTAAGCATGAAATCCAAATATAATTAAAGTTACACTTTTATAATAAAATAATCAACTTTTATGCATACCTTTATGCATGAAATTCAAATATAATAAAAGTCACACTTTTATAATAAAATAATCAACTTTTATGCATACCTTTGTGCATGAAATTTAAATATAATAAATGTCACACTTTTATAATAAAATAATCAACTTTTATGCATACCTCTATGCATGAAATCCAATTATGATAAAAGTCACACTTTTATAATAAAATAATCAATTTTTATGCATAGCTCTATGCATGAAATCCAAATATAATAAAAGTTACACTTTTATAATAAAATAATCAACTTTTATGCATACCTTTGTGCATGAAATTTAAATATAATAAACGTCACACTTTTATAATAAAATAATCAACTTTTATGCATACCTCTATGTATGAAATCCAAATATGATAAAAGTCACACTTTTATAATAAAATAATCAACTTTTATGCATACCTCTATGCATGAATTTTAAATATGATAAAAGTCACACTTTTATAATAAAATAATCAACTTTTATGCATACCTCTATGCATGAAATACAAATATGATAAAAGAAACACTTTTATATTAAAATAGTCAACTTTTATGCATACCTCTATGCATGAAATCCAATTATGATAAAAGTAACACTTTTACATTAAAATAATAATCTTTTATGCATACCTCTATGCATGAAATCCAATTATGATAAAAGTAACACTTTTACATTAAAGTAATAATCTTTTATGTATACCTCTATGCATGAAATCCAAATATGATAAAAGTAACACTTTTATGTTAAAATAATAATCTTTTATGCATACCTCTATGCATGAAAATAAATTATGATAAAAGTAACACTTTTACATTAAAGTAATAATCTTTTATGTATACCTGTATGCATGAAATCCAAATATGATAAAAGTAACACTTTTATGTTAAAATAATAATCTTTTATGCATACCTCTATGCATGAAAATCAAATATGCATAATATAAAAAATCAATTTCTCTACGATTACAATGAATATCTTTCAATTAATCTAGGATGATAATTCCTAGAATATGGTAGGAAGTCCTCTTTTCATGCTTTGAATGAAATTATTTTATGCGTAATTTTTATAAAAATTTTACCATAGCTCCGCTGCTAATGACTGATAAATCTCAATTTTTCTAAGGGATAAAGCTTATCATTGAGGAAATAATTAGAATGGTCTCTAATTGGATCATCAATCCATAATGGATTGAACCATCAATATACATAAACTAAAAGCATAGAAAAAAGCCATTAATTTGGCCTCAAGCATAGCTTAATCTTGGATTAAGGAAAAGCTTTATGAAAAGATTCATTTGGATTGAGAATGGGTCATGAGTATGACCATTTCTTGAATGAGAGAGAGAAATTACATAAAAACCATTATAATTAAAACATAAATAGAAATTTATGTAATTCTTTACTATCATTAATCAATTAACTTCAATAGCATTCATCAAATTATGTAACTCTTCACTACTATTCATCAATTAACTTCAATAGCATTTAAAAACCATACCATTTAAGGAATTTAAACATAAATAGAAATTTATGTAATTCTTTACTATCATTAATCAATTAACTTCAATAGCATTCATCAAATTATGTAACTCTTCACTACTATTCATCAATTAACTTCAATAGCATTTAAAAACCATACCAATTAAGCTTCTCAATCTTGGGAGGGGGTGAGAAGAGAGAAACATTGAGAAATTATACAAAAGATCAATATTCACTAAATTACCTTACAAATTGTTTGATTCTTTGTTCACGGTAGAGGCCCCTAACCAATCAATTGGTTAAGTATGTTGATGGAGCCACTAATGGGGATTGAAGAAAGAGGGAAGCTACAAAAACTAGTGAATTATTAATGAATTCACAGTTCTTGGCTTAGGTGGAGTAGAGTAACGATGCATAAACACTATATATTTTTCAACAAGGGGTAGGCTTCTATTTATAGGAAAAATTGAGCTCCTAACCAAACAAACTGATTCTAGAATTTTTCAAATCAGTTTGGTCAATTTTTGACCATTTTTAGGTCAGTTAAGCTAACTTTTTGGAACTAGACTTGAATGAGGAGAGAGGAGAGATGAAATATCTCAATTTTTATGAGTTTAAAACTCATTCAAGCATGTGAAATATGCACCTCCTTTAAAGAACTCCCCTTCCTTACATATGTGTCAAAATGGAATCATTATACCCAAATATCTCATATTTTTAATATTGCTCATAGTTTTTTACTAATAAACCTTGTACATTTTCAACTCTTCATCTTATGTGAAATATGCATCTCCTTTAAAGAACTCCCCTTCCTTACATATGTGTCAAAATGGAATCATTATACCCAAAATATCTCATATTTTTAATATTGTTCATAGTTTTTTACTAATAAACCTTGTACATTTTCAACTCTTCATCTTATGTGAGCATTTACTCATTTTTGGGTATCTTATTTTACAAATTGGATTTATCTCCTCCCTACACATGGATTGATGCTATTGGTCCATAGGAACCTTAATTGGAGCATAATCCAAATTTTTTTAAAAATCTAGACCCTTAGGCTAAGGTCCTTTATACCCATTTCCAATTAATTCCAATTGCACATTGGAAAGTTCTTTTTGAATTTCTATTTCAGGGGAACGTTTTTTAATAAGATGAGATAATTTTTTATCCAAAAATATTAAAAATCTGAATATTCTCTCTCTAGAATATTTTCTCTCTCCAAGTTAAAACAGTTAGAAACAAGTCTTTTATATTTCTGAAGAGGAATTGATTATAGGGGAAGATACTGGACATTTTGAGAGGCCGGGGAGGAATCTTACATTCTCTCCCACTTGAAAAACGCGAGATGCCCTCATCTCGCAAACTGGGGGTAATTTCGCAAAATGCACAAGTATGAGACTGAGAGAAAATTTTTAATTAAGATTAACCACCAATTAAAAAAGTCTCAAAGAGAGTAAGGATCAAGACAAGAACAAGATTTAAACTTTATTCATTCTTGAAACATATACAGTAAAGATAGAAGAACTCTTTACACTTCCATAAGCCCGTCCATCATATGATCACAAAAGCAGCACTCACAAGCTGCGCACGTATAAGGTAACTCATCTATAGGAATAATTCTGTTGGTTATTGCCGCACCTATCTCAGTGGTATGAGGTGATCTAACAAAAGGACCTCTGAGGCCAAAAACGGGGTAAAGGCATATCTTCTGATGAGGAAGAAAACACGCCAGTAAGAAGACCCGCTCTGAAAACCCAAGATGTCTTGATCTCATGACGCAGTAGTATCGGGGATCCAAACCCAAGGCTTCAATAACCATGGCCAAGCGGATATTGTTACGAAAGTGCTGCTGACCCTAGGGTGTTACCCTAGTTATGTCTTGATAGGTTCGCCATTTGGTCTGAGCTACAGAAGTTTCCAAGTGAGGAAAAAGTGAGCACTCATATTGTTCTATAAAATCCTTCTTCACAGACTCGCTTGCGTCTTGAAGGTGAGAAATCATCACGGATAAAACTAATTCCTGTTGCCAAGCCATGAAGGAGATTAAGAAGAAGGGGGATCGATGGAAGTAAGATTACTGTGAGCGATAAGTAAAAGTTACGATTTATATAAAGGAAGGAGTTAGCGTAATCTAGAAGCCAACGGTATCTTGCCACTGAAGTTTTTCCGTCTTTCCATGATTTGGGTTTGGCACATATTTCTATAGAAGGCATTAAGAACTTTGAGATGAGGAGATAAAAGAAGTTCGTAGGCTAAGTCACTTACTTTCTTTGGTCCACAATATCTGGGGGATAACTACTTATACTTCCCTAGAGATAAAGAATTTCTTTTGGTCAGTATTCAAATGAAGACTATAACTGCTTCTTTGAATTCTCTGACTGTCCTCTTCTTATCTGAATATTGTCTCTGTCAATCCTGGGCAGCGTTTATATCTTTATGAATTGCCTGCATGTGTTGCTCTAAGTCGCCAAGCATTTGACTGGTCATCTCGACCCTAATCAATGGATCGGACCTAGTTAATGGAGTTAAGTAATCTTGTCTGAGACAGACCCTGATTAGATTGGTATGAAGGAATTGGTCTCTGAATTTGGGTTCTAGACTTCCCTGTGCCTTTTTCATGGTAGGAGTCGGGCAATCTTTTAACTGATGGTTAAAACCTTGGCATTCAAAACACTGGTTCTCACTTCTTCTGAACTCATCATTCTGAATCTTTAAAATAGGTGGGCTCCTGAAAAGGTATTATGGGTAAAGTGTCTTCCCTTTTTAAATAGAATCTTTCTTTTATTTAGAGAAAGAAAATTTATAAGATCAGAAAAGGAGATTCTTACTCCTATATACCTCGAAGGTTGGGGGGAGGAATCTTACAAACTTCTACCCCACTCAAAAAAGGTGCGAGATGTCCTCATCTCGCAGGTAGAGGAAAACTCTTTTTCCAATTTATTCTGGGTTCCTTATATTCTGGTTAACCCAACAGAATACTGGGATAAATATTCCTTATATAGAACTCATCATTAAATAATAATTCATTTAGATTATATCATTCATACGATAATGGTCCATTAGACCGAAAAATTTTCTTCTGAACATTCCTCCACCACCACGGGAATTTCAGTTAAGTAAGTTCTCAATTTAGCATCCCTTAACTTGATCTACCAAGTCAAGTGTTAACAGTAGCAATTTGATAGCAAAATCCACTAATCTCATAGTGATTTGCTGAAATCATTATCATCATTTATCATCACAGGGACTCGTCCCAATCATCCATATTGTGGTTTCGCTCAGTTTATTACATTTCAACTAAATTTCAAAAATCATCATTTTTCAATCAGAATCCAAATCAATCCATTAATTCTCAACAGAATTAAAAATCATATCAACCACATTCGAATTCATCAATTGGATAGCATTAATGCTTATAATTTCAAGTCTTAGATTTACTCGTATATACTGTCGGTAAAGAGCTGCAGTTATACCCTCGGTATATACGGATAGTCATGATATTCGAAACTATAAGGTAAATACCATCATGTCTAGGTCTCAAGCAAGTCAGGGTTCTATAAAATTGCGGTACTTCCAATTGAAGTCCTAATTTATGAATTTTAGTTTGAATAACAAATTGTATGAATTATATCACACAATTACAACCTTTTTGTGCATCTTGATAACTTTTGACATAATTGGCTCCTTAGTTGATCTTATTGGAGATCTATGACATAAGTCTGATAAACAGATTTTTCTTTATCCGATCGTTCGTTAAAAAAAAACATGTGTATATTTATATACAAGTTGCAATAAGTACATAGAGTGGCTCGGCTCCAAAATTCAAAATCTCCTCGAGAGACGCATAAGACGACAGTACTGGGCCATAGTCATGCCCTGTTACATAATTTCTCTAATTGCGAAGGGAGCTATTATTTTCTCCTTAGGGATAAATCGACTGAAGAGTCTATAAACTCGGCAAGCAAGTCTGAAATTTTGAGGCGTTGAAAGATATAGAATGACACCACGCGTCATTTTCAGCTTTATCAAAATCATGGCCAATGAGAGGTTCTGCCTCAGCATTGTATGCCGGTTGCAAGAGGCATGGATATATAGCCCTGCAAACCACTTATGCTGTTGTCTCTCCACTAGGTTAGGAAAATATAATTCCTCGAAATGGCGTGCGAGTCTTGCTCCGCCTGTTCGAGTTGAAGCGGAAGAGATGAGATGCTCGAAGGCAAATGCAATCATATCTTGAGACTGGGTGAGGTCGGGAATACCAGATAAATGGGGAACTTCCATCTATAAAAACAATTTCTTTGATTAAAATTTCTTCATTCAAGAAGCTTACGGAATGAAAATACATTATGAAAATGCTATTTCTGAATTCTTATTACCAACTTCAGATAAGAATTTAATTATCTTTATTAGCTTTCAATTTGGCTCTGATACCAATTGTAAGATCCCTATTCCCACCGCACAACGGATTTGGGGTGCTAGCAGCGAAAGTAACACATCTTGCACGGGTCAGGGTCTCACACTCGGGGCCTCGCCCACCACGGATATCCGGACAAGAGACTAATCTATCGGTTTATCCGAAACCGAAACCGAAAAAACTTCCTTTATCCGGAAAGCACGGGCGATTCCACCAGGATAACTCCTTACTCTAACGTAGTCAAGATCATTACTGATCAAACTGATCCGACTGCACCTCTAACGGTACTTGGTCAGATCAAGGAAGAAACTTGCACTTGGATCATTGGGATCAACGCTTTTTTCCCCATCAAGAGGCACAGCCGTTGATTCCTATCCATAGAACAATTACTATCCGGGATTTACTTCATCTATCATAATAATAGAATTTAAATCTGGATTTATGGATCCATCAGTCCAGCCTAACTCCATCCACCAGTCCCATGGGTTAGCCAATCGCCCAACCACTGAAGTGATGGGATCCAATTAAGAATTTGGTTAGGTTTTGTCTCGGGTACCAAGGAAAAGAGTTCCAAGGCCCCCTAGCCAGAAGTTCATGCAAACATAAAACTAGTCACACCACTTACACACCCACCAATATGAAATTGCCTTTTTCTTAGCATCAGCAGCTAACTTTAAAACAATCCTTTAATGAAACCATTATGTCACTGATGACAATCCTCAATCTCTGGTTGAATCCTTATTTCTAGTCATTCATTCATTGGTATACTTATGGCATCATTGGCAACCAGAACGCTCACCACCTGTTCACTCAGGGGCCTTTTCCATAGTTCCTAGCTCATAGTAACCGGCAATATATTCATATAATAGAATGGAATCTCTGTGGAAGATCAGTAAGATCAACCCACACAGATCCATATAAAAGAGCCATGGACTCATCCGTTGAGGACCAGCAAGGTCAATCAACCAGATCCATGCCCGGTTTCAGAAAACAACTCTTACTCCTTGTTCCAATATCTTCCATGATGCACGTGTGGGTATCTTCGGCGACCCAGAGCCCGAGCACCGTATGGTCAGCACCCTCTAGGATCCTTTGCAGGTGACCTAGCGCTTCACTCATAGGCCGCTTCCTTGGTCCCTCATCCACTGTACCGGAAGCTCACCATTTAAATCGAACCGAGACTGGTCAAGACCTCGATCGACCTTGCTACGCGAGACGTCCTCCATTGACTCTCCGTCAGCAGTTGCAACTTTATCAGTTCGGTCTTCATGACCTTAATCCTCAAGACGGTCAAAAAGCTTCCCCAGCATTCTTGACATAAAACAGTCATTTACAAACAGTCACAAAATACAGTTTCTATAACGAACTCTCGTCTTTCCATATTATCCACTCTCGGACCACATTACTTATTCTACATTCCATTCGTTCTCATCCATTCACTCATATAGACTACACATTATCTCACATACACCTTCATATTAATTATTCTACATACATATCCATGTTCATACGTCCACATCATACATCCAATTTCACATTCATACATACGCATCTACATGCATACATCCACATCCATACATCCACATCATACATTCACACATCCACATCCACATTTATACATCCATACTTCCATTTCCACATCCACACATCCACATTCACATTCATACATCCACATTCACATGCATACATCCATTTTCACATCCTCATTCATACATCCACAGTCACATACATACATCCACATCCGTATCTACATCCATCCACCTCTTCATTCACATTCACATCCATACATCCACATCTACATACATACATGTACATCTACATATATACATCCACATCACATTCATACAACCATATTACATCCATTCTCTTCCTAACACATCCCATATACATCTTAACACTTCCTAACTCATCTTAACACATTCTATCACATCTCATACACATCTTATCACATCTTTTCACATCTCATACACCTCTTATCACATCCTATTACTTCCCATACGCATCTTATCACATCTTATCACATCTTATCACATCCTATCACTTCCCATATGCATCTTATCACATCTTATCACATCTCATACACCTCTTATCACATTTCATATCTTTTTTTAAGAGAATTCTTATATTTGATATAAGATTTCTCTACACATTTATTTATGCATAAATTCGATTTAAGGAGACTAACACTTTCGAAATAAAAATCAATCTTTTATGCATCTTCTTATGCATAAATTCAATTTGGTAGGAATTCCACTTTTAGAATAAAAGAATTTCTCTTATGCAACTAAGTTATGCATAAAATCCATTTATGATGAAAATCACACTTTTAGTATAAAAAGAATATCTTTTATGCATACCTCTATGCATGAAATCCAAATATAATAAAAGTTACACTTTTATAATAAAATATTCAACTTTTATGCATACCTTTATGCATGAAATTCAAATATAATAAAAGTCACACTTTTATAATAAAATAATCAACTTTTATGCATACCTTTGTGCATGAAATATAAATATAATAAAAGTCACACTTTTATAATAAAATAATCAACTTTTATGCATACCTCTATGCATGAAATCCAATTATGATAAAAGTCACACTTTTATAATAAAATAATCAATTTTTATGCATAGCTCTATGCATGAAATCCAAATATAATAAAAGTTACACTTTTATAATAAAATAATCAACTTTTATGCATACCTTTGTGCATGAAATTTAAATATAATAAAAGTCACACTTTTATAATAAAATAATCAACTTTTATGCATACCTCTATGCATGAAATCCAAATATGATAAAAGTCACACTTTTATAATAAAATAATCAACTTTTATGCATACCTCTATGCATGAATTTTAAATATGATAAAAGTCACACTTTTATAATAAAATAATCAACTGTTATGCATACCTCTATGCATGAAATACAAATATGATAAAAGAAACACTTTTATATTAAAATAGTCAACTTTTATGCATACCTCTATGCATGAAATTCAATTATGATAAAAGTAACACTTTTACATTAAAATAATAATCTTTTATGCATACCTCTATGCATGAAATCCAATTGTGATAAAAGTAACACTTTTACATTAAAGTAATAATCTTTTATGTATACCTCTATGCATGAAATCCAAATATGATAAAAGTAACACTTTTATGTTAAAATAATAATCTTTTATGCATACCTCTATGCATGAAAATAAATTATGATAAAAGTAACACTTTTACATTAAAGTAATAATCTTTTATGTATACCTGTATGCATGAAATCCAAATATGATAAAAGTAACACTTTTATGTTAAAATAATAATCTTTTATGCATACCTCTATGCATGAAAATCAATTATGCATAATATAAAAAATCAATTTCTCTATGATTACAATGAATATCTTTCAATTAATCTAGGATGATAATTCCTAGAATATGGTAGGAAGTCCTCTTTTCATGCTTTGAATGAAATTATTTTATGCGTAATTTTTATAAAAATTTTGCCATAGCTCCGCTGCTATGACTGATAAATCTCAATTTTTCTAAGAGATAAAGCTTATCATTAAGGAAATAATTAGAATGGTCTCTAATTGGATCATCAATCCATAATGGATTGAACCATCAATATACATAAACTAAAAGCATAGAAAAAAGCCATTAATTTGGCCTCAAGCATAGCTTACTCTTGGATTAAGAAAAAGCTTTATGAAAAGCTTCATTTGGATTGACAATGGGTCATGGAGTATGACCATTTCTTGAGTGAGAGAGAGAAATTACATAAAAACCATTAGAATTTAAACATAAATGGAAATTTATGTAATTCTTACTATCATTAATCAATTAACTTCAATAGCATTCATCAAATTATGTAACTCTTCACTACTATTCATCAATCAACTTCAATAGCATTTAAAAACCATACCAATTAAGCTTCTCAAGCTTGAGAGGGGTTGAGAAGAGAGAAACATTGAGAAATTATAGAAAAGATCAATATTCACTAATTACCTTACAAATTGTTTGATTCTTTGTTCACGGTAGAGGCCCCCAACCAATCAATTAGTTAAGTATGTTGATGGAGCCACTAATGGGGATTGAAGAAAGAGGGAAGCTCCAAAAACTAGTGAATTATTGATGAATTCACAGTTCTTGGCTTAGGTGGAGTAGAGTAACGATGCATAAACACTATATATTTTTCAACAAGGGGTAGGCTTCTATTTATAGGAAAAATTTGAGCTCCTAACCAAACAAACTGATTCTAGAATTTTCCAAATCAGTTTGGTCAATTTTTGACCATTTGTAGGTCAGTTAAGCTAACTTTTTGGAACTAGACTTGAATGAGGAGAGAGGAGAGATGAAATATCTCAATTTTTATGAGTTTAAAACTCATTCAAGCATGTGAAATATGCACCTCCTTTAAAGAACTCCCCTTCCTTACATATGTGTCAAAATGGAATCATTATACCCAAATATCTCATATTTTTAATATTGCTCATAGTTTTTTACTAATAAACCTTGTACATTTTCAACTCTTCATCTTATGTGAAATATGCACCTCCTTTAAAGAACTCCCCTTCCTTACATATGTGTCAAAATGGAATCATTATACCCAAAATATCTCATATTTTTAATATTGTTCATAGTTTTTTACTAATAAACCTTGTACATTTTCAACTCTTCATCTTATGTGAGCATTTACTCATTTTTGGGTATCTTCTTTTACAAATTGGATTTATCTCCTCCCTACACATGGATTGATGCTATTGGCCCATAGGAACCTTAATTGGAGCATAATCCCAAATTTTTTGAAAATCTAGACCCTTAGGCTAAGGTCCTTTATACCCATTTCCAATTAATTCCAATTGCACATTGGAAAGTTCTTTTTGAATTTCTGTTTCAGGGGAACGTATTTTAATAAGATGAGATAATTTTTTATCCAAAAATATTAAAAATCTGAATATTCTCTCCCTAGAATATTTTCTCTCTCTAAGTTAAAACAGTTAGAAACAAGTCTTTTATATTTCTGAAGAGGAATTGATTATAGGGGAAGATACTGGACATTTTGAGAGGCCGGGGAGGAATCTTACATTGGGCCTCTGCAAAATCATCGCTTGTTGTTGACTAGTGCCTTCACCTGCATTCATCACTGGATAATTCATGTTAGGCTTCCCTGGCTCCCCACGAGGCCAAGGACAATTATACATTCCATTCCCCGACTCTCTGCAATTCCAACTGTGAGATCCCCTGTTCCCACCGAGCAACGGATTCGGGTACTAGCAGCGGAAGTAACACTTCTCGCGCGGGACAGGGGTCCCACACTCGGGGCCTTACCCACGGATATCCGGATAAGAGACAAATCCGTCGGTTGTTCCAAAACTGAACCCGAAAAAACTTCCTTTACCGAAAAGCAGGGGCGATTCCACCAGGATAACTTTTTACTCTAACGTAGTCAAGATCATTTCTAATCGAGCTGATCCAATTGCATCTATAAGATACTTGGTCAGATCAAGGAAGAAACTTGCACTTGGATCATTGGGATCAACGCTTTTTTCCCCATTCAAGAGGCACAGCCGTTGATTCCTATCCATAGAACAATTACTATCCGGGATTTACTTTATCTATCGTAATAATAGAATTTTTGAGTCTCGATTTACGGATCCATCAGTCCAACCTAACCCCATCCAGTCCCATGGGTTAGCCAACCGCCCAACCACTGTAGTGATGGGATCCAATTAAGAATTTGGTTAGGTTTTGTCCCGGGTACCAAGGAAAAGAGTTCCAAGGCCCCCTAGCCGGAAGTTCATGTAAAAATAAAACTAGTCACACCACTTACACACCCAATATGAAATTGCCTTTTCACAGATTCAACCAGTTTTAAAACAATCCTTTAATAAAACCATAGTATCACTGATCACCATCTTCCAATTTATCCGGTTGATTCTTAATTTTCCCATCATTCCTTCATCAGAGTATCTATAGCATCATTGGCAACTAGGACGCTCACCACCTGTCCACTCAGGGGCCGTTTCCTAGTCCCTAGCCCATAATACTCGGCAATATAATCACTTATCAAGATGGACTCTCGTTGAAGATCAGCAAGATCAACCAACAGATCCATATAAAGAGCCATGGACTCATCCATTGAAGACCAGCAAGGTCAATCAACCAGATCCATGCCCGATTTCAGAAAACAACTCTTACTCCTTGTTCCAATATCTTCCTCGACGCATGCGTGGGTATCCTAGGCGACCCAGAGCCGAGCACCGTATGGTCAGCACCCTCTAGGATCCTTCGCAGCAGAGCAGGTGACCTAGCGCTTCACTCATAGGCCGCTTCCTTGGCCCCTCATCCACCGTACCGGAAGCTCACCATTTTAATCGCACCGACCTTGCTACGCGAGACGTCCTCCATTGACTCTCCGTCAGCAGTTGCAACTTTATCAGCACGACCTTAATCACAAGACGGTCAAAATGCTTCCCCAGCATTCTTGACATAAAACAGTCATTTACAAACAGCATTTACAAACAGTTTACAATTACAGTTTCTATATTAACTCTCATTTTTCCACATTATCCCCCATCAACCCACATTACTTATTCCACATTCCATTTATATGTGTACTCATCCAATCACATCATTTTCCATCTCCTCACTTCAGATTCCTTCACATCACATATCATATATTCACATCCATACATATATCCACATCTACATCCACATTCACATCCATACATCCACCTCTATATGCATACATTCATATCTACATGCATACATCCATAACTCCATGCATACATCCACATCCACATCCACATTCACCTTCACATCCATACATCTACATCTACATGCATACATCCACATCTCCATGCATACATCCACATCCACATTCACATTCACATCCATACATCTATATCTACATGCATATATCCACCTCCACATTCACATCCACATCTATACATCTACATCTACATGTATATATCCACATCTCCATTCACATCCACATCTATACATCTACATCTACATGCATACATCCACATCTCCATTCACATCCACATCTATACATCTACATCTACATGCATACATCCACATCTCCATTCACATCCACATCTATACATCTACATCTACATGCATACATCCACATCTCCATGATTACAATAAAATTCTTTTAATTAATCTAGGATGATAATTCTTAGAATATGGTAGGAAGTCCTCTTTTCATGCTTTGAATGAAATT
Organism: Cibotium barometz; assembly: GCF_041138505.1. Lineage (NCBI taxonomy): Eukaryota > Viridiplantae > Streptophyta > Polypodiopsida > Cyatheales > Cibotiaceae > Cibotium > Cibotium barometz. The sequence continues at coordinate 8,527,399 of NC_141095.1, read as the reverse complement.
ATTTTATGTGTAATTTTTATAAAAATTTTGCCATAGCTCTGCTGCTATGACTGATAAATCTCAATTATCTAAAAAGATAAAGCTTATTATTAAGGGAATGATTAGAATGATCTCTAATTGGATCATTAACCCATAATGGATTGAATCATCAATATTCATGAAATACATAAACTAAAAGCATAGGGAAAGCCATTAATTTGGTCTTAAGCATAGATTAATCTTGGATTAAGGAAAAACTTTATGAAAAGCTTCATTTGGATTGAGAAAGGGTCATGAGTATGACCATTTCTTGAGTGAGAGAGAGAAAAAGCCATTAGAATTAAACATAAATGAAAATTTATGTAATTCTTTACTATCATTAATCAATTAACTTCAATAGCATTCAAAAACCATACCAATTAAGCTTCTCAAGCTTGAGAGGGATTGAGAAGATATAAAACATTGAGAAATTATAGAAAAGAGCAAAATTCACTATACTTACCTTACAAATTGCTTGATTCTTTGTTCACGGTAGAGGCCCCCAACCAATCAATTGGTTTAGTATGTTGATGGAGCCACCAATGGTTTAGTATGTTGATGGAGCCACCAATGGGGATTGAAGAAAGAGAGAAATGTCAAAAACTAGTGAATTATTAAAGAATTCACAGTTCTTGGCTTAGGTGGAGTAGAGTAACAAAGCATAAGACACTATATTTTTTTCAACAAGGGGAGGCTTCTATTTATAGGAAAAAGTGAGCTCCTAACCAAACAAACTGATTCTAGAATTTTCTAAGTCAGTTTGGTTGAATTTGGACTAGATTTGGACCTAGTTTGGTTACTTTTTGATTCGGTTTGGTTCCATTTTGATTTGGTTTGGTTCAAGAGAGATGAGAGATAAAAATATCACATTATTTTTGAGTTTAAAACTCATTCAAGCATGTGAAATATGCACCTCCTTTGAACAACTTCCCTTCCTTACATATGTGTCAAAATGGAATGATTATACCCAAAATATCTCATATTTTTAATATTGCTCATAGTTTTTTACTAAAATAAACCTTGTACATTTTCAACTCTTCATCTTATGTGAAATATGCACCTCCTTTAAAGAACTCCCCTTTCTTACACATATGTGTCAAAATGGAATCATTATACCCAGAATATCTCATATGTTTAATATTGCTCATAGTTTTTTTACTAATAAACCTTGTACATTTTCAACTCTTCATCTTATGTGAGCATTTACTCATTTTTGGATACCTAAAATATCTCATATTTTTAATATTGCTCATAGTTTTTTACTAATAAACCTTGTACATTTTCAACTCTTCATCTTATGTGAGCATTTACTCATTTTTGGGTATCTTCTTTTACAAATTGGATTTATCTCCTCCCTACACATGGATTGATGCTATTGGCCCATAGGAACCTTAATTGGATCATAATCCAAAAATTTCTAAAAATCTAGACCCATATACTAAGGTCCTTTATACCCATTTCCAATTAATTCCAATTGCACATTAGAAAATTCTTTTTGAATTTCTGTTTCAGGGGAACTTATTTTAATAAGATGAGATATTTTTCTATCCAAAAATATTCAAAATCTGAATATTCTCTCTCTAGAATATTTTCTCTCTCTAGGTTAAAACAGTTAGAAACAAGGTCTTTATATTTCTGAAGAGGGATTGATTAGGGGAAGATACTAGACATCAAAAAAGGGGTTGGGGGAGGAATCTTACACCAACATTGCAAGAGTCACCTAGGTCGTTGCTCTCGTTCTTCAACCCTTTTAGCTTGGCCCTTCTGTTCCACAGCTTGTGCAAAGTGGATAGACAAGTTATTTAAAGACTCATTTAACTTTTCTATTTAAAGACTCATTTAACTTTTCTATCACCTCGATTGTGACCTCAGGTGATTCTCTACGAGTGCAAGACTATACCTCTTCCCTAGGCTTTGAGTCATCAAAGATAAAGCCCCCCCCAAGCATACACCTCATCTTTCGGAGTTTCTTGGTAGCCCTAGCCTCAGCAACATCAAATGTTGTGGGCTCTCCTGACTCTACTTGCAATTTTAGTGATGGGTATATCCTTGAAATAAATCTCTCCTTCTTCAAGAATTCTGCACCATCTCCAGGGTTAGGAAGACTACGCAACCAAAGAGTCCAAAGACGTAAGAATTCTTGCTTATAACTCAAGTAGTCCTCTAGATCCTTTTGCTTATGAGCAACTATTTCTTGCCATAGCTTTTGTGTGTTCAAAGGAGTGAAGTAATTGTCTCTAAAAAGTTGTATGACCCCCTTGTAATCTACTCGTGCAGGTGCAGGTAGAGATTGAAACCAAGTGGAAGCATCTCTTTGTAGGACCAACTCAAACATGTCTAAGCACTCTTGGTCTCCTACCACTCTCTTTATGTGGAGTGCCATTCTAAAGTTTGATAAGAACATGCATCCTCACCAGGCTCTCCAAAGAATAAGGGGTAGCCACTCATTTGCCTAGTGGTATCCATGCTTAAGATGAGGAAGCACAAATATGATTGCTGGAAGCATCTCTTCGTAGGACCAACTCAAACATGTCTAAGCACTCTTGGTCTCCTACCACTCTCTTTATGTGGAGTGCCATTCTAAAGTTTGATAAGAACAACTCAGCATCCTCACCAGGCTCTCCAAAGAATAAGGGGTAGCCACTCATTTGCCTAGTGGTATCCATGCTTAAGAAGAGGAAGCACAAATATGATTACACAAAGGTCTTCCTTCACTCTCTTTCTCTCTCACTCTTTTTTTTTTCCAAAGTAGAATGAAAATGTAGACGTCAAAGCTTATGTCATAATGAATCAAAGGCAAAATAAATGGATTAACTGAGGCATTAATGGCTGCTACTTGCCTAGGTCCAAATATACGACGAATGACACGCTGAAATTGCAATTTACTACCAACAACTATGTGTATTTCTTGCCTAGCATAAGAAATTAACCTACGGTATAAGTCTTCTTGATTCATAAAACTAAGCTAAAACAAGATGAAAATATGCACATCAAAGGAAATTGTGTAATCTACAATGGAAAGTATGACAGGATTAGGTGATGCTAAAACCTCTCTTAGTCTTTCTGGACCAAAAAGAAAAACCATGCGTTGGTAGAAAATTTTACATCAATGTAAACATTCACTCTAATGGAGTGCACCCAATGAAACTGGTTGAATTGAATCCCAAGAGGATTAGGAGGAGGTGGATTATTCATGAAAGATCACACATAAAAGTACCAACTTTCCTTCTTAAAATATGATACCCAACAAGCACACAAGGAAATTTATGTGTTAAAGAGATCGATGTACCTTAAATACCCATTCAACTGCTCATTCCTCAGTGGGGGCACCAAAATTGAGGCAGTCCCGGGTGGGCAACAAGAAGAGTGGCCTCTAAGCACTCCTCAAGGCTCCCGTGTTGCTCAATGGGCTTGGGGCACAACGCAACATAAACATAAGAACCCCAAAACCACACACTCAACAAGAAAGGGGCACCACCTAGTTATGTGTGTGAACTAGGACACCAAAGATCTTTCCTTGTAGCTAATCAATACAAGCTAACCATATACATCAGTCAAAAGACACACACACCCTCAACAAACACTCATAACATATGGTATTGTGTGAAGGAGACTAGCATAACACAAATAGATGCACACTAAACTTGGAGAAGAACTTAGAAAGACAATATAAGCTTGATTTTGTTGTCGCGGTATATACATGGTCTTAAGGTTACGGGAGCCCTCTCACCATACAACCCTCTTACCATGGAATGAAAGGCAATAAATCAAAAACAGGCCCTCAAGCCGCCAAGCATAAAATCACACCACAAAATACAAGGATCGAATTTACCTTAAATCAAACATCGGACCGCTTTGCTAAATCAACTTTGGAGTTGTAGGAGTCCAAGATTTTGTACACAATTGCACCCAAAATACTAATCTTATTTATGCACAAAGGCAAGATACAATTATGATAGGAAGTATGGCATCACTCAAGCCCTCACAAATGACATAACTAGCTTCAAGCTTTTCTATGCAATCAAAGGTATTGATGTATAGAGAGAGCTCACAAGTTCACTATCTCCTTACACACTAGAGTTGGGAATGGTGTACAATGTGTGTAATCCCCCTTTACAAGGAATGGAGGGGGCTCTATTTATAGGTTTGAGAAGCCCCAATTAGGATTAAGCCTAATCAATCTTATTATAAAAAATCATAGATTATGGATTTTTTATTTTGAAATGAGAGTGGGCCTCTTCTTATCCCTTGAGTCACATGGATGTGGGCTCAAGGTGAGAGAATTATTGAAGATGAGAGGAGAGTGTGATGTAGAGGTTTGAGCAAATAACTTGTAGTAATGCCTACTCCAAAAGTAGTAGAGTGGGTGCTTATTTACAAATGTTAGTGGTTAATCACTATAAAAGGTTAGTAGTACAATGTACAAAATGGGTGAGAAGGGCTGAGAGGTTGAGTGAGAGAAGTAAAGATCTGGAAAGATCCTTTGTGTGGTTGAAAGCTCAAAGAAGCTTGGATTCTCCCATGTGTAGATCTTTAAGTTAACCGCCGGTCTCCTTCTTGCATTTGACGCCACAAAAGTTGATTGAGGTGAAGAACATGGGGGTTTTTGTAGATGGAAACCCCATATTTGCAGAGGTTAATATGATACATTCATGCTGAATTTTTATGTATTTTTTGAGATTGGGAAAATAATTTAGTAATATGGGAGTAGTAGGGAGAGAAACGGAGATGAGGTATGGGTGTAGAGTAGATATGAGAGTAAATGGAGATGAAAGGAGAGGGCAAAGGTGGAGAGGGTGAGAGAGGACATGAAGTTTGCAGGTTTGATGGAGTGAGAAAGGAATGAGTAAGTGTGTAGGTGATGAATGTGTAAGGGAGCTGAGAAGAGACTAGGTGTACCTTGCCAAAAGTGGGCAGACTGGGGTCCAATAAAAAATTCATATCTCACCGCCATCAGCTCCAAAAATTCTCAAAAACATTGAACATATTCCTGAGCTCCTGAGCTAGCTTTTGTCTTTTGATGACCAGTCCAAATTAGGAGTGGAGGCGGGCGCAAAAAATTCAGCAGAATCATGTATTTTTTGAATTTTTAAAATCTTTGTGTGGGTCCCCATTGGTGGAATTTCTTGATAGCTCCAAGAGTGACCCCCCAATAAATCATACCCTGACCTTAGAGACTCAAGTGTATGTGGACACTTGCATGGAGGAGATTTTTTCCATTTTATAAAGAATTTACATAATAAGAAAAAACAAGCTAGTATTTAACTAGTCAACATATCATGACAATATGGTTATTATGATAGGAAAATAAAATAAACAAAGAGATCCAATTGTGAATTAAATACTAAAATAAAACATACAAAAATAATTGATATATAAAAAAGTATTTAATGAAAATATATAAAATATTTAATAGTAAAAAATATATACAAAAATACTAAACTATGGAAGTCAAAAGGGAGGGAGACCCTCATTTATTTTAGGGTAAATGAGAGAATAAAAGATGAGGGAAAAAGTGATTTGGATAGTAGGCTTTCTACATGGTGTGGATAGAAATGTGAGGGCATAGGATTTACTTATGCATGGTGAAGTTGAAGCATATGTACAATGATGGTCCGAAAGTATTATGAAAAAAATAATAATAAATAAATAAAATATACTTAGGTTTTGTAATACACACACCTAATGAAGTATTTACATATTTGAGAAAATAGAGACTCCCATATTTAGGCCCTTATATGAAATGAAATATTTACACAAAATGGGCCGTAATAATTTTATTTATTTTTGATGAGTAGCTAGAAAAAACTTTTTTTTAATAACATAAAAAATATATAGAAGATATGGGTAAAGTCCCTAACGCACACACGCCTATTTACAGTGAAAAGGTATTTATGACAAAGAGTTTATGTGATTTTCCTTGGCCGAGGTAGCTCCCTGTGGTAATGTGGATAGCCGAAAAAATGGCTATCAATATCTTGTCACATAACTTTAATGTTGACAACATCTGACATACAAGAGGAAAAAGAAGAGAGAGAATGTCATTTTCCCTCTCTCTTTTGCAGCAACAAATTCGATCTTTTTCAAAAATTTTACTCTTTTTTGAAGAATTTCTACGTTGCGTAGCCTTTATGCTCATTGGTTGGGCGCCTATTTTTTCTTCTCTAAAAGGCCCAATAATGAGTCCTATTTTTCCCTAATGATTATGAGAAATAAGTCTTATGCTTTGACATGAATATGGGAATTATCATAGTCTTTGATGTATACCACGTTACATGCATCACATTTGAAGATATGATTAGATACATCTTTTTGGTTCTTGCATCCTTATTTCAGATGACTCTCCAAAGATGCATTCTAGAAGAAACCATTACAAAGTCAAGCTTGGTAACCATGCCTTTGGGTAGTAATAAGAAAGCTTTGAGGATGGAACTTAGATTAGGTAGAGAGGAGTGTTAATCCTATTTTGGGATAAATTGAGGCACTCTCTACTACAGAGAGTAGCAATAAGTGTCATGAAAAGTCACTATTAAAATTTTTAAAACTTACAAGAAAATATGGCCAATGATTAGTTAGTTTTAAAGTTTTAGGCACCCAAATGTAAATAAGGGCCAATTGTATATAAGACACTTGCTAATATTGCAAAGACATAATCCCCTTTAAATTTGTGCTAAGTGAGTTCTTTCTATTACTCTTGTGTATGTGTGTGTATGAGATAGAGAGTTAAAAGGAGATGCTTGCTTAGTACACGTGCATTTCTATGATTAGTGAGAGAGAGTGTAGGGAGTGAGAGAGGTGTGTCCTTAAAAAGAGATGTAGCAAAATCCTTGTTAATAGTGTTATGATATATTTTTACTCTTCCAAGGACTTCTACCATTCAAGCAAGAAGTGAAACAAGAAACCACGACCATGGGATTCTTACCTTGCTTCCAACTCAGTATCTCTTTGACCTCTAAGCTCTACCAATCATGGTGGTTGCTAGCTCTAACTCCCAAGCCTCGTTGTTGTCACTAAGAAGTTTTTTCACTTACCTATCTCATTCTTTACACTCTCTCACACAAAGCATAAAGAGGCACATGTGTAAGAAGCTACAATCTATTTTGAGACATGTCGGTGCAAAAGAGCACAAGGAAGAGGTAGGGAGTAAGTTGAGCAAGCTAAGAAAGTGCAAAGCCTAGCATTAAGTCACATGTGCAAAGAGATTTATCTCACATTGATGTACAAGCCAAAGGGTGTATCTCCTCATATAAAAGGGGAAAATTTCAACATCTCAAGTTTTTTTATGAGTACAAGTTTCCATCTTGTAACCTGATTGAACTTAAGTCTAATCTTAATTAGCACACACTCACAATGTGTCTCCTTCCTTTATATCCACCTTAGATTAGTAATGTCATTAGAATAAATTAGTGTGTGGTTAGGATGTGTAGTTAGGAGGGCTCAATCCATGCTTTCAACATGGTATCATAGCAAGGGGGTGAGGCTCTCCATTAGTTTTTTAAGAATCTTCATTAGCAAGTTTTAGGAGTGATTAGGCATTTTGTTATTCATGCCATTTAGGGTTAGGTTGTGGTGCCCGTATCCTCTCATTTAGTCTCTACATTAGGTTAAGTTATTTGATGCTTTGCGCATTCAAGAAGAGAGAGGACCTTGTGTCCTAATCAATCAAGAGGAGCAACTTGTGAGCTTCCTCAGTGAGCTAAATAATGAGATCAAGCACTAGAACCTTGCGTGTCAATGAAAGCATTTATTGATCAATGTGTAGCAAGGGGACAACTAGCATTCATTGAGTGTCAATGAAAGCATTCATTAATCAAGGGGACAACTAGCATAAGCTCTTTGAATAGCTCATAGAAGAGAAAATTGAGAAAGAAGAATAGGCGTGTTCCTTAACTTTAGCAACAACCGCATTTTCCTTGGCACCGTGACCAACTGCATCGATGGGTACAGATAGAGTGAGTAAATCACACCACAAATCACAAACTGCAGCAGCTGAGGGACAAAGTTGATTGGCTTTTAGAGACACTCTACAAGCATCACCAGCATAGCAAATAGGCAGTTGTCATTTCCAGCAAAATAAGCAGTCAGCCCCGTCAACACCAATCGACACACAACAAAACTGACGAAGGCAAGAGAAAGGCAGCGCAAAGCATAAACTCCAAGGTGCAGTCCAACAAATTCTTAATGGAAATGGAACCAAGCAGAGATCTCTTGGGGAGAAAAAGAAGAAAGAAAACGTAGGTAAAGTGCTCCCAACGACCATAAAAAAACATAGGAAAAGATAAGGATTTAATCCTTGTTTTATTTTATTTAAATTATCTTGTTGAAACTCCCTCAACTCTTTGCCTGAGTCTCTCTCTCTCTCTCTCTCTCTCTCTCTCTCTCTCACACACACACACACACACACACTCTCAGAAAATATCAAAATTGGTGGTAAAATGCTCCATACAAATGCCCTTATTTCAGTATCACTCTCTATCTCAGGAAAAAGAAGTAGACACAACAAAATTTCATTTGGTGGGAAAATACTTTAATCAAATGTCCAATTCTCTCAGATCTTTGCCTTAGACTCTCTCTCTCTCTCTTGGTGGGAAAATCCATTGATCAAATGTCCATTTCTCTTTGCTATGAAAACTACCACAATAATGCGAGGGGAGGGCATTCTACCGAGACAAGTATGTGTTGTATCACGTTGTTGTGGTATTTTTTGTAGAAAAGAGAAATACAAGATGGGAAGTCCTTTCCATCCCCCAAAACTACCACCACAATGCGATGCTAGGTCATGCTGCCTGCAAATATACCCCATATCGCGTTGTTGTGGTCATTTTGGTTGTGAAGGTATGTTTCTTTTGAATGTAAATGTTTTAATGCACAATCTTATGTTTCGGTAAATGAAGATGTTTGAATGCAAGATTTTATGTTTCAAGACAAGATTACCCTCTGTTGCGTTGTTGTGGCCTTTTGTAATAAACATGTTTTTTTAACAGCACCGTCTTATGGACAAGAACAAAATGATGATCAACTTCCTTAGTTGTAAAAGAGAATGCAAACATGAGGTACTAAAAATTATTTTTTCATATCATTATTCACTAAACATGATTTTTAGGAGTGACCACAGCAACGTAATATAGGTTCTCTTTCAACACAGGACTACCCCTTGTCACATGTTGGTATCGTCTTTTGTAATTATAAACATGTCTTGTTAATAGAATCATGTTATAAGGAAAAAGATGATGAAATTCCTTGGTATTATCTCCGTCCAGATATAAAAAGGCTTGTACATACTTCCTCTTGCTATTTTAACGTACAAAAAAATTCAAAAGAGCAGCTTCATTCTGTGCGGTCTTCGCAACATTGATTGATGCACACTTTCTGTGATTGCCAATTTGCCACTCTAAGTGTTTTTATGCAACATTTGACCCTCTATATGCTTGTTGCCTTTTTGCTTTTTGTGCTACTCAATGTGCTTTGTAAGGCCTCACGCACTCCAATTTTCTTCTTACTCATCATAATTTTTGTAAAATCCTCCGATAGAACCATTGGAATACATGTAGAGTGTTTGCTCTCACTTTCCCTCCTGTATGTCTAGTGTGGCGAAAGTATGCGTTTCTTGCTTGCTAGTGAGACTTCTCCATTCTCCTTGTGTTGACCATATTGATGGAGTTCCATACTCTTTCACAAGCCATGGTAGACGGTTGTATATTATGTGCGGCAAAAAGATAATTATGAATGAAATGAGTTATGTCCTTACAATGCATGATGAATAGAATGAGTCCTTGTTGAATAGAATGAGTCCTTGTTGACCATATTGATGGAGTTCCATACTCTTTCACAAGCCATGGTAGACGGTTGTATATTATGTGCTGCAAAAAGATAATTATGAATGAAATGAGTTATGTCCTTACAATGCATGATGAATAGAATGAGTCCTTGTTGAATGAATGAAATGAATTCAACCATATAAAGTGTGATGTTTAATTCGCTCCATGCATCTTTCATCGATTTCTGAAATTTCTCGATGGTGGCTTCGAAGGTGTTAAGTTCATTATTCCCCAATGTTTCTTCTCGCATAGAAATGGAAGATCTTGTCTATGGATTTCCACACATCTTTCTTCTTCGTTCTTACACTTCCATCATCCCCATGATCCTTTACTGCATTAAGCAATGCCTTCCATTTCTCATATGACACTGTAGTTCTCCTCCTTGTTTCTACATTATGTCTATTGTTGGACAGAAAGCGTCTTGCTTTCACTCCACCAATTGATGGCTTTGATGGTACTTGGACGCTCTTTGTTGACCTCTTTTCGTCTGCTGTTATATTGATGTTACCCCCATGCAAGCCAATGCTAGACAAAACTTTTTCCAAGGATTTGATAGCCCTTTTGCTCCTGCATATAGGCAAGAGCTTCAAAGATAATCGAATGTATAGGAATACGAGTTTCTCAATTATCCTGCATAGTGAGTGCAATATGCATATATGTACTCTTGCAAGAGGAATATCTAGCATAGGTTGGAAGTTTGGATCTTTCTCATGCCTGTTAAGGGCCCATGACCAGTTTCTTTTGTCCATCATACTTGCATGTTCCTGCATGCAGTATAGGCAGGGAAACTTTACATTCCCAACCTTTGAAATATTATACATGCACTTGAGTGTTTTCAAGTCTCCTTTGAAATATTATACATGCACTTGAGTGTTTTCAAGTATCCTGAAATATAAAATCAAAAGAATTGTATTAAATGCTTCCTGTTTAGAAAAATTGTTTGGGAATTATTTTTGTGTCATTCTCTCAATACAAGCCATACCTGCCACATGTTATTCCACAGTGAAAATTCCTATATCTTCTACATGAAGCGTTTCTCCTTTGTTTTGCCTCCTAATTATGTTAGGCATGTCTGTATTATGGAACACTCAATGGAGGGTATCATGTTCCTCCGTCACAACCTACATGATAAAATTGAAAGCGATATTTCTTTAATGAAAGAGTTAATGAAACCAAAAATAAAAAAGAATAAATTCATACCTCAAATGACCCAAGCCACCAAATATTGTTCTCTGATTGCACACTAAAATATATGAGATATTTTTTTTGTATTGTGTTATCCAATGCCCAGTTCATTAATGTGATTGCACACTAAAATATATGGGATATTTTTTTGTATTGTGTTATCCAATGGCTCGTTCATTAATGTGATTGTTATTCTCTCTATTTTCCTTTGCTTCAAAACTTCACATTCATCAAGTTTGATAACAAACTTAAGGACTGCTCCTCTAATCTCTACTAACGTCATTCCAAAAAATTGGACCGTTGCTGCTTTTTGTGATATTTTCAAATCAAAGAAAATATTGTTAGTCTTATCATATCTTACTTCTTTGTCGTTATTAAGGTAGGTGTCTTCGATGTGAAAAGGCTGACCAAGCCAAGTTTTGATTGGCTCATTGAGCACCAGACGTTCTCTCCTAACATGATATGGTTTCGAAAGAAGTGTAGCCCGAATTCCATTTTCTCTATATTTTAAGTGTATTAGCTTGAAAATCTCGAAATACCCCTTTCTATCTATGCCAACATCATCAAGACATTTTTGTACATCAAGAGCTGACACTTAGCTTTTCTTTGTAAATTGTTCTATGAATGTTCGTCGTACTTTCTTATACTTCTTCTCCTTCAAGATCTGGCCTACCATATTTGAAGATAAAAGCATGGAATATTAGCTGCTAAATCCAATTCCATGTTTTCTTTATTTGGATGTAGAAGACACCTAAAATGAATTCGTCTTGTTATAAATTTACAAGTTACATGCACTAAATGTTGTATCATAGAAATGTAGAAGTTTATTACCTTGCATCTTGTATTCTTTTCTTAACTCCCCCACCATTTGGATTAAGTTTATCTATGTTCCTCGGATTCCTTTTTCTTGCTCTTATGCCAATGCTTGTTGCTTTTACACATGCACCCTGTAATTTCTTGTCAAGCTCCTGTATTGTTTTAGATTGAGACTCTATTTTGCATAAGAGTTGTGAACTTCTAATTTCTTGAAGAGAGGTGTACATTTGTTGCAAATGACTATACTCCAAATGTGCTGCAAAATTCAAGTCTTTTCGAACTCTATTCGATTGGCTTAGTGCATTGCAATAGCCAAGCAGTCCTTGGTGACCATCACTTGGTGACCATCACCAACATATCTAATCAATGAGGTTGGATTCAAGAATGAGGGTATGCTTGAGGTTAGAGGATTATTTGGATACATAGATCACACCCTCATTCTTCAATCCAACCTCATTGATTAGATATGTTGGTGATGGTCACCAAGCAGTTCTTCTTGGTGACCATCACCAACATATCTAATCACCAACATATCTAATCAATGAGGCATAGGTCTATATGCTTTGAGCCTGAAGCTCTCATCTCTTCCTTGTCTCTTCCATTGATTGAAAGTTGGGGCTGATTTCTTTTCTTCCAAGGTGCATATTATTCTTCAAGATCAATATGCATATGATATGGCTTCCTCTTCTCTCCCATATTAACGTGATGCAACTACATCACAATTTAGCACAATGATAAGCTCGCAATAGCCTGAGTTCATGGAGAAATGCACTTGAATGTCTTAAATGGGAGGAAAAAGTCACCAGAAGGGCAATCCTTTGCCAAAGAGGAAATAAACACGCTCAGAAAGTGCATTAATGAGAGCTCGCTTACCTATAGATACATATTGCGCCTTTCTTCCTTCGATATTTATTATGTACCCATAGGGTGACGGTATATTATCTTAGAATTTAAGAACGTCTAGACCATCGTGTTGATTATCTCTCTCTACAAAAATACACAAAAGGGTCAAAAATCCTTCCTTTTTCTAATTTTTGGGCCACAAAAAAATACGGTGACGGATTATCTTATAGGGCCCAAAAATGAGTCTTGATTTTCCCTAATGTTCTTCATGGTTGGCTTCTTCTAGTCCTTAATAAGCACCATGATTAGCTTCATAAATCTGCATGGTGCTATGATAATTGGATTAGAAGACATTATCTTTGTCTCTCTAAGTTATTGAAGCATGCTAAATCAAAGTGGAAAGTTATAACAAACATGACATTGGGGGAGATTCGGGCTCCAAATGGGCCCTTTTAGATTCCATTAAAATAATATAAGGGTAGACAATGAGAGTTCTTGGATTCTAGATCCATGTAACATGGATCTTTTTTGTCAAAGTGGTCCCCAAAATTTTGATTCTCAAAAAAGAATAAAATATATTGGCATAAAACTCAAAAATAGAAGAATATCAGGCTTGAATACCACCTACCAAAATGTATGTCAAAAGGAATATGAGAAAAAGAGGCTAGACTGATTGAAAGCTAGTTTGATTGAAGCATTAGGGAAAGTATGAGCTCATTTTGAGGCCCTTTAAGTAGTTTCATTCTCTTTCTCTCTCTAAAAAATGGGGCCACAATGAAATTTAAGCACATCATTCCCATTTTTTTTGGAGTTGGTAAATTTAGAATGTACGCTTCAAGATCTTTCTAATGGTATATAACATGATAGGATTCTAACATAGGATAGTGAAGCTCCCCAAAAAGTGGTTTCAAAAGTGATGATGTGGCATGTAACATTACATTTTGGCATCTTAAATCTTGTTTGTGGTGTATCTTGAGCATTACTACTTGTATATTTGAAATCTACTCTCATCATAAGCTTATCAATGATATATCACATGAAGTGGTTCTGACATAAGATTGATAGGGCTCACCATGGCCCCATTCTTTAGTGAGAGAAAGAACATGAAACTCCTTAGAGGGACCCAAAATGAGCTCATAATTTCCCTAATGTATTTCTCTACAATTTGAACTTATTTCTCTTTGTTTCCCGCCTCTCTTATAGCCTCACTTATTTCCGCCATATTTGCTTCATCTCTTCTTCTTCTTCTCTAAGCCTCTTTTTTTATTCAATCTAAATAGTTTGGTAAACTTCATTATGCTATGTTTGCTAATCATGATTTCTATTTTGTTTGTTATGTTTGTTAATCTTCTTGACCATGATGTATGTCATTTGTGAAAACTTACAAGGTTTTTTGTCAACTCGACTAGAAGGAAAACAAAGTGCAAGGTGATGAAAAACAGGTAGAGGGAGAGGAGACACACACACAGGAGCAAACCCTAATGTATATTGCAAACCCTAACCATAGAGGGAAGCCATCTCCCTTGTCACACAATGCATAAAGCCATAATCCATAATACACAACACACACTATGTGTTGTGTCCACACACAACAGCTAACCCTAGCTAATGTCCACACACTATGACCAGCTAGATGCAGTCATTTATGTCTCACACATGCTGCTACCTAACATGCCAGCACATGGTGCAGCTGTCACAAGCTGACATCAAGCTTGAATCTCAACAGCCCCTCTCAATCTCATGATGTACTGCCATAGATGAAGATGTAGATGAGCTTGGGCTATCAAAGCTCTCAACACTCCTCGTCAAGCTCATCCCACGTACTCCCAACATAGTATGGAAGTACTCAAGCTTCTCCCTGCTAAGTGGCTTTGTAAAGATGTCGGCCACCTGCTCGTCAGTCTTCACATACTGCAAATCCACTGTACCATCCAGCACTTTCTCTCTGACAAAATGATAGTGGACCTCTATGTGTTTGGTCCACGCATGAAAAACTAGATTCTTGGCCAACTGTATGCTACTCATGTTATCACAATGAATGACAACCTTGCCATCAATAGGCTCACCCAAATCAGCCAAGAGACTCTTTAACCATACTCCTTCACATGTAGCAATGGCTGCACCCATGTATTCAGCCTCTGTACTAGATAAAGCAACAGTAGGTTGATTTTTGCTACTCTCCAACTCACCACTGCACTTCCAAATGTAAAGGCATAACCACTAGTAGACCTCCTATCATACGAGCTACCTACCCAATCTGTGTCTGTGTAGCCATGTACATCCAAGCCTTTACCATGCTCATAAAGAAGACCATAATGTGTAATGGTCTTTACATATCACATAATGCATCTCATTGCATCCAAATGAGGTTTTCTGGGGCTTTGCATAAATTGTCTTAGCCCCATAGCATAACTGAGATCCGGGCATGTGGTAGTCATGTAAATAAGACTGCCAAACCATCTTTCTATACATAGATGGATCATCCAACTCTTCACCAAAATCAGCCCGCAACTTTACATTCTGCTCCAAAGGTGTACTCATTGGCTTACACCTTGTCATCCCATATTTTGCCAACATATCCAATGCATATTGGCATTGCACTACCCATGTACCTGCATGGCCTTTGATCACTTCAATCCCAAGAAAATATCTCAATTCACCCGTCTTTCATGTCAAACTACCCACTCAATGCCTTCTTCACATGCATAACATCTGTAGCATGATCTCCTGTGACAATCATGTCATCCACATAGATGACAAGTAAGACAATCCCATGATCTGTTTTTTTCACATAGAGTGAAGAATCTGCTGAATGAACAAACCTGAAATCCAAGGGAGATAAGATATCGGCTTATCTTATCACTCCAAGCACGAGGTGCTTGCTTCAAACCATATAATGCTTTCTTTAATCTGCATACATGAGTGGGATACCTCGAGTGTACATATCCTTCTGGCTGTGCCATATGAGCTTCCTCTTTAGATCACCGTTTAGAAATGCATTTTTCACATCCATTTGATGCATTTCCCAACCATCTGCACCCATAGCAATGACTGCTCTCACTGTTCCCATCTTTGCAACTGGACTAAATGTTTCATGATAGTCCAAGCCTTGGGTTTGTGCATAACCCTTAGCTACCAATCTTGCTTTATGGCGATCAATGGAACCATATGACTTGCATTTCACCTTGTAAACCCATTTGCAACCAATGACATTTTTGCCTTGTAATCCTTAGCTACCAATCTTGCTTTATGGTGTTCAATGGAACCATCTGACTTGCATTTCACCTTGTAAACCCATTTACAACCAATGACATTTTTGCCTTGTGGTGGTAAGGCAACTAAATACTATGTTTCATTATTTATGAACCAAGGCGTCCATCTCAACATCCATTGCCTTCTCCCATACATGGTTCCCAATAGCTTCTGTATAGCATGTAGGTTGCACATGCTTCACCAAAGAGGTCATATATGCGTAATGCATAGCAAAATCACGATATGTCAACCTGTTAACTGGATACTTGACCCTTTGGGATCTTCGCAATGCATGCGGATCACTCTGAACACCTATCACTCTAGCATGTGGAGGCACATATCTATCATGCCTTGCCCACCAGGTGTGCGTAAAACTGGTATGCCAAGTTCCTCATCCAAACTCTCTGAACTTGATGACTCATACCTTGTAATGCCAATTCCTTCAACCTTCTTTTTCCCTTTATCCAGCACTACTTCCAGTGCTCACACTCTCATGTCTCAAGCGTCCTGACCATGGACGTATAGTGCTACTCTCAGACTCTACTAGCCCAGACATAGAAATAGAACTTGCTTGTGGCAAGTTCACATGCACATCAGTATCAAGGGAATCAATGACACCCTCATTCATTGCTTTGTACCAACTAGCAAGTTCATCAAACACCACATCTCGTGAGATAACCACTTGCCTAGTTTGTGGATTGTAACATTTATATGCCTTGCGATCCTATGCATATCCAACAAACACACTTTTCTGCCTTAGGATCCAACTTCCTCCTTCTCTCGTTAGGCACATGTACATAAGCTATGCAACTAAACACTTTGAGGAGTCCAATGTCTGGCCTAAAACCTGTAAGCCGCATCTCTAGCATACTTCTATGTATGGCTGCTGTGGGTGTCTTATTAAGTACATACACTGCGGTGGCACATGCTTCTGCCCAATAATAGTCTGGCATGCTCTTTTCATTGAGCATCGCCTGGCCACATCACAAATGACTCTATTCTTTCTCTCAGCAACACCATTTTGCTGAGGTGTGTACCTACAAGTTAACTACCTTCTTATGCCATGCTTTCTCAAGAAATGCTCAAAAGCATGTGAGGTGTATTCACCACCTCCATCTGTCCTCAAACATTTTATCCAAGAGCCATATTGCTTCTCTACAAAAGCTTTGAAGTCCATAAACTTTCCCAACACTTCACTTTTCTCTCTGAGAAAGTAAATCCAAGTCATTCTGCTGAAATCATCAATGAATGTCACATAATACAAGCTGCCTTTAATGGATGGGTTTTGTGCAGGACCCCATACATCGCTTTGAACTATCTCAAGTGGCCTGGTACTCATGTTGCCTTCTTTAGGAAACGGCAACCTCGCCTACTTTCCAAACTGACAGGCATCACAAAAATGCATATTCCCATCATACTTGAATCTAGGCAGCCCACTAACAATGCCTCTTGCCTGCATGTTCTTTAACCTTTGTATGTTCACATGTCCAATCCTTTTATGCCACATGTCAATGTCTTGTACCACATTTTGGCTTTTAGAGAACATAGCTGATTTCAACTCAAGAATCCCAGCATCCAACTTAAATAACCTACCTTCTTTCTTGCCTTTGGCAATGACTCTACATCCATTTTTGAAATCCTCAACGAAGCAATCATGCTCGTTGAAATGAACATGTAAACCCTGTTCCACCATTTGACCACAACTGAGGCCAAACTTTTTGTAATAGAGGGCACATACAAGACATCTACCATAGACTTTGTTTCACCATTGTGCATAACCGATGGTACACTTCCAACATGTGTGATAGCATGTTGGGTATCATCTCCTATCTCCACATAGCCTTTCACATCCCCATAGGCTTCATATGCTCAAACCATTCGCCATGACAAGTCATATGGTTTGATGCTCCAGAGTCCATATACCAAGTGTCATCACTTTCACCATTCATCATCATAGATCCCACAACATGTTTGATGGCAAACAAGTGATTTGCACTGCCATCATTACTGCTTGATGCATAATTTCTAGCACTTGCATAATTTCCACCATGTTGTGCATAATGTTCACACCATGTTGTGCTCTACTTCCTCTCAAATCATTTTGTTTACGGAAACAATCACATGCCATATGACCAAATTTCCCATAGTAATGGCATTCCACATTTTGCATAGATGTTTGTTGGCCTTGCCAATGTCCTCTACCACGAGGATTACCTCTGCCTCTCTGAGGTGTATATCCACGACCACCTCTAGCACCATATGTAGGGTGAAAATTCTGTTGTGGTGACCTGTCCTGCCATCCACGACCATTACCACGTTCACGTGATGCAAACCTCCCCCTGCCTCTAAATCCCCTTTGTGAATAGAAAGCCTGATTTCTGCCATTATCATCATGGCTAGTAGATGCATCATGAAAAGAGTCACTGAGTTTGATTTCCTCAACAACAAGCAAGAGTGAAACCAACCCATCAAAATCTGGTAAACCTGTACTCCGAACCGAGATGGATGTATCAAAAGACTTATACTCCTTGCCAAGACCACGCAAGGTAATGTCTACCAAATCATCATCAAGCACATGAGGGCATTGATTGTTGTTGCCAATGCATCTGCACGAAACATAAGATTTTGCATTTAAACAAAACATACCTTCACATCCCAAAGAGACCACAACAGCGCAATACAGAGTATAATTGCTGGTGGGATGACCTCCCAACATGTAGTTGTGGTGAATACAATGTTTTTTGAGCTGCCTACGCTACATAATGTTTTGTGGTGAATACAATGTTTTTTGAGCTGCCTACATAAGACGAGCACCTGCGCTAAGGTCGTATCTCAGAGAAGCACGAAAACAAGACACGACCACAACAACGTGATGTTGGTCATTCTTTGACCAAGATTGGTCTGTATTGCATTGTTGTGATCATTTATCGAAATATAAGATTTTGCATTCAAACAAAACATACCTTCACACCCAAAATAACCACAACAACACGATATGGGGTATACTTTCCGATAGGATGACCTAGCATCACGTTGTGGTGGTAGTTTTGGGCGATGGAAAGGACTTCCCATCTTGCATTTCTCTTTGCCACAACAACGCGATACGACACATACTTGCTGGTAGAATGCCCTCCCCTCGCGTTATTGTGGTAGTTTTTGTAGATAGAAGGGGACTCACCTCTTAAACTTTCTATCTCCCAAAATGATCACAACGGCACGATACAAAGTATAATTGCCAATGGGATGACCTCCTAATAGATTATTGTGGCCGTGTTGGTGGATACAATGTTTTATGAGCTACCTACATTAGATGGGCACCTATGAAAAGATCATATCTTAGAGAAACATGAAAATGACACAGAAATCGAAAGGCGACCTCAATAGTGAATACCGACAAAGAAATCCAAAAACTATGGAATCATCCCCCAAAACCCAATGTATGTCAATGTAGTACCTGTGCGAGGTCCTGGAATCAGCCACATAACAACGTAGTCGTGAGGACAAAGAAGAAGTTGACGAGATGAAAGCAACATTGTCGTGAAGAAGACGACGAAGACAAAGACATAGAAGCAACAATGGTCGGGAGGCCCATGAAGTGAGAAAGAAGAATAGGCGTGTTCCTTAGCTTTAGCAACAACCGCATTTTCCTTGGCACCATGACCAACTGCATCGATGGGTACAGATAGAGTGAGTAAATCACACCACAAATCACAAACTGCAGCACCAGTTTGCTGCTGAGGGACAAAGTTGATTGGCTTCTAGAGACACTCTGCAAGCATCACTAGCCCTAGCAGCAAATAGGTAGTTGTCATTTCCAACAATAAGCAGTCAGCCCCGTCAACACCAATTGACACACAACAAAACTGACGAAGGCAAGAGAAAGGCAGCGCAAAGCATAAACTCCAAGGTGGTGCAGTCCAACAAATTCTTAATGGAAATAGAACCAAGCAGAGATCTCTTAGGGAGAAAAAGAAGAAAGAAAACGTAGGTAAAGTGCTCCCATCAACTATCCAACGACCATAAAAAAACATAGGAAAAGATAAGGATTTATTAGTGTGTTTATTTCCTCTTTGGCGAAGGATTGCCCTTCTAGTGACTTTTTCCTCCCATTTTAGACATTCAAGTGCATTTCTCCGCCGTGAACTTAGGTTATTGCGAGCTTATCATTGTGCTAAATTGTGATGTGGTTGCATCACGTTAATATGGGAGAGAAGAGGAAGCCATATCATATGCATATTGATCTTGAAGAATAATATGCACCTTGGAAGAAAAGAAATCAGCCCCACCTTTCAATCAATGGAAGAGACAAGAAAGAGATGAGAGCTTTAGGCTCAAAGCATATAGACCTATGGTGTGATGGATCTATGTATCCAAATAATCCTCTAACCTCAAGCACACCCTCATTCTTCAATCCAACCTCATTGATTAGATATGTTGGTGATGGTCACCAAGGACTGCTTGGCTATTGCAATGCACTAATCCAATCGAATAGAGTTCTAAAAGACTTGAATTGTGCAGCACATTTGGAGTATAGTCATTTGCAACAAATGTACACCTCTCTTCAAGAAAGAAGTTCACAACTCTTATGCAAAATAGAGTCTCAATCTAAAACAATACAAGAGCTTGACAAGAAATTACAGGGTGCATGTGTAAAAGCAACAAGCATTGGCATAAGAGGAAGAGAAAGGAATCTGAGGAACATAGAGAAACTTAATCCAAGTGGTGGTGGGGGAGTTAAGAAAAGAATACAAGATGCAAGGTAATAAACTTCTACATTTCTATGATACAACATTTAGTGCATGTAACTTGTAAATTTATAACAAGACAAATTCATTTTAGGTGTCTTCTACATCCAAATAAAGAAAACATGGAATTGGATTTAGCAGCTAGATAATATTCCATGCTTTTATCTTCAAATATGGTAGGCCAGATCCTAAAGGAGAAGAAGTATAAGAAAGTACGACGAACATTCATAGAACAATTTACAAAGAAAAGCTAAGTGTCAGCTCTTGATATACAAAAATGTCTTGATGATGTTGGCATTGACAGAAAGGGGTATTCCAAGATTTTAAAGCTAATAAACTCAAAATACAGAGAAAATGGAATTCGGGCTACACTTCTTCCGAAACCATATCATGTTAGGAGAGAACGTGTGGTGCTCAATGAGCCAATCAAAACTTGGCTTGGTCAGCCTTTTCACATCGAAGACACCTACCTTAATAACAACGAAGAAATAAGATATGATAAGACTAACAATATTTTCTTTGATTTGAAAATATCACAAAAGGCAATGGTCCAATTTTTTGGAATGACCTTAGTAGAGACTAGAGGAGGAGTCCTTAAGTTTGTTATCAAACTTGATGAATGTGAAGTTTTGAAGCAAAGGAAAATAGAGAGAATAACAATCACATTAATGAATGGGGCATTGGATAACACAATACAAAAAAAAGATCCCATATATTTTAGTGTGCAATCACAGAACAATATTTGGTGGCTTGGGTCATTTGAGGTATGAATTTATTCTTTTTTATTTTTGGTTTCATTAACTCTTTCATTAAAGAAATATCGCTTTCAATTTTATCATGTAGGTTGTGTGACGGAGGAACATGATACCCTCCATTGAGTGTTCCATAATACAGACATGCCTAACATAATTAGTGTTGGAGATGGAGGCGATAGCATGAGAGAGATGAGAGAGAAGCACACGAGACACAAGATTGAATCCCCAAAGTGTGTGGAATACACACAATAGATGAGTATATATAGAGGAGATCCTAGGGCTATATATAGAGACATTCTATATATAGCCAACACCTCCGCTCAAAGAAGGGTCTCTAACTGTGGATGAAAAAACCCTTGGGGGCTCAAGGGAAAAACCCACAGCTCTATATAATAGCCATGAAGGCTGTGAAGGAGCTACATCACTCCCATATACACAATATCCATGAAGGAGCTACATCACTCCCATATATAGAATAGCCATGAAGGAGCTACATCACTCCCATATATACTTCATCACTCTTATATGTGTACAATAGCCATGAAGGCTTCGAAGGAGTCATCGTCATCCATCTTCATGTTGTCTTGATCCATTCATGTAGGTTGGGTGCGAGTCTATCTTCGTGACGATGCCCAATAATATTTTTGTAGTCTCTTCTCTATATTGAAGCTCAACAATATCCAAATACAATCCTGATCCATAAACCCTATAATATGGAAGAAGTCTCCATAACAAATGGAAAACCATAATTTTGTTATAGAAATATGAGATGTACACGAAAAGATGTACACAAAGAAATAGACATAAAGGTATCTATTATATGGTTGCTTATGAATATAGTCCATCCGCCGCCGCAAGGACATGCATGGCAATGTCAACTTGTGGAAGATCATCCAATCAATGGCAAATGAGCTAGATTTGGTAAGAGAATTTGGTTACTTGGAGAAGTTGACTTGGAAGATTGACTTGTCAATAAACACTAAAATAGAAAATGACATTCATTCTAGTTAGTAAGGATATCATGGAAAGCGAGAATCATATCTTTGCCATGGGAAAAATCTATGATATAAGATCAAACCTCCAATATTATGAGTCAAGATAATGAGACAACTATATCTTGGATCAAACCTCCAGGATGACATGATATGAAAGTAAACCTCATAAGATGACATGACGAGAAATCAAACCTCTGACGTCCATAGGTAGGAAGACCAGACATGATGAAAAAACGAACCTTTGACATGAAACGATAATTAGGATGTAGAAATCTCTGATGAGACGAAAAAAGCAAACCTCTGACATGACGTACTTGAAAGTAAACCTCATAAGATGATAGGCCGAGAAATCAAACGTGTGACATTCACAATCAGGATAGTAAACCTCATAAGATGATGGAACGAGAAATCAAACCTTTGACATCCGTAGGCAGCATGTAGCCAGGATAACATGATAGGCCGAGAAATCAAACGTGTGACATTCACAATCAGGATAGTAAACCTCATAAGATGACGGAACGAGAAATCAAACCTTTGACATCTCCGCAGGCAGCATGTAGCCAGGATAACATGATGTGAAAGTAAACCTCATAAGATGATAGAACGAGAAATCAAACCTTTAACATCCGCCCGCAGGCAGCATGTAGCCAGGATAACATGATGTGAACATAAACCTCATAAGTTGATAGGACAAGAAATCAAACCTCTGACGGGAAGAGAAATCAAACCTCTGACATGTAGTCAGGATGACATGACGTGAACGTAAACCAACCTCGTAAGATGACGGGACAAGAAATCAAACCTCTGACGTCCATAGGTAGGAAGACCAGACATGATGAAAAAACGAACCTCTCTCGGAAAATATGCTCGACGGAATTTCTTGTTAGTTGCCATAGATTGAATTCCAAGACTTGACCACCATTATAGCCATTTAGACCTGCACGGTTGCATTGTCGACCACAAAAGACATTGATAGACTTAAATAAACCTAGTCAATCTGATGAGCCAAAGCCAAGGCACGGTGCATCCAATGACCACGGCATCATGGATACAATCCATGGAAACGTAGTCAACCATCATCGATGAAACATGTAAACATCATCATGGAACAACACCATGGCATCATGGATAAAATCCTTGGAAACACAATCAACCAATATAGATTAGTCAAGTGAACCAACATCAACGAAACATGTAGCTTGGAATGACCAACATCAACGAAACATGTAACCAATATAGATTAGTCAAGTGAACCAACATCAACGAAACATGTAGCTTGGAATGACCAACATCAACGAAACATGTAACCAGCCAATATAGATTAGTCAAGTGAACCAACATCAACGAAACATGTAGCTTGGAATGACCAACATCAACGAAACATGTAACCATCACCATGGAAACATAGTCAACCATCATCCATGAAACATGTAACCATCACTATGGAACAACAATCAACCAATATAGATTAGCCAAGTGAACCAATATCAATCAACCATGTAGCTTGGAATGACCAACATCAACGAAACACAATCAACCAATATAGATTACCCAAGTGAACCAACATCAACGAAACATGTAGCTTGGAATGACCAACATCAACGAAACATGTAACCATCACCATGGAACAACGATCCATGGAAACATAGTCGACCATCATCGACGAAACATGTAACCATCATCATGGAACAACACCACGGCATCATGGATACAATCCATGGAAACGTAGTCAACCATCATCGACGAAACATGTAACCATCATCATGGAACAACACCATGGCATCATGGACATTTTGACGAAGAAGCATCCATATGTATGTTTGAAAAATCATCATAAAAGAGCACCATGGCATCATGGATCTTTTTCATGGGAACATAGTCAACCAATAACGATGAAATATGTAACCATCACCATGGCATCATGGACATTTTGAGGAAACGTGTAACCATCATCACGGAACAACACCACGGCATCATGGATAAAATCCATGGAAACACAATCAACCATGTAGCTTGGAATGACCAACATCAACGAAACATGTAACCATCACCATGGAACAACGATCCATGGAAACATGTAACCAAGTCAATGGATGCACATTCCATCAATATGAAAGAAACAAGATGCATTTAAAAGCATCACAATCAATACCTTTTCTTGAGGATTTAATATGAGAATCATACCTATTAGCTCCTCATCTGAAAAGTGAGATTTGAGTATCCTCCACGCACTTGATGGATACCTACCCATATAGCAGTTTTCGTGATGGAGAACCAATGCTACCATTGTCTGATGGAGATAAGGATTATGTCTCCACAAGTTCTTCCTTAAGGTCACAAACTACTCCTGAATAGCTTTCATTAAAAGATGTCAAAATTAGCAGGTTACGATCGCCATAATCCAAACTCGACACCAAATGCAGGGTGAGAAAGGTAAAATTAGCGTGAACATGTGTAAAATAGTAGTTATGCTCTGTCTAAGAGACGCTTGATAGTGGATTCATGTATGAATTTCAATACAATTTCTCATAGTTAATGCAAAACAAACTATAAAATAGAGAACTTATCTCGCCATAATCCAAACTCTCCTACTCTTGTTGGCACCTACCGCAGCAGCCAGCAGGCTTGACAGGGAGGGGAGAATCCATGAAATCATAAATTTTCAGATAGTTCTGGGTACCCAAACATCATCCGTAGTCTTGCAATAGCTTTCTATCTGAAGATTTTCAGAAGTTGGTTGTAAAAGTTAATCCGGCCACATCAATTACGACGCCCTTGAGTAAGCCCACCGATTGAACTCTGCGCTAATCTGCCATCCGCACGAAGAACGGTGCAGGTTCCCAATCCGTGAGACCCACACGCTCGCAAGCAGCTTGTGTGATGATATTGACTCCTCTGATATTACACCACTGCTTTCTCCTCTTGTTGACGTGCGTACGTGAGCGGACTACGATTACATGTTTGCTTTCTCCTCTTGTTGACGTGCGCACGTGGACGGACTACTGTGTGTGTGTGATCTTGTTGGACATCCGTGTGACGATTCGGGCTCTGCTGCTGTTGCGCGGGCTCTGCAGGCTGCTCTCTATCCCCACCTTACTTTTTGTGTATCATTCCGCCGCCGGTGGTGAAGGCTGCTGAGCGATCTGACGGGTGTTTTCCCCACCCCGCCATCTCTTTGCAAAGCCCAACAACAACAACTGCTTTGCTTCTTCCTCGTCGTGTGTCTGGGCGGCATCCCACCACCGTTTCTCTTTGGCTGCTGGCCAGCCAGCCAGCCTCTCACACTTACTTTTTGTTGACGTGAGAGCGGACACGATTCGGGCTCTGCTGCTGTTGCGCAGCTATCCCCACCTTGCTTTTTGTTGATCTTGTTAGACGTGAGCAGACACGACTCGGGCTCTGCTGCTGCTGTTGCGCAGGCTGCTCTCTATCCTCAACTTGCTTTTTATTTCTTCAAACCAGAAACACAGAGTTCCTTCGTATGGAGACGAGAGTCACACAAACCTCTCCGATAGACTTTGACCTGTAGAGATCTCTAGGCTCATGTAGAACCATAGCTCTGATACCATGTTGGAGATGGAGGCGATAGCATGAGAGAGATGAGAGAGAAGCACACGAGACACAAGATTGAATCCCCAAAGTGTGTGGAATACACACAATAGATGAGTATATATAGAGGAGATCCTAGGGCTATATATAGAGACATTCTATATATAGCCAACAATTAGGAGGTAAAATTCCCAAGAAAGTCCATTTAAAAACATGTCTTACATTCATGAAATTTATAAAATAAATATTCAATTGAAAAAGATTGATATTTCTTTAAGTTGTGTAGACTCTTCATTAGGAAGTGAATGGGGTCTTCTTGGGCCCTTTAATTTGCCCCAGCCTAATCAAGGTGATTAAGGAATAGCCAAATGGGGGGGTTGCCATGTGGACTGAAATGTTGGGTTTTTAAGAGAGGTGTAAGAGTGGTCAAAGGGTGTACTTTTTCCCCCAAAAGGGGGCCCAATTTTACAATTTTTGGACCTCCATAACTTCTACATACAAGCTTCGATTTGAGCGGAGACTACAGATCCGTGATCTACGCATCAAGAGCTTTCCATAGATATGTTACATGATATGGTTTTATTCGCTAGATTTTAAATTTCATTTTCCTCCCACAATTCAAATTCGAATAAAGTAGCCGTTTTGAAGCTTCTAATTAGAAAACGTTTCTTCTTAAGAGAAAAGGTTTGACTCCCTTAAACTGCCAAATAAAAGGGCCCAAGAAGCCTTCCATTGAGGTCCTAATGATGCCATTTTGTAAGTCAAGTTTATTTTTATGTGTCACAAACAATAGCAATTTATAAATCTACAAAGGTCACATGTGTTCTTAATCTTGAAAAATATCAAAATTCCTCTAATTTTTAAATGTATATATAGAATTATAGATGTGTTTTCAAAAAATTATGTTTTTAAGCCATTATTTAGATTTCACGCATTTTGGGAGAGAATCATTTTAGGTAACCCTCATCAATTACCTATTTTGTTCATGACAGTGTTTGGTAATGACTAATCCAAGTTTAAATCTCATCTTGGTAGAGCTAGGTGAGTATGCAACAACACAAATCTAAAGGTTTGGTCATTTTAGAGATACCACTACGAGGATTGGTTATGAAAGTAAAAGTTTAATATCATCTTGGTAGAGCTAGATGAGTATGTAACAACACAAGTCAAAAGGGTTGGTCCAGTTTACCAAGATCTTCCAATAGTGCCTATATATAAATTTTGGCCTAGCTTTAGGAAAATGTTTGAAGATCCAGACACCATAGGCACCATAGAAAAAGATTGATACTCCTATGTCATTTTGTAAGTCAAGTTTATTTTTATGTCACAAACAATAGCAGTTTATAAATCTACAAAGGTCACACATGTTTTCAATCTTGAAAAAAATAGCAAAATTCATGTAATTTTTAAATTTATACATGGATATCTAGATGTGTTTTCAAAAAACTATGTTTTTAAGCCATTTTTGAGATTTCACGCATTTTGGAAGGGAATCTTTTTAGGTATCCCTCGTCAGTTAACCTATTTTGCTCGCAACCCTGTTAGGTTCTAAGGATGTCCATGTGAGTTGGTTTATACCATTTAGCGCCTTTACATAGATGTTTGCATCATGTGAGGGTGTCAAGAAAACAAAGTTTATATATCAAGTGAGGTCGCTTGGTAATGATTGGATGAACCAATTTTTAGGGGAGGGATGGGATGTAAAGAGGACCTCAATAGAGCATTCCATTGAATGTAAAGTAACAATACCAGATGTAACATTCAGGTGAAATTAAAGCATAAAGTTTGTTTGTGTTTGTAGTAAATTCTATTAGGGTGACATCCGTTACTTTTAAGCATGGATTATTTTTGACCAGGTATTTCATTGGGAGGCAAACATTATACATGCAATTTCATTATAGAAGATGGCGTATATGGAGAAGCATCTCGCAAAGCTAGGATCAAGACATACATGATGGAACACGCTCTTCCGTCATTGCTGTTGTCATCCAATTACAAGGTCAAGACCTGTTAGTGGTCAATTTAGAAAGCCATTGGCCATTGGCCTTTCTTCGACAAGACATCCAATTGATGTGTTGAGATGTACCGAGGGATTTCTATTTTAAGTCAGATGGTAGGAAAATTAAAAGCAAGAGTGAAGCTTGCAAAACCTTCTCTGTTTGTATTGAACCACATATCTTAGAGGTTGTGGAAACCTTGAGATTGTAACCTTTCCATCTATAGTAAAATTTCAAGACTTATCTTTGGTCTACATGATGTTGTATAAATGCTACTTCTTTTTGCATTTTTTTCTTTCTACTATGGCCACCACATGTATTGGGCATCTCTACTCCTCTACCTTGAAAACGTCTAGATTTCAACATTAAGCCATAATAGGTTGTTATTTACATACGTTACTTTGAATTATACATATAAGCACATATTAGTGCAATATAAACCTTGTACAGTGCAAGTCAGTACAATGCGATATAAGGCCTCTCCTCGTTCACAGTTCAATGTAAATCAAGTTGTAGTGACTTGCAATATATAAGGTCTTTTTAGCTAGGGGCAACAACTCCAATAGAGCTTCCCTGTATGTATGAGTTGCACTTAAGTCTTCCATCAATACCTCCCAAACATTTGACTTTTGAGTTCAATGGGGTTCGTCTAATGGCCCACATTGTGCGTCCAACGGGGCCTCTTCCTTTACATGCATTTGTCCTCTGCTCATTGTGCCATAATGTTGTTTAGGCTCTTCATGTCTGACATCTTTGTTTCCTCCAGTCATTGGACTTTTTGGTTCTCCCCTTGAAGCGTGACTTGCTGCACTGTTTGTTCTAGATCTATCTCCAAAACTTACTCTTCTTGGTGTTCCCGATTTTGATGATGTTGTCTGCGCTCTGCATGACATAACCTGGACGATGTGAGCATTGGTCTACTTCCGTTGTCCTCACCCTCTTCCATTGAATAGTCTCCTTATCTCCATGTAGAGGCATTGATTCCTCATACATAGGAGTATTAGCTACTGTTTCATGGACCATGCGAGCCACTTGTGGTGGTGTCGGTCTTGACCTTGCTACCACCTTGTCCAGCAACTTGCTCAAGCTTGGTCCCTCACCTTTGTGCTTTCCCATCTGATATGCATATTTCTTTGCACTTTGTAGTAAAGCGTTTGCCATATCTGAAATGCACGCATCATACAAGCTAACCTTTTCCTTGTATCCTTCACTAGCAAGCCAACTCCCATGTACACTCTCAGATAAGTTTGTTCAAGGGGTTTGTGCTAAATCCACCGAGCTTAAGACCACCCTACACACAAGAGGTTTCATACATGAATTCACAAAATTGACTCCAATGCAAATACATCCATACAACATATCATTTCTCCATAAAACTTCTCACCCTTGACATGAGGTTGCTCCAATGTGCTATTCGTACTTCCCACCAACTCATCCATGTATCCATCAAAACTGATAGTTGTCCCTCATGAACATGTCCATTTCTCCACCACTCACGAATCTCTTTACTTTTTAAGAAAGCTGACTCCTTATTGGTTGCCAATCTCCATTCTTCACACAAGTCAATATGGTGTTGTCGACTTTCTGCCTTCACACATTGTTTAGCATGCTTCATCAAATTTTGTTTCCAATGGAATAAGCACGTTCGCTCCCTATCCTCCATAATGTTGTGTGGACCCCCATTGAAAACGGTCCTAACTGCACACCAATTTGATCCTACTTCATCAGCCAACCATAAACCCATAGAAGTGTGCGGGTGCATAACCGCATTGCTCCATTGTGCTATTCACCATTTCCCAAAATAGTACTTGGCTTTTTGTATCCTCCTTCATTTCGCATGTGGCAATTGTCAACAGCTCTTGAATACTATAGGATTTTGAAGATAATTTTTTTCAATCAGCTATCATTCAAGGTAAATGAAAGAAAGGAAAAAATTGAAGTACGTAGTCTCACCTTGGGTCGTAAACATGACAAGCCATTGTTGACCAACCAAAAACTCGATGAGTGTGATTAAACAAAACCCAGGACTTTGACAAGTCACCTCCACTATCACACCGCATGCGATTCACCAAGTCCACGCCTGATGCTGGTCCTCGAAAAGACATCTTAAAGACATAACATTTGTCATCAGGGCCACCTCTTGTCCTGGGAAACAGTTACCTTGTATAAATGAATAGCGAGATCTTCTCTGTATAAGAAGGATGCTATCAAATCCCTCTCCTACCGGCATCAATTTTCTTTTCTCCTGGGATACAATGCATCTAAACCTAAAAAACATAATTTCACAATAAAGAGAGGACCGAATGTAGAAAATACATCCAAATATAATTAAGTTATAGAATGAATTCTCACCTCTGGTTTTCCACAAGAGGACTCAACTCATCTAAAAAATTGCAGAGCTCATGATCCCCAATACTTGTAGGTAGCTCATCATTTTGATTCATCATGGAGGAAATCAGCATATCCTTCACAATATCCATCTGTATTTTTCAAGGACTTGCACTTCTTTGGGCTTTCAACACTTGAGAAACAAACATTTTCACACGCTCCAACATTGACCTTGAAGTTCGTGGCTAAACTAGATGTTTATGTAGCCTAGTGTGGAGCATAATTCTTGTAATAGTTGTGTCACGAGGCATTATGTAATACACAACACATCTACACACTTGCACACAGTGTGCAGTTTTGTGACAAAAGTGACAAACTATTTTAGTTTTCTCATCCTCTGTCAGAAGTCCAACTGCAATCTTTTTTGTCAAATGTCCATGAAAGAAGGTGTTGTTATACCTTTTATTGTTCAAGTAAAAAGGAAAACTGAGCCTATGGAACTCCAAAGTACCAACACAATAGCTAATACGCATGGTTCAACTTACCGACATGTTTGATGTTACTGGATGTGTCCATAGGTGACAATCATATTTTTGCTCCATTCCATATTTCCTATTTTGCCAT
This sequence comes from Cibotium barometz, assembly GCF_041138505.1. Lineage (NCBI taxonomy): Eukaryota > Viridiplantae > Streptophyta > Polypodiopsida > Cyatheales > Cibotiaceae > Cibotium > Cibotium barometz. The sequence goes on along the minus strand of NC_141095.1, from coordinate 8,496,474 downwards.
ATGTTGGTGGAAACTCTAGGATGGAATCACCATCATAATGTCTTGGCACCTCCTGGACTTGGATGACTTGAGTAACTTTTTCCAACAATGAACGTAGAAGAGAAGGTTGCTCCTTACAAAGAACTGAAAGTATACTCTCTGAAGTAATACATTCATCTTCAGAGAGATTGTGCTTTGAATCTTTTGGATTGCTTGTGCCTTCACCTGGTTGCAAAATAGTTGCTGAGCCATTCAAGTCACTCTCAGAGGAGGAGCTCGAGATATGAACATGGGTGTTTTGTGTCCCTAATTCTTTCTCCACCACTGAAGTCTCCAAATGTCAGACATCTTGGGCAATGTCATTAGCACTAGAATCAAGACTATCAACAGCACAGAGAGGACTACATTGTAGCATATATGTTTTACTTCGAGTAATATCTACGAGGTAGTTTTTATTGCCCTCCATATCATAATGAGCGATGATTTCCTGTAGGCTTCCAGTGGTCATAGTAGCTTTCACTCTAGAAAGGGTGTGTGATGAAGGCAGAAACCCTTGTAGATATCCATGACTGACAAGCGTGGTCTGGTGGAGAAGTATTAAAGTTTGATATTTTTTGCTGCAGCCATCAAAGCTCCCACCAAAGGTGACAGTGTGCTCCAAAGGGAAGGCAATACGAAGATGCAGAAAGGACAGGAGAGACGAAAATGTGAAATGAAAATATAAAAACGAAGGAACAGGTGGAGCAATCACGATTGAGAATGAAGGCGGTAGAAATGATAAAACAAGGCAGAGCAATCACGATTGAGAATGAAGGCGGTAGAAATGATAAAACAAGGCAGAGCAATCACGATTGAGAATGAAGGCGGTAGAAATGATAAAACAAGGCAGAGCAATCACGATTGAGAATGAAGGCGGTTGAAATGATAAAAAGAGGTGGAGCAATCAAGATTGAGAATCGTCACGACAAATATTTTTTTTATAAAAAATATACAAATATATATGTATCTACAAATATATTAAAAAAATATACAAATATATACATTTATTGGTTCTAAGTATTATTTTTATAAAAGGCTAGTCTCTTTGTAAATACACACACACACACACACACATGTCTATATTTATATATTATATTGTATATATTTTAGGCTAAGAATCTCATAGGATATATGAAATTCTTAGCCTAAAATATATACAATATAATATATAAATATAGACATGTGTGTGTGTGTGTGTGTGTATTTACAAAGAGACTAGCCTTTTATCTATTTTAGGATATATAGATATATTAGACTATATATCTATTAGGCTACACACACACACACACACACACATTTATTAAAATACATATATCTTAATGTGTGTGTGTGTGTGTGTGTAACCTAATAAATACCTAGACTAATATATATATATATATATATATATATACATCAATATATATATATGTACATATATACATAGCCTAAACTATATTCTCTCTCTCTTTTGAGCCTAAATGTTTAAAAAAGTTTTAAAAGAGCATGAGTTTTCTCTTTGTTGTACATCACATATTCTCTCTCTCTCTCTCTCTCTCTCTCTCTCTCTCTCTCTCTCTCTCTCACACACACACACACACACACACACACGCATTTTTCAATGGTTCAATATGTGTCGCATATTTTTTTTAAACTTTTCTATTATTTATGTTATTGAAATTGTGTGTGTGTGTGTGTGTGTGTGTGTGTGTGTGTGTAATAAAATACATATAGCTTAATGGAATCTTACAGACGGTCATAATGTGAAACCGCTAGTGAGAGTGAGCTTGTTGGATAAGTATGCCATCACTCTCGGTAGGTGGACTAGTTGGTGTAGTCCAACTGGTGAGACTGCTACCACATGTCAGTGATATGAATGCAGTGGTGACAATGACCATCTAGGCATATAATGAATGTCAGATCATCTTGAGCTTGACATCTCAACAGGAGGCCATAGTTCAAGAGGCTACAAATGCACCAAATAGGTATGAGAAACAAAGAGAAGCCACAAGGATTTGTCAATGTGACAATAGGGTCAACGCACCTTGGGAGCGATGGTTTACGAGACTTTTCATGCCAAATCTATACGTATAAGCATGTTAACATATATACATACATACATATTTATATTTGTTGCGTGTTCTTTTCTTTGATTTGTAATTATCAATCATATATATAGGAGTTGGCAGTGGGTCACCCACCAAGTAGGCAAGAAGAGAAGTATGCATTCAAGCATAACCTAGAAAAACTATTTGAGAAGCTCAAAAGATGAAAGCGAGACCATCAATTAGGATGCATTTCCATAATGAGATGGTAAGCCCTCAAAGTTTATGAAAAAATAGTCATGTGTCTATAGTATGGGATTAGTATGGTTTTCTAGTTACTTTATATTTTGAATATTGTTTGTGTGGGTGATGTAGATCTCTTTTTAAACTTCCTAATTTTGGTAGAGAGCTAATGATCAGCTACTTTCCTTTTGGTTATTTGTTTTTGGTAATGAGTTGGCAATCAGCTAATTATACTTGCAAGGTCATATACTTATATAATTTCAATTTGCACAATTACGTTGTGCTATGGCTAGAACCAAATCTACTATGTGGTTCATGTTGCTCAAGAGCCAAATAGCACCATTATCTTTGGTGCTATATCTCTCTGCAAGTTCTTATATTTTTTAATCAAGTCATATAATTTCAATTTGTGTTATGTAAGTGTCATGCATGGAGCCAATTTTTTCTATATATGGCACACACATTACACGGGCCAAAGAGTATAGTTTCCATTGATACTTTATACTAGGAAGTCTATGAGTTTAAGGCAAATTACAGCTGGTAGCACAATTGTGCCCTTTTTTTTTTGTTTATGGTTGGCATTATACTTGTTGATATCAGATGCAAAATATGAGTTGGTATACCCATTGGTATCAGTTTCAAAATTGGGTTTCATGTAATAAAATACATATAGCTTAATACATTTTTAGCCATATATATGTGTGTGTATGTATGTATCTATCTTTAGGCTATATATATTTTAGGCCACACACACACATATATGGTACACATATTTTAGGGTACATGTATTTCATTTCATTTTTGTATTTTGCTATGAAGGAAAAGAGGTTAGGGTGTGGATACTCTCAACTCAGCAGGCGAACGCATCTATGAAAAGAGGTATGTTCTTGTTCATTTCATTTCTCTCTGTTGTTCTTTTTTGTTAAATTTAGAGCCGGCGGCGGCGGCTATGTTGGAGGTGGTGGCGGTGGAGAAGATGGCCCGGGTGTCGAGACAGACACGGAGGTGGAGGGCGACAACGATGGTGAGGGAGAGGGCGAGGTGAAGGTGAAGGTGGAGGTGGAGGAGGTGGCGCTGGAGGCGGAGCCGGCAGCTATGTTGGAGGTGGCGGCGGTGGAGAAGATGGCCCTGGTCATCCATGCCTCCCTTGCCCCCGTTGCTTTGGCCTCTAGTAGTACACCATCCCCCGGCTCTGCCAGGGGCTTGGAGAGGCCAGAGCAACGAGGGCAAGGGAGGCATAGAGGTGGAACTTTGAGAGCCCGCGAGCGACGGCGCTGGAGGTGGAGCCGGCAGCTATGTTGGAGGTGGCGGCGGTGGAGAAGATGGCCCGGGTGCTGTGGAGGTTAGGGTGTCGACAGACACAGAGGCGGATGTTGGCGGCGATGGTGAGGGAGAGGGCAAGGTGAAGGTGGAGGTGGACGAGGTGGCGCTGGAGGCGGAGCCGGCGGCTATGTTGGAGGTGGCGGCGGTGGAGAAGATGTCCCGGTCATGATGCCCCCCTTGCCTCCCTTGCTGAGGGCCTGGAGTGGCCGGAGCAAGGGGGGCAAGGGGGGAGAAGTGCAATGGAGATGAGGCATGGAGGTTGCAATCTGAGGGCCCATCTGAGGGCCCATTGCGGCACTGGGGAGGCGGAGGCGGTGGCGTTGGTGGAGGTGGAGATGGAGGTGGAGGTGGAGGTGGATGGAAATGGGGATGGAGGTGGAGGCATGGAGGTGGATGGAAATGGAGGTGGAGGCATGGAGGCGGGAAGAGAGGAGGGTGGAGGTAGAGACAGAGACACAGAGAGAGAGAGAGAGAGAGAGAGAGAGAGAGAGAGAGAGAGATGAGGTGTAATTATAAGATTACTAAATTAGAAACACTCAACATACATAAAGATAGGCTTTGCATGTGCAACATACTAAAAGGAGTATCCATCATGAACATGAGAGCCATTAATGTCCTACCTTGGTACTTGGTTGGGGTTTCTGAAACATGGAAAATTACTGACTTTAATCCTGATGCTCAATGACGTGATATAAGGCCTCCCCTTGTCAATGTTCAATGTTGTAGTGACTTGCAATATAGAAGGTATTTTTAGCTCGAACATGGAGTCGTTTTCCATATCTCTGTCTCATAGGTGTGTTTGCTGAAATTTTAGCAATGCAGACTTATAGCTTTGTTGGAATTAGGGTTAGGGTTGTAATAGTGCATACACATAAGATAGAGAAGCTTGACACAAACTCAATAGATTAGAATCAAAAAAATCTGTTCCAGATACAAAAGATAAGTACACACTCCAAAATGAGTAGATAAGACGCATGGGGTTCTAGTGAGGGAAAACATGCCCCAGCGGTCCTAAGTGTGTTCACACACATCACTACCATATAATGCTACAAATCCCTTCTGGAGTCATGATGTGAACATGTACATATATGGTAGTGATGTGTTCACACACATCACTACCATATAATGCTACAAATCTCTCTTGGAGTGATGATGTGAACATGAACAGGGTAGGCCGATCAATCCCTCTTGGAGTGATGATGTGAACATGAACAGGGTAGGCCGATCAATCCTAAAAAGATAGTAAGCTCAAAACCTTCAAACTTCTCACGAGGAAGAGCCTTCGTGAATAAATCTACCATGTTGTCATGTGTAGGCACATAGACTAAGTTAATTTCTGTTGTAGAGAGTCTTTCCCTGACATAGTGGTAATGCACCTCAATGTGCTTAGTGCGAGCATGAAACACTGGGTTCCTCGTAAACTGTTATTGTGCTCTGGCTGTCAATGAAAATCGTAGTGCTAGATGACTATCCAAGACCTAAATCAGCCATAAGATCTCTAAGCCACACACACTCAACTATAGCTATAAAAGTTGCCCTATACTAAGATTTGTTGAAATATACAAGTGAATAGGGTGTGTGCGGGAACAAGCCCTTGGCAAGAGGCTATAAAAGAGAATCTGTAAATGTGAAAGAACTTGTGAAAAGGTGAGAAGAATCTACTGAGAGAGAATAAAGGGTAGCATGAGAAGATTTAGGAAGTGTGGAGATATTCTGGGAGAGGTGAAGAGAATCAAGCAAAAGAGGTGGAGCGAATCAAGGAGAAATCAGTGGGATTTGATGCTTGGATGTAAACTCTATAAATTTAGGCATTGGCCTAATGAGAATTTGTTGGTTTTTGATTATCCATGCCTACATTAAGCTATCAGTCACTAATCATGTCTTAATTATTATCTAATCACTTTGTTAATGATGTTGATTCTAGTATTTGATCCACCATAGCTCATCACATTGTTGTAATTTCAACATGGTATCAGAGACATGCCTAGAATCCATCAATTTGTGAGCCCATTATCTTGCTAATTAGGATAAGTAGAAAATTATAAATTTTTCTTCTTTTTTCAACTAGTCTCTGCACCCCCAGCCAGTTGAGGAGCTCCCTCTCCTTGCACACTCAACATTAGGCCAAACCCTTCTAGCCCAACATAGCCAACCCATTGCTACTCTAGCCAGTCGAATCAAAAGCGCAAATCGCCACGTAGAACTCCCGATTTTTGTTGATTAGTGGGCACCATTTTTCTGAGGTGAATTTGATTTCTCTGTTGCTCCAGATCAAATGGGTCTAATTCCTCTTAGCCCCAAGTGTTTTCAAGCATGCTCTATAAGCTGGTGAAGTCAGAATTCAATTTGATCAAGTCTACAGTGAGATCCAAGCTCTTCATTAAATCTGCAGTGAGATCCAAGCTCTTCATTAAATCTGCAGGTGACTTTGGTAAAACAGAGATTAAGCATTCAATATTTGGTCAAATCTTGTGTTTATTGGCTTAATCCTCTACTAGACTCATTGCTATTGATGGTCTTGAAAGCATTTGAGCTCATTTGAAGTCTAAGGCATCAGATCTGGACTCCCCGGATACTCTGTTTTTTGCACACAAAATAGAGGATTAATTTACTAAATCAGTGCTAATCACTATATTTTGGTGCAATTGAGGGTTCAAATTAACCATTAGATATCTGATACAAATCCCTATAACTTTAGATTGCAATTCGGAGTTGGTTTGATACTCCAACCATTCCGTACAAATTGGTTACCCTTGATTTAATGTAATTTTTGGTAAAATTGTGCTGATAAATTTGTGATAATCATCATTTTGTATTTAACCCTTGGTTAATGCGTGTAAATCTCACTCAAATTCAAGATTATTCACAGCCAGAGTTGCATTTGGGAATATGCATAAGAATGAATGCTATACGCATTACGTATTGGGCACATTACATCAGTGTAAAAATGGGATCAGACACTGCCCTTGTCCAGAATAAGGCAAGAGGTAAGACCTCCCTCATAAATTTGGGTTTGCATTGCATAATGACACAATATAAACATCAAAAGCCCAAAAGAACTGTCAACAAAACATTTAAATATGTTGCTCACATGGAGCAAAAGAAGACCTGACGGACAAGCTCATGGCCCCAGCCACCATGAAAGAAGAACATCTCCTTCCAAGAGGAAGATCCACACCAAGAAGAAAAGCTAAAGGAAGACATGGACACGAGAAGAGAATCTGCCCCAAGAAGACTGAAAGAAGAGACGGACGCGTGAAGAGAAGCTGCCATGACAAGAAGACTAAAGACAAGAGAAGATGTGAGGCTCCAAAGAGTGAGGAGCCATGTGAAAATCTATGAGAGAGAGAGAGAGAGAGACCCCACAACCCAATGTAACCTGCCCCAACAAAGTAAAACCACCTCTGAGCCACCGATGATGTAGGCCACGTGGTAGATAGATGTATGTGTGAGCACTTTAGTCAAGGTCGCGGGCACTCGTAGTAGCCTTGGACACATAGAGAGAGAGAGTGTCAAGGACTATGAGTTTAGGGACTTGAGGCACTGGTCGCGGGCTATCAAGTAAGAGAGAAACTTGGTACAGGGTCCAGGTGTGCTAAGTTAACTTGAGGGGAGGTGTGCTAGACACTGGTCGTGGAGTATCAAGTAAGAGGGAAACTTGGTATAGGGTCCAGGTGTTCTAGGAGTATTCACTTAAGGGGAGGTGTTGAAATATACAAGTGAATAGGGTATGTGCGGGAACAAGACCTTGGCAAGAGGCTGTAAAAGAGAATTTGTAAATGTGAAAGAACTTGTGAAAAGGTGATAAGAATTTACTGGGAGAGAATAAAGGGTAGCATGAGAAGATTTAGGAAGTGTGGAGATATTCTAGGAGAGGTGGAGAGAATCAAGCAAAAGAGGTGGAGTGAATCAAGGAGAAATCAGTGGGATTTGATGCTTGGATGTAAACTCTATAAATTGAGGCATTGGCCTAATGAGAATTTGCTGGTTCTTGATCATCCATGCCTACATTAAGCTATTAGTTAATTATTCACTAATCACATCTTAATTATTATCTAATCACTTTGTTAATGATGTTGATTCTAGTATTTGATCCACCATAGCTCATCACATTGCTCTAATTTCAACAAGCTTCATAACTAGAAGTGGCCACTATAGGTTGCTTCGAGTCATGATATACATGAATCACCAAGGTGAAACCAAAACCCACTAGTGGACACTCATGTGTCATAACATCCATCCCAATCTGAATCACTGAAAGCATGCAACTGTGACTCACCCCCCTTTGGATAAATAATCCAAAATACTGAGTGCCCTATAAATAGCGAAAAACTTACTTAACAGCCTACCAATGCTTCGTACCTGGGCTATGCATAAATCTTCTCAACTGTGAGATCGCATACTATATATCTGGCCTCGTGTTGCACACATAAAGAACGGATCCAATAGCCTACTGATACAAACTAGCATCAAAAGAGTCTCCTACATCTTGAAAACTAAGTCGAGCACCTGTCCCCATAGGTATAGCCACATGTTTACAATATTCAAGATCAAACCTCTTCAATAGCTTCTGTATATATTTATACTACAGCATAACAATGCCATCATTGCGTTACATAAACTGAATCCCTAAATAGTAATGCAAGGGCCCCAAATCTGACATCTTAAACAATGACTGCAAATCAACCTTAAAGGCTGAAATCTGATCTATATCAGATCTCGTGAGTGAAGCAACATGTCATCAACGTATAGAACGATGACCAAAAATGTGTCCTTACTCCTCTTCACATAGAGAGTACTCTCTGTTGGATTGTTGCAAAAATCATTTGCAACCAAGTATGCATGAATCTTCTCATACCATGATGTAAGAGCCTACTTAAGGCCAAAAAGAGCCTTTTTCAACCTGCATACTTAAGGCCAAAAAGAGCCTTTTTCAACCTGCATACTTTTTGGCCTACTTAAGGCCAAAAAGAGCCTTCTTCAACCTGCATACTTTTGACTCTTCTCCTTTCACAGCAAAACCAGGAGGCTATGATACATACACCTCTTCATGTAAATCACCATTCAAGAATGCAATCTTAATGTCCAACTGATGTACATTCCACCCATGATGTGCTGCCAAAGCAATGAGACACTTGATGGTAGTCATACGAGATGGTAGTCATACGAGATGGTAGTGATATGGTAGTCATACGAGATGGTGGTCATACGAGATGTGGGTGCAAAGCTCTCATCATAATGAATGCCCTTTTGTTGGGCATACCCCTTTGCAACAAGTCTGGCCTTGTAGTAGCGATCAATGCTACCATCTGCTTTGTGTTTTAACTTGTAAACCCACTTAGTACCAATGGCCTTCTTACCATGAGGTAGATCTGTCAAATATACCAGGTGTCATTCTTCAGTATAGAGTTATACTCATCCTACATAGCATGCGTCCAATGATCATCATCCTATGCTTCCTCAAAGGAAACAAGTTTCCCCTCATTACATAAAGTAGAAATGAGAACATGATCCACATGAGAATAATCTGCATGATGAAAACCTGTATGAGTTCTGCTAGGTAAAGGAGTTGCCAACTTGCTATCCCTCAATGTCTACACAAGTCATTTTGGCATACGTCTAGATTCTTCAATGTCCTCATCCACTACATCCTCAATATTTACCTCATCAAAAGGCTGATTTGTAGGCTAATTTTGTACCTACAAAAAGGCTGAATTTCAGCACTCGGTTGAGCATTCAATTGCTCTACATATGGTTGCCCTCATTAAACAAAGGTAGGAGCGAATCAAACATGTCCTATGAGCATACATTGTGCTGTTTTTTGCATGAAAGCATGGGTTGAATTGAGTTTTTGAAAAAAACAACATCTCTACTTACCAAAATCCCCCTTGAGGCCGGATGGTAGAGTTTATATCCCTTGCTTTCTAAACTGTATCCCATATATATGCATTTAACTACCTTATCATCAAGCTTACTATGTTGTTGCTCAGGCACAAGAGCATAAGCAAGACAACCAAAAACATGCAAATGAGCCACAGAAGGCTTCCTGCCATGCCTAGCTTCATAAAGAGTTTTAGGCTGCAAGGCCTTGGTAGGGAATTTGTTCAACACATAGTTTGCACACATAGTTGGCTCTAGCCAAAAACCATGAGGTAAATCTTGGGCTCTCACCATACATCGTGCCATATCCATGAGAAACTTGTTCTTCCTTATCATCAAGCTTACTATGTTGTTGCTCAGGCACAAGAGCATAAGCAAGACAACCAAAAACATGCAAATGAGCCACAGAAAGCTTCCTGCCATGCCTAGCTTCATAAAGAGTTTTAGGCTGCAAGGCCTTGGTAGGGAATTTGTTCAACACATAGTTTGCGCACATAGTTGCCTCTAGCCAAAAACCATGAGGTAAATCTTGGGCTCTCACCATACATCGTGCCATATCCATGAGAAACTTGTTCTTCCTCTCAGCCACACCATTTTGCTAAGATGTGTATGGCACTGTACATTGATGCCTTATGACTTTTTCAGCCATATATGCATGAAATTCCTTGGACATATACTCCCCCCCTCACAATTTGAATGAAGGGTGTAAACTTTACATTCACATGCATTTTCAGCCATGGATACAAAGTGCCTAAAGCACATAAAAACCTCTGACTTCTAGCTTAATGGATACACCCAGCTATATCTGGAGTAATCATCAATAAAAGTGATGAAGTAGAGATATCCCCCAATAGATGGTGTCCTCATGGGACCACATACATCACTATGTATAAACTGTAATCTCTTAACAGCTCTCACAAATCCATCCTTTGGAAATGATGCCCGATGCATTTTACCAAGAATACACCCCTCACATACATGTCTAGTAGGGGTCTCAAGAGTTGGCAACTCAGACACCATATCATGCCTTTGAAGGCATAACCACCATAATTCAAATGGCCAAATCGTGCATGCCATAATTTTACATCACTCATAGCATGAGTTGTAGAGGCTGAGCAAGCATCATGCTACAACTTCTGAAATACATCCATCTTTTATGGGTCATGAAACAAGGTACCTAAGGCAATGAAAGAATAACCATCATTTCTATCTTGAAATTTACATCTATCATCTATAAATTTCACCATCAAGCCTGACAAGGCTAAGGCTGAAACTGAGAGTAAGTTCTTCTTAATGCCTAGCACATATAAAACTTTAGAAAGAGTAAATGCACCCCCATTTGTAGCAATGAGCACAACTCTACCAACTCCTTTGATAGGATATGAGGAACCATTTACACATGTGATGGTTCTTACACTTGGGACAAATTCCAAAGATGAGAAAAAAAATTTATGAAGTAATATGCTTACTAGCACCACTGTCATTACCTTTGCCTTTCTGACTGGCAACAAAAGCTTTGGTCACCAACTCGCATAACAGATCTATTTTGCCTAGACTGCTCTTCTTGCAAGAGTACTGAAACTAGCTCATCAAATGTAAGGGCATTGGATTTCCCTTCATCAGGGTAGAGGAAAAACTCTGATAAGAATCTAGCAATGCATTGAGAACTGTGGGCACCAATGTACTATCAGGAGATATCTCATCCACACTAGCAAGCTGCTCCTTAAAATCTTTAATCTTGGTCAAGAAGTTGTCCATTAAGTCTTCCTCATTCATGTACTCAGACTCCAATTGTTTGCGTAGATATGAAACACGTGCTTCATTGCACACCTTTTATAATGCAGCAAGTGCATCCCATGCCTGTTTTGAAGTCTTACATGACCGAATATGAGGAATAATGCTTTGCTTCACAAAACATGCAAGCAATGCATGTGCCTGTGCATCTCTTCCATCCCATTTGATTTGAGAAGCAGTGGGAGGTACTGGTGGTGCATGTGGAAGAGCCACATCTGTATCAGATTCTACTTCAAGTATACTTGCAACACCTAGTTGCACTAGTAGTTGTGCAACAAGATGAGTTTCACTACCACTGACCACATTCCAAAGACCTTTAGCAACCAGTACATGCCTCATCATATAGGACCAAAATGGGTAGTTAGTCCCATCAAGTTTGTCCTCAGCACACAACATGTTGAATACAACACGGCTGCTAGCCACACCATGACTGTCTACTACCAAATGCAAAATCTTTCAATACACTGCAAGTACTCAGTATTCACTGAATGCAACCCTTGATGGCTGCCAAACTGACTAAATCGCCTGCTGTTGCAAAGTGAATGAAAAATAACATAGAGTAGAGAATATAGGGCTATTGGCAAAAGTATGATGGTCAATGTTGTTGAAGACATTGAAGACATTGTAGATGTTGCTGCACACCAAATCTTTGCCGCTGCATGGCCTAAACACCCAAAATTGAGCAGAACCAATCCAAAATAACGCCTCTCCAGAACGTCTACTACAGAAACCTTGCGGTGCCCCAAAATGCATCAAATCACACCGTGGACCCTCCAAAATGTTGTATACTTTGTATACAGCACACTACAGTATATACCTTATTCTCCTCAGAGGGTATCTCAATCAGAGACATAAAAATAGGGTCATGATGAGGAGGGAGGCAGACTACTAGATGAAGTGTCAAGGAAGCTTCAATTGTTGGAATTAGGGTTAGGGTTGCAACAATGCACACACACAAGATAGAGAAGCTTGAGAGCACACAAACTCAGTAGATTAGAATCAACAAATGCGTGCTAGATACAAAAGATAAGTATACACCCCAAAATGAGTAGATAAGAGGGTGTACATACGGGGGAAAAAAACCTCCTAGTGAGGGAAAAAGTGCCCCGACGGTCCTAAGTGTGTTCACACACATCACTACCATATAATGGTACAAGCTTGAATTGGGAAAACCCATAGTTTGTGTTGTAATGAAAAGTTGTAGTGTCGTTGATGCATATATGTGCCACATAGACCGTGTGCATTTCAGTTTAGCACAACGTGATGTCATGCTTCACTTGCCAACATCTATTATGAATTACATTGTAATGACGTTTGCATTATAACAACAGATCTCCATTATTCTCTCATTTTGCTGTGTAGTGAACAATCATTTTGCCAACCTTTTTCTGCTTGTTTGTAGATGCATCCTTTTTTTGAGATCGAGGTCGAACCTGATACTAGGTTTGAAGAAACTCCTAATGGAGATCTGCACTAGAACTGTAGATCTCCAATATTCTCCCATTACTGTGTAGTTAACAATCATTTTGCCAACCTTTTTTTGCTTGTAGATGCACCCTTTTGAGATCGAGGTTGAACTCGATACTGGGTTTGAAGACACCCCTAATAAGAAATTGTTTGATTTCCTTCACAAAGTTGGCCAGTGAGATCTCCAACCTAAGATTTCACATATTTATTCTTGCAATATCTCCATCGAAAGTATGATCTTGTCTGGACGCACATATCTCCAAGAGAAAGAGCAACAATACCAGAAGACAAGTTTGAATAATGCAATCATCCTGGATAATATTCAGTATGTGCATGTGGAGGACCTTATTTTTGCCACATCCTCAAGAGATAAGGTGAATAGGGATATTTCAAAGGTGCTAGGGGATAATAAGAAGACACATAAGTGCCCAGTACACAAGCGCAAATGTTGTCTTGTTGACTAGCACTACGGGTTTATTTACTATTCGCATTTGCTTCTTGAGGATGAGAAAGGTTTAACAGAAGGAGATGAGGAAAGGTCAGAGAAACCTCTAAGAGTAGAATATGATGAGGTTCACGAGGGCTCAGAGGAGATAGACTTGGCCGCCATAGAGAGGGAATATGATGAGGTTCACGAGGGTTCAGAGGAGATAGACTTGGCCGCCACCCACAGAGAGGGAACTCAGTGAGTAGTTTGATATTAATGCCCTCATAAGAGAAGGCACCCAAGTTGTTATATCTACTAACGAGGAGCCCGCTATGGTAGAGGAAACATGGCACGTTCCAACTTGAGTCCTCATTGTGTTTCCAATAGGTGACCACCAGTATGTCCTCCTAATAAATATTCAAGCTTTGTTTGACATCAGGGAGGACTACTATCTCGCCATCATCACACAAAATCTTGAAGATGATGATGATTTTGTCAATCCAAGTGTGGATAAGTATCTTCCACTGGATTCAAATGTCAAAGATAGTGAGTACCATACTCCTGCTCATATATTTTCAATGATGTATAAGGATGCTCATCACTATGAAGCCAACCTTCCCACCACTGAAGAGGAATTTCAAGATGTTCAACAAAGACTCAATAGTCCGCAACAAAGGGAAGAGGAGTCTTCAACTGTCTAAGTTGTCGAGTCATCAATCAACTTATTAATGATGAGAATCAGACGGTTTGATTATAATAATTTTGAATATTGTGATAAAGCTTATGGATATTGCATTTGTTTTTTTGTCTTATGGTGGACAACTTTGTTTTGTAGCTAGTGGTCTATGAGGATGATTTTCTTGTGTGCGCGTCAGGATCACGAAAGGGAGGACTTGGAAAGGACTCAGCGTTGGATGAGTACATTAAACCGACTTAAATTTCCAGAGGTTGTTATCTTCCACAAAAAGTTTTCAAAGGACAAAGCTAAATTCCCATTGTTTGCAATCAAAACATTATCTATATGTCTTGGGGGATACCTTGTCAGGTGGAATGCAGACAAAATCATGCTTTTGGAGAATAAGGTAGAGGTGCAAACCTTCGGATAGGGCCCTAAAGTGTATGCTCTAAGGAGAAAATATTACTTAGCCTACACCACATATGGATTAACATGTGGGATAAGGGATCCCAAGATGTTAAGTGAATATGGCAAAAGGGAGCTTCTCAGATTCAAAAGACCGAGAGTTTTACCAATTCTACGATTGCAGGATGATGCTTACCCATTTGCAAAGAGGGCAAAGTTTCACCCACCAAATGATGCTAGTTGTTGGCAAGATCAAGAGTATCAGTAGACTCCCATCCATTGTTTAAAAAATAAATTTTTATATAATACAATGACGCTTCCAGAGTATGGCCTTTTCTGATTTGGCTCTATTATATCCGTGTTTTTAATGTCTAAAAGTTTGAAAGTTTGAAAGTATCCTTGGGAGGTTTTGAATATAGATAGAGAAGCATAAATTGAAACAATTCAAAATTTTATTCAAGTCACTGATTTATAATTTTCAATATCCAAAGCGTTAAGCCCCATGAATTCAATGTGTTCTATCGGTTATGGCTTCTTTCTCCTCTATCCTAACTGCAATCCTCCTATACCACCACATGAGTAATTGTCTCAATACACTAACTTCATGGATTCCACCACCATGCGAGGTAGCCTTTTTGAAACCCACAATGAGCTTGCCAATGTGAGTGCTCCATGCCTCGACCAGATAGCTAAACTTCCCTTATTTGCAAGTAGGGGCCATGAGCCTCCAAAATGTGCTGGAATGAAAGTGACATTAGCATATGCACATTAGTTATTTTCAATAAGAACTGCTAAACAACATAAGAACATACAAAATTGGGGATCTTACCATATAATGTGTTATGCTACTTGATTTCCATGCTTCCACCATGTACTTTGGTAAAATATAGTCATAGCTTCTTTAAAGTCATTGGCATCTCCTTCGTTGAATGTCATTTTTTGTAGAAGTGTAGCAACCTTATCAAAGGCAATCCATACATTAGCCTTTGCAATTCTAGTCTCGCCACCATTATTACTACGATCTGGGACAACCATGTGTAACTTCCTCCATGCCTCATACTTCCATGGTTGAAGAACTAATAGATGGCCTTCATGGTTCCTTGGTGGGTGGTGATAAAAATTTTATAGCCTTGTCTCCACCAATACTTGGTTTGTATGGCACATTTCCACTTGCACTTGACCTCTTCTCATCTTTCTTGATTTCCACTTTCCCTTTGTGTAGACCCATGCATGAAATAACCTCCTTCACTCTCTTACACACTTATTAGGCCACTGACATTGGTTGCATCTTATATCCAAAAAATATATATTCATAAACCAATTTTTCCATAATTCTACAGATAGCATGTAGTACAGAAGGATGGACTCGTGTGTTAAAGGAATGTCACTTTGGATCCACCCTAACCATTTTTCTATCGTTCCATATGAACTGATCACAAGTCGGTGCACCATTCTTCCTAGTATTAATATTTCACACCTTTTTCCCATTCTTACTCTTTTTCCTTGAGTGCATGCAAAACAAGCAAGCGAACTCTGCAAGCATTGACACACTAAACATGTACTTTAGTATCTTTAGATCACCTGCAAGATGCCATTCCACTAAGTATTCTTTGAAACCATCCACATGTAGAATTTCACCTACTTTTTGACGTTGAACCACAATAGGAATCTCTATTAGATTGAAAAACATCTTTAGGATATCATGGTCCTCTTTTGGAACCTCAAATGCTGCAAGCCACCAGGTTTTGTTTTCAGATTGAACACTGAATTACTGAGGATCACTTGGCTTTATGGAAGGATTCAATGCCCCGTTCATCATCAATGTCAAACTTACTCTTTCTATCTTTTGATTCTTTACAATTTCACTCTCATCAAGTTTTATTTTAGTGTGCCACCACATTCTTGAACAGACATAGCATAGAACTTCACCATTGCAACTTGAAATTTGCACACATCCAAGATAAAATTGTTGTTTGGATTCAGATCAAAGGTCACTTCCTTAGCACAATGTTTGAATACATGTGAGTGAGCTATGTGTTTCGGCTCACTCAATGAGTTCAAGGACATTGTTACACTCAATTGTTGCCTTGCTTTTTTGACACTATAAGGGTACAGTAGCAGAGTTACCCTTTTGTTTTGTAGCACGGACTTAAAACTTGCATCCATTTATCTGTAGATCATTGCATAGTACTCTCTACTTATACCAATTTGTCATAAATATCTTGATCTTCAATTGTAGTAAATGCATTCTTCACATCTTGTAATCATGCATGCATGAGATCATCCCTAATTGTTCTGAACTATGAATGAGAAAGTGTATACTTCACCATCTGTCTTGAGAACACTATCTTGTTTTAGGTTCTTCAGCTTATCAATCTCGACATCTATACAGCATTTGTAGTCTCCACTATGTTTTGACAATGCAGTAAGTGGTCTTTGTTCTCTTACTCGTTCATGTGCATCTAAATTAGAGGTGGGCCCATGTTTGATTGTCTTCTCTAACACCCCTTCTAATTTTTTGTTCTTGGCCTCTAGATCCGTTTCTTTTTAATTCAATTCATGGTTCTACAAATGCTAAGCATGAAAAACTTCTACCAACTCATCATTGTATTCATTCTCCTTGTTAGACAGTCGAGCATTTGACTGCTTGCTCTAAGCTTCCTTCATCATCAATATTCTTTGTGATGACGATATCAAAATGCTTTGCACCTGACTAGCAAGCCTTGTTGTTTAACCAAGCAAGCCACCATTACCCTCACAAACATATTTAATCAAAGAAGTTAGGCTTGAAAATTTAGGTGGTTGTTGGGTCAAGGGATCAGGTGGGTAAATTGATCCTTCCACCCATATATTAAGATGCTTTCTCCCGAATTACCTAGCTTGTTGCATTACATAAGGGTTGACCTTAGAATCCTTTGTTCTCTTATATAAAGAGGAGCAAACTCATCATCCAGGTCCACATGTATACATCGCTTCTTAGAGTTATCTTTGATGTTACATCGCTTCTTAGAGTTATCTTTGATGTTCTACAGATCACAAAACAATACTGAAATTGCAACTAACTCCTTTCTTTAAAAAAATATACGGTGCAGTAAAACATTATCATTAATTTCAGACACTTGCATTTCAAATAACATAAAAATTAATGCCATACCTCCATTGAGCACTGTAGCAACACTTCTTGATGCATCGAGTATAGAAAATCAATGAAGACCAAATATGACTTTTTGGTTCCACTTGAAGGCACTAGAAAGCCAAATCTCTCTTCATTGTTTTCCACGCATATATAGTATGCGAGGAAAGAGGAGATTCAGGTGAAATCTTAGAGGCTTCCTTGAGAGATTAAAGATTTGAATGGAGGGAAATTCAAATGGAGAAGAGGGGTTATTGAATTAGGACAACTTGCCTAATGAAAGCCATAATCAAATGGAGAAGAGGGGTTATTGAATTAGGACAACTTGCCATAACTTCATGAAAATGCACTAGAATAGAACTTAAGCGTGTTTAATTACGCTGAAAAAAAGAACTTTGCATATTGCTAAGTTCGCTTCCAAAGATATATTTGAGTTCTTTATATAAAAAAAACTTTGTATAATACTAAGCTCGCTTCCAAAGATATATTTGAGTTCTTTTAAAAAAATTTCCTATTTCCAATCACACTACAACACGTCAGGGGCACACATCAACATTTTCTAGTAGCATTTCAGCATCGCTTTTTTTTGTTGGGATGTTGGGGATTCCTTTCGCGCGCTCCTAACAACAAAGTTCACTGCTCCACAGCGTTTATAGCGGTGAAATTCCATTTCTAGAGAGTGCTTTTAGCAATGAAATTTCGCTGCTATACTGTGACTTTGATACTCAACAACGAAGATAGTAGCAAAATTATGCTAGTATTTTCGCTGCATGAAATTCGAGAGAGTTGTTGGATACTGAATTCTAAAAATGCATGTCATATACACACAGAAAATGATATATAGTTTAAAAAAAACATCCATTAAAACCCTTGGAGCCATGTTTCAAGCAAAAAAAAAAAAAGATAGTTGAAAACTTTTGAGAAGCGAAACAATGTCAAGATCATGAATCTATCCCATCTTGTAATAAATCCATATGTGTTTCTTTATCAATGTCTATATCTAATGGAAGCTCAATAAAAATATGGGGTTCTATATCAATATCAATATCACTATCATGATCCAATGAAGCATTTTCATGATTGATAGGTGACTCATCATCTTCTTTCGATTGATGTTCCTCCTACTCTTCATCATCGTCTTCTTCCAATGAGCCGATCTGAGGTAGTACTTGCACCTCCTCCAAAGATTCGGCCTCCACATCTTGATCTTGAAAGATATGTTTTGAATGATGGGAAACTTGTATAACATACCACCACTTTGGATCAATTGGATCTATGTGAAACACAACCTAATATCACAAAGAAAAGGGGTTACATGTTTATTATACTACACTTCATTGTATTTATGTGTGCACCCTTGGGCTCCGGGTGGATGAGTATATGCCTAGTTCATGCATGTTTATGAATGGTTATTAGCTAGAGAGATCTTTAGGGTTTTAACAATCCAGGTCAGTGCTGCCAAGTTGAATGTCAAGTTCCAAGAGAAAGTTCAGGTGTTGCTCACATCCTTCAAGGATCTGTTTGCATGGAGCTACACCAAGATGAAAGGCATTGATCCACAATTCTACCAACATCGGATCAATCTGAAGGAGGATGGCATCCCTATCTCACAAGAGAGGTACCGGATGAACCCAAATTATGCCAAAAGGGTGAAAGAGGAACTGGACAAGCTGCTTTAATTCGGACTCATATATTCAATTGATCGAGGGACATGGTTGTCCCCAATCGTGATTATTCCAAAGAAAAACTAGAAGTTGCGGATATGTGTGGATTACCGAAAATTGAATGCCGCAACCATCTCAGATCCTTTTCCTTTACCATTCACAGATTCATTGTTTGATGTTGTAGCTAGACATGAAATGTGCTCCTTCTTAGATGGATTCAGTGGCTACAATCAAGTTCAAGTGGCACCGAAAGATCGGCAAAAAATAACTTTTATCACACGGAATGGGGAGCCTTTGCATTCAACGTCATGACCTTTGGGCTCAAGAACTCTCGTATCACATTCTAGTGCATGGTCTAGGAAATTTTTGTCGATTTTTTGACAACATTCATACGGGTATTCATTGATGATTTCAGTGTTTTTAGGAAATCCTCTCAACATTTAATTCACTTGCAGTTGTTCTTGGTCAAGTGCCGAGTTTCCACATTGAGCCTAAATCGAGCCTAAATCGGGCTAAGTGTGCCTTTGCCATTCAAAGCGGTATATTACTAGGCCACATAAGGAAGGAAATCCACTAGACCCGGCCAAGGTGGAGGTAATCCGGAAAGCTCTGACCCTAACAAATGTGAAAGAGCTCATAAGATTTTCAGGGCACGTCAGATGGCATAGCCGCATGCTTCAGTATCTAGCCCAGGCAATTGTCCCCTTAAATGAATAGATGGTGCAGATCAAAGCACCTTTGACCTGGCAATTGTTGTGTGGCATGCCGATTACAATTGGATAGAGGAATGCGACATCGCGTTCCAGCATCTCAAGCTAATGTTGTCTCGAAAGCACCTGTCGTCCAAGCCCAACCTAGGAATTTCCCTTTCACGTCTTCATGGATTCCTCTTATGTGGCCATAGGCAATGTTCTGATGCAGGAGGCCAAGAAGAAATGGTTCTAGCCAATTTAATATGCCAGTCAAAGGCTCTCTGAATGCCAAGTGGAACTACTCCACCATACACAGGGCAGCACTTTGCATGATCTACTCAGACACCAAGTTTTGTAACTACTGGGTAACAAGTTTACCTTCCATGTGGATCACTCTACCTTACTGTATCTAGTAGATAAGAAGAGTTTGGAAGGCAAACTTGCCAGGTGGATGCTGATCCTCCAAGAGTTTCAGTTCACAATAGTACACACCCCAGGTGTAAATCATACAATGGTAGATTATTTATCTCAACTGGAGTTTGGTGAAGTGCCAAGTGGAGTATCAAATGACCTACCCGATGTCGAGTTGTTCACGCCGATGCAGTTATCCCAGTTCCCCAGACGTGGAACGATGAAATGCTAACATTTTTTTCCACAGGTCTGATGGAAGATAGGCTTTCCAGAGATCAACAAAAGCGAATTGCTATCCATAGCCAGTCCTTCCAAGTGATAGCCGGCCAGTTATACAAAAAGGGGATGATCAAATCCTCCGACAGTGCATCCCACCACATGAATAGACAGTTGTTCTTAGAGAAGCTCATCAAGGAATTAGTGGAGGACACTTCACCGAAGAATTAACCGAGTGGAAGATCCTCCAAGGTGGTCTCTGGTGGCCGACTATAATCGGTGATGCCTATAATGGGCCAAGTAGTGTGACGTATGCTAGCATCTCGGCCAGCCAACATATAGAGACAGGACGCCGCACAATCCAATCCTTCTAATTGGAACCATTCCAAAAATGGGGCCTTGACTTTGTAGGCCTATTTAAGGTGCCAACCTGCTTCACAGAGATAACAAGTATATCTTGGTTGCCCACCACAAATTACAGTACCAAGGAGGGTAGAAGCCCAGACTCTCCGAGATAACACAGGCAAGTCAACTGCCAAATTTCTCTATGAGATAATAACCAGTCGTTTCGAATGCCTAATCGAGCTTATCAGTGACCAAGGCAGGCACGATGTCATTCGAGAACTGGTCACTCAGCATCTCATCATCTATAAACAATCCACAGTGTATTACCCTAGGCCAACGGTGAGGCCGAGTCAACCCAACAAAATCATCAAGAAGATCCTCACAAAGTTGGTTAATGAAAATCACACTGGGCGTTCCGCATAGCATACAAGGTCTCAAAATAACCCCATTCAAACTAGTGTATAGCACAAAGGCAGTCGTGCCAATAGAGTTCCCGGTGCTGAGCATCTGGATTGCTATTGTAGAGAAGTTAAGCCCAGAATATTCCATGGTCATCGTCTAGACACCAGCTCCTTAAGCTGGTGTCTAGACACCAGCTCCTTAAGCTGGATGAAGATGCAACCACATCATGATGATTCGATGGATGCACAGCAATCATGCACGGTAACTCTTTTTAAATCACTACAACCTAGTGGCAAGTATTATATGAGAAAGTTTGTATGAGCAATATGAGCAGTGGGAAAAAAAGGTTCCCTCTGTTTATAAAATATGTGAGCTTTAATGATCAAATATGACATATTTCATAAGGAAATCGTGGTAAAGTACCATTTCTTTCTCCATCTTGTATCTGCTTTCCATCTCATTACAAGAAGACAACACAATTATCAAAAGATAAATGATTCACAATCAAGACATGTGTGGTCAAACTTATTGTATATAGTATAATGATAAAAAGATAGATCATTTGAAGTGCCAAACCAAAAAGACGTGAGTAGACATATTGTAATTACCACGATTGTATAAATACATGTGATTCATGGATAAAACAAGGTGTGTGTAGAAAATTTTTGGCTAATAGAACTATCAAAACATATGTGATAGGTTCTCTTAGGTTTGTTCTAGTAGCTTGTGCACTAAACAAAAGATAGCCAACTTTCATTCTACCAAGTTTGTTCTTGGGAACCAAAAACTTCTCATTGGTCTCCATTGCGTGTTGACAAGAGAACCACACACAATGTCTTCATCAACAAGTATAACAAGTCCGCATTTTTTAATCTACAAGTGTACAAATTCTAGAAATTACTAATACCAAGCCACCATTCATACCATGCTCATGTATTCACCCCAATGTGCCACTTTGGAATGCTACCATTCTAGCCATGCCTCTAACATGGATAGTTTTGTTTTGTCATCATGTCCTTGTCTTAACCAATCCCTTAAAGAATCTAATTCCATCTCAGTAGCTTCTTCTAATGGTGCTACCTTTCACCATTGGCTTAAACTTTTCTTGGCTGTGTGGTGGAATGCATTTTTTTTAGTGTTGTTGTAAGCTTTGTTCCCAATGAAACAAGCAAGATCTTTCCTGACCCATCATTACATTGTTGGGGCCACCATTGTAGACTGTCCTCATTGTTCTCGCCAGTTTCCTTGGGCGTCGAATCCTCTAAATTTTGGCTTCTTGTATCCCTCCTTCTCTATCACACTGAAGGTTCCAAAATAGGGTCTGAGCTTCTGTATCCTCAACCTTAAAATCACCAGTACCTATGGTTTGCATTTCTTGAACATATGGATTGTAGACATGGCATCCATTGTATTCTAGCCATGCATCCTCTTCACAAATTTAAAAAAATCCAACAACTACCTAGATCACCTCCCGGTCTCATTTTCTTAATAAGCTCTACATCATTTCCAGGGCCTTGAGTGGACATCTTAAACACATGGAACCTATCAAACCCTGAGAATTCCAATTGTCCTAGAAACACCATGTAGTCTAGCCATGCATCCTCTTCACAAGCTACCTAGATCACCTCTCGGTCTCATTTTCTTAATAAGCTCTACATCATTTCCAGGGCCTTGAGTGGACATCTTAAACACATGGAACCTATCAAACCCTGAGAATTCCAATTGTCCTAGAAACACCATGCTTTGGAAATAATCAAATAGTAAATTCTTCTTGAGCTTCCACCTTGATAGTCATTTCTTGTATAATATAGGGGCCAACTTTACTAGCAAGTCACTGATTTCATTGTCTAAAGGTTTGCCATCATCCTCATGCTCTCCAAATAGTGTTGACTGCATCACAATGTCCTTAGATAACTTTTGTTGCATTGATCTTGGTCTGCCATTGAAATCTTTTGACACCATCTCTTTCACTCTACCCTGAACCTCAACCAAAGCTCGTCTAGAGTCACTCCTTCATCAGCAGCAACAGGGTGCATGTGATAACCCAAATGTATAATCCCCCTATTGACTCCTTTACAATTAATCTCATTTTGGAAAACAAAAGATAAGCTTGCGTGAGCACTCAACATGTTTTGCTACCACAGGGACATACTTTGGCCAACAAACAACCCACCGAATGTAGCTTATTTCTTTGTTTTGATCTTAATAATCTAGTGCATAATTCATTCATGTAGTATTACAAATGACCACCACACTTTCTGTATCATACATTCCCTGGAAACGCTTTCACATTACTTGTGATAGCATTAGTCTAGACATGTCCATCAAATTTTCTATCAATGTTACCAATTGATTTTTCTAGGTGAACACAGGGTAACTCAAATAGAATATTTCCAGCATACTGGGACGCAATCTTTCTACTTGGCGGATCTCTCTTACCAAAGAGAAACTTGTTTTTAGAGAGTTTTTTTAAAAGAAGTTTTCTCAATATGTTTACAACAGTGATACTAGAAGACTCCTCACCAAAAGTTCTTGAATGTTTGTGAACTTCTTCAAATCTAGGTGAATTGATGACTCCTCTTTAATAGTGATGGTGGTTATTTGGCTACTTGTTATTTCTCCATGCACTACAAAGGATCTTCCAAACTGTATATCAAGGTGAAACATTACTTTATCTCCCCTCTTTGTTTTGGCATCTCAACTGATAGGCCATTTGATTCTGTACCTATGCAAGTTGATGTAATCGAATATCGTCTTCTGTAAATCCAAACAATGCTACCAACTCCTTTCTAGAAACCTCAAGAAATCCCTCTGCAATAACTACAAGCTCTATTTGATTAGTACCTCTTTGAGCTCTTATCACCGCAGTATTCATCTTGCTCACTCTAAAATGAAAAGCTTACCAATCAAGCTACGACCAAAACAAATTATAAAATAAATCTCGACTAGATCTTGACTCAGTTCCCCTACAATGACCCTTTCACTTCCATGAGTGCTTTGGCTAAAATATGAAAAGCACTACATTTTGAGGATCAGTGTTTGAAAAACTTTGAGAAATTCAAACAATAATTCGTTTAAGGTATATCTCAAAATTTATTCCACAACCTCCCAAAATCTCAAGTTTTAAAGTCGGGTTCGAGATTCTGACATAATTTAATTCGGGGATAATTTTGGATTTTAAAAATTATAGCATTACTATTAGCATTAAACTTGCCTCACTCCTTGAAAATTGTATTTGTAATGTCCCTCAATTAATAAGTCATGCATGCACATGAGTACTTATTAGAGGACCATTCTAACCGGTTTTTTAACACGAAAGGTCGGTTTCTTTGTGACCAAGCTACTAAGGTTTTATATGTTTTGGTTTTATATGTATTGGTTTCTTTGTAAGGTTTATTGAACCAAGCTACCACATCAGGGTTTAGTTAAAAAATAAACGTTTTGAACCTTTAAGGTTATAGGGATCTCTACTGTTCTTCCTCCATTGATCTCCCCAGACCATTTCGTCTCGCCAAAATTGTCTGCAAAGCTCACGTGTGTGCATTTTCTTCATCTCAAGTCTGCGCATAATTGTTTGCTTCGTTATGTTCGTATCTGCTGTGTGTTTGCTCATGTCTCTCCCTGGATGATGGTTTTGGCGGCGAAACCATCAAGAGAGTGTTTGTTCCTCCTATTGATGGTGGGCGAAGCTTGTGTATTATTGCCTAATTTGTGCCCAAGTTAGTGCTACAACGTGGGCTGCCTTGAGTCATGTGTGCTCAGGTCCTCTCCTCCCTAGACAGTTTTGTTGGCAGAACCGTCAAGGGAGTGTTTGTTCCTCCTGGCCAATCTTGTGTATTATTTGGACAGTGAAGGCAGGGAGACCATTTCAATACTACACTTAGTGTTGGGCCTTCTGCACTGCTTTCTTTGACCTGCCATCATAGGAGACTCTGTGGTGGTAGCTTTAGTTTGGCTTTCTTTAGTATAACCCTTTGTTTCTATTAATAATATTGTGATGGGATTCTCCCTTTGGAAGATTCCTATGGTAAATGATCTTTGGAAGATTCTGAAGATCTTTGGAAGATTCTGAAGATCTTTAATGTGAAAATCTTGTAGTTGTTGGAACATGGGTTTTAAAATGTAGGAACAACAAAAACCTACCTTGAAATAATAAAGTCTTTCATTATTCATACCATATGCTCCACAAAAAGGTGCCTTGGAGAGCGTCTATTTCAGAATCATTCTTCAATATTTTTCCCGCTCCATCCATCTCCATACTATTCGGATAGCCATTATTAGACATTCCTTCCCCAGACTTGTTTTATCAATGATTTTGTCCAAAGCTAACTGCCTCATCGTTGGTTCCATTGTGTTTATTGAAGCAAGACCTTTGCTAAATAAGTGCATCTACATATAGATTAGATTAAAAACCTCTTAATAATTGCAATAAAAAGGCCATAAGGTTTATGAATAGATACAAAACCTCTCTTTGCTGAGTCATTGTATTTACTTAAAAAAATAAATAAAAAGAATCAAGATGTCACTCACTAATGATACTTCACACCTTGAATAACAAGGTTAGGCCATCTCAAACTTATCAAGCCTGTGATTGCATTGGGAAAGGATTGGAGGCTTCGACAGTACCCCAAGCCAAGCCTTGTCAGGCCATACATCCACATACATCAAAGGACACATGTCGCACAATATCCTTTGAACTTTGTTAATATAGTGAAAATTATGAGATTGAACATGGTTTTGACTCAAGGCAAAAAAAAAGGCTTGACTCCTTGTGAGATTACGACAATTTGAGCTTGAAACACACATACAATCTATGGTGTGCTTATTTAGAAATCTTAAGATCAATGAAATCATAGAATCCCATTTATTGTGTGTGTGTGTGTGTGTATGTGTGTGTGTGCATGAGAGAGAGAGAGAGAGAGAGAGAGAGAGAGAGAGAGAGAGAGAGAGAGAGAGACAACAATGCAATGCTGGCAATGTACTAAGGGTATTCTCTCCTCTCCCTGGGTGGTTTCTCTCGGGAAATCATCTTGAGGGATCCCATATTAGGGGAGGATATAGATATTTTTAAACAATCCATCAATCTAGAGGAAATATCCTTGTGTAAATGTGGCCATTCATAACTTTGTGTAATTGACCACATCCTTTGTAGCAAGATTTTCTTACTTCTTTTGTGGTCTACAACAAGCTCCCATAGAAATGAAGAGAGGTCAGGTATGAGGCTCAAGCATTTAATTTATTGGATTATTTATTTTATAAAGTTATTAAGTGAAAAAATATGTATGGTTGTCATGGTTTTCTTTGATTATGATTTTGTGCATAGTTATCATGCTTTTTATGTATGGAAAATGTTTTCCTTGTTGCAGTCGACTCAAGTAGGAAAGATAAAAAATTCACCTTCCACTAGGGGTAGCAAAAAAAAAAATTTAAAAGGAGCATGAGGTATATGTAGATGATACTAATGTTGGTGCTTTAAAGGAACATGAGGTAGATGCGGCTAGGGTGAGTGAAGGTGCACATGCAAAAGAAGTGGAGAGTAGTGTGAAAAGATATGGAGAACAAAGACAAAGAGAAGGATGCAGATGATATCATTCCCTTGTCGGATTCTCAACCACCACAGGGCTCAGAGTTCTTAGAAAGCATAGCAATGAACAAGGAAATTATTCCACTGGTTGTTCCACTATGCAGACTTGTGATCAATGGAAGGGTTAGGGAGCTAAGACAAGACCTATCTTTGGAGGATGATGGATATTATGTGATGAAAGGGGGCTTTATCTTGCCCATCAACATGCTTGATGGGACCACTAAAGATGTGGATGAGAATACTAAGAAAGATGTGGATGAGAATACTAAGAATCTTTGCATTGGCTTTGCACAAGGCTAGCATGTGTCCCCCTTATGGGCATGAAAGGGAAAAAAAGGTACATTAATATTCATTCTTTGCATGGGTTTTTTGTTATAAGAAATGAATAGTTATTAGTACTAGTATGTGTATAGGTAGGACAACTGCTTTAACAAAATCTTGATGCAGAGATACTTGTCCATTACATGCCTTCCTCCATGAGGGCACGTTGTAATGGTAAGCTTGGAGGATGGCGAGGTCCTCTTGAGAGGAGTGTATCTCTTATTTTATTATTTTTGGAAGCATTGTGTCCAACAACAGGTACTGTTTTAGAGATTGGAGGTGCCATGAGGCCTATCCTAAAAGCCTCTATGCACACAGGGCGTGGTTGTATGCTCATTGACAATGACAAGGAGATATGTGAGGGCTATCTTACTCCCTTTGTAGAGAATTATTGTGATACTATGAAATTGGCTACTAGCATGGAGGTAACTTTTGCCAGTGATGATGAAGATCAGTTTGTTGTGGATGATGCACCTCTTAACTCGTAACTCTAGACTATCTTGACTTTTGATGTGTAGTGCTTTTTCTTATGCCTTACCTAATTATAGTGAGTTTCCTTGTTATGCAGAGAGCAAATGTCAAGGCATGTGATCTTGGATCTTTCACATGATTGTATGTCACTAAAGCAAAATGATGATAAAAGATGCATGTTTATATTGATGATGAGGTGGATGTTGTTTAGATACTAGTGTGGATACGTGCCTCACATAGACCTTGAGAGACATTTTGGATTCTCCTAGTTGCATCAAGTTTTCTAGATTTTTTGAAACATATGTTTGATCATTTTATGACATGGTTTTGTGTGACTTTTTAGAGTTAATCGACTTTTTTTATACCATGCTATGACAAGATTCTATATTTAAGCAAATGATATTTTCCTTTCTTTCATTTCAATACTCGTTATACAATAAATACAAGAAAACACTTGTGGGATTTCATTATTGTCATTTAGAATTGTTAGAATGTATGTCGTTGTCCTTCTTTGCTTCATTTATTACACACTTATATAATTTAGAGACAACCAATTTTATGGGATTTCATCATTATAATTTGATAATAAATGTATGATTGTAAAAGACATGATAAAATATAGAAGAAAATGATTGGATTGAAATGCATATCTCTTGCTGGCTTGGTAAGTAAATGCTCATTGTATGGATAATGTATGATTTATGAAGGCATGATACAATTTATAGTTTTAGAAAAAAAATTGTTTGGCAAAGATATAATATAATATAGTAGTAAATAATATCGTTCTATGTTTTGTTTTGATGCCGACTCATAGAATTAGTCGTAGGAGTCCTGTGTGGATTTTCATCATTATGATTGGGATGATTAGATAATACTCATTGTCTTTGTTTTGAATTATCACCCACACAAAGAATTAACTAAATAAAAATGTATGTGAGTTCTCATTATTATTATTATTATTATTGGAGATGGTTGGAATGCATGTCTCTTCTTGTTTTGGTAAATGAATGCTCATTGTATGGATAATGTATGATTTGTAAAGGCACGATACTATGAAATAAGTGTTCTCTATCTTTGTTTCATATTTTTGCTCACCCATAGAATTAAGAGACAAATCCTAATGTGGATTATCAGAATGCTAGTCCCTAGAAAATTTGATAGGGTAATGCTCATTGGATGGAAAATGTATAATTTGTTGTTGTGCAATAAGGTCTATATGAATACTCTCAGATTATGTTTTGCAATGCTATATTTTGTTAGAAATGTGCTAAAATAATATATTTCTTTAGGAAATATGCCTAATGAAAATTGAATATTATGCCAATTTTAAAATCCTCCGCTCCGCAACGCTTATACATTTACGCTCATACTACTGACATACTCCTGCAAAGTCTAGTTAACTCTTGTGTATCTATTTGTTTGCTTGCAACCCGTCTTTTCCCTCGAAGACACAACCTTTCACCTGTAACTTCCTTCCCCCTTCTCTCTTGCGCACCACCTGCTCTGCTCCCAACCATGGTGACTTTTGAGCCCTTCTTGAGCATCGTCACCGATATCGTCGATGTGCAGTAGTGGCTAGGCATCAAAGAGGCGAACCATTACAGAAGAGAAACACACACATGAAGCTAGGCTAGCTACTAACTCTACTGTCTCCTAGAGGCATAAGGCCTGTGACGACAAACCCCGCTCCAGTTGTCAAAGCCGAAGACCTATGCGCCTACACCCTAGGAGGTACCAAATACTTCAAAAGACCAGCAACAGCAACCAGTGGCTGTTGCCATCAAGGTTTCACTGAAATAGGGTGCTCCTGCTCAATTGGCATCAAGGTTGACCTCTCCAAAGCCCTATAGGATGAGCTGTGCCATTTTTGGGACTAGCTCATGCATGAGGTCTGCCTAATCCTCACCAGCCAATGCAAGAAACTAGTCAAGCGGCCAAACGACGACTCGGATGATGAAGTCGATGCCCAGTCCGGTGAGCTGAGTCAAACGGCCGCCCCGCATTCCTCCACCATTCTTAGTGCCCCTCCCGCTGCAAATCAGCCTCCGCCCCCGCAAGCTTTCACCTTCGCCACCCATGACGATCTCCTCTCAAAAATAAACAAGTTAAAGCAAGAGCTCACCCAGTATAAAGCACAGAAGGCCAAACTCTTAGGTGTTAACCTTCTTCTGCACACTTCCGATCATTGTTGTGTTTGATGCATCCTTTGAACACATGGAACGTCTTATCCCATTTTGGTGGTTGGATTATCGGTGCACTAGTAAGCATTTTCTTTAGATTTTTGGGCGTAAAATCTATGTTGACGGAGCATCTTGCATCAAGGGGGGATGATGATCATGAGGATGACAAGGGTACAAACCATGGAGACTAGAGGATCCTCCTTCTCCTTACTCTAGATCCCTAGCTTGTTTTGAGCCCCATTTTGTATTTTGAGGTGACGTTGTACATAGTTATACTATTACCCATAGACATGAGTACAGGATTAGGTAGAATATAATGGCCTCACATTCTACCATTTATACTCATTATACTTTGCCATTTACAGACATTTGAACACTTTATATACTTTGTACTCTTGTGATCTTACATATACTTTGTACTCTTGTGATCTTGTGATCTTACATATACTTTGTACCCATACTTTATATACTTTGTACTCTTGTGATCTTACATATACTTTGTACCCATAGACATGAGTACAGGATTAGGTAGAATATAATGGCCTCACATTCTACCATTTATACTCATTATACTTTGCCATTTACAGACATTTGAACACTTTATATACTTTGTACTCTTGTGATCTTACATATATTTACATGAGCTTTTATTTTTGTTCAACTTTGTGCACAAATGTAATTTTCTTACCGATGTTATAATATGCCATGTTGAATTGATCTTTTCTTACTTGTGTGCTCAATCTGAGAGAGAGAGAGAGAGAGAGAGAGAGAGAGAGAGAGAGAGAGAGAGAGGGGGGGAGAGTTCTTGATGAATATGTGCTCAATCCAATTCGGGTCGAGAGAGACTTATAATTTAATGTGTGAGCTCAATCATCCGATTCGAGTTGTGAGAGAGAGAGTTCTAATTTAATGTGTGAGCTCAATCTGATTGGAATAGAGAAAGAGAGAGTTCTAATTTAATGTGTAGACACATAGCCACACAGGGATAGAGCTAGACACACTACACAAAATGTTGAGAGTGAGAATTAGTGGAGGCGATAGGGTTGACCTTTTACATATATCCATCCATAATAACAAAGCAGTAGATAGAGTGTCCTTTCACTCTAGATATATAAGGGGGAAAACCTCATGGATAAAAGTACACTTAGTTAGATCCTATTCACATGTAGTACTACTATAAGTATGCATTTTCCTTCAAATTACTCCTATAGTGTAAGTGTGAATCCTACAAGGTAGTAGATCAGTTTTAAAGCTTTTCAAAATGCTTCAAACTTCTATCTAGGTAAAGCCTTTATAATAAATAGATATGCAACATTATCATGTGTAGAGTAATAAGATAAATTGATCTCCCCTGCATGTAATCTCTCTCTGACATAATGATAATGATAACGAATCTCAATATGCTCTTCTAATAGAGTACTTGCAATGTGTACATGGACATTAGATACTCTGATCCAACCATGCCATGCTCCCTTGTTTAGGAGCTTCTTCTAAAGACGGTGATGCTCCATTAATGAAACAGAGAGAGATTAAGAGAAATGTAATGGATATCAAGAGAGATCAAGAGAAATGTTATGGAGAAATGAAAATATGGCTTCCTTTAAGCAGGAGTATGAATTATGAGTCGATATAGTGTAACTTTATTTTTCCATGAAATTTTAAAAACTAAAACAATTACAACATCTATATATACATCGGTATAGATGTCATTGTATACGTTGTGAGAGGAATCTTGAGCCCGATCCAAACACGATGTATAGGAAGATGAAATGTACATAATATGGTGTGTAGAGAATCCTAAGTGGAAAAGCAGCACATGGTAACCAAGTGTATTTGCATGCAGGTGAGGAATGAAAAAGTGAAAAACATGGACAAACTAAGGAACCAGGCGGTGCTACTTTCTGGAAGAAAACAAGGCGGAGACTGGTTGAAGAGGGAGAATTGAGAAGAGAAGTAAGGAGGAGTGGTAGAGGGACTACTTGAAGAAAGGTAGGTGTGGCTAGAGAGACCACCAGAGAGAAGTAAGGAGGAGTGGTAGAGGGACTACTTGAAGAAAGGTAGGTGTGGCTAGAGAGACCACCAGAGAGAAGTAAGGAGGAGTGGTAGAGGGACTACTTGAAGAAAGGTAGGTGTGGCTAGAGAGACCACCAGAGAGAAGAGACACATGAGAGGGACTACGGTGGAGAGGCTACCTGCAGGTCTCTTTGTTTGATGAAGCTTGTACGCTAGAGGTCCTGTAGATTTTGAAAATTGCATAGAGAAGATCTGGTTGGGCCGGAGCGGAGGGTGTGCTAAAGACCAAAGGATCAGTTAGGATGTGGTTGCCCTAGAATTTTTGTGCAACATCTTTGCTAGAGACTTGGCTTAGTCCAATACCTGCTTAGCTGTAGCTGCTGCTGCAGATAAAGACTAGTTTGAGAGAGCCTGAGAAAGATATGATGTTTGTGGCACTAAATTCATTAGTGAGGTGTTTCATTTTCTTGTATTCTAGGTCTCTCACCTTTTTTGAGCTGTTAGCTCTTCTCAATGAACTCGACGTAAGCTTTTTTGCTATTTATGCATTTTTTGTTTGCACCCTTGGGAGCTAGGGTTTAGGAATAGAGAGAGAATACTTAGAGCATGCTCTATGCATCCATAAAGCATACTCTTTATGCATGCTTAAAGCTTACACATACATAAAGAGAGCAAGCTTTAGGCATGCATACTCTATGAATTTCATAAAGAGAGAAAACTTTATGCATGCATACTTTATGTAAACAAGATCTTACATACTTTATGCATGCATAAAAATTATGCATGCTCTATGGATACATAAAGAGCATGCTTGCTGTATGGATACATGCTCTAAGGCTTTATGTAGCCTTAGAGCATGCATACTCTTTAAGGTTGTATACCTACTCTATGGATGCACACTTGCTCTATGGCTACATAAAGAGTATACATGCTCTATGGATGCAAGCTCTAAGGATTTACACATACTCTTTATGTAGCCTTGGAGCATACATAGTCTTTAGGGATGAACGCTCTTTATGTAGCCTTGGAGCATACATAGTCTTTAGGGATGAACGCTCTTTATGTAGCCTTAGAGCATGCATACTCTTTAAGGATGCATGCTTGCTCTATGGATGCATGCTTTCTCTATGGATTCATGCTTAATCTATGGCTTCATAAAGAGTATGCATACTCTATGGATGCATGCTTGCTTTATGACTGCATAAAGAGCATGCATGCATGCTTTATGTATGCTTACTTGCTCTATGGCTACATAAAGAGTATGCATGCTCTATGGGTGCACACTCTTTATGCATGCTTAGAGCTTACATACTGTATACATGCATAAAGAGAGCGATCTTTATTCATAAATAAAGCAAGCTTTATGCATACATACATTATGTAAACAAGATCTTCATACTCTATGTTTGAATAAAGAGACGGAGCTTTATGTATGCATAGAGAGTATGCAAGCTCTATGGCTAAATAAATAGTATGCTTGCTCTACATACTTGAAGGCTTTATGCATATTATCTATGCAACCTTAGAGCATGCATACTCCTTAAGGATGTATGCTTTCTCTATGACTGCATAAAGAGTATGCATGCTTGTTTTATGGCTACATAAAGAGTATGCATGCTCTATGAATGCATGCTTGATCTATGGCTACATAAGGAGTATGCATGATCTATATATGCAAGCTTACTCGATGGCTCCATAAAGAGTATACATACTTGCTCTATGCTCTATGGCTGCATAAAGAGTATGCTTGCTCTATGGATGCATACTCTTTATGTGTGCATAGTTTTTTATGCATGGAGTTAGAGCATGCATACTCTTTATACTCTATGCTCTATGTTCTTACTATTTATGCTTTTCTTGTTTCCACCCTTGGGTGCTAGAGTTTAGGATTTAAGAACAAAGAGCATGCTCTATGAATGTATAAAGGATACTCAATGCATGCTCTATGTAGCCTTAGAGCTTGTACTAGTCTATGCATGCATACTCTTTATGTATGCTCAGAACATGCATACTCTATGCATGTATAAAAAGTACAGAGCATGTATAAAAAGTACAGAGCATGTATAAATGAAGAGTATAGATTCTCTATGCATACTTTATACTCTATGCATGTATAAAATATGCATGCTATGTATACAAAGAGTATGTATACTTCTTATGTATACATAGAGCTTGCATAGTCTTTACATGTAATGAGCATAGAGTATAGAGCATAATTATGCATATATAAAGTATGTATAGAGTATGCATAGAGTATATACAGAGTATGTATAAAGTATATATGGCTCATATGTATATTTTTCTTAGCATTGCTCTCATGATTACCTCATTTTCTTGTGTTATAGGTCTCCCTGAGGGATTCGCTCT
Organism: Cibotium barometz; assembly: GCF_041138505.1. Lineage (NCBI taxonomy): Eukaryota > Viridiplantae > Streptophyta > Polypodiopsida > Cyatheales > Cibotiaceae > Cibotium > Cibotium barometz. The sequence continues at coordinate 8,462,421 of NC_141095.1, read as the reverse complement.
TAGAAAACTTACGATACCATGTGAGTGTACAAAAGGAGGGTTTTTTAAATGAGGCATAAGCTTATAAGATACGATTAAGGCCATGTATTTAGATGAATACTGAACCTTAAATTTAAGTTAGGGAGAGGAGGCCTCGAGGAACTTGGATTATTTAGGTTTGAGACATTGAGGAAATGGAGGAGCATTGGACTTCACACCTCCGTGCTCTTCAACACAAGTATATATGAATGTCAACTTCAGGGTGAACAACACTAGGAAAACATGAGCTACAAGTGCACCTGGATTTTTATGCTAGCACAACACAAACTAAGAGGCCATTTGCAGTGGAAAACCAAACAAGGTCAAACCTTCTACATTGCTAAGCTTATGTCTAGATTTAATGGGACAACTAACATAATAGCACATTTAGAAATGTTTGACTAGATGTGATATGAATAGTGAGCCAAATGACCAAATGTGCTATTTAGAAATGGTTGACCAAATGTGATATGTGTAGTGAACCAACTAATCACACCAGTGCCGAATGCCCACATTTGATACCAAAACCAGGAAGTTTTTCTATGCACATTGTAATAAAGCTAGGAAGAACCATTACATGACTCATTGTTGTAAGAACCAGCTCCTACTTGTGCATGCACAATAGGACAACTTGCTAGCTCTACTAGACATGCCTATGATTGCTAACTCTCCTCGTGTCCCCCAAAGGGAATTTTTGAGGATTCTCGAGATGCCCATACCACCCCTGAGAAGAATGCATAGGAGAGGGTTGTTGGAAAACATGGATCTAGGCCCATAGTCAAGTGATTAAGAGAACAAGAAGGCTTGATAAATAATATAGTTAAGAATGGATCAACTCGAGCAAAAGACTCAATGAGATAAACAAACATCATTATCACCTTCCATTAGAGTTGATCCAAGTACATCCTTTTATAGCTCTCATGAAGCCTCCATGAAGCTCCCAAAGCATAAGCTATGTGTACCCTTGTGCCATTCATGTGTCAATAAATGCACATTGTGCCTTCTTGTACTTTGCATGTGGTACATTTTTTACCATTGACTTCACCTTTTACAAGTAACCACATACAAATCAACCTTTGAGTTAGAACTCTTTGTATTTATTCTTCCTTTCTAATGTGCATGGTCTCCCACTTTCTCTACTCATGTTGTATCCTCACACATTGCTTCCTTAATAAGGGTGAGATGAAGCTCCTTGCACACACATTGCTTCTTTAATAAGGGTGAGATGAAGCTCCTTGCAAGCTATAAATACACACACACATAAGAGTAGACAAGCACACAAGAGAGATGGATGAATTTTCTTAAGATTCTCTTCTCTTCTCTATAACATAACATAAAGATAAGAGTACATACTATGAGGAAAAATACTCTTCTACAAGAATATACAAGGTTCTTCCATAGTGTCAACCCGACTACACAAGCTGGTACTATAACTATGTCATAACTCTAGTAAACCAAAGTGGATATCTCACAACTTATAAAATAATGGTGTCATATCACCCATAATCAGTGGCATAAATGTGGAGCTATCATTCTAGCATATCATCCATATCCGTACTATTTGAGCTCATCCCAACACTCCCTACATTCCAGGTAAGCTCTTGAACATGTAAAGCTTATCTATACCCAGTGCCTTTGTGAAAATGTGAGCCTATGATGCTCTATGTTGACATATACCAAACCCACATCACTTGCTAAAATGATATCACACTTTGTCTGTAGCCACCAAGGGTTCCCATAGTGGTCAACTAAAGGAACCAGCCAGAAGCAGCATGTAAGCATCATGTACATTGAAGGCGCCACACTCACACTCCAATGACCAAGGTCACCACTACATTGTCACTCTTGTCACTTCAATGGCATCTTTTAAGAATAGGAGATGCTTCCACAGATATGACCGTGCCTAGGGCAACTTCAAAAGATAGGGGAAGCCACTGGCTTTTTAACCTCGGGCACATATGGTCCCTCGACTCATCCCGAGAGCGAGTGTCAACAACTGATCCGCATGAGCTGGACATCTCTTCTCATACTCTTGTAGTCTATGTTTGCAGCAGTCACTTGGATGGTCTTGAGAAGTCACTTGTCTTCGTCTTGAGCTATACGTCATCCTCTCCACTGTGACGTCTGTGAGTGTGCGCAGAATAGTGGCGGACTTGTATCATTGTTTCTAGAGTAGTGCAAGTGTCTTGTTCCTCTGTTGTAGGCTCCTCTCTTGTTATTCCTCTATTGTCGGCTCCTCTCTTCTTGTGTTGTATTCATTTTGTTATCTCTTACCTTGTGTTTGTGCCTCATTCCACTCTGTCTTTTGCATCCATCATGAGTAGTGTGAGGACTCCATACATACTATCTTGAGAAGATCCCACCATTGTGCAGAGAAACAACCTTGCTACATTGTCCTACCATGATACCTTGGGTTACTATTTCGTATAGTATGTTGCTCACAATAAATGACAACAACACTATTCATGGGCTCACCCATATTTGTAAGTAGCTTCTACAATTAAGCTACCTCACATAATGTTGCCTTAGCATCACCCCTATACTCAGCTTCTGCAACAATCGACTAAGCCACCATTAGTTTCTTCTTGGTGCTCCAACTAATAGCATCAATCACAAAAGAAAATATAAAGCTACTAGTGGATCTCTTGTCTGAGAAACTACAAACCCAATCTACATCTATATATCCATGTACCTAGGTGCACATGTACTCCAACCTCATAGAAAAGTCCATAGTGTATTGTGGACTTTAGGTAGCTGATTATCCTCCTAGCTACATCCAAATGCGGTTTCCTCAAGGCCTATATAAATTGACTCACTAATCCAATAGCATAGCTCAATCTTGCTTGGTGATAGTCATGTAGATCAAAATCTCTACAATATCTATAGCCAAATATCACATGTATATGCAGTCAATTTTGAGTTCTGCTTAAATGGCACTGACATTGGCTTACAACTTTCATGCTTGGACAACATTTACTAACTCTACAGAATCCAAATCCAATCATATGATCTAATCACTTCTATACCCAAGAAGTATCATAACTCACCCAATTATTTCATTTCAAACTTCATCTTAATAAGGAGCATCTTCACCTCATGAATGTCAACATCACTATCCCTTGCGACAATCAAGGCATCTACATAGATGACTACTACATTAATGCTCCTATCAGCCTTTTTCAAACTTCCTTAATCATCACTGATGAAAGTGTCTTAACTCACTATTGAATGTTGGCTAGTTCAAGAATCAATGGTATATATCACAAAGTTTCTTAGTCAAATAGATTGGTGTCATCCTCAACTTTGGCATAACAAAGCTCATCACCATATCGTTGGGGTAAAATCAATGCTTTTTGTTTATTAAATCATCCAAAAATGTAAAAGTAGATTGATAGGTATAAAGAGGCACATCTGGAAAGAAGAAATGCTAGAAGACATAGATATCTTTCATACCCTCCTAAGCTTGCACTTCTCTCCATAGATATGTCACTTAGATGACTAGAGAATGCTCTTTCACAAGCAAGGGATAACCGGAACAGATTAGTGAGAGCAAGAGATGGAGTTTGCAAGAGGATATTACTAGAATGTGTTGAAGCACATACATAACCTTATTTAACCATAGTTCTCGTATTATTGATATTGTTTGCTTTATTGTCTATTGTAGTATCATAAATTTGGAGTATTATGGTCCCATGATCGTCACTTTTGGATGGAGTGTATAGATAAGAAAAGAACTAACTTTGATTCTAGAGTATTGGCTAACTTTCTCCAAGAGAATCGAGCAAGTGCCAATGATAAAAATATTCTCACTTCCAATCTTGATTATTGTGGAATATCATATAAGATATCATAAATGTAAATTTGAAGTAATTTGGCATATTCACTTTTGATGTTCAATGGTGGTTCAAAGTGGTCTATAATGTTCCAAAGGCAACAGTCAGTGATATTTGATAGTACATCCTCAGATCATTCTATGGATGGTAATGAATTCCCTTTTAATCCCGGTTTGAAGATATAGAAGATTTAGAGATTACATTAGAAATTGACCTATTTGGAGCCATGGATGTTGTACATTATGAAGAATCATGTACAAGGTCCATGGCTCCAAATAGGTCCATGGATGATGATGTCATTAAGAATCAATTGATAAAACATGAGGAGGGATCATCATCATCTAGTGAGCTTACTGATAGTACATCCTCAGATCCTTCTATGGATGGCAATGAATTCCCTTGCAATCCCATGTTTGAAGATATAGATGATTTAGAGATTGCATTAGAAATTGAACTATTTGGAGCCATGGACTTGTACATGATGAGAGTAGTCATAAATTTTCTTTATATTCTCTTAAAAATGTATTTGTTAGTATTTTTATAAAATATAAGTAAATTTATTTTCAAATACCGATGTATTTACTGACATTCATTTTGATGCAGATACCACCACGTATATTGATGCACATTTTGATGCATATTTTGACATAGGTTTCGACGTATATATTGTGACAAACTTACCGATAAATATTAGTGATCATATTATTGACACATATATAAGTGAGGCCCATAAGATCCCATGCCTGAAAGAATCTGTCTCCTTAAAAATATAGAAAATGTCAGTGATGGGTATATCTCTTATAGCGTTTCTTAGAAGACAAGCGTTAGGAGCAAGGGTTATGCTACTGGGTATGTTTATGCACTCCACCACCAAGATTGAGATAAGCATTACTGATATGGGCTACGACACCTTCCAATAAGGAACTCTACACAACCACAAACAAGAGCAATAAACATAACAATTGTTGGGTGCTTACCAATGCTTTGAGCTCGTGTCCCTTGAGGCTTCCCAAGCTCACTTTGGTAGCTCCACTCCTCCGAACACCACCTCCACGTTGTCACCACCACGAATTCGCTCACACCACGAATGCAAGGCAATCAACCTCTCTTTCTCTCACACACATGCATGCATGAAAGAGGCACATGTACTAGAGCACATGCACTCTCTCTCTCTCTCTCTCTCTCTCTCTCTCTCTCGATAAAGCATAAAGCATAAGAGTTCTCATAGCACAAAGGGAGATTGTGTCATTTCATTATGAGAATTGTCTTATATACAGCTGGCCCTTATTCACACTTGGGCGCCCAAAACTTACTAACTAAGGCCTTGGGTGGCTAGTATCTCAATACAAAAACCATCAGGCAAAATATGGACTCTCATTTTTGCTCCTTAAGGATTTCCACACCTCCTCTCTCTAGAAAAAGGGGCTCATGGTGAAATTTTTGCAAATCAACACAAAAGTGAGCGGAGTTTGGACATTTGGAATCTACACTTCCAGACCTTTCCAATGATATATAGCATGATAAGCAATTTTGAATATTCAAGAAGTCCCCAAATTGGTGATGACATGGCATGTATTATTTGTGACGGAAGAAACTCCGCTCTCTTAAGGAGCTTCAATTTTTCCAGCCCTCTGCTCGCCAGAGATCGGCCTTCTTTCCCAGTCCCTCTCCAAACTCCGATTTGTAGGTGGTGTTCAATTTGCAGCACCTGCGGCTCCGATTCCTTGGGAGCTCTGCAACTTAATAGCTCTCCAATATCTTGACCTTGGTGGGAACGGATTTGGAGGCAGAATACCCTCTTGTCTCAGGGATAATCAGCTGACAGGCCATCTCCTAGAACACTGGAATGCAAGATCTTCTCTCGTATACCTAGATTTGTCTGATAATCTGCTGATCGGCCACGTCTCCTCCGTTTCTAACCTTACTAATCTCCGAAGCCTAAACCTTTATGGGAACAATCTGGGAGGCCAGTAGCAGTGCTCCAAATCTTCTTCTCTATTTCAAGCAGTAGCTATGTATGGTTTTAGCTTTTCTTTTGGCAGGCATATTTTTTTGCTAACGTTTTAGTTTTATGTGCAGAAGAAAATAATTCTTCTTGGGCACCATAACCTTTGATACCATTGATCTTTGATAGCTTTTCTTTTGGCATTGTTCCCATGGATTAATAATATCTTTACCGTGCTTTCTTGATGTATTGGTTGTGTGTGGGCACAGCAGCACCTGCACCTGTTCCCCTTCTCTTGCATGTGACCTTGTATGTGTGTGTATACACACACATACAATAAGGAAAACTGCTATATGGGTAGGTATCCATCAAGTGCGTGGAGGATACTCAAATCTTACTTTTCAGATGAGGAGCTGATAGGTATGATTCTCATATTAAATCCTCAAGAAAAGGTATGTCAATTGTGATGCTTTTAAATGCATCCTGTTTCTTTCATATTGATGGAATTCATATTGATGGAATGTGCATCCATTGACTTGGTTACATGTTTCGTGAATGATGGTTACATGTTTCGTCGATGATGGTTGACTATGTTCTCGTGGATTGTGTCCATGATGCCATGGTGTTGTTCCGTGATGATGCATGTTTCGTCGATGATGGTTGACTATGTTTCCATGGATCGTTGTTCCATGGTGATGGTTATATGTTTCGTTGATGTTATTCATTCCAAGTTATATGTTTCGTTGATGTTATTCATTCCAAGTTATATGTTTCGTTGATGTTATTCATTCCAAGCTATATGTTTCGTTGATGACTATGTTTCCATGGATTGTATCCATGATGCCATGATGTTGTTCCAGTTACATGTTTCGTCGATGATGGTTGACTATGCCGTGGCGTTGTTCCGTGATGATGGTTACATGTTTCGTCGATGATGGTTGACTATGTTTCCATGGATCGTTGTCCCATGGTGATGGCTATATGTTTCGTTGATGTTATTCATTCCAAGCTATATGTTTCGTTGATGATGGTCATTCCAAGCTACATGTTTCATTGATGTTGGTTCACTTGGCTAATCTATATTTGTTGATTGTGTTTCCATGGATTTTATCCAGGGTTCACTTGGCTAATCTATATTTGTTTATTGTGTTTCCATGGATTTTATCCATGATGCCATGGTGTTGTTCCGTGATGATGGTTACATGTTTTGTGAATGATGGTTGACTACGTTTCCATGGATCGTTCCCATGATCCCGTGGTCATTGGATGCACCGTGCCTTGGCTTTGGCTCATCATATTGACTAAGTTTATTTAAGTCTATCAATGTCTTTTGTGGTCGACAATGCAACCATGCAGGTCTTAATGGATATATGGGTGATCTTGTCTTGCCATGAGAGAGGGCAGGGTCAGTGGCAGCTCTTTTCATGATCAGAATGACGGTCTTTATTCTTATGTGACTGATCAATGGTGGTCAAATCTTGGAATTCACTCTATGGCAACTAACAAGAAATTCCGTCGAGCATATTTCTCGAGAGGTCTAAATGGCTATAATGGTGGTCAAGTCTTGGAATTCAATCTATGGCAACTAACAAGAAATTCCGTCGAGCCTATTAGGGGAAGGTTGAGGTCTATGGGGGCCCTTTAAGCTGCCATATTATGTTTTTAAGTACTTTTGCTTAAGGACTCTAAGCATACTTTGACTAGGCCTGACAAGGGGATCTTTATGCATTCATTATTTGAATTTCTATTTTTTCAAATATATATTTGCTTGAGCTAAAATGGGGGTAACTTTTTGGTTTCCCCAAATTCAAAATGGCTGGAAAGCCTTCCCTCCTCTCTTCCCTCCACGTTTAGCTCCCCCCCCACTTTCTCTCTCTACATTCTCTCTCTAAGACGCCCTCGTTTCTCTACCACTCTCTCTCTTCCCCTTTCTCACATTTGGGTGTGCCATGGCTCTGCATCTCTGATTAGTAAGCTTCCATAACCTCTGAACTTCCAAATGCAGATATCTCACACTCTCTCATCCTCCATGCCTCATCTTTTTATCATTTTCTACTCTCTCTCTCTCTCTCTCTCTCTCTCTCTCATGTCTTTCCCCCATTGAAGTGCAGAAAATCCCTCTGTCAACCTCCATAGCTTCAAAGCTTACCATTTTCCATTCTTGCATTGTTTACCATACATATCCCCTACTTCTGTCTGCAATCTACATCTCTCTCTCTCTCTCTCTACTGCATTATGCTGCAAAACCTCAATCTACCATTTTCTATGCCTCTTGCCATCTTCCTTGTCCTTTCTCCTATTACCTAATCAGAAGATCTATGACCTTCTAATATTTTTTACAGCAAAACTTCATTGCACTCTCCTCAGAATACCCTATCCTCACTCTTGCATTGTGTTCTACTAGAAGGTCTTTTTAGCATTGCCTAACCCTAAAGAAAATGCCACTTGAAGATATATCTAACAGAGCCCCAAAGTTCAGGTTACATGTAGATTTGGCTGCTGAGTATGCTACAATCCGCAGCACAAAATCAAGTGGTGTGACCGATGTGCCATTGGGTACTCTTCGATCACTAGGGCGAAAATGTATTGACCTCTGGACGAATGGATTCATATACCCTATTGACCCGCTCACCAATGCTCCACCTCATTTTGTTAATATCACTACATTTCTTAGTTATGTAGGTGATGGAGCTAATGGTCTATTTGGCTACTGTAGGAGGCTTTCTTTTGTTGCAGCTCAGGAATCGCATTCAAGACTGCATTTCCGAGGCTTATGGCTTGAGTTGCAGAAGCAACACAAGAAGGACATTGATAGGCTTGAAGAAGTGGTGAACAACTTGAAAACTCAGAATCAGGAGCTCCAGCAGAACAACTTTTTGCTTAAGCAGGCCTTTGATAATGAACGGGACAAGGTGAATGCAGCCAAACAGGATGCCCTATATTAGAGATTCCACTTTCCCGTGTTCATATTTGCACGCTTCATGCTAGGTTACGCATAATGGACAAATTACTGAAGTTACATATCAATTATGCATGGAATATGGAGCCTGAACATCTTCGCAACGAATGCATCAGTAAGCTGGAAGATGTCCTTTCAAGTGTGGGGCTTCATGGTGGTGCTGTAAAGCTGATTAAGGATACTAAAAAGTCAGGACCGGGTCAGGATAATCCAAACAAAATATGCATGGGTGGGTCCAAAGCAAGACACCTTCTCTCAAATTACGAGGGGTACAATAGTCACACAAAATATGAATTATGGAAGGCCATTTGTGAATGCACCACTTATCGTGGGAATAATGCAGAGCTTGGTCTCAAGCGGGCAAGGCTGTGGGAGTCACTTGACAAAATGATTCAATTGCTAGAAAAGGCTCCACTTGTTGCCGAGGAGATTGCAAACTTGAAGACTGCAATACATACATTTACTCAGCAAATGGTTGATGCATGGGGAGAAACACATATCACCCACTATATGGTATTTACCTTTCTATCTATTTACTGATATTAATCGCCAAATAGTAAAATTCTGATATGATCTTTGTTGCAGCACATTATATTTGCCCACGCACAGTTTTTTCTCGACGAATATGGTCCAATGGCAATTTGGAGCACCCAAGGAATGGAGCGCTCTCATTATCAAGCTAAGGCAGCATACTTTAAGAACGCGCGACATGGTGGAGGTGGTAAGGAAAAAAGTAATGCCTTGCATGAGATGTTTAATTGGTTTTATCGCAGTTTGGGAGGTCGACGCCGACAGAAACCAAGAGGGCAGGTGTCATTACTACGAAGGGTTGTAAAAAATGTCAATCTGCAACGAGCAATTGCATGGCGAGCATCAAGTGCCGTGCATGGGATGCGTGAGTGGTTCGCTGCGCGGAGGCGTATGGGTCGAAAATGGGTTCCATATTAGAAAATTGTAACCTTTTTTAAGTTAGAGCTTTTTTTATTAATGTCGAGATTTTTTTTATTAATAAGTTATTTTTCAAAAACTATATAAACCTGTGAAAGTGAGTTTTAAAATTACATTTTCACGTTCATTCAGTCGTGTAAGTCAATGGATGGCTAGAACTAAGCACACTGCGCGCAAAACTGAGAACCCAAACGTACCGTCTGGTGCACACAACTTAATACACGCAGTAGCCGCGGCACAGGCATTTCAACAAGTGCAAAAACGTATCAAAAAGAAGCATACAAGCATGGACAGAGAGGTAGAGACCAGACAGGAAGATGTACAGCCGGATGTGTTCTCAGGACTGGACAATATTGAGGATGTCTCCAAGCAGCCTGGAGACACCGGCTCATTTAGAGCCACGCGTACACCATTCCCCCGACCTCTCTCAGAGGCTGAGCAGCAGGAGCGTGTGCTGGAAGAGCAACAACGCCAGATTGATGAGGAGGAGCATAGAAGAAGAGAGCAACAGCAAGCCCTATTCCCTCAGCAGCTACAAGAGGAGCTAAGGGTCGCATTTGAGGAAGACCAGGAAGCACTTCTGTGTATTGAGCAAGAGCAGTTTCAACAGGCTGCTGACTTCTATGAAGCAGAGGAAATAAGCCATCGTGAAGAGCAGGATAGGCTCTTAGCACAAACACTACATGAGGAACTTGAGAGGCGTCAGCCCCCGTCTCCACCTAAAAAACAAAGAATAAAGATTCGTGTCAAGAGAAAGAAGGAACGTGCAAACAGGCAGCAAGAGGTGGAGATGGAAGATGAGGATCGACGACAAGTAGAGGAGCAAAGGGAGAGGGAAAGACTGGAGCAGGAGGAGCAAAGGGAGAGGGAAAGACTGGAGCAGGAGGTGCAAAGGGAGAGGGAAAGACGGGAACAAAGAATTCAAGAAGCACGCAGATTAAAACAAGAACAAGAAAAGAAGAAGGCAGAAGCAAGTAAGAGAAGACTAAATCTAGATCCAGCCGAGCAAGAAAGACGAAAAAAATTTAGAAATGATAGACAACCATGGGAAGAGAGGTCGCATCCACCACCACCCCCCGTAGCCAACAAGAAGAGAAGATGGAAACCAGGGACCGTGGCTCTGCGAGAAATCAGAAAGTACCAAAAGAGCACAGACCCCATCATGGCGAAGGCCCCCTTTGCAAGAGTTGTAAAAGAAGTCATCGACAAGTACAGTGACAGGGTCACTCGGGTACAGAGTACGGCACTGGAGGCCCTCCAAGAGGCGTCAGAAACAATTTTGGTCTCTCTGTTTCAAGATTCGGTGCTGTGCCATGCTCACGCCAAAAGGGTGACCCTAAAGCCTGTTGACATGGCACTTGCACTACGTTTACGTCAGGATAAAGCGCTCCATAAGGAAGGCTTTATAGGATAGGATTAATCTTTTAGGCGGCGGCCTTTGTGCCTTTTGTAATCTCGACATTGTAATACATTTTTTTGAATCTACAAGATATTGTTAATGACTCGTTAACCAACGTATTCATTTGTTTCAACTGTTATAAAAGCAGACATTTCATTTCTTGTACTGTTGTTTGAATGAGAGAAACTGTTGATCATGTATTAAGAGCCTTAGTTAAACAGGAACAAAATTTATATTACTGATAAGGTGATTGTGAAACATTATCTTGTTTTACGTGGCATTGTTGTTGGCACTGAACAGAGGATCCTTACATAGTGCAGAAACAAAATTATATTGAATTTATTTTCGGTCCGAAAAAAAGGCTTAAAGCTCAATAAGGCCTTAGAAAAGCTCAGGGACAAAAAAAAAGTTATTTGGTGCTCAAAATCACCTGGTGAAGTCTGGCATTAGATAGAACATTTTTTATAAAAGCAACAGTTTTCTTTTTTTTTATGGTTCTAGGCAGAGTAATCATCAAAATAAAGTGCACACAATGCATTTTTTTGTGAAAAAATGATCAAAAAATGGGCTGTGCGCTACGGCGCGAAATTAAGCCTGCCCTGCATTTTGAAAGGCTGAAATTCGCGCCGTAGCGCACAGCCATTTTTTTTTTAATTTTTTGACTCTATCCAAGAGTATGTGCACTTTTTTGATGAAAAATATGCTTACAAATATCAAAAAACATAAAAAATTTTGATTTTTTAAAAATTGTTCAGATTTTGTACTGCCAGATTTCGGCTGGATGTTAAGTGACATTCAAAGAACAAATATTTGATCATTATCAATGAAATTTCTTACACATTCACATGCCTGCCAAAAGTTTAGAGGGCACAGTGCTGACACATCAAATAAACAAGAGAAATGGTTCAGACTTCTTAGAAACATTACAATTAAAAAAGTATACATTTTGTATTGATTTCGTAGAAAGAAAATTACAAGTTCCTGAGAAGATTTCTGAGAGCTTCTTTAGCTTCGTCACTCTGTGTGGTTTTCTCACCTAGGCTATTAGCTATAATAATAGGATTGGTTACACCTTTGGAGATTGAAGTGGCACAGTGGCTTAGCACGTGGCCGGTGTAGTTGCCTGCAAATGTGTACATGGCTGCCTCCCTGCTAATAAGTATACATTTGTTTGCATTATTTGCTAGCCCATCTTCGGTGAGAACCCCACTTAGAGCTTTACACTTGATGAGCTCTGCTTGTGCCTCCTCAGAGTACTCTAAATGGATTACTCGAATAAATGATGGAGAGAGGCTAGAAAGGTAATGAATCAGGGAGGTGTCTCGTCCATCGGATTGCACACGAACTCCACCTCCACGTGCAGCAAACTTGTCAAAAATATAAGCTTTCTACAAGAGAAAAAAATCAGGTGTTAGTAATAACTCACTTATAAATATGAAGGCACAACTTTGATTTAAACCCACCTCAATGTCATCATCACATTGGCTAATGCGTGGGTTGCATATGTCTATACTGCTTCCACGCTGCTCAACTGATGTATCTACATGCAAGCGCTTATGTGGTTGAAATGCTTCTTGAGGGACACTTTCATACTCTGCTGCTACATTTTCTATAGCAACAAGAGCATTGGAAACAGTTGCCTCAATTGTACGTTCTGTATCATAACCTTGGAATGCTAGCGCTTTGGTAAGATCATGGTCATCAAAATCAATCTGTACACCTGCAGGCTGTTGCTCAAGTGTGTCTTCTTTGCAGAAACCAGACCCAATTGCTAATATGCTTAAGGCCTCATCCTCCCTTAACCCCAAGGATTTACAAATGTCATGAAGGAAAAGAAATTCCTTGTTATCCATGATGATGGGATTCAAAGTGGTTACATCCAACTCAGGGATCTCTTCCACAATTTCATCCCCTTCGAGGTCACGATGAGGCTCTTCATCCTCAGTTGACCCTTGTTGGAGAAGCACCAAGGCCATGGACGCTTCAGCTTCTTCTGAGAAAACCTCTTCCACCTCGCCTTTGGATTCCTTCACAAGAGCTACTTCCTTTTTCACTGCCTTTCCCTTCTTTTTTTCTGTATCCCTGGCTTCTTGCAAAAACAGTGCTAACGTCATATCCCATGAAAGGAAGGTGGTGCCTACATTACCAACCTACAATTCATAAACGGTGTCATCATCTTCGACCCTATAATTGCTAGATGTAAGCCCTTTCAAAAATCGGTTGAGCCTGAATCGGAACGACTTGTCACCATGGTACAGATGCCTGATTAAGTCCACTAGAACCCATTTAGTGGTGGATTCAGGCAATTGCACGACATATTGTGCCACTACATCATTCATGTACTGGACCTGCTCTTGAAAAGCCTCTGCATGAAGGTCTATAGTTTTTTGCATATCGATCACCCCCTCAAAAATGGCGATGTTCTCACTTGCACCTGCTGAGAGCCCAATTTTCTCAAGTTTTGCGCGTAGCGAGTTAGAGCTTGAAGCCATGGCGGGATATTGAAGGGAAATAGAAACTGCAAGATCTTAAGAATGAAATGAGCTTTATAGAGCAAAACCTATTCTTATAAAGCATTCCACTATAAAGTTTAATAAATTTATAGAACATACTTAAAAATTTTAAATTTAACAAAATTAAAATCCAAGTTGCAGTGAAATACAGAGGACATTGGGACTATGGTGCAATCAATAATTTTGTATTCAGAAGTACACCGCTACAAATTATCGCCCAAAATCACTCAAAATGTTACCTAAGTCTGCAACTTAACAGTCTTTCAAGCTAAGGACCCTAGGGGGCTCCAATGACACACAGAGTGTATGTTTCTCTGACCTTTGACGCATGGGTCGATTAGAAACAACAAACTTGAATTGGTTCCTTACATTAAAGGACATGACAATACGATCTCTCAACTGAGCAAAATTCCAATCATCATTAACTACCACTGTATGCTCCTCTCCTGGGTGAACTTCAATATGAAGTTCTACCTCCTCCCTAGCATAGAGATCAGAGTCCAAAGCCTCCCATTCACCATGCGAGCATTTCCACCTTCTAATAGGGTACACCATAGTTAGATTTTGCTTGCCTATCTGATACCTGCATCTTACCATTGACATTACCGCTGAGCACTTTATTACATCGCCCTTATGTTCTGCCACCTTGGTGGTCCAGTCGCCTTTTAGAAATGTATCTAGAGCTTCAAAGGCCCCATCTTTGCTTATCCACATTGTTGGGGTGCGTTGGAACTTGCCTGCTTTGAAAATAGCAATAAACACATGTAAAGGCATGAAAAGAGATACACTTATCCTGTGGGATCCATATGCAGCCTTTAGGCTCGACTGAATGTCATGGAAAATCCTGCGCTGAAAGCTCTCCATTGTAGTGGGGTCTGGAATGGGCCATTCCGGGCTATTTAGTGCAGGAGGAGAAATTGGCTCAAGTGCTCCAAACCTTCCCCTCTGTGGCACAACATATGTTGCAGCAATGAAAAATACTCCTCTATTTGCAAGTTCGGAACTTGTTTCCCCAGCATACATAAGCCTACCTAGATCAACATGACATGCTTCGAAGGTCCCTGTAAAACATTCTAGAGGCTGCCATTCCACACATGTTGAAGGAAAAACATCTGCATACAATAGAATACATTGGAGTTCTTGATATTCACATAGTCTTCATGCAAGCATTTCTCCAAAGCAAAGAAACATTAAACAAGGACTGAAACTTACAGTTAGTTGGGAACCGTGGTGAGTTCTCATCTTCAAGATGTATTTGGCTTGAAGTGTAAACATGTTGCACCTTTGCAAGCCGCTTTCCATCCTTGTTGCAAACTTTGAATTCTAAGATCCTTCCTTTCCAGTGATGGCTTGTGGAAGCCATGTGCCTTCGAGGAACCTTGTGTGCACCCCTCAAACTGGGCTGCATTGTTATCCACATGAACCGCTTAAAAACGGTAGGAATCCAATAACCTTCATCATCCTGTACTGTGGAAATAGCCATGGACTCGATAGTGGATGATGGCCTGCGTACACACTGAAGAGCCATAGATGGCCCAAATGAAAAGAAAGTGAATGTTAAGAATATGGCAAAAAAGCAAATACCTGCTCAGAGACAGAGATAGAGAGAGCTAGCTAAAGCTTCAAAGAAGTTTGCTGCAAATCCATACACACACACAATACACACACACACACACACATGCACACACACACAGAAAGCTAAACCTTCAAAAGAAAGCAAATGAGAGATTGCATTAGGTGCCTGCATGCAGAGAGAGAGAGAGAGAGAGAGAGAGAGAGAGAGAGAGAGTCTGATAACAGAGCTTCCTCTAGAGAGAGAGAGAAGGGCTGATAACAGAGCTTCCTCTGAGTAGCTGGTAGCAAAGAGCTTTCCTCAAAAGAAAGCTAATGAGAGATTGCATTAGGTGCCTGCTTGCACACAGAGAGAGAGAGACCTAGAGATAGAGTCTGATAACAGAGCTTCCTCTAGAGAGAGAAAGAGGCTGATAACAGAGCTTTCTCTGAGTAGGTGGTAGCAAAGAGCTTTCCTCAAGTTGGGGATGAAGATAGGGCTGCAAGTGAGGGTGTAGTGAGTGGTAGATGGGGAAAGTGGGTTAGTCTAAAAGGGAGGAGAGAGAAACACGCCCCTACTTTTGGAGGGAAGAGGGAAGTGAGGGGGGGTAACTTTTTGAAACTTTTCCTTTAAAAAAATATTTAAAAAAAAGATATTGAAGATTTTCTTTGCTGGCAGATCTGAAAAAGGCAAGATTCCACCTTTGACCACAAGATTTAGGGTCTTAATCAACCCAACGTTTTTGTACACATGTATTTTTCCTATTGGCCTTCACACTAATCATCTCCTTAATCTCATGGCAGCTTAAAGGGCCCCCATAGACCTCAACCTTCCCCTAATTGCGGCATATTTCCCGAGAGGTTTGATTTCTCGTCCTATCAACTTATGAGGTTTATGTTCACATCATGTCATCCATCTTCACATGTCAGAGGTTTGATTTCTCGTCCTATCAACTTATGAGGTTTATGTTCACATCATGTCATCCTGGCTACATGCTGCCTGCGGATGTCAAAGGTTTGATTTCTCGTTCCGTCATCTTATGAGGTTTACTATCCTAATTGTGAATGTCCCGTTAGCTTATGAGGTTTATGTTCATGTTATGTCATCCTGACTACATGTCAAAGGTTTGATTTCTTGTCCCGTCATCTTACGAGGTTGGTTTACGTTCACGTCATGTCATCCTAACTTCATGTCAGAGGTTTGATTTCTCTTCCCGTCAGAGGTTTGATTTCTTGTCCTATCAACTTATGAGGTTTATGTTCACATCATGTCATCCTGGCTACATGCTGCCTGTAGATGTCAAAGGTTTGATTTCTCGTTCCGTCATCTTATGAGGTTTACTATCTTGATTGTGAATGACACACGTTTTATTTCTCGGCCATCATCTTATGAGGTTTACTTGCAAGTACGTCATGTCAGAGGTTCATTTTTTCATCATGTCTGGTCATCCTACCTATGGACGTCAAAGGTTTGATTTCTTGTCCTATCATCTTATGAGGTTTGATTTCTTGTCCTATCATCTTATGAGGTTTACTTTCATATCATGTCATCTTGGAGGTTTGATCCAAGTTATAGTTGTCTCATTATCTTGACTCATAATATTGGAGGTTTGATCTTATGTCATAGATTTTTCCCATGTCAAAGATATGATTCTAGCTTTCCATGATATCCTTACTAACTAGAATGAGTGTCATTTTCTATTTTAGTGTTTATTGACAGGTCAATCTTCCAAGTCAACTTCTCCAAGTAACCAGATTCTCTTACGAAATTTAGTTCATTTAACATTGATTGGATGATCTTCCACAAGTTGACATTGCCATGCATGTCCTTGCGGATGGACTATACTCCTAAGCAACCATATAATAGATACCTTTATGTCTATTTCTTTGTGTACATCTTTTCGTGTACATCTCATATTTCTATAACAAAATTATGGTTTTCCATTTGTTATGGAGACTTCTTCCATATTACAAGGTTTATGGATCAGGATTGTATTTGGATATTGTTGAGCTTCAATATAGAGAAGAGACTACAAAAATATTATTTGGCATCGTCACGAAGATAGACTCGCACTCAACCTACATGAATGGATCAAGACAACATGAAGATGGATGACGATAACTCCTTCAAAGCCTTCATGGCTATTGTATATATGGGAGTGATGTAGCTCCTTCATGGATATTGTGTATATGGGAGTGATGTAGCTCCTTCGCAGCCTTCATGGCTATTGTATATATGGGAGTGATGTAGCTCCTTTGAATAATAATTTGTAACTATAAAATAATTTAATATAGCGGTAGGTGTATATAGAGCTGTGGGTTTTTCCCTTGAGCCCCCAAGGGTTTTTTCATCCACAGTTAGAGACCCTTCTTTGAGTGGGGGTGTTGGCTATATATAGAATGTCTCTATATATATAGCCCTAGGATCTCCTCTATATATACTCATCTATTGTGTGTATTCCACACACTTTGGGGTTTCAGTCTCTATGTCTCATCTCTCTCTTCCTCTCACCTCTCGTCTTCTCAACATTGGCAACTCATGTGCAAGACCTACAATGAATTTGGAGCAAGTATGATGCATTTGAGTGATTAAAAAATTACTGTTTTTGAAGCTCTCACAAAACAGAGAAAAAGAGTCACTTGGTGGATGAAATTAGAGCAAGTTTTTTGGCAAAAATCAGTCAATTGATGGGTTGTACACATGCCTTGAGTGTTAGGCAACTATACATGGTCTCAATTGACACTACAATCAGCCCAAATCCCCTCAGGAGCAGGCGGTGCAGATCATACAGAGAAAACAGAGTATTCTTCTCAAACTTTTGATAAGTGAAGACCAAATTCCACTTGTGTGGTTGATTAAATCCAAATTTTGCTTAGAAATTAGGTAATACACAAACCCAAGGAGGTTGCTACATGATTGGTTGGAGTAATTATGAAATATGGAGCTGGAAATGAGCTGATTAAACAGGCTGTCTACTGGGATTAATGAAATAGAGTGTGATTAATCAGCTAATTACTCTCTCATCTTAAAAAATTGGTCTAATTCCTTCTACATGGAGTTAGTGGACATCATTACTAAGCTAATGAATGCTTGGTCTCTCAATTTGGACAAGCATTGAAGAAATTAGAGCAATTCTACTACTGGTCTTACTGGTTTTTCTGGTTTTTCTCAAAACAGAGAAGGGGGTTTGACAAAATTGATATGTACGCACCTTGGTTTGTGTTGATATGCTACATTGAGCTTGTTTAGGTGTCAATGCAAGTTGTCCACACTTGATTGAACCACTACATTGCAATTCGAAGCCTTGGAAAGCGTGCCAAAATAGGGTACCTTGGACTATGTATGCCAGTTTATTTTGGATGCAATCAGTTTGATTTTGTACATCAAAAGTGAAGTTTGTTGACTACTTTGGAGTATCTGGAACACTTATTAGAGTGTGGTTGAGCTGAGGAAGGCTCTTTTACAGATTTGGACGTGTGCGGAAGGTGCATTTGCATTGAGCAAATATGTCAGACAACCCAGTACAAATTGTGGGTGAAAAGTTGGATAGGAAGAAGAACTTCTAGGCATGGAAGTATAGGATCAAAAGCTTTCTGAAGGGAGAAGTTTTTTGGAATCTTATTACAGGTGAGGAGCCAGAGCCGAAACTACCCCGACAACCTACACAACAAACAGGTTATAGCTCATAAGTAATGGTCAGAAAGAGCATACAAAGTTTTGCATTATCTGTCTATATGTATCTCGGATTGTATACTCATACATATACATGATGCTGAGAATCCCAAGGATGCATGGGACACATTGGTAAAGTGGTTTGATACAGACACTAGTGCTCGTTCGCAAGTCTCAGTTGACAACAAATTCATAATGTGAAACAGAAAGGAAGGAGCATCCATGATTATGTACAAGAGATAAAGAAGTATGCAGATGCATTGGCAACAATCAATGCCCCCATGCTGCCTACTGATGATTTGGTAGACATTACCTTGCGTGGTCTTGGCAAGGAGTATAAGTCTTTTGATACATCCATCTCGGTTCAGAGTATAGGTTTACTAGATTTTGATGAGTTGGTTTCACTCTTGCTTGTTGAGGAAATCAAACTCAGTGTGACTCCTTTCATGATGCATCTACTAGCCATGATGATAATGGCAAAAATCAGGCTTTCTATTCACAAAGGGGTTTTAGAGGCAGGGGGAGATTTGCATCACGTGGCCATGGTAATGGTTGTGGATGGCAGGATAGGTCACCACCACAACAGAATTTTCAGCCTACATATGGTGCTAGAGGTAATCGTGGATATACACCTCATAGAGGCAGAGGTAATCCTCGTGGTAGAGGATGTTGGCAAGGTCAACAAACATATATGCAAAATGTGGAATGCCATTACTGTGGGAAATTTAGTCATATGGCACATGATTGTTTTCGCAAACAAAATGATTTGAAAGGGGGTAGAGCACAACATGGTGGAAATTACGCAAGTGGTGGAAATTACTTGTTTGCCATGAAACATGTGGATCTATGATGTCGAATGGTGAAAGTGATGACACTTGGTATATGGACTCTAGAGCATCAAACCATATGACTTGTCATGGCGAATAGCTTGAGCATATGAAGCCTATGGATGTGAGGCTATGTGGAGACAGGAGATGATACCCAACATACTATCACACATGTTGGAAGTGTACCATTGGTTATGCACAATGGTGAAACAAAGTCTATGGGCAGATGTCTTGTATGTGCCTTCTATTACAAAAAGTTTGGCCTCAGTTGGTCAAATGGTGAAACAGGGTTTACAGGTTCGTTTCAACGAGCATGGTTGCTTCGTTGAGGATTTCAAAAATGGATGTAGAGTCATTGCCAAAGGCAAGAAAGAAGCCAGGTTATTTAAGTTGGATGCTGGGATTCTTGAGTTGTTGAAATCAGCCAGGTTCTCTAAAAGCCGAAATGTGGTACAAGACATTGACATGTGGCATAAGAGGATTGGACATGTGAACATACAAAGGTTAAAATACATGCAGACAAGAGGCATTGTTAGTGGGCTGCCTAGATTCAAGTATGATGGGAATATGCATGTTTGTGATGCCTATCAGTTTGGAAAGCAGGCAAGGTTGCCATTTTCTAGAGAAGGCAACATGAGTAGCAAGCCACTTGAAATAGTTCATAGCGATGGGAATATGCATGTTTGTGATGCCTGTCAGTTTGGAAAGCAGGCAAGGTTGCCGTTTCCTAGAGAAGGCAAAATGAGTAGCAAGCCACTTGAAATAGTTCATAGCAATGTATGGGGTTCTGCACAAAACCCATCAATTAAAGGTAGCTTTTATTATGTGACATTCATTGATGATTTCAGTAGAATGACTTGGATTTACTTTCTCAGAGAGAAAAGTGAAGTGTTGGGAAAGTTTATGGACTTCAAAGCTTTTGCGCAGAGAAGTGTTGAGATATCGAGCTCTAGTGAGGCGGTGGACACTGATGACCCGCCTGGGGGATAGGCCCCACACTTACACCACTGGCATGGTTGGTGAAATCTTGGGTGATATGCGGCCAGTGGGATGACAGGCTGTGTGACAGCCACTCTAGAGACTGGCATAGTTATAGCGCCAGCTCATTTAGTCGGGTTCACACTATAGAGAACCCGTGTATGTATTTGGTTGAGTACCTTTCATATTGTGTGTACTCTTATTCTTGTATATGGTGTGTTGAGTGTTGAGTAGAGAAGAAGAAGATTTTCAGCCTCTCACCTTGTGTGTTCTCTATTAGGGTTTTGTGAGTGTGTGTGTGTGCTTGCAAGAGCTCAAGCTCTCTTCCCCCCTGCATCTTTTCATGGTATCAGAGCCTGGTTCGTGCTAAGGGCTGAGCTGCAAGCAAGAGAACCACAGGAAGCGGTACGAGGGTAAGAGCTGCAACTACTCTTCCCTATTGTGTTGGTGACTACACCCTTTGTCGGGAGCTCTACGGGAGGCACCGGCAAACGATCTCCGATTGAGGAGCTTTCTTCGCGGGAGTGAAGCTATAGGGCAACTATACAGTCCTACGGACTGGTCCTACGGACTGAAATTTTCAGGCCGAAAACGCGTTTCGGGCGCGTCTGGATCTCCGTTTTTCAGAAAGCAGGCGATTTCGAGCACTGCGGGTAAGTCATCGATTCTCTGCAGAACTCTGTTTTACGAACTGCAGGAAGACAGATTGACTGTGCAGACACTGTGGGTGCTGCAAAGAGGTCTACAGTTGCCATTGGGTGTATGTATGTGCATTGAGGTCACTGGTTGTGACATTTGAGTGGATAGCAGTACCGCTGTGCAGAAAATACAGTTTGTGCAGGAAAAACCAGAGTGCAGTTTCTGGTGAAATTTTGTGTTTTTCAAGATGTCTAATGATGGCATAACACAGATTGTGGCTGAGAAGCTGGATAAGAATAACTTCCATGCTTGGAGGTTCAGGTTGACGAATTTCCTGATGGGAAAAGGCTATTGGGACTACATTGAAGGTGAGCATGAAGAGGCACCGGAGATACCGGATATAAATCCGACTGCTGCAGATGTGAAAGAGTTTAAAGACTGGAACCAAGGAGCCAGGAAGGTTATGTATTGGCTTTCCATTAGTATACAGGACACCATGATTGGGCACATTCAAGATGCCAAGTCCCCCAAGGAGGCGTGGGACACCTTGGTAAAGCTGTATGAAACAAATACCAAGGCACGTAAGATACAGTTGAAGAATGAACTTCATACTGTGGAGAAAAAGAGCATGTCTGTGAATGACTATGCGTTGAAGATAAAGGGTATTGTGGAATCCCTTGCATCTATTGGTGTGTCAGTAGATGATGATGACAAGGTGGAAGTCTGTCTACGTGGTCTCGGGCCACAATACAAGGCGTTCAAGACGTCTATCCAGACTCGGGAAAACATTCCCAACTTTACAGATTTGGTGTCTATGCTGATTATCGAAGAGAAGAGCTTGGGTGAAGACCAACAGTCTTCACAAAGCAAAAACAGTTCAGAGCAACAGGCCTTCTACACGAGTTCAGGAAGAGGACGAGGTAGAGGAGGCCGTGGACGCGGTCAAGGAGGTGGCCGAACAGGTAATCAGAATTATGGTCAGCAGCAGCAGCAGCAGCAACAACAGTCCCAAAATCAACAACAACAACACGCAGGTGGAAGAGGCAAATTCAGAGGCAGGGGGAGCCAAAGAGGCCGTGGAAATTGGCAAAGGCAATATAATGATGCACGTGAATGCTACTATTGTGGTAAGCCAGGACATGTGCAGTCAGAATGTTATAAGAAGCAGGCTGACATGCAAAATGGGAAAGTACAGCAAAACAACTATGCATCCTCAAGCAGAAATAATGAGGACAATGAAAGGTTGTTTGTTATGCAGCATGTTGTGAATGCCATGTCTGAAAATGCTGATGCAGCACAAAAAGATAATGTATGGTATGTGGATTCAGGCGCTTCGAACCACATGACGAGTCATGGGGAGTGGTTCAAGGAGATGAAGAACCCGGAAAGACCAGGTTTTGTGGAAACAGGGGATGACACTGCTCATCCAATTGCCCACGTTGGAGATGTGCCATTATCTATGCAGGATGGCAAAGTGAAGTACCTTGCAGATGTACTTCATGTACCGAACATAACAAAGAATCTGGTTTCAGTTGGCCAGATGATTGAGCAGGGGTTGCAGGTTCGGTTTAACCCTGATGGGTGTTATGTTGAAGATTTCAAAGACAAGTGCAGGTTGGTTGCAAAAGGCAACAGAGTGGGCAGAATGTTTACGTTGGATGTAGACATGCCTGAAATGAGTGCTGCGATGTTTGCAAATGGTTCAGGAGTTGTTGCAGACACAGACATATGGCATAAAAGAATTGGACATGTAAATGTGCAGAGATTGAAGTCTATGCAGACAAAAGGAATTGTGACAGGGCTGCCAAAATTTAAAGTGGAAGGTATGCAGAAAATATGTGAAGCATGCCAATTTGGGAAGCAAACAAAGCATGTGTTTCCACGTAATAGATATGTGAGCAGAAATGCACTAGATGTTGTGCATTCAGATGTATGGGGTCCTACAAAGACCGTGTCTATGGGAGGCTGCAGGTACTATGTCACTTTCATTGATGACCACACAAGGAAAGTGTGGGTATATTTCATGAAGGAGAAGAGTGAGGTTTTCACTCACTTTCAGAATTTCAGAGTTTTGGTTGAAAAGCAAACAGGAAAATATGTCAAGTGCCTAAGGTCAGATGGAGGGGGAGAATACTTCTCCAATGAGTTCTCTGAATTTCTGAAGAAGAATGGAATTCGGAGACAGTATACATGCAGATACACTCCGCAGCAAAATGGAGTTGCTGAGCGGAAAAACAGGCACATTGCTGAGATTGCGCGGGCATTAATGGAAGAGAAAAATATGCCGCATTGCTATTGGGCTGAGGCTGTTTCTACAGCAGTATACATCATGAACAGGACTCCAACTGCAGCCATACATGATGTAACTCCAGAGGAGAGGTTTACAGGCAGAAAACCAGATTTGTCTCATCTGAAAGTTTTTGGATGCATTGCATATGTGCATGTGCCAGATGAGCTGAGAACTAAGCTGGATCCGAAAGCTGAAAAATGTGTGTTTATTGGATATTCCCTTGAGCAAAAGGGATACAGGTGTTATAACCCTGCTACACGTGAGTTGAGGGTAAGCAGGGATGTTGTCTTTGATGAGATGAGCAGCTGGTATGCTGCTGAAAAAGAAGCTGTTGGGGCTGATGTGAGTGGAAGTGTGGTTGCACAGAATGCAGGTCAGCAATCACAGTCTTTGAGTGGACCAGGAGAGTCCTCATCTAGTGGGTCTGTTGATAGACCATGGAGTGGCAGGCTGCGTCATAATACCAGCCCTGCAAATGTGATTACTACATCACGAAAAGGAAAAGAGAAAGTGGTTGAGCCCCTTGGTATGCCTGACATTTCTGCAGGGCATTCTCATGTTGATGGAGAGTCTAGTGGCTCAGATATGAGCCTTGATGAGGAGCTTGGAATCCCAGCTATGAGAACACCTGGTGTAAAGAAGGCTATGGAAGCCATGAATGAAAAGCTGCGAAGATCAGGGAGAGTGAAGAACCCTGTGCAGAGATTTACATATGATGGTTATGTGGCACATCACTATGCATATATGGCAAAGGTTGTGCAGGTTGTTGAGCCCACATGCATTGATGAGGCTGTTGGAAATGTGTGTTGGGAGAAAGCTATGGATGAGGAGATGGATGCACTATATGGAAATGAAACTTGGGATTTAGTGCAATTGCCTGAAGGCAAGAAAGCCATTGGATGCAAGTGGGGGTACAAAGTCAAACATAACAGTGATGGAAGCATAAACAGGTACAAGGCTAGATTGGTAGCCAAAGGATATGCGCAGACATATGGCATTGATTATGAAGAAACTTTCAGCCCAGTTGCCAAGATGGCAACGGTGAGAGTTGTGATAGCAGTGGCTGCGTCAAAGCAATGGTCTTTACATCAGATGGATGTAAAGAATGCATTCTTGCATGGGGATTTGCAAGAAGAGGTGTATATGTTGCAGCCACCTGGTTATGAGGATGTGGGTCACCCCGAGCATGTTTGCAGGTTGAAGAAAGCCTTGTATGGCTTAAAGCAAGCACCAAGAGCATGGTCTGACAAGATTTCTGAATATCTTGTCACTATTGGCTTTCATGTAGCCAATGCAGATTTCTCATTGTACGTGAGACATGGTGATAGAGGAGTTGTGCTTGTTGTCATCTATGTAGATGACTTGATCATTACGGGGGACCATGATGCAGAGATCTTTGATGTAAAGATTCTGCTAAGACAGAAGTTTGAGATGAAGGATCTGGGGGAGCTCAGATATTTCTTGGGCATTGAGGTGATTAAGTCACCACATGGTATTGGATTACTGCAGAGACAGTATGGCTTGGACATGTTGTCCAAGTATGGTATGACAGGCTGTAAGCCTATTTCTGTGCCATTGGATCAGAATGGCAAGTTGAGTGCAGATTCAGGAGAGATCTTGGAGGATCCTACTATGTACAGGAGCATAGTAGGAAGTTTGATCTACATGACGATCACCAGACCAGATTTGAGCTATGCTGTTGGGTTGGTGAGTCAGTTTATGCAGGTTCCACGGAAACCGCATTTGGATGCAGTGAGACGCATACTGAGGTATGTGAGGTCTACTTTGCATTGTGGACTATTCTATGAGACTGGGACAGAGATATGTGTACATGGGTACACAGATGCTGATTGGGCTGGTAGTATCTCAGATAGAAGATCTACCAGCGGATTCATGTTTTCTTTGGGGAGTGCTGCTGTGACTTGGAGCAGCAAGAAGCAGCCTACGGTTGCTCTATCGAGTACAGAGGCCGAGTACAGAGGAGCTGCTATGGCAGCATGTGAGGTAGCTTGGTTGAGGAAGCTACTTGCAGATTTGGGTCTATCTGTGGATAGACAAGTTGTCATTTTCTGTGACAACATTAGCAGTATACAGTTGGCCAGGAACCCAGTCTTTCATGCTCGTACGAAGCACATAGAGGTCCACTACCACTTCGTCAGAGAGAAGGTCTTGGCAGGAGAGCTCGACCTTGTTTATGTCAGCACAGAGGATCAGGTAGCTGACATCTTCACCAAAGCATTGGGTACAGAGAAGCTCCGCAGATTCAGGGCTTCGCTTGGTGTACATGAGATGGAGTTGAGCTCGAGGGGGAGTGTTGAGATATCGAGCTCTAGTGAGGCGGTGGACACTGATGACCCGCCTGGGGGATAGGCCCCACACTTACACCACTGGCATGGTTGGTGAAATCTTGGGTGATATGCGGCCAGTGGGATGACAGGCTGTGTGACAGCCACTCTAGAGACTGGCATAGTTATAGCGCCAGCTCATTTAGTCGGGTTCACACTATAGAGAACCCGTGTATGTATTTGGTTGAGTACCTTTCATATTGTGTGTACTCTTATTCTTGTATATGGTGTGTTGAGTGTTGAGTAGAGAAGAAGAAGATTTTCAGCCTCTCACCTTGTGTGTTCTCTATTAGGGTTTTGTGAGTGTGTGTGTGTGCTTGCAAGAGCTCAAGCTCTCTTCCCCCCTGCATCTTTTCAAGAAGTAATATGGCTCTTGGATAAAATGTTTGAGGACAGATGGAGGTGGTGAATACACCTCACATTCTTTTGAGCATTTCTTGAGAAAGCATGGCATAAGAAGGCAGTTAACTTGCAGGTATACACCTCAGCAAAATGGTGTTGCTGAGAGGAAGAATAGAGTCATTTGTGATGTGGCCAGGGCGATGCTCAATGAAAAGAGCATGCCATATTATTATTGGTCAGAAGCATGTGCCACCGCGGTGTATGTACTTAATAAGACACCCACAGCAGCCATACATGGAAGTACGCCAGAGATGCGACTTACAGATTTTAGGGCAGACATTGGACACCTCAAAGTGTTTGGGTGCATAGCTTATGTACATGTGCCTCACGAGAGAAGGAGGAAGTTGGATCCTAAGGCAGAAAAGTGTGTGTTTGTTGGATATGCACAGGATCGCAAGGCATATAAATGTTACAATCCACAAACTAGGCAAGTGCTTATCTCACGAGATGTGGTGTTTGATGAACTTGCTAGTTGGTACAAAGCAAAGGATGAGGGTGTCATTGATTATAAGAGCATCTTGATATAATGGTTTCGATGGCACTAGATGTAAAGAATGTAAATGGTCACATGTATGTTGGAAAAAAATGAAGGTTATGTTATGCCTACATGTGATTGGTTCAAAGGATTTGGAGAAAGGAGTCAGTGAATAAAGGGACAAGCACTTGATACGCAATTATGTGCAATCATCAGGATGAATTCAAGGATGTATTGAGGTGATTCGACACATGTATATGTCATGGAAAATGGAAATGTCCAGTACTCCTTGGGAAATTTTGTGTGCAAATTTCCTTGTTAAATTTGGTACCTACTCTCACAGCTAGAAGTCTCGTACTTTCCCAGCTATACCGCACACGTCACGACAGATCTTTGGTGAGCCCGACGTGAAACTGCTGGGGTGAGAGTGTGGTGAAATATATAGGGAAGCTATGGCTGAGAATTCTGAGGGTCAGGGGGTTCATTTTGACCCCGGAGCTATGCAGATGTTTCAGATGTTTACCATGTACATGCAACAGCAACAAGCTGCTGAGAGGGGACAAATTTCCACGACCAAAGCATTACAATCAATTGTGAAAAAGGTGGATCAATTTGATGGGAAGGACATTACAAAGTACCTGCGCAATTATATAAAGGAGATGGAGCTAAACAGGGTGACTGAGGAGGATATGGTTCGAAGTTTCGAGCTGGTATGTGTTCCTGAAATAAGAGAGCGCATAAGAGGATTGCAGACAGCACATGGTGGCAGAAATTGGGAAGAGTTCAAGCTTGCTTTAAAGGATGAATATTTTATGGAGGATTCTGAGCGAGTGACCAAACGAACTTTCTTGGAATGGGTCACAAAATCTAAAATGGGAATTTCTGCCACAGAATTGCTAAGAGAGTTTGAGAAGCGCTATGCCCAGCTGTCAAGGATAGAGCGTGCAACTTTGGATAGAGAAAAAACAGAGCTCTTCTTACAAGTAGCTGGGAAAGATCTCTAGGAGAAATTGGAAATCCTCCTTGAGGATAAGGATACAGAGCAGGGATTAAAGAGTGATTGGAATGATGTTGAGGATGCAGTTACTATGTTAGCAAAGTGGCAGCGGAGGAGGGATAAAATGGTGATGGGCTCTGCAACCCCCATAGCTACTGTTACCCCTGAGAATCTACCCAAACCAGCTGCTACAATTCCAAAGGTAGATGGGCCGATGGATGAGCTTATCAAGGGTATGCGTGACTTAAAATTGAAGATGTCCAGGATTGAAGAAAAAGGTTTACCATTGGGGCAGGCTTCTATGCAAAGGCCTCAAAGCAAAGAAGGGTTTACATATAGATGCATATGGTGTGATGACCCAGAACATGCAAAGAAGGATTGTGCTAGCTATAAAGAAGCTCTTAAAAATCAACTTGTGTTTTTCAAAGATGGGAAAATCCATCTTACAGAGACTGGTCTTCCATTGAGCACAAACTTTGGGAAAGGAGGGATGAAAAAGTTGGTAGAGGATATGGCTGTGCTAGTCATGCCATTTCTATGGTTGAGGCAGCAACCTATGGATTAAAGGTTGGTCAATTAAAGCAGGGATTTGAGAATGATGAGGATTATGAGAATGAGGATTTTTGGCCATCAACAATGGAATTAATTGCGTCAAAGAAAGTGTCAAAGCAAGCTTTGCATGAGGCAGGTGATTGTATACGTCTTGAGACTGAGGTAGAGGAGAAGCGTAAAAGGGAAAATGAGGAAGGAGGGCCATCAAAAAGAGTTACACGTGGAAGTGAAAAGAAGGATCCTGGGCCATCACATATGCCTCCACAGCATAGCAGACCTCCACAGGATGTTTCAATGGAAGAAGTGCCAGCAAAAATGAAGGAGAAGGGTAAAGGGAAAAGTCCACTCTACAAGCTTCAATCTGATATTGAAGCTGCAACAGATCTCAAAAAGGTGCTTGAAGAGAGGATTCTAAACAGCAGGGTGGAATTCACACTAGGGGAAGTCTTGGGGATTGCAAAGAAAGAATTTCATGATGAGATAATTGATATTATACGAAGGAAAAGGCAGTCCATAATTGAATCTATTCCATCACAAGGGGAGGCAAGCACTTCCACCAAGACTCATGGAGTACACGTACAGAAAAAGGAAGAGAGAGAAAATGTGGTGG
This sequence comes from Cibotium barometz, assembly GCF_041138505.1. Classification (NCBI taxonomy): domain Eukaryota; kingdom Viridiplantae; phylum Streptophyta; class Polypodiopsida; order Cyatheales; family Cibotiaceae; genus Cibotium; species Cibotium barometz. The sequence goes on along the minus strand of NC_141095.1, from coordinate 8,433,467 downwards.
AATGTAATCACTCTGCTCATGGGGCACGACAAGTGCGCTTTGTGGAAGAAGATGATGAAAAAGAAGTTCTTACAAAGAGTCATTACTCCAGGAGCCATTGGGCAAGAGCAACCACCACTGAAACCCTTGTCAAGATAGGTGATTTGGAAGAGCCATATGTCGCTCTAATTGATCATGGGTCTGAAATAAATCTTATGGCTAAAAATCTCTACAACAAATGTAAGTTGCCAATGGATGTGGATCATGGGTGGATGATTAAGGCAGCTAATAACTCATCTGGAGAGCTTTATGCAGCATGTCCAAATGTAAGGGTAACTATAGGGGATGTGAAAGATGATCAGAACTTCTTTGTTCAAGAGATGTCATCGTATTCCCTCATTCTTGGGCAACCCTACATTACAGCTGTAAGGATGGAAACAAAGGTTTTGGATGACAGTTCAGCATATGCAAGAATAAGGAGTAAAGATGGCAAAAAAGCTATTCAGTTTTTGACAGTTTGTATTAACCATGAAAGGAATCGTGAGTCTCTTCGGGCACAGTCACTTCCAAAGATAAATAGAGAATTCATGAATTACAGGGAGATGAGGGATTTTGGCCAGGTGCCATTGTAAAGCGGGATTCCAATGGTACAAGGAAAAATGAGTTCTCGCAGGACTCAATCAATGTAAATAGTTTTTCAGCAAATTTTCAGGGATTTTCGAGCTATGGGTCACTGGTTTTTGTAAAAAGCAAGGATTTGAAGCGTGGCATACGAAAACATATACAAAATGAACAAAAAAGTTTTGAGCAGTGTGGTCTTTTGGGGAAGAATGAGTTTATTTTAGGGGTGCTTGATGAGGTGTCATTTGTAGATACTATGGATGTGCTTTTTGATATGGGAAGAGCATGCTTACAGGGTGGAAATGAAATGATAGAGGTGTCATCTGTGGAGATGTATGATATAATCCAGGAATTTGAGGGGGTGGAATGTAAAAACATGAATTGCGAGATGGATGCTCATGTTGATACAAAGTACAAAACGGTTGCAAAGAAGGTGAAACCAGTTGCCTTGCCCCTGCCACCAGGAAGCAAGGAGAAGATAGATGAAGCTTCTATGCAACCAAATCTTAGAGATCCGAAGAAAATTGGGCATAAATTTACTCAAGAAACTCTAAAAGAGCTGAAGATTGGTGAAAAGGATTTTTTGTTGCCAGTTGAAAGGAAATGCTTTGAGGAGATGCTTGTAAAACATGGGAAAGCCTTTGCTTTTCAGCCACATGAGATAGGCTGTATTGATCCATGTGTAACAGCACCAATGGTAATCTTTACTGTTTCACATGTGCCCTGGAACCTGCGGCCAATTCCAGTACCAAAGGCTCTCTTGCCAAAGTTGATGGAATTACTAAAAGAAAAGATCAGGATGGGAATCTTGGAGCCATCATGTGCCCCATATTCCAACAGATGGTTTACTGTACCAAAGAAAAATGGGACATTGCGCTTTATTCAAGACATGCAACCTGTAAACAAAGTCACAATCAGGAATGTGGGAGCAGGTCCAATTGTGGATGAGTTTACAGAGGCATTTGCAGGGAAAGCTATATACTCTATGGGTGATCTGTATTCGGGATATGATCAGTTCCAGCTGGATATACAAAGCAGGGACTTGACCACAATGAGAACTCCTTTGGGATTAGTAAGGATGTGTACCTTACCATAGGGAGCCACCAACTCAGTGGCACATATGATGAATGGAATGAATAAAGTCTTACGAGACTTCATACCACAAAAAACTATGCCATTTTTGGATGATGTGCCAATAAAGGGCTGTGATGAGAAAGACAAAGATGGGGATTTGGATTCAAAGGGGTGCCGCAAGTTTGTGGCAAATCATATAAAGGATTGTGACATGATTCTATCCAGGCTTGAAGAAGTGAATCTTACTTTATCTGGGCTGAAATCAGTATTTGGAGTTGGTGAAGTGCTAATAGTGGGACATCTTTGTAGTACTAGTGGACGCCGACCTTGTCCAGCCAAGATAGATGCAATACAAAGAATGAAAGAGACATGCATTAATGTTACAGAGCTGAGGAGATTTCTTGGAGCATGTGTCTTTTATGTTATTTGGATCCCACATTATGCACATGTAGCAGATCCTCTTTATCAACTTTTGAGGAAAAATCAAAAATTTCTGTGGAGTGCAGTACATATTAAAGCTATGCGGAAGCTGAAATGTTTGCTCCAATCATCACCCACTCTGAGAAAGGCAGATTATGAGTGTGGCAGGCCTGTGATTGTTACAGTTGATACTAGTCCTACTGGGATAGGATGGGCAGTAGGACAAGATGATGAGGATGAGCATAGGTATGTAATTAGATTTGGAGCAAAGGTATTAAGCTTTCGGCAACGAAAGTATCCACAGATCAAGAGAGAGTTATGGGGAATAGTCACTGCTCTAAAATGTGAAAAAGAATATCTTATTGGGACATCTGTACTTGTGGAAACTGATTGCTTGCCACTTCTTGGGATGATAGCAAGTTGTACCACTCCAGAATTTGCTATGCTTAGGTGGATTGCTTATATCAAGTCACTAAATCCTGAGTTTGAGCATATTGCGGGAAAAGATAATCCAGTTGCAGATATGCTATCAAGAGCCAGGTATGAAGATGAGAAAGAGATGATTAGTGACATTGATGATGTGGGTACAAAGTTCTATACTACAGCATATGCAAAGGGGGACCATACTTGCCTATCAAATGCACTTGAGTCTTTTATTGAGGAAATATATGAAGGAGATTGGTTGCTTATTGGTCAATATTTGAGTACTCTGACAAGGCAAGAAAATTGGTCTGACTCAGAATTTAAGAGAATCCGCAGAAAAGCATATGGTTATTTCCTAAAGGATGGTTATCTCTGGAAGCATCCTAAGCAGAGGAATGCTATGCCACAGAGAGTCATATGTGATAAAGAGACTCAAGGAAAGCTTGTGAAAGAATTCCATGAGAGTCTCTGGGCTGGACATAGAAGAGTGTGGGCCACCTTTACCAAAATAAAGGAAAAATATTGGTGGAAAGGAATGTACAAGGATATTTCTCAATATGTGGAAACATGCATGGTATGCCAAATGTACTCAAATGTGCAGCATCGTGATGGCTTGCAACCAACCTACCCACCTGCCATGCATTATAAGTGGGTAGTGGATCTAGTTACAATGCCTTTGGGAATTTGGCAGATGCGGTATATAGCACTTGCAAGAGAAGATTTGACAAATCAGGTAGAAGGGCGTGCTATTAGAACAAAGAGTATGGAAACAGTATGTAAATTTCTCTTGGAAGATGTGATCTGCCGGTATGGTTGTGTTGGGAAAATAACAGCTGATAGGGGTGAGCTAGATGTTGAAGAAGCAAAGGAATTCTTCTCTAGAATTGGTATCAAACTGTCCCTAACATGTGCTTACAATCCTGAGGGCAATGGAAAAAGTGAGCAAGGTCATCCTCCAATCATTAAAGCTTTGGCTAAGGCATGCAGAGAAAGAATGCGAGAGTGGCCAAAGCTGTTACCATATGCCTTGTGGGCTGACCGTACAACTCATAGCTCAGTGACAGGATACATGCCTGCAGAATTAATGTATGGTCAGAAGCCAATGATGCCAATTGAAGAAGTAGTTCTAACTTGGAATGTATTGCCCTGGGTGGAAGGATTAAGCAGAGATGATCTCCTTGCATTGCGAATAAGACAGTTGGAGAGGAGGCCTGGAGATGTAGAGCTTGCTAAAGCTCGCTTGAAAGATGCAAGGTTGAAAAATAAAGAAAGATTTGATAGTAGACACAGGCTCCGGCCAAAACCTATTGAAGAAGGTGATTGGGTTCTAATGTATGACAGTAGCCTTGATAACCAATTCACTGTTCAAAGAAAATTTGCTAAAAGATGGTTTGGCCCTTACATTGTCAAGCATGTGCATGGAAATGCCACGTATACTTTGTGTGAGCTTGATGGAACAGAAATAAAGAATCTTGTGGCAGGCAAAAGAATCAAGATATTTAAAAGAAGGTATGATAGTGATCCTTTTGATTCACAAGAGACTCAGGATGAGAGGCTTGACAGTGGTAGTATAGATATGATTGGAGAGGAAGAGGATGATCTTCCTGGAAGTGCAGAAGATGAAGACGACATCCAGTTATATGTGGACCTTGATGATGATTTGGCACATACCAGAGGATGTGCAGGTTTAGAGGGGGTGGATGTCGTGCCATGGCACGTCTATGGTGTGAAACCGTGCATGTGAGGCCATCAAATACACATCCAGATGCATGGGGTTAAGTGCCATGACGAATCATTATATAATGCCATGTACATATGTTCATATTGTAAATGAGGTTCAATAAGACAAGCTGAGGCTGAGCCAGATCTAGGAGTTTTTGTATATGAGTGTGGAGGGTGATGGTTCTGCTGTTACTCAGAGCCCATGGGTAAGTTAGAAACATCGAGTTATATATGATGGTATGAGTAGCACGCCAAAGGGATAAGTTAATGATGTTAATGGCTTCCCATGTGCATAATGTGTGGTAGCTTTTAAATGGTATCGATTGGGTCAAATCAGTGAATACCTCTTATGGAATGCAAACATGAGGGCATACCAATGCACAAAGGAATGTATTTATGAAGACATGGGAAAATACTTGAATAAACAATTGGGGATTTTATAAATCACATGGCCGATATGATGATTTATAAACTACGGAGGCATCAAGAGTAATAGAGATTCAATGGACATTACAGTGCCGAAGAATTTATTGAATGCCGGGGAATAAAATTAGATGAACTACTTTGCATTGAGAGCCTTACCTTAATGCTAAGGTTAGAAGTATTACACTAAGGGTGGCAGCGTACGTGGAAAAGAAATGTATTTCTTTTTATTGGAATTTTCTAGATAATGGGCAAGAGAGATGCGAGCGCAGCTTTTTTGAAATGGAAATTTCCAAATTATAAGCTGCAAAAGGTGATGCAACGCCGCATCTCTTGCGGGAAAAAAGAGAAAAACCAGAGGATACTGGGCGGCGAATATCAGAGAAGAAAAATGTCTGCAAAAAATGGGAACCAGTGCCCAATCGACCAGTGATTTTTATTTCAAGAATACATATACTGTTCGTGCCTTGTAGGTGTTAGATTTGAAGGGAATTTTGAGTACTATAAAGGGAGATGCTCTTCGTTTTTTTCACTACCTTCATCGAACAGTCGGCAACGTACAGCTTTGCGAATAGTGAAATAAATCAAGAGAATCCTTGCTTGCAAACCTTCAGTTAAGTGACTTTTTTTTTATTTCTTTTAAAATTACTTTCACTCTATACGATTTAAGAGAATCGTATATCCCATATATCAAAAGGAATTTGGAAATGAATAGAGAGATTTGGGGAAAAAAGCTAAAGGATTTGGAGCTCGGAGACTTGTAAGGTAACAAAAATACATTTAAGTCCAGGGAAAATGATCTTACTTTCTACTCGATTGAAATTTGGAAATTACGAGTATGTTATAGCTATGCCGAATGCTATCTTTTGCTTGTGAGATGTTAGAATATTAAGGCAGGTTTTCAGGTGATAAAGAGCATCTTGATATAATGGTTTCGATGGCACTAGATGTAAAGAATGTAAATGGTCACATGTATGTTGGAAAAAAATGAAGGTTATGTTATGCCTACATGTGATTGGTTCAAAGGATTTGGAGAAAGGAGTCAGTGAATAAAGGGACAAGCACTTGATACGCAATTATGTGCAATCATCAGGATGAATTCAAGGATGTATTGAGGTGATTCGACACATGTATATGTCATGGAAAATGGAAATGTCCAGTACTCCTTGGGAAATTTTGTGTGCAAATTTCCTTGTTAGATTTGGTACCTACTCTCACAGCTAGAAGTCTCGTACTTTCCCAGCTATACCGCACACGTCACGACAACGTGATCCAAATGATGACTGTGAATTCTGAAAATTCTGATTTGATTGTGGTTGAGTAGACCTGTCATTCCAACCACGTCCTCCACGACCTCGAGGGGTAAATCTCCCCCTGCCTCGAGAGACTCTAGATGAGTAGAAAGCCTGATTTCTTGCATGTTCATCATTGCTTGACGAGGATGCACCACCTGTAACACTCATACCACCAAGGCCAAGCTTCAATTCTTCCACAATGAGCAATGACACAAGCTCATTAAAGTCTGGCATTCCTCCCAATATTACTGAGATGGAAGTGTCAAAAGATTTGTACTCTTTGCCTAAACCACGCAATGTGAGAGCAACCAAATCATCATCATCCATCGGGGCATGGATTGATGACAAGGAATCAGCATAACCCTTGATTTCCTGAACATACTCATGTATACTCCTATTTCTTCGTGTTACACTGTGAATCTGTTGCTTTAGTTGTATCTTCCTTGCACCAGTGTCTGTCTCATACATTTGGCACAATATACTCCATGCTTCTTTCGGTGTATCTGCATCTTGGATGTGAATAAGCAGGGCATCTGTTACACATATGGAAAAATAATGCAACACTTTCGAAGACCGCTCTACCCATTGCTTGTGAGCCAGTAACTGAGCATTATTTGGTTGAGGAGGTAGGTATGGCTCTGGATCTTCCTCGGAGACGAGACTCCATAACCCTTTGCCTTTCAAAAAACTCTTCATTTGAAACTTCCATACTTGAAAGTTAGTGCGGTCAAGCTTCTCGCCAACAATCTGTATCGTTCATTGTTGCAAAAAAATAGAGTAGATGTACCCTTTTGATTACAATGTATGAAGTACTTGTAGTGCTCCAAATCTCTCCAAATCACATCAAATGCTTGCAAATTGTGTGCATTAACATCCCACAATGATTCACCAACAATGTACACTCGATCAAAGTTGAAATCAAATGAAACTCCTTCACAAAAAATTTTCTGGTTTTTTTCTCGCCAGAGAACCAGTCAAAGATCTTGCTCTAAATCCTTCCAATCTTGTCCAAATGCAATGATTCAACTTGAATTAGCTTCCCAACACATTGCTCCAACATATCCTAGAAGGGTTTGATCCAATTCTTCAAGGGGAATGAGAACCACCAATTTTTGTAACCTCTGGTTTGAATTTTTCTGCACCTGTCAGGTACCACCTCTCACTAAAATTGCTCTATCTCCTTCAAATCTTCTCCAAATCCAAAACTTTTTGATTCAAAAGTTTAGCAACTCATAGGACTCTACTTGTACCAGAGGAATTAGGCCAATTTGATATAGACAAAGATTAATGCCTTGATTAAAAATGCCCTGTTTCTGGACAGACTTTCTGCAAACCTGCACACCTCTGATAAATCACTTCAATGAGCTCCAAATACATGAAATGAGCTGCAACCTGATAAGAAATGTGGTGCTCATGAAAGATCAAGTGTGTGGAGGAGAGGGACTCACAAAATACAAGAATAATATCTTGCTTATTAAGTTGCTTATACATACAACTAGGCTTTGCTCTCATGCAAAATGCCTCATGGCCTCACCTTTAAATAGGTGAACAAGTGGACCTCAAGTCCATTCACACTCACACCCTTCTCTCACCCTTCTACTCAACCTTAGTCTCTTAATACCCCCCCTCAATACCAACTATGGAAGGATGGAATAGGAGGTATTGGACATAAGATGCCTTTATAACATTAGGCGTACAAGGCTTGGAATATAGGTGTGGTAATCTAGGATTTACAAAAGTGTTCCTAGAGCCTTAGAGGCTATTACATTGATGCCATCTAAGTCTTTAATTTGTTGTCGATGAAGATGTACACCTCGATGACGGTGCACCCACTCTTTGTGTTTGCTTGGCTTCTTGTAGATGACATGGTTGAGACATACATGCCATTGCTTCCACCATATGCTTTCCACCGTGACCATTCTCACACAATGATCATAAGCAGGCTGCCACCATTGCTTAAGTGGTTTGCTTTTAGATGGTCCTCTAACATGCTTTATGCTTCCTTGAATACCATATCTCCTCCATGAGTGATGAGGTAGATTTAAATGGGGAAGGGAAAGGGAGGGTCTTGCCACTTGCCTTATGCATTGGTCAAGGGCAGTGTCTACTCCACAATTACAATAGCTTTTATGCATGTTAGTTACAAGATACCCATTAGGGTTTGAAGATTCAAGCTTAGTGAAAGTGAGTAAATTGTTGAGGTAAATACTCAAACAAATAGGTTTTATCATCTTTGGCTTAAGAAGGAGAGGACATGGCTCATAATGTTGCCAATGTCTCTTACAAAAGTAATGCCAAAAAATGCTTAAAATCATGACAACCAATAAGGTAGAGCACTTAGGGATTCTATGCTCATCCTTACGACTCATCTTATACGATGAAAAATCAGAATATGCAGCGGAATGAAGTGCCTTAGGCTTGGGAAACGAGAGCATATGGCTTATGGCTTGCCTATGCCTCTTACAAACAAGGGCCTCAAGGGTAATACACATAAACATTGAAGATGAGCACTTAATGTACATGTGCCCAACTTTAAGAACACTCAAAAATCTGAGTTTTATGATGAAAAACCAGAATTCTTCAACCTCTTTAGCTTATGAGGTGAAGGCAATTGATTCATGGTTGTACCATTCCTCTTTGGAAGAAGCGGTTGTTGATGAAGGCTTGAAATGTAGCACTCATGGTGTGTGCCCGGCCTCCATGTTGATGAAGAAGAGCCTCCGTAATGTAGATGACCTCCTCCTTTGATGATTAAGACCACCTTAGTGTTTAGCAACACTTTAGTTGATGATTGATTAATATCACCATTTGTGTGTATAAAACACAATTAGTGCTAAAAAGCACATTTTTTGGTGTAAAATAACACTTATTTTGGTGATTAACTCACCATTAGTGTTTAATAACACTATGAGTGTTTAAAAACACTTTAAGATAACCTCCCTTTGTTGGATTAACAGAGTGATTAGTGTTAAACAACACAATTAGGGCTTAGAAGCACACTTGAATCACTTTGAAAGCTTGAAGTTTGATGTTGATGTTGAAGCTTGACGGGCATGAGATTTATAAGTATCTCAAGTGGACGGAATCTCTTCAAAACCAAGAGAAGTCTCAGCTACAAACATTTACTTCATCATATGATTGATTTGGAGCAAAGGGGGTGATGATATGAGCAAAAAAACCTTGAAAAATCAAGCTTTAATGGAAGCTTGAGTGAGAAAGTGTACCCCTGCCTGGTTTTTCGTCTGCATCCGGCGCATCCGTGGAAGGTTGAAGCTCAAATCAGAGCTGTGGCATCTCCACTCATTGGGCTACCATAGCCCTAAGCCAATGCACACTATAATGTGCTGTAGGTGGTGGATGCGTGTACGACCAGCGCTGCAGCTCAAACTGGCGCCGATTTTCTACAGGCGAAATGCCGCGATGGAGAAGCGATGAATGCTCAAATTGACTGTACGAATTTGGACGCCTAGACCTCCTCTACATCTTTCATGAAGAAATCGGGGAGAGATATGCCCTCTACACGACTGTGGAAGGCCTCCAAGGGCAGTAGGTTGCAATGTCTTTGCTAAACTCTCCAAGCTTTAAATCATTCAATTTGGTATCCAAATGAGTGAATTGCATGAAATCAAATGAAACTGTCCATCCTTTTGCAGAGGAATGCGCCGCCTGCTCTTGTGGGCTGTAGAGAGAGGGGAAATCAAAATTGACTTGATAGGCTTGTTAGCAATGACCTAATCTACCTTGGGTATGAAGGGTTTAGCTCAATTTTCTCTGTAGCTCCTGCAATTGATCCTCCACGGCGGGGGGTATGTCCACTGTTTGTGTGAAAAAACAGAAACTTTTACATAAATCCACTTTCACTTGATTTTGTTCAAATCTGTATGCATCAATCTGCTTCAAGATTCTGTATGTTGCTTGTGCCCACTTTGTTAATACATTTGCAAGCCCAAATACATGTGCCTTTGTGTATACATTTGCCAAGAGTATACATTCACTTCAAGCTTTCCATGAAAGCTTAGAGAAAAAACCAGAATTTTTCACTTGCTTTATGCACTTCAATCTTCACTGAACCTGCTCTTTGATACCTGCAATCCGCAGAGGGGGTCTTGCTACACTCACCAATGGTCCTTAGCTCTCAGATCTGATGCCGGTGTGTGCTCCACAGCTTTCTTTTGCTCCACAGCTTCAATGGCTTCCTTCACAACTTTTTCTTCTTCTTCCCTCTTCACTCACTCACTCTCACAACTCAGCTAATGAGCTCTTGGCTCTGATACCATGATAAAAAACAGAAGCAGGATGTAACACACATAAGAGAAGCAAACCCTAATCCATATCCATCAACCATAAAGAAGGAGAGAAGCCATAGTCACCATCTCTCTCACACACACAAAGGAGAACACAACATAGTGTTATGTCCACACTATAAAGTAAACCTAATGTAATGTCCACACCACACATGACCAGCTGGACGCGGTCATACACACCACACGATATCTATCTACCATACTATCACTCTGTCAGCACCCATGTGCTATCCTCCACAGCTGTATACGAGCTTGACATTTCAACACCGTGTACTCGCTGAATTGGCGTCTCCCAGCCGCTAGCTTCACTCCTGCTCTCCTCGATTATTCCAGAGCCTATTCTTTTCCATAGAATAATTTTTGTCTAGGATTTACTTCATCTATCGTACCATAACAGAATTGAGTCTCAATTTAGGGATCCATCAGCCGGGTGGTTGCAAGATCAGGGTGCCCAGTTTTGTCCACTCAAGCATCCTGTAAACAATAAAAAAACAGGCATTTATTTACCTTTAGTGGCTAATCTCTCCTAGTAAATGAAGGAATTTTGTTTCAAGTTCTTTTGTTGGAACATCATATTCAAAGTTGGAAATATAGTTGCATAATTTGATTAAGCATTAGATAGTCAAAAGTCCTCATTTTCTTAGGTACAAAGTCAATGTATACACCCTGTCCCAAATTTGAACTGATTCCATAAAATGCTAATATCTTTTACATATAAACTCATATGAGATTCCCACTTTGTACTTTAGATCTTCACATAATATGGAGCTTAACTTGATTTTTTGAGAAAATTTTAAGATATTTGTCTATTTTCTTTAAATATTTCAAGGTCTTTAAAGTGTTATAATATACGCCACTTTTTGTACCCACAATAGCTACCACTTAAAATCCTCAATCTTGTAGATCAAAAGAGTGGGTAGATACTGAGACATTAGTAGAATGTGGTGGTTAGTAAAAATTGCAAATCCAATGGTTGGATTTTTAATGATCTCTTTTTTAAAATTCTTCCAGACCATCAGAAGGCCTGTAAATATTAATAATCTAATTAGTAAAATTACATTTTTGATGTGAATCATCTAAAACCTATAGGGACTAGTGGACTTGTAATGGTGCATCTATGGAAAAATAAATTGGATCACTCTAAGTATGGAAAGATCATTTGTTTATCATTTCATCATATTTTTGATTAATTTTGATTAATTAGACTAATTTATATTAATTTAAGTTATATTGGATTAATTTAAGGACAAGCGTATTTTCTATTATTTGCTTGATCTCATTTTAAGTACCTTGCCCCCCAAAATTTACTCTCCAAGCATTGTCCCAGTCCAGCATAAACTGGATAAAACTGGATACCCTAATCTTGCAACAACCCAGCCTAGCCTAACCCCATCTAGTCCCATGGGTTAGCCAACCACCCAACCACTGTAGTGATGGGATCCAATAAAGAATTTGGTTAGGTTTTGTCCCGTGGGTACCAGGGAGAAAAAGAGTTCCCAAGCCCCCTAGCCGGATATTCATGCAAACTTAAAACTAGTCACACCATTTACACAGCCAATATGAAATTGTCTTTTTCACAGATTCAGCTGTCTTTAAAACAATCATTAAATGAAATCATAGTCCTGATCATAATCCTCCAAAAATTTCCGACTGAATTCTAATTTCCAATCATTCCTTTCTCAGTGTACCTATGGCATCATTGACAAACCAGAACGCTCACCACCTGTCCAGGGGTCTTTTCGATGGTTCCTAGCTCATAGTACTCAGCAATATTCACATATTAAAATGGAATCTTTGTTGAAGATCAGCAAGATCAACCAACAGATCCATATAAATGAACCATGGATTCATCCGTTGAGGACCAATAAGGCATCATCCAGATCCATGCCCAAATTCAGAAAACAACTCTTACTCCTTGTTCCAATATCTTCCACGATGCACATGTGGGTATCTTCGGTGACCCAGAGCCCAAGCACCGTATGGCCAGCACCCTCTAGGATCCTTCGTAGTAGGAGGTCACCTAGCGCTTCACTCATAGGCCGCTTCCTTGGTCCCTCATCCACTGTACCGGAAGCTCACCATTTTAATCGAACCGAGGCTAATCAAGACCTCGGCCAACCTTGCTACGCGAGACGTCCTCCATTGACTCTCCGTTTAGCTGCTGTTACAACTTTATCAGATTAGGTCTCCACAACCTCATTCACAAGACGGTCAAAATGCTTCCCCAGCATTCTTGACATAGAATAGTCATTTAAAAAAAACAGGTCATAAATATAGTTTCTATAGCAAACTCTCATCTTTCCACATTGTTCCACATCATTCCTCATTTATTTCATCTGTATTCCCTTTCTCATCACATCATAATCATTCACATCACAATTCATATGACACCACATCAATTCTCGTCACATTCAATTATATCACATCCATTTACACCCATCACATCTCATTCATTCATATCCATCACATTCGTTCATTCATACCACCACATACATTCTCATAACCATCCCATCACATAAATTCTATCCACATTATATCACATCACTTCTGTCCACACACCATATCTCATTCATACATATCCATCCAATCGTTCACCTGTAGTACGACTACCCACATCTATTCATACATTCATATCTATCACTTTACATCCACATATATTCATGTCACATCACATCATTTTTCATCACATCACATTCTCTCGTATACACATCCACATCACATTTTTTTACATACATTCACATCCATTCTTTCACATACATCTCATCACATCCCATATCATTCATTTACATCCTAATTCACATGACATCACATCTCATCACATCTATTCACCTCACATCGCTTCAACCCTATTCACATCACATCCATCCATTCATTCATGCACATCTATCTGATTCACATCACACATCTCATCACATCTATTCACCTCACATCTCATCACCTCTATTCTCATCACATCTATCTGATTTACATCACATATCTCATCACATCTATTTACCTCGCATCTCATCACCTCTATTCACATCACATCTATACATCCCTTCATTCACATCTATCTGATTCACATCACACATCTTATCACATCTACTTACCTCACATCTCATCACCTCTATTGACATCACATATATCCATCCCTTCATTCACATCTATCTAATTCACATCACACATCTCATCACATCTATTTACCTCACATCTCTTTTTCTTCCTGAATTATCTTTCTCGAAAAGGGGGTGATATTTCAATTACAAATTTATTGAATTTGATTCATTGAATATTCACTTAATTGATTTCTAAATTAATCATGAATTTCGAGGAATAAATTAATCATTTATCTGAATATTTTGACTTCGATAGATTTCTTGAATTTTCTCTTTACAAACCGAGTGAATATGAAACAATAGAATTTTCCCTCTCAGAGTATTTACTTATTCTTTTATCAAATATTCATGGAAATTAAACATAGAATTAAAGATAATCTAATTTTGATATAAAAATTCTTTATGCATCTATTTATGCATAAAATCAATTTAATAGGAATAACACTTTTGAAATAAAAAGATTTCCAATATGCATCTTTCTATGCATAGAATTTAAATCTAATAAAAATAACACTTTTATAATAAAAAAAATTTCAATATGCATCTTTCTATGCATAGAAATTGAATCTAATGAAAATAACACTCTAATAATAAAAAAATATCCAATATGCATCTTTCTATGCATAGAAATTGAATCTAATGAAAATAACACTTTTATAATAAAAGAAAATCCTTTTATACATCTATTTATGCATAAAATAGGAATAACACTTTTAAAATAAAAAGAATTTCTTTTAGAATGCACAAACGGTGGGGATTATTCTTTTTGAAAAACATAAAGATAAAACTTATTTCCACAAAATTTAAGAAAATTTTGCCATAACCTCCTTTGTATGGCTGACCATTTCTCAATTTTTACATTCTAAATTTACTTTAAAATTTATCCCAAGATGAAATAAAGAACTCTAATCTAATCAAATTTTCACTTCTAAAGAGTAATCAATAGGAAAAGTTTAACTCAATTTATTTGTTACTCATTTTAGGATAAAGAAAGGCTAAAATTCTTAATGAAGAGAAGGGGAAGCCTTTTCATCAAGGCTTATAGTTTATAATCACATTAAAAAGCAAAGAATTCAGAAAACCATAGATTAGAATTTAAAAAAAAGTAGAATAAATAACTTACATGGAGTTTTATGAGCTTTCCTTTGGCTTGAGGGATTGAGGGTTCTACTCTTGTTTGGATCAAGAGTGGCCACCAATTCTTTGTAGAGGAATTAAAAATAAGTGAATTATCAAGTGAATTCAATGTTTTTGGCTCTGGGGAGGAGTAGAGTAACAGTGCATAAACACTATTAAGCTTTTACAAAGGGAAAGGCTTCTATTTATAGGAACAAGTGAGCCTCAAACCAAGCAAACTGATTCTAAAATTTTTCAGATCAATTTGGTCAATTTTTGGGTCAGTTTAGCTTACTTTTTGAAACTAGACTTGAATTAGGAGAGAGGAGAGATGAAATATCTCATTTTCTTAAAATGGAAAGCAATGATGAGAAAAAGGCACCTCCTTCATGAGGGGGAATCCCCATTTTGAGGTGTCAAAAATCAGTTTTTTAACTATTTTTCTTAGTCCTTAGTCCACTCTTCATCTTATGTGAGTATTTACTCATTTTTTGGGGGGGTTTTCTTTATTTCTTCAATTTATCTCCTCCCTATATTTGGATTAATCTAATTGGTCCCTCAAAACCTTAACCCAAAATTTTTAGAAAATCTGGACCCTTAGGCTAAGGACTTTTGAGCATATTAATTTTTATTTCTAATGCACCTTAGGAAATTCTTTTTAAACTTCTGTTTCGGGAGAATTTAGTTTAATAAGAAAGTATATTTTTCCATCCAAAGATATCTAAAAACTTAGTTATCTCTCTCTAGAATATTTTCTCTCTCTAGGCCAAAACCAAGTAGAAACAAGATCTTTTATTATTCTGAAAAGGGGATTGATTACAGGGGAAGAAACTAGACATCTTGAGGGGCTGGGGAGGAATCTTACAGAGAGCACCCAATACATGCCGCGGGTGCTACCTAAATATGCCGATATTTATCGGCATGCACTAAGAGTACTGAATGCATGCTGATAACTATACTGACATACACTGAGAGCACCGAACGCGTGCCAGTAGCTTTCAATGCATGTCGATAACTATTGACATGCACTAGGAGCTATCGGCATACACAAGAAGCACCTAATGTCAGAGTATTGTGGTAGTCTATAGGCATGCACTGGGAGCACCCAATGCATGATGCCAAGTGCTACCTAGGCAAGCGGGTATCTTGAAATGCCTGCCGGATGCTACCTAAATATTCTAGTAGTTGCTAGCATGCACTGGGAGCTCCCAATGCATGCCGAATGCTACCTAGTCAACGGTAGCTTCGAGTGCATGCCAATAACTACCGGCATGCACCGGGAGCTATCGGCATGGACCGGGAGAACCAATGCATGCCAGGTGCTACCTAGGCCTGTGGGGTAGCTTCCAATGCATGCTTATAGCTAATGACATGCATCAGGAGCTACCAGCATGCACTCAAGAAGGGCACCCACGGGCGCTACCTAAGTATGCTGGTTGGCATGCACCAGGAGTATCCAATGCATGATGGGTGTTACCTAGGCATGCTAGTAGCTTCCAATGCATGCCAGTAACTCTGGACATGCACCAAGAGCTCCCAATGCATGCCGGGTGCTATATCTAAGTATGCCAGTAAGTACTGGCATGCACCGAGAGCACTGAATGCATGCTCATAGCTTCCAATGCATGCCGATAAGTACTGACATACATTGGGACCAGTAGCTTCTAATGCCAGTAACTCCCTACATGCACTAGAGCTTCCAATGCATGTCGGGTGCTACCTAAGTATGTTGGTAGCTATCGGCATCCATCGAGAGCACCGAATGCATGGTGATAACTACCAACATGCACCGGGTGCTACCGGCATGCACCAAAAGCACCCAATGCATGCCGGTTTGCTACCTAAGTATGCCGGTAGCTACCGACATGCACCAAAAGCACCCAATGCATGCCGGTTGCTACGTAAGTATGCCGGTAGCTACCGGCATGCACCACAAGCACCGAATGCATGCTGTGGGTGCTACCTAGGCAAGTGGGTATCTTTAAATGCATGCTGGATGCTACCTAAATATGCCAGGTGCTATCAGTGCATGGTGAGTGCTACCAGGAGCCATAGCCCTACAAAGGACTACCGTATGCAATTATGACCCAAAGCGTATCAGGCTACCTAGGCATGCTGGTATGCATGCCTATGGAAACTAACCTTGGACCCATGAGACTTGGAGTGGAAAACTGGTTCCATGTGAGCCTAGACCGGGACGAGTCAGCCAAGCTTCCACTCCATGCATCCAAGGTCAGGTCTACATTGTCATGCACATGAAGCAATGCCAGTCTGTGCTATGAGTCTCCCTCTGACATGATGTCAGGTGATTTGTGTATCTGGTCTATGACCAGGTGCCAAACATTTATAGGTGCATGTAGAGAAGGGGCCAGCCAATAAGGCTACCCCAGGGTAGAGCCTTGTTCTCTGTGTAGCAAAGAGGGTCGCTACTCCATAAGTTGATAAATAAGAGTGCTGATGTGCTGAGTGTAGCAAAAAGGGTTGCTATCCCATAGGATGAGGATAAAAACACTAATGATATGTAGAAAAGAGCGGGCTGTTGTCCCAAGATAAGTTGCTGAAGGAAAACCATGTAGATATGCTGTCCAATGAAGAAGATGTGCTGATGTAGGGCAAGCACCAATAGCAAACAACAATAGCAGGCAGCCCCGCATGGGACTAGAAATCTCAGGTTTAAACTGAAAAGAGAATGTACTTTCTTAATGTAGCATATAGAGGTCTATCTCTCTTTTTGAAGAGGACGATGAGCTAATACTAGAACACTAAAAACATACACTGTATGCAGTACACGATGTAGCATATAGAGGTCTATCTCTCTTTTTGAAGAGGACGATGAGCTAATACTAGAACACTAAAAACATACACTGTATGCAGTAGTTATGACCCAAAACATACACTGTATGCAATAGTTATGACCCAAAACATATCAAGCTATGCATCCAAGGTCAGGTCTGCATTGTCCTCCACATGAGGCGATCCCAGTCTATGCTATGAGTCTCCCTCTGGAATGATATCAAGTGATCTGTGTATCTAGTTTGCGACCGGGTGCCAAACATCTATAGGTGCATGTAGGATTGCATGGGCCAGTCCATAAGGCTACCCCAACACAAAGCCTTGTGCTCTTTTGTTGTGGGCATGGGGGAGGTGTAGAACCACCCCCAAGGGGCCAAGAGGGTCCCAGGCTATGCCCACCAGCTTGGCTTGGGCCGGAGGGGCTGTCAGTAAGCCCTATGGCCCATGGACAGTTAGCCCACAACCCCAAGCCCTAGAGAATTTGTCATACCAGGCAGCTCTCCATCGTTTTGGTGGTCTTAAACCCAAGACCCTAGAAAGGCCCCAAGCTATGCTCACCAACCCTTGCATGGGCCGGGCAGCTGTCGGCCAACCCTAAGGGCCCTTGCCAAGTAGCCGACATACAGAGTGTATCTACCATGTCCAGCACACACACAAGACTAGCTTTGAGGCTTGGGGTAGCTTGGAGCTAGGTAGGTAGATTGGCGAGCTAGGCTAGGGATGAACTAATAGGCAAGCACCCATGTGTGGATGCCCGGTGACCTGCCAAGAGACTATAAAAGGGTGGCGAGGGTTAGTCAGTCAGTCAAAGTCTTGCGAGGATATGCGAGAGCTCTGCAGGAGTCAGGAGCCTTGATCTAGTGCAAACATGCACCTACTTCATTGCAATCGTCGAGGCCAACAGCAATCTCAAGGCCCACGAGGGTAGCCTCATGGCGGTATGGGACGTCATGGGCTATAGGCTGATCAGTACTTCTAGCTAGTTAGCTCAGCTCATGGCTTGGTGGGGATAACCAATACTTATGGGCTTTGCCCATAGCTGTCGTGGTTGGGTGGTGAGTCAGTAGGCCTCCACCCCTTCATGGTTTTATGGATTTGTTTTGCACAAGTTTAGAGTCTTGTTGCAGGTTATGCCCTACAAGAAGACCTTGGGGATTTGACAGGCTGAGTGTGGGGAAGTCCCACATTGTTTGTGCATGGCTAACCTAGCAACCTAGAATGATTTCAGGTGATTTGTGTATTTGGTCCTGCAATCGGGTGCCGCGGATATCAGTAGGTGCATGTAGAGAAGGGGCCAACCCATAAGGCTACCCTAGGGGGCATAGCCTTGTACTCTTGTTGTTGTGGGCATGGGGAAGGTGTAGAACCAACCCCAAGGGACCAAGAGGGCCTAGGGATATGCCCACTAGCCTTGGCTTAGGAACAAGTAACTGTTGACCAGCCCTATGGCCCATGGACAGCCAACTAGGCCCAGTCCCTAGAGAAGCTGTCATACTGGGCAGCTCTCCATCATTTTGGTGGTCTTCAACCCAAGACCCTATGCCCACCAGCCCTTGCATGGGCTAGGTAGGCTCTAAACCCTAAGGGCCCTGGCCAAGCAACCAACACGGCCAGGGCCTTGCATGGGCTAGGTAGGCTGTCGGCCAACCCTAAGGGCCCTGGCCAAGCAACCAACACGGCCAGGGCCTTGCCCAACCAGTTAGTTGTGTCATGTGCACAGAGTGTATCTACCATCATGTGCAACATGCACACAAGACTAGTTTCAAGGCTTGGAGTAGCTTAGAGCTAGGTAGGTAGATTCACAAGGTGGGATTGATGGGCAGACACCCATGTGTGGACACTCGATGATTGGCCAAGAGCCTATAAAAGGGTGGCCAAGGTCAGTTAGCCAATCAGAGTTTTGTGAGGCTATGCAAGAGCTTTGCAGTCAAGAGACTAGATCTGGTGCTGTATAGACGTGCACCTGCTTCATTGCAATCGAGGCCAACAGCAGCCTCAAGGCCCATGAGGGTAGCCTCATGGCAGTATGGGATGTCATGGGGTAGAGGCTGATTGGTACATCTAGCTAGTAAGCTTAGCTCATGGCACCCCCTTCATGGTTTTATGGATTTGTTTTGCAAGTTTGGAGTCTTGTTGTAGGTATGCCCTACAAAGAGACCTTAGGGATTTGACAGGCTAAAGTGTGGGACAGTAGCACACTATTTGTGCATAGCTACCGAGTAGCCTGGAATGATGTCAGGTGATCTGTGTATCTAGTTCTGCGAACGATCAGGTGCTGGACATCAATAGGTGCATGTAGCATTGCATGTAGAGAAGGGGACAGCCCATAAGGCTACCCTAGGGCAGAACCTCTTGTTATGGGCATGGGAGAGGTGTAGAACCAACCCCCAGGGACCAGGAGGGCCCCAGGTTGCTGTGCCCACCAGCATTGGCTTGGGAAGGAGCGATTGTTGACCAGCCCTATGGCCCATGGATAGCCAGCAGAGCAGCAGGCAACTCGGCCCCAGACCCTAGAGAAGCTATCAGCCAGCTATGGGATAGCCTTGACAACGAGCCATGTCGTTGTCAAGCAACCACCCGCGGCTTGCTTGGGGTGGCCAGACCATACACAATCAGGGGAAAGCTTCATTCTCGCGAGTATTTAGTGATGAAAAACAGGTAGAGGGAGAGGAGACACACACACAGGAGCAAACCCTAATGTATATTACAAACCCTAACCATAGAGGGAAGCCATCTCCCTTCTCACACAATGCATAAAGCCATAATCCATAATACACAACACACACACTATGTTGTGTCCACACACAGCTAACCCTAGCTAATGTCCACACACTATGACCAGCTGCTGGACGCGATCATTTATGTCTCACACATGCTGCTACCTAACATGCCAGCACATGGTGCAGCTGGCACAAGCTGACATCGAGCTTAAATCTCAGCAGCCCCTCTCAAGCTCATGATGTACTACCATAGATGAAGATGTAGACGAGCTTGGGCTATCAAAGCTCTCAACACTCCCCCTCAAGCTCATCCCACGTACTCCCAACATAGATGAAGATGTAGACAAGCTTGGGCTATCAAAGCTCTCAACACTCCCCCTCAAGCTCATCCCACGTACTCCCAACATAGTACGGAAGTACTCAAACTTCCACCTACTAAGTGGCTTTGTAAAGATATCGGCCACCTGCTCTTCAGTCTTCACATATACTGCAAATCCACTGTACCATTCAACACTTTCTCTCTGACAAAGTGATAGTGGACCTCTGTGTTTGGTCTGTGCATGAAAAACTGGATTCTTGGCCAACTGTATGCTGCTCATGTTGTCACAATGAATGACAACCTTGCCATCCATAGGCTCACCCAAATCAGCCAAGAGACTCTTTAACCATACTCCTTCACATGTAGCAATGGCTGCACCCCTGTATTCAGCCTCTGTACTAGATAAAGCAACAATAGGTTGCTTCTTGCTACTCCAACTCACCACCACTGCACTTCCAAATGTAAAGGCATAACCACTAGTAGACCTCCTATCATACAAGCTACCTGCCCAATCTCCATCTGTGTAGCCATGTATATCCAAGCCTTTACCATGCTCATAAAGAAGACCATAATGTGCAGTGGTCTTTACATATCGCATAATGTGCAATGGTCTTTACATATCGCATAATTTTGTGCAGGACCCCATACATCGCTATGAACTATTTCAAGTGGCCTGCTACTCATGTTGCCTTCTCTAGGAAACGGCAACCTTGCCTGCTTTCCAAACTGACAGGCATCACAAACATGCATATTCCCATCATACTTGAATCTAGGCAGCCCACTAACAATGCGTCTTACCTGCATGTTCTTTAACTTTTGTATGTTCACATGTCCAATCCTTTTATGCCACATGTCAATGTCTTGTAGTACCACATTTCGGCTTTTACTCTACATCCATTTTTGAAATCCTCAATGAAGCAACCATGCTTGTTGAAACGAACCTATAATCCCTGTTCCAACATTTGACCAACTGAGGCCAAACTTTTTGTAATAGAAGGAACATACAAGACATCTGCCATAGACTTTGTTTCACCATTGTGCATAACCAATGGTACACTTCCAACATGTGTGATAGCATGTTGGGTATCATCTCCTGTTTCCACATAGCCTTTCACATCCATAGGCTTCATAATGCTCAAACCATTCACCATGACAAGTCATATGATTTGATGCTCCAGAGTCCATATACCAAGTGTTATCACTTTCACCATTCGACATCATAGTTCCCACAACATGTTTCATGGCAAACAAGTGATTTGCACTGCCGTCATTACTGCTTGATGCATAATTTCCACCATGTTGTACATAATGTCCACCATGTTGTGCTCTACCCCCTCTTAAATCATTTTGTTTACGGAAACAATCACGTGCCATATGACCAAATTTCCCACAGTAATGGCATTCCACATTTTGCATAGATGTTTGTTGGCCTTGCCAATGTCCTCTACCACGAGGATTACCTCTGCCTCTCTGAGGTGTATATCCACGACCACCTCTAGCACCATATGTAGGCTGAAAATTCTGTTGTGGTGACCTGTCCTGCCATGCACGACCATTACCACGGCCACGTGACGCAAATCTCCCCTTGCCTCTAGATCCCCTTTGTGAATAGAAAGCCTGATTCCTGCCATTATCATCATGGCTAGTAGATGCATCATGAAAAGAGTCACTGAGTTTGATTTCCTCAACAAGCAAGAGTGAAACCAACTCATCAAAATCTGGTAAACCTGTACTCCAAACCGAGATGGATGTATCAAAAGACTTATAGTCCTTACCAAGACCACACAAGGTAATGTCTACCAAATCATCATCAGGCATGGGGGCATTGATTGTTGCCAATGCATTTGCATACTTCTTTATCTCTTGTACATAATCATGGATGCTCCTTCCTTTTCATTTCACGTTATGAATCTGTTGTCTCGCAATTGAGACTTGCGAGCACTAGTGTGTGTATCAAACAGCTTTACTAATGTATCCCATGCATCCTTGGGATTCTCAACATCATGTATATGTATGAGTATAGCATCCGAGATACATATAGACAGATAATGCAAAACTTTGTATGCTCTTTCTGACCATTGCTTGTGAGCTTTGCTGTGCAGGTTGTCGAGGTAGTTCCGTCAGCATTTGTAATAAGATTCCAAAAACCTTTTCCCTTCATAAAGCTTTTGATCTTGTACTTCCATGCCTGGAAGTTCTTCCTATTATCCAACTTTTCACCCACAATTTGTACTGGGTTGTCTGACATATTTGCTCAATATGCAAATGCACCTTCCGCACACGTCCAAATCTATAAACGAGCCTTCCTTAGCTCAACCACACTCTAATGAGTGTTCCAGATACTCCAAAGTACTCAACAAACTTCACGTTTGATGTAGAAAATCAAACTGATTGCATCCAAAATGAACTGGCATACGTAGTCCAAGGTACCCGATTTTGGCACGCTTTCCAAGGCTTCAAATTGCAATGTAGTGGTTGAATCAAGTGTGGATAACTTGCATTGACACCTAAACAAGCTCAATGTTTCATATCAACACCAACCAAGGTGCATACATACCAATTTTGTCAAACTCGCTTCTTTTTGTTGAGAAAAACCAGAAAAACCAATAAAAACCAGTAGTAGAATTGCTCTAATTTCTTCAATGCTTGTCCAAATTGGGAGACCAGGCATTCATTAGCTTAGAAATGATGTCCACTAACTCCATGTAAAAGGAATTAGACCAATTGTTTAAGATGAGAGAGTAATTAGCCGATTAATCACACTTTGTTTCACTAATCACAGTAGATAGCCTGTTTAATTAGCTCATTTCTAGCTCCATAATGCATAATTTCTTCAACCAATTATGTAGCTTCCTTCTCAAGTGTATGTACCACACAATTGCTAAGTCAATTTTGGAATTTATCAAACACAACACTTGATTTGTGGTGGCCTCCACTTAGCAAAAATGTAAAAAAGTGCTCTGTTTTTGCATATCTAGCTGTGTCGCCTGCTCCTGAGGGAATTTGGGATGTTTGTAGTGTCAATTGAGAGCATGTATAGTTGCCTAACACTCCAAGGCATGTGTACAACCCATCAATTGTCTGATTTTTGTAAAAAACTAGCTCTAATTTCATAAAAAATTGACCTCTCTTCTCTGTTTTGTGAGAGCTTAAAAAATAGTATTTTTTCAATCACTCAAATGCATCATACTTGCTCCAAATTCATTGTAGGGCTTGCACATGAGTTGCCAATACATTCCCATTTGCGAGATACATGTTTCTTTGCTAGATTGCATTTATTTTCACAATACATCATCGCTTCCAAGCTCCAATGGAAAGCTTGCAAAAAACCAGAATTTTCTTTTGCTTTGGGCAGCCTTAATTTGCCTTGTTTGTGCTTGAATCACTTGCAATCCGCTCAAGGGTGTTTAGTAGTCCTTACCCCATAGGCCAAGCTCTTAGATCTGATAGAAATCGGTGTGCTCCAAGATTCACAGCATCAATGGCAAGCTTCACAGCTTTTCTTCACAGCTTCTTCTCCCTCTTCTCTCACTCACTCATAAACCCTAATAGAGAGCACCAGGCTCTGATACGATGATGAAAAACAGGTAGAGGGAGAGGAGACACACACACAGGAGAAAACCCTAATGTATATTGCAAACCCTAACCATACAGGGAAGCCATCTCCCTTCTCACACAATGCATAAAGCATTATCCATAATACACAACACACACTATGTGTTGTGTCCACACACAGCTAACCCTAGCTAATGTCCACACACTATGACCAGTTGGATACGGTCATTTATGTCTCACACATGCTGCTACCTAACATGCCAGCACATGGTGCAACTGGCACAAGCTGACATGAGCTTGAATCTCAACATTCAAGACCCAATATTGTGTCCTCCTCTCCCTCTCCCTCTCCCTCTCTCCCTCTCTCCCTCTCTCTCCCTCTCTCTCTCTCTCTCTATTTCTGCACATCTACTTCAGTTTTGTGCGTTATTTTTTTCTTGAAAGATTGCTGAATTTTGAGCATTGAAGTTACCGATTCGAGCTCAAAGCTTCTGCATGTCATACCAGGCAGCTCTCCATCATTTTAGCAGTCTTCAGTCCAAGACCCTAGGAAGGTGTGGAGTGCACCAGTACAGCAGTTCAACATTCATAAGTCAACATTCACTCAAAGTCAGCATCATCATCATCATAGATCTTATTAGATCTCAGTTGTAATAACCATCTCATCTAATATAGTTGCATTTCATTTGCATTGAAAGCATTCTCTATCTCTTAAGTATATTTCTAAGTGCATTTAAGACTAAGGTTGTACCACGATCAATCCCTCAAATGTCACTGATGATTTGTGTATCTGGTTTGCAACTACATGCTAGAGAATTCTATAGTGCATGTAGGTTTCCATGTAGAAAAGGGGCGCCGAGCCCATAGGGCTACCCTAGAGCAGAGCCTTAAGGCTCTTGCAATGCGTATGGGGCAGCTTACAATTTACAACCATCTCATGTTATAATCAAAGATCTCTTACCCCCATAGCGTGTGGACCTCAGGCATATAGAGGTCCAAGAGGTCGCGAAGCTGAGACGATGGAAAACCTTGCCTTTGTCCAAGTCCACTATGTGTCCCTGCTCATAGATGGAGCACTCTATGCCCACATCCCCTATACAGGAGAGTGTCACCAACGACAGTGGGACTGGCTGCTCGGGCGAATTTGTGACACTCCTCTTGTCACTCCTATATTGAAATTAAAACAGATAGTTTATTAGACATTAAAAATCTAGTATAACATACAAAACATACTTCATACTACCTGCACCTCGATGACGCCTGTATGCATGCTTTGTGTTGAAACTCAAATTTAGGAATTTTGGGAAATATGCACAATTTTGGGACAATTCTTTGTTAGATCCAATACAATGTTTACTGTGCGATATGCAAGATTTATTATTGGATATTCTCAACAAGCATTCTTTGTTGTTAGATTCAATACAATGTTTACTGTACGATATGCAAGATTTATTATTGGATGTTCTCAACAAGCATTTGAATAATGCGATATGATTTATATACTATTGTACATTTGTAACCAAGTGTATATGATGTTGGTGGTGGGATGTAAATTTGCCTACACACACACACACACACATGCACACCAGGAATTAAGCTTGTTATATCACATAGCCTCCAGTTGACCATCAAACACAGAAACTTTAACAAAGAAAGGATATTCAATGTAACTTTAAGTTGTAAGAAAGTCTAGGTGATAGAATTAAAAAGATCACCATCTGTATTGAATCAAAATTCTTGAACAATGGGTGAACCATAAATCTAAAAGCTTAAGAAAGCCTTACAATCTGAATAATGATCGAACTATGAGTTTGGTAGCTTCATACAACATTGCTAAAAGATTACGAAGCTAGTTGCCCATATGCTAACAAATAATTCTTGCTCAACTGCACTGACATGTTGATTCAATTGATTCTGTTTGGCCTTCAGTATTATAGCCTTTGGAATCTTGATTTTCTCTGGAAGTCGTCCACCCTTGGGATTCCATGCCCAAATGATGCAGCTAGTATCTTCCCAGCGCTGAGGATCATTTCTGTTCTCTCGCCAATACTTGTTCCAGCAATCCTTATAAACCTCCACATCACTTGCATTCTTCTTCTTTGAAATTGGTGCCCAATATTGTATCTGAACTTGTAGGTAGTTTATCGAGTTGTTGTTTTGATCAACATCACTTGTTGTCACTCCCAACCATATTGGGTAATTTGCATCACAAGGTTTTACAAGCACAAAATCTCCTTTAGACACATCAAGAGTCGGGTTGAACTCTTCAGCAGGTTTGTTGCGCATTGGACCACAATAATGGTCCTCATTTACATCAAACCCTTCATCTACATTATCCTCCACTTGAAGGTTAAGAGGCTCAGCTTTTTTGCATACACTCCTTGGCCAAAAGTCATAAAATCCAATGTCTTCCCTTGCACTAGGGGTTTGCATGTTTAGCATAAGATTCTCCCAATAGGCAAGGACCGGATTGATCCACTTAGCATAATCACTTTGGTCTCCTTTCTCTTGCAAGTGCTCTTTCCACCAATTGACATGTTTTTTTAAGCCCTCCACAACCTTCTCATTTTCCTTAACATACTCAAAGGGTGGCAATACTTTTGGAAAACCTTCAGGAAGCTTGGGTCCTCCCTGGTCATTTCTCTTCCATAACTCTATACTGCTTTCTGGTAACCAATCAACATTTTTGGGATGTACTTTGTATTGCATCAAAGGTATTCCATCACTCATATAAAACCTGAATTGCAATGGCTTTGAATGTCCAATCAAGCTATCGGCTCCATCATGTAAGCATCCCTAGACAAAGCCTTTGAAGTCTGCCACCTTTTGTAGGAGAAAGGGTGCTGGATGCATGCTAACACACTCATTAAAGATCTTCATCAAATGTGGAAATGTGAAAATGGTTTGTTTCCTTAACTTCTCAGAGAAGCGACTGAACAATGCATCAATATCTTCATGAGTATGACCAACCATAAGAAAACCAAGCTGCACCATGTCAAACACTCCTCGTGCAACCAATAGGGATAGATAGGCAAATACATAACGGTTCTTATTTTCAGAACCACAATTGTCAAGTTGCAACAACAACGTACACAAACTATAAATGTAATTCAATCTCAACATGAGTTCAGGCTCCAACCAAAGTTTGAATCTCACCTATCAATGCTAATTTGCTAAGAGGGAAGCTAGGATAATCCAATAGAACAAGTGGGGTGTGGGTGAAGATGGGTATATAACCAAAAGTGAAAGTAACTATAATCAAAAGACCTGGGACTTGGGCCTGGGGCTTGGGGAATGAGCCATTGTGCATTATATAGATTTTAGTTGAATTTTTAATCGCATAGTTTATAAGTATATTTGGGTGTATGGGAAAAATAGAAAAGAAAACAAAAAATCTCAAGTTCAAGGTTGCTAGTGTACACCGGCCTTAAGGCTCGAACTTGAGTTGGAGCCTTGGCTCTCCCCAGCCTTAAGGCTCGAACTTGAGTTGGAGCCTTGGCTCTCGATGCTAGTGTACACCGGGGCCTTAAGGCTCGAACTTGAGTTGGAGCCTTGGCTCTCGCCAGCCTTAAGGCTCGAACTTGAGTTGGAGCCTTGGCTCTCGATGCTAGTGTACACCGGCCTTAAGGCTCGAACTTGAGTTGGAGCCTTGGCTCTCGATGCTAGTGTACGGGCCTTAAGGCTCGAACTTGAGTTGGAGCCTTGGCTCTCGCCAGCCTTAAGGCTTGAACTTGAGTTGGAGCCTTGGCTCTCGATGCTAGTGTACACCGGCCTTAAGGCTCGAACTTGAGTTGGAGCCTTGGCTCTCGCCAGCCTTAAGGCTCGAACTTGAGTTGGAGCCTTGGCTCTCGATGCTAGTGGCCTTAAGGCTCGAACTTGAGTTGGAGCCTTGGCTCTCCCCAGCCTTAAGGCTCGAACTTGAGTTGGAGCCTTGGCTCTCGATGCTAGTGTACACCGGCCTTAAGGCTCGAACTTGAGTTGGAGCCTTGGCTCTCCCCAGCCTTAAGGCTCAAACTTGAGTTGGAGCCTTGGCTCTCGATGCTAGTGTACACCGCCTTTTACACCGGGGCCTTAAGGCTCGAACTTGAGTTGGAGCCTTGGCTCTCGATGCTAGTGTACACCGGCCTTAAGGCTCGAACATGAGTTGGAGCCTTGGCTCTCGCCAGCCTTAAGGCTCGAACTTGAGTTGGAGCCTTGGCTCTCGATGCTAGTGTACACCGGCCTTAAGGCTCGAACTTGAGTTGGAGCCTTGGCTCTCCCCAGCCTTAAGGCTCGAACTTGAGTTGGAGCCTTGGCTCTCGATGCTAGTGT
This sequence comes from Cibotium barometz, assembly GCF_041138505.1. Lineage (NCBI taxonomy): Eukaryota > Viridiplantae > Streptophyta > Polypodiopsida > Cyatheales > Cibotiaceae > Cibotium > Cibotium barometz. The sequence goes on along the minus strand of NC_141095.1, from coordinate 8,405,297 downwards.
ACACAAGCCGTAAGGCTAACTTGAGTTGGAGCCTTGGCTCTCGCCAGCCTTAAGGCTCGAACTTGAGTTGGAGCCTTGGCTCTCGCCAGCCTTAAGGCTCAAACTTGAGTTGGAGCCTTGGCTCTCGATGCTAGTGTACACCAGCCTTAAGGCTCGAACTTGAGTTGGAGCCTTGGCTCTCGATGCTCTAGTGTACACCGGCCTTAAGGCTCGAACTTGAGTTGGAGCCTTGGCTCTCGATGCTAGTGTACACCGGCCTTAAGGCTCGAACTTGAGTTGGAGCCTTGGCAGCCTTAAGGCTCGAACTTGAGTTGGAGCCTTGGCTCTCCCCAGCCTTAAGGCTCGAACTTGAGTTGGAGCCTTGGCTCTTGATGCTAGTGTACACCAGCTAGTGTAGGCCTTAAGGCTCGAAGCCTTGGCTCTCGATGCTAGTGTACACTGGCCTTAAGGCTCGAACTTGAGTTGGAGCCTTGGCTCTCGATGCTAGTGTACACCGGCCTTAAGGCTCGAACTTGAGTTGGAGCCTTGGCTCTCGCCAACCTTAAGGCTCGAACTTGAGTTGGAGCCTTGGCTCTCGATGCTAGTGTACACCGGCCTTAAGGCTCGAACTTGAGTTGGAGCCTTGGCTCTCGATGCTAGTGTACACCGGCCTTAAGGCTCGAACTTGAGTTGGAGCCTTGGCTCTCCCCAGCCTTAAGGCTCGAACTTGAGTTGGAGCCTTGGCTCTCGATGCTAGTGTACACCGACCTTAAGGCTCAAACTTGAGTTGGAGCCTTGGCTCTCCCCAGCCTTAAGGCTCGAACTTGAGTTGGAGCCTTGGCTCTCGATGCTAGTATACACCGGCCTTAAGGCTCGAACTTGAGTTGGAGCCTTAAGGCTCGAACTTGAGTTGGAGCCTTGGCTCTCCCCAGCCTTAAGGCTCGAACTTGAGTTGGAGCCTTGGCTCTCGATGCTAGTGTACAGCGGCGGCCTTAAGGCTCGAACTTGAGTTGGAGCCTTGGCTCTCGCCAGCCTTAAGGCTCGAACTTGAGTTGGAGCCTTGGCTCTCGATGCTAGTGTACACCGGCCTTAAGGCTCGAACTTGAGTTGGAGCCTTGGCTCTTGATGCTAGTGTACACCGGCCTTAAGGCTCGAACTTGAGTTGGAGCCTTGGCTCTCGCCAGCCTTAAGGCTCGAACTTGAGTTGGAGCCTTGGCTCTCAATGCTAGTGTACACCGGCCTTAAGGCTCGAACTTGAGTTGGAGCCTTGGCTCTCCCCAGCCTTAACGCTCAAACTTGAGTTGGAGCCTTGGCTCTTGCCAGCCTTAAGGCTCAAACTTGAGTTGGAGCCTTGGCTCTCGATGCTAGTGCTCGAACTTGAGTTGGAGCCTTGGCTCTCCCCAGCCTTAAGGCTCGAACTTGAGTTGGAGCCTTGGCTCTCGCCAGCCTTAAGGCTCGAACTTGAGTTGGAGCCTTGGCTCTCGATGCTAGTGTACACGGGCCTTAAGGCTCGAACTTGAGTTGGAGCCTTTGTTCTCGATGCTAGTGTACTCTGGCCTTAAGCCTCGAACTTCAGATTGAGCCTTTGCTCTCCATGCTAGTGCACCCCGGCCCCTTAAGGCTCGAACTTCAGATTGAGCCTTGTTCTCCATGCTAGTGTACTCTGGCTTTAAGGCTCGAACTTGAGTTTTCCTTTGCTCTCCATGCTAGTGCACCCCGGCCCCTTAAGGCTCGAACTTCAGATTGAGCCTTTGCTCTCCATCCTAGTGGTCCCTTAAGGCTCAAACTCCAGTTTGAGCCTTTGCTCTCCATGCTAGTGCATCCCGGTCCCTTAAGGCTCGAACTTCAGATTGAGCCTTTGATCTCCATGCTAGTGCACCGCGGCTCCTTAAGGCTCGAACTTCAGATTGAGCCTTTGCTCTCCATGCTAGTGCATCCCGGTCCCTTAAGGCTCGAACTCCAGTTTGAGCCTTTGCTCTCCATGCTAGTGCATCCTGGTCCCTTAAGGCTCGAACTTCAGATTGAGCCTTTGCTCTCCATGCTAATGCACCCCGGCCCCTTAAGGCTTGAACTTAAGTTTGAGCCTTTGCTCTCCATGCTAGTGCACCTCGGCCTTAAGGCTTGAACTTGAGTTGGAGCCTTTGTTCTCCATGCTCGGCTTTAAGGCTCGAACTAGAGTTGGAGCCTTGGCTCTCGATGCTAGTGTACACTGGCCTTAAGGCTCGAACTTCAGATTGAGCCTTTGTTCTCCATGCTACTGTACTCTGGCCTCTTAAGACTCCAACTTAAGTTCAAGTCTCCCATACATGGAACTTCACCTTAAGGCTCAAACTTGAGTTTGAGCCTTGTCTCTCTATGCTAGCGTACCCCTAGCATATGAGTGCACAACTTGGATCTAGGCTCCAAGTCGAGCTTCTGTATAGATTAAGTAAATGCAAGTGAGGCTCTTGCTATTCAAGATAACTTTTTGTAGCATGCATTAAGTTTTTTAAGTTTGATAGGTTTTGATTTGATATGTAGCATTTAAATCCATTTTTTTCTAAGGTTTTGAAACTTTTTTTTTTGCTTCACAAGAATGGAAGCTAGCAGAGCGCCCGCTACCTCGCAACCACATGGTGCACCAATCTTTACTCTGGATGCTCTCGAAACAACAACTCAAGCTAAAAGTGTCACTCCTAGAATTAAGGTGGATAAAACCTTCGAATTGAGTAACAAAGAAGGAAAATGAATGGTATTCCCATTGACCTAATTCATCAGTGCTTCACCGAGGTCAGAGAGTTGGGTTGGGTGTTTGGTGTATTTTTAAAAACATCCACCCCTCCCACGTCGTCTCTTCCTCTAGATAGATTTCTGATGGAGGACTTCTTGATAGGAATCTGCAAAGTTTGACATCTTACTAGCTGGCTAGTAAGGGTGAGAGCTTGGGAGAAACATTTGCAAGAGTTTAGCTAGAGTGGTGAGAGTGAAAAGTGAGGAAATGGAAGGGGGGGCATATTTATAGTTCTGGGGCATGACTGTGGCAAGTTCAAGGAACGGGCATGGCACTATGAACGAATGGACGTGGGAAGTCAAGCAGTGCGAGCAAACGGGTGTGGGAACTTCAACGAACGGTCAGTGGCTTCAAAGTGATTTATTAAATGGGCATGGGCTTGACTTTTAGAAGCAAACGATTGTTTGCTCTTGTGGAAGAAGGAAGGAGCATCCATGGGTTCACGAAAAATAATTGGAATGGCTGCGGGCAACATCGAACGGCCATGGCAACGGGTTGAAGAAGGAATAGCCCTTTCCAAACTTGGAACGTCCATGGAAATCTAGATTCTGAGAAGAGAACACTCGTGGCAAATTTGGTATAGCCATGGATTTCTTTTTTGTGTGTGCACCCTGAAAGAGGTTTTGTACACAAGGCTATGCTGCTAGCACCCCATTCTGGGTTTTGTATTGACTGTGTGCCTAATTTGCCAAGGTAAGGAGTTAATTTCAATTGGGCGATGGCAAGGTAGGGGGTACACTTCCTTAAGGGAATCCAATGTGAGTGGTAAGGAAGTAGCTGAGGCTGAAGGAGTTGATGGTGGCTTTATAGTACTTTTGAGCCTGTGAATGATAGGTGGCGGGGGGGGTTGTTGACTTTGAAGGTATATCTATAAGGAACTTCATCAGTGGAATCATGGTGTGGTTGTTGTGTCACTATGGAACTTTTTCTTGCCTTTGTACTGATTAGTCTTCACTTTGGATGCTGCTTTGGGTACCGGGTAGATGATTGTGGAGTGACACGAGGGGGAGGTTTTGGTTGGGGTGGTTTAGGGATCCAAATGTTATGATTGCCTGCATAGAAATGTTGGGCGTGGAGAAGAGGTTTTGGGATCCACCGAGAGGTTGATTTTGTAGGTTGAGGATTCGATCACGGGTTGGAGCTCCATAGAGAGCGCTTAGGTTTGCGCCTTTCTTGTACCCTATAGGCTTAATGGGTTTCCAATGTGGGGACAAGGAGCTTTGGGTGCTTGGGGACAAGGAGCTTTGGGTGCTTGGGGACAAGGAGAATGGTGAGATGTTTTGGGGATCCACAAAACTAAGATTCGCCCTCATAGAAGCCTTGTCTTGCGCGAGAAGTTTCTTAGGCACCCTCCAGTGGTGGCGAGTGATTAAACCCTATGGAGTTGTGTCAATATGGTTAGAAGTGTTAGTGGAGTGAATTGGTGGGGAATCTTGTTATTTGGCAATGTGAGAGGGATTTGTTGTCGTGTGTAGTGGTGGTGTGGGCATGAGAGGCATTAATGTGGGTAACATGATTAGTGGCCTCTTTTTTGGGGGAATGGATTGACATGGGTGAGGTGACCAAATGATTGTGGGTGGTGGAATGGGGAGTTTGTGGCATGAGGGAGCAACAAAAATTGGCTCTTTTAGTCATGAGAAATGTAACCTAGCCAACTGTAGGGTTGCAGTCCGTGCATCCTAGTTGATGTTGCATTGGTTATGGCCCATCCACCCTCTGCCTAGAATAATCTCTTCACGCATAGTTCCTAAAAGCATCACATAAAACTTCTCTTCCAAGGGATTACTTCCAATGTGGAATATGAGTGTGAATGTGCCTACGCACTGAACTTGTTGCTGTGAAGCCACTATTGTGACAATGGTAGGGGTTTGTTTAAGTGTAGGTTCCCCGAGGGAACGCCATGTTTCATATGACATCAAATTATAGCTTGTATCAACAAGAGATGATTTTTAGTAGATGAATCTTGTTGGGGTGGTTTAGTTTCACCTCCCAGTCTTCTTCTTCCAAGTCGATTACTTAGGCCATGTTGACCATGACATGTTTTTGCCAAAGCTTGGCTTGGATTGCTTTGGCCTCTTCTTGCGCGCAACTTTCTTCATGTCTTCATGGTCTTTTTTTTGTTGTTTTTTTATCATGGATGGATTTTAGGGTGGACTCAGTGAGAGGGCCATAGTACCATTGAAGTAACCAGCCATCTCAACACCATCAAGTGTTTCGATGCGCACATCCCCTTGTGGTGTTATCTCATAGATTAGGAATGGAGAGGACCATGTTACCCTCATTCATATGTTTATCCTTGAGCTGGTCTTGTCAAACCATTGTCTACACCTTAGTTTCTCACAACAATCATGTTATATAATGCTAAAGGTGTTTTTCATCGAGCTTTTCTAGCTCGAATAGGCAACAACCTAGGGCATTTCCTATGATTTTTTCGTGCACTACCACATGCAAACTAGGGACTAAGAACTCCATGGGCATGACCGCTTTCGTACCGTAGGTTAAACTGAAAGGGGTAGTGTTGCCTTGTATGAAGTTTGATAAGCCCAAAGTGCAACCAGCAACCTTTTCTCCCAATTGTTGCAATTGGCCTCCACAATTTTGGTTAGAATGGCACACAAGATTTTGTTTGTGCTTTTAGCTTGGCCATTCGCTTGTGCAGATAATATGGGGAGGACTTCTTGTGGATGACAAAGAACTTTTGCAAGAGGAATTGGATTACCTCATTAATGAAGTGTGTTCCGTTGTCGTCCATTGTTGACGAGCTCGAGAGGGCAACCGAACTATGTGATCACTGACTCATAGAGAAATTTTACAGTCCATCGAGCATCAACCTTCGGGTTGCGCGAGATTCTACCCACTTAGGGAAATATTCCATAGCAATAATGATGTAGCAGGCTTGTGTGTATTTGGTTCCTGGACTAATAGGTCCAATGAAATCTATGCACCATTTTTCAAATGGTTATGGGGAAACGATGGGGTTCAAGGGCATGTAATCCTTGAAGCAACAAGGATTTGCTGAACGTTGGAATTCATCACATCGTTTAACATACTCATAGCGTCAGCCATGAGAGTGGGCCACCATAACCCAGCTGTGAGTACCTTACAAGCATTGATATGAGTCTACCGCAAAGTGCCGACTAGCACAGGCAAAGTCATGAGAGTGGGCCACCATAACCCAGCTGTGAGTACCTTACAAGCATTGATATGAGTCTACCGCAAAGTGCCAACTAGCACAGGCAAAGTGAGCATGTTCAAGGAGGAAGACATACTCATCTTCTCGCACACAATGCCATGGGATTTTTTCTTTTCCCTGCTTGTAAATTTGGCTCATAATGAGTTGGTAAGGGGATGATTTTTGGCTCATAATGAGTTGGTAAGGGGATGCTTTTTGGATTAAGTGATGGGCACAGTCTTTGTTGAGGAGGGAATCAACCGGTAAGCCAATGGCTAAAAAGTGAGCCACTTCTTCCCCCCATTCAAGAATCAAGCAAAGTTGGAACAAGGCGGCATCTGGTAAATCGTCGTCTACTCCTACTCTCGCTGTTCACCATTGGGGATCCTTGACATGTGGTTTGTGAGGACATGCTAGGAGTCGTTCCTCACCGTAAACCGTGAAGTCAAACTCAAGCTGCAAGATAATCAGCCACCTGGTGATTCTGCCTATCACATGCAGGGCTTATTTACGAGGTACAAAAGGGCTTGATGGTCTACAAAAAAGAAAACAAACTTGGTCGCCAAAAGATAATGGCGATACTTCTCAATCGTATAAACCATAACTAATCCTTCTCTCTCGGTCATGGTATAATTCCTCTCAGCCTCGTTAAGTTGGCGGTTGGCAAAGCTGATGGGAAAGTCTTGCCTGGTTGGGCTAGCACGCATCCAATAGCAAATGTTGAGGCATCAATATGGACATAGAAGATGAGATCCTAGTTTGGGGGCCTAAGGATTGGAGCACTTGCCAAGGCTTTTTTGAGTGTGGTGTAAGCCCTTTGGAATTCTTTTGTCCATTCAAAAACAATAAGGAGTCCGTAAAGGGGTTGAGCAATACTAGCGTACATAAAAAGGAATCGCCAATAATGGCCGGCTTGTCCCATGAAGTGCTCGACACCCTTGAAGTCAGTAGGTGGGGGCAGCTCGAGAATAAGCCACACTTTACTGTTGTCAGTTAATATTCCTTGCTTGGAAATGATGTATCCCAAGATCACTCCGTGTTGAACCTAGAATTGGCATTTGAGTGGAGATATAATTCAACTGCAGTTTTCTAGCACTTTGCGCAAACATGCAAGGTGCTCTGAAAGATCCATGCCCCCTCCATGCAACAAATTCAGGGGTGCTAGTAGTGGAAGTAGCACTTCTTGTGCAAGGCAGAGCCTCTCACTTGGGACCTCGCCCGCGGATATCCGGACAAGAGACTAATCCCTCGGTTCTTCCAAAACCGAACCCGAAAAAACTTCTCTCACCCGGCAGACATAGGTGATTCCTCCAGGATAATTTTATTCTAACGTAGTCAAGGTCATCACTAACCAAATTGATCCGACTGAACCCGTAAGTCTCATGGTCAGATCAAGGAAAAGACTTGCACTTGGATCATAGAGTCCAATGCTTTTTTCCTTCATCAAGAGGCACATCCGTTGATTCTTTTCCATAGAACAAGGGTTATCCGAGATTTACTTCAACTATCATAACTTAATAGAATTGAGTCTCATTTTAGGGATCCATCATTCTAGCCTAACCCCATCCAATCCCATGGGTTAGCCAACCACCAACCACTGTAGTGATAGGGTCCATTTAGGAATTTGGTTATGTTTTGCCTCAGGTACCATGGAAAAGAGTTCCCAAGCCCCCTAACTAGTGCTTTAAGCAAACTTCAAGATAGTCACACCACTTACACAGCCAATATGAAATTGCCTGTTTCACAAATTCAGCTGTGTTTAAAACAATCTTTTAATGAAACCATAGTATCACTCATCATAATCTCCAAAATATCTAGCTTGAATTCTAATTTCCAATCATTCCTTCATCGGTGTACCTATGGCATCATTGGCAACCAGAACACTCACCACCTGTTCACTCAGGGGCCTTTTCAATAGTTCCTAGATCATAGTACCCGAAAATATATTCACTTAAGAAAATCCAGATAGACTCTCCGTTGAAGATCAGAAAGATTAACTAACATATCCATATAAAAGAGCCATAGACTCATCCATTGTTGAGGACCAGCAAGGACAATCAACCAGATCCATGCCTGAGTTCAGAAAACAACTCTAACTCCTTGTTCCATTTTCTTCCTCAACGCATGCGTGGGTATCTTCGGTGACCCAGAGCCGGAGCACCATATGGTCAGCAACCTCTAGGCTCCTTCGCAGGTCACCTAGCGCTTCACTTATAGGCCGCTTCCTTGGTCCCTCATTCACCGTACCGGAAGCTCACCATTTAAAATGAACCAAGGCTAGTCAAGACCTCGGCCGACCGTGCTACGCGAGACGTCCTCCATTGACTCTTCGTCAACTGTTGCAACTTTATCACTTAGGTCTCCACGACCTCATTCACAAGATGGTCAAAATGCTTCCCCAGCATTCTTGACATAAAACAGTCATTTAAAAGCAGGCTTCATAAATACAGTTTCTAAACGAACTCTCATCTTTCCACATTGTTCCACATCATTTCTCGTTATTCCACATTCTTCTACATCAATTCATATTGCTTATTCCGCATCCAGTCATATGTATTCCCATCGTCCATCATCCATTCTCATCGAATCACATCATATTACATCTCATCACATCTATCCTCATCACATCTATCACATCTATCCTCATCGTATTATATTACATCTCATCACATCTATCCTCATCACATCACATCACATCTCATCCATTCATATCACATTACATCCATCTACATTCATTCAGATCCACATCAGATCCACATATCATCACATCACATTCACATCTATTTACATCACTTCATATCCATTCACATCTATCCAAGTCCACATCACATCACATCTCATCTATCCACATCATATCTCATCCATTCATATCTAACCAGATCCACATCACATCACATCCATTCACATCTCATTACATCACATTCACATCTCACTACATCCACTCACATCCATTCACATCCATCACACCCATTCACATCCCACATTCATTCACATGCATATCTATCACATCACATCTCATTCTCATTCATCACACCCATTCACATCCCACATTCATTCACATGCATATCTATCACATCACATCTCATTCTCATCCATTTACATCACATCACATCTCATCACATTCACATCCACATCCATTTACATCACATCGCATCTCATGCACATCTTATCACATCCACATCCACATCCATTTACATCATATCACATCCACATCCATTTACATCCACATCCATATCCATTTACATCATATCACATCCACATCCACATCCATTTACATCACATCACATCTCATCACATCCACATCCACATCCATTTTCATCACATCGCATCCATTCACATCTCATCGCATCCATTTAGATATCATCACATCACATTTACATCCATTCACATCTCATCGCATCCATTCACATCTCATCACATCCACTCACATCCACTCACATCTCATCACATCCATTCATATCTCATCACACCCATTCACATATCATCACACCCATTCACATCCATCACATACATTCCATCCACATCTATCCTTATCACATCACATTCATTCCATCCATATCACATCACATTCATTCCATCCACATTACATCACGTCCACATCTATCCACATCACATCTCATTCATTCCATCCACATTACATCACATCCACATCTATCCATATCTCATCACATCCATTCACATCTCATCATATTCATCCACATATATCCATTCATTCACTTGCACATCTATCCACATCCATCCATTCATTCACATTCACATCTATCCACATCCATCCATTCATTCACATGCATATCTATCACATCACATCTCATTCTCATCCATTTACATCACATCATATCCTTTCACATATCATCACATTCACATCCACATCTATTTATATCACATCACATCACATCACATTCACATCCACATTCATCACATTCACATCCACATCTATTTACATCACATCACATCACATCACATTCACATCCACATCTATTTACATCTCATCACATTCACATCCACATCTATTTACATCATATCACATCTCATCACATTCACATCCACATCCACATCCATTTACATCACATCACATCCACATCCATTTACATCACATCACATCTCATCCACATCTCATCACATCGCATTCACATCGCATTCACATCTATTCACATCGCATTCACATCTTATCACATTGCATTACATCTATTAATATCGCATTCACATCTTATCACATCTCATTCACATCTTATAACATCGCATTCACATCTTATTCACATTGCACTCGCATCTATTCACATCGTATTCACATTTAGTACCGTTTTTTACTTTCGATACCGATGGGATTTTTCTAAGTTTTTGCCAAATTTCTTGGCCTTGTTAAAGGTACTTTTTCTCGATCCCATTGAATCTACGTAATAGAGTGTTGTTGAAGGTTTAAAAAGGAAAAATAAACCTTATCACAATTAAATAGTAAAAATTCAGAAAGAGCATTTAAGTATTGTATTTTTATTTCTTAAGCTTCATTAATGAGAATTAATTCTAAACTTTCGTTTACTCATTGGATCCTTGATCCTCCCAGTAGGGATTCTAGATTCTCTTTTCTGAACAAGAATTATCCAAGTTTTCTCGATGGATATTTTTATATTCTTTCTCAAATTTCTCAAGTAAAATATATTCAATATTCTTCTTTTCAAGTAAAGAATTCATGGGCTTTACAAAAATCAATTCTACCTATATTTTCTAATAAAAATAATAATACTCAAAATTTCACTTTTGATAAATACTCATAATTTGAATTATTCCAAAAATTAATCTTTTACCCTTTAATTACTTAGATCTCAAATATCTTGGAAATTTCTCTTTTTGCATAAAAATAATTTTACCAAAAATTCCTCGTTTACCATTTAATTACTTGGATCTCAAATATCATGGGATTTTCTCTTTTTGTATAAAAATAAATTTACCAAAATTTACTCTTTTTTCTCATAATCAACTAATTATGCATAATTATAAAAAATTATTTCTCATGAACATGATAAAAAACATTCTTTTTGCATAGGATGTTCAATCCTAGAATATGGTAGGAAGTCCTCTTTTAGCATTATGCATAGGATATCCAATTCTAGAATATGGTAGGAAGTCCTCTTTTAGCATTATGCATAGGATGTCCAATCCTAGAATATGGTAGGAAGTCCTCTTTTAGCATTATGCATAAAAAATAAGATATATATTATTTTTTAAAAATTTTACCATAGCTTCGCTGCTATTACTGATAATTCTAAATTTTTCTTAAAAGAGTAAAAGCTTGTAATGAAAATATGATAGTAATTCCTCTTTGAAATCAAAGTATGAATTTAAATCATAATTTTAACCATAATTATAAACTTAAGTATGATTATCCCACTAGATTAAGCTCATTCCATTATTTCTCTTTTCCCAAATTGATAGGATAATCCATTTCTCATTTAGAATGAATTAGAGTAGTTTACTCATAAATAATCTAAAAGAATTTACCATTATTTTAATATCACAAAATCATAAAAATATCATTTTCTTACTCTTTAGCTTATCAAGCTTAGAGTTTAGCTTTGAATTAAGAGACTATCATCAAGCTTAGAGTTTAGCTTTGAATTAAGAGACTATCATTGAGAAGTATCCTTTTCCAAGGGATTTAGTCATAAAGATGGCTATTCTTTTAGAGAGAGAGATTTACTTAAAGAAAGCATTACAAATAAGCATAAAGATTAACTTTCTCTGAAATTAAAAATAAAGACTTTAAGGGAAAGCTTGATTTGAATTAAAACAATCATTTAGAAAGCTTCTCAATCTTGAGAGGGGTTGAGAAGAAGAAAGTTATTGAGAAAATTAGAAAAAACCATAAAATTTGAATTTACCTCCAAGTTTGGCTTGATTCTCTATTAGCAATGAAGCCCCCAACCAATCAATTGGTCCACCAAGAGGAGAAAAGCAACTCCCAAGAGTTGTTGTAGAGAGAGAGAGCTCCAAGATCCCAAGAGAGAGGAAAGTTTAAGGGATAATAGAAAATATGATTATTTTTATATAATACTAGCGTAGTATAGCTCCAATATTTTTTTACAAATGACTGAGGGTCTATTTATAGGTGAGGGAGGCCACTAACCAAGTTCAACTAGGTTTTAGAATTTTCCAAGTTCAATTTGACTCAATTTGGACAAGATTTGGACCACTTTGGCTCCCTTTTTTATTTGATTTGATCCAGGAGAGAGGAGAGATAAAAATATCATAACTTTTTTGAATTAAAAATGCTTCCACACATGTAAAAGAAGCACCTACCTCAAGAGTCCCCCTTTCCTTACCAAGGTGTTAAAATCGCATCATTATTCCAAAATATCTCATTTTTTTAGTAATATCTCATTATTTTTTAAGTAATATCTCATTATTTTTAGTAATATCTTGTAAGATTCCTCCCCAGCCTCTCAAAATGTCCAGCATCTTCCCCTGTAATCAATCCCCTCTTCAGAAATATAAAAGATCTTGTTTCTAACTGTTTTAACCTAGAGAGAGAAAATATTCTAGAGAGAGAATATTCAGATTTTTAATATTTTTGGATAGAAAAATATCTCATCTTATTAAAATAAGTTCCCCTGAAACAGAAATTCAAAAAGAACTTTCCAATGTGCAATTAGAATTAATTAGAAATGGGTATAAAGGACCTTAGCCTAAGGGTCTAGATTTTCAGAAATTTTTGGATTATGGTCCAATTAAGGTTCCTGTGGGCCAATAGGATCAATCCATGTGTGGGGAGGAGATAAATCCATTTTGTAAAAGAAGATACCCAAAAATGAGTAAATGCTCACATAAGATAAAGAGTTGAATATGTACAAGGTTTATTAGTAAGAAACTATGAGCAATATTAAAAATATGAGATATTTTGGGTATAATGATTCCATTTTGACACATATGTAAGGAAGGAGAGTCCCTTCAATGCTCACATAAGATGAAGAGTTGAATATGTACAAGGTTTATTAGTAAGAAACTATGAGCAATATCAAAAATATGAGATATTTTGGGTATAATGATTCCATTTTGACACGTATGTAAGGAAGGGGAGACCCTTTAATGAGGCGCCTACTTCACATGTGCAAATTGAGTTTTAAATCATCAAAAATTGAGATATTTCATCTCTCCTCTCTCCTACTAATTCAAGTCTAGTTCCAAAAAGTTAGCTTAACTGACCTAAAAATGGTCAAAAATTGACCAAACTGATTTGAAAAATTCTAGAATCAGTTTGTTTGGTTAGGAGCTCAAATTTTCCTATAAATAGAAGCCTAACCCTTGTTGAAAAATAATAGTGTTTTTATGCACGGTTACTCTACTTCTCCCAAGCTAAGAACTGTGAATTTATTAATAATTCACTAGTTTTTGACATTTCCCTCTTCCAAAGATTGGTTGGCAACTCTTGTTCAAACAAGAGTTGAACCCTCAAACCATCAAGCCAAAGGAAAGCTTTCAAAGTCATTAGTAAGTTGGTGATTCTTCTTTTCACTTATTTTATGATTTTTAAGGCTTTGAATGGCTTTTATGCTTTATGTCTTATCTAAAAATGTTATGCTTCATTACAAAAAGGCATTCCCCTCTATTCTCTAACAAAACCAAGTATTCTCTATCCTAGGTGAATGGTTAACTGATTAATGTCAAGTTTTTATAATGTTTGTTTCAATTAAGTGGAAAAATGTTTGTTTCAATTAAGTGAAAAAATGTTTTTATAATGTTTGTTTCAATTAAGTGAAAAAATGTTTACTTTAGGATAAGTGAAAAAATGTTTTTATAATGTTTTGGTGACCATTCACGTTAATCTCAGGGAGTTTAACGTGAATGGTCACCATAGGTCCACATGTGTGCGGCGTATAACTCAGGATGGGCAATGGTGGCCTACCATGCATGCGGATGCTGAAAAATTTGTTCGTAACTGTGCTTCATGTCAAATTCAACAACCAATTCATAATGTCACATTATTCCAAATTTCAACTACACCAAGTTGGAGTAAGTATATTGTGGACTATCTTCAGCATGGTCATACTGATCGAACAATTCCTAAATATCGAAAGCATGCTATTGAAGTTGAAGCGGCCAACTATATGCTGATAGAGGGCCAACTCTACAAGAGGGGCAAGGATGGCAACTTGCGCATGTGTGTATGTGAAGCTGACTACTTGAAAGTCTTGACTCATGCACATGCTGGTGTTGGGGATGGACACTTTTCGGGCAATACCACAGCTAAGTTGATTAGGTGGTCTGGGATTTGGTGACCAACCTTACAAATGGATGCCCAAGAATATGTAAAACGTTGTGACAATTGTCAAAGGACCAAACCTCCCATCACAAAAGACAATATGACATTGCAGCCTATGTTAAGCACACGTGCTTTTGCCAAATGGGGTATTGATTTTGTCGGTCCCATTAAACCTCCAGCTCATCACACGCATGCCGAATATATTATAGTCGCAAAACTGACTATTTGACCAAATGGGTAGAGGCAAAGGCTACAGTCAAAAGTGATGCCAGAACCACAGCCAAGTTCTTGTATGAGTACGTGTTTATACGCTATGGCTTACCTATTGAAATTGTTAGTGATCAAGGTGTGCACTTTGTGAATGAGGTCATAGTTTACTTCAAGAATTTATGGTAATTCACAAGTGTTCTGCACCCTATCATCTCCAGACCAATGGTCAAGCTGAGAGTACTAAAACAAGATTCTCTGCACAACACTCACAAAGATTGTTGAGGGACATAGGACTGATTGGGAGCAAAAGTTGCACTCAGTTCTTTGGGCATATAGAATAGCCTATAAAACATCTATGGGCACAACCCCATTTGAGCTTGCTTTTGGGCTAGATGCAATTCTTCCCATTGAATTTATTGTACCTACTCTACGAGTTGCTAAACAATTGGACTGGACTAGTCATGAGCTTTCTCAACGCATTGATGAATTGGAAAAGCTTGATGAGACCTGCTTACTGGTGGTGGTAATGGGGATGTATGCCAAGAAGAGGAGACAAAAGCAATGGTATGATCGAAATGTAACAACTGGCCGATTCAAAAAAGGAGACCTTGTGCTCTTGTACACACTTAAGAAGCATAAGCGAGACACTAGAAGGTGAGCAAATGCCTAACTTCATTAATGGAAGTCATCTCAAGAAATACAATGAACCATTAACTGAAGCCATGCTTCAACAAATGCATGCTGCCCACACATGGAAAGAAGCACATGACCTACTTAAACGTCAAGCTCAAGAAGAAGCTAAAGCTAGGGTCGCAAAAGCCATTAACTGAAGCCATGCTTCAACAAATGCATGCTGCCCACACATGGAAAGAAGCACATGACCTACTTAAATGTCAAGCTCAAGAAGAAGCTAAAGCTAGGGTCACAAAAGCCAAGGAGCGTTGCAAGGCTTCTGTGTTGACCTTACAGTTGGCTACTGATGATGAACAATATGTCGATCCTTTCAATATTCACGTGTGTCTTCATCTTCATGAGACTACCTACTTTGTCTCTGCCTTAATTGACTCTCTGGTGTGTAGATTATAATGTTCTCTCATTTGACACATGGGTAGCCTTGGGACAACCAACACCTGTGCACATTCCTATTGACTTACGAAGCTTCTCGGGTGAAGATAACCCTATAGAGGGAAAATGTGTCATTATGATGTCCATTCAGGATCACCAGATGTCAGTTCCCTCTTATGTGGCTAGTAAGTCCAAGGCAGTGGTAGAGGTTGTTCTTGGTCGATCATGGTTAAGTGCTACCAATTGTTCATTAGATTGGAAGAATAGACAATACAAATTGCAAACTGATTCTGATTGCATCTTGGGATCTGCTGCTCCACGAGTTTTATCATATCAAAAGGGTGGTAGTTCTACCTTACACAACCCACTTTCAACATCTGCTCTTCAAGCTCCAAGACAAATGATGTGGATAATCGATGAGTCCTCAAATGAGGGCCATGGGGCTGGCATGTTCCAACTACTCTAGTCACTGCTCAAAGAAGGAATTGTCAATTTGGCTACCCAAAGATGCGTACAAACTTGTACCATCTAGCCTAGTTGCTAAACCTCCTAAAAAGCATATCTTTTCCAAGCCTAAACCTCATATTGTTACTCATTGGGTCCCAAAGCATGTTCTTAAAGCACAAGGCTATTATGAGGGTGCAATAGCACTTTGGCTTCCCAAATGCCATGGTTTGCTAGAGCCAGAAGAGTGTATCAATAGGATTCCAAAAGCCACTCTTGGTTTTTCATATCAGTGGGTGCAAAGGAAATCAACACAACCTCTTCAAGATAGGATAGGTGGTTGTGATAGCACCTACAAATCTCCATGTGTTGACCTTCCCAAAACATGTATTGAATCACCAGTTGACCCAACTTCTCCTTGTTACACACTTCCACCATCAACTTGTGTACCTAAGACGAATCAAACTTTACATGAGTCTCCTTTGAGCATAGATTCTAGCACTTCTTTGCCTAAATCCTCTTATCTTGCTCAAATTCCTCGACAATTGCTATCCTTCCCACCTCTTAAGAAGGACATACACAAAACCAAAGGTAAGGCATTAACACTACAATTGAAGCTCTTTGGTAGATCAGTGTTTGAATAGTCTCACTTTTACTAATGTGGTTCCTTCTCCCTTTACAGGATTGTGCTCTTTTTGAGATGATCTTAACTACATTGTTTTTGAGATGATCTTAACTACATTGTTTTTGATAGGGATTGTAATGATGGATATGAGTGTATAAAGTTTGAAGTTTCTAAATTTCATTGTTCTACGCCCAGATACCTCCTGATGGATACTTTGGTGGGATACATGTCCACCATGCATTGACCTTGATAGTACTCAACTTGAACATCGCGAGGTTATAGTGCTCCTCCTTTTCAAACTCATTCTAGGTACTTTTATGCTCCCTTAGGTGAAATTTGCTGTGGGCATCACTTTGTCACTTTATTCTATCAACAGCATCATCCATTTCCACATTGTCACAAGAATGTGCACGACTAGTATTAGGGGAAGCTTCACACATTTGTTGGCTCTGCCGCTCTTACTTTCGACTATATGGCACGGGCTTAATGAAACAAATTGTGGGAATTACACCCCAACGCCATAACCTTCTTGATGTGAGAGTACCAGACCGAGGACCAAATCAACGTAGATTACCTGAGGAGATTCAAGCACAACAATGGAGGGATACATGCATAAATGACTTGCAACCACCTATCTTGCAAGCCCTTCTTCCCCCAGCCTCAACATGTCAATTTTGGATCACTATGAGCACCTATATTGAGCAATTCCAAAATTGGAATTGTTTGCTTAACCTTCCCATAGAACCAATGCCATATTTTAGCGAGGAAGCACTCCTTCCTCTACCACCTTCTCCAGAGGCCGGCTTTTGTACAGGGTTGTCCTTGCATCGTGAAGTGATTGATACTATCTTTCCAACAGAAGTGGACACGGATCCACCACCAGTGCAAGGATAAGCTCATCAACTCCATAATAAGATCAACAAGCCAAGGCACTTTTCTCCCACTGGGTTTTTCCCCTCGGCTATATTCGGTGATTGGCACCAATAACAAATTTTATTCTTTTCTTTTCTTGTTTGTTAATAAAACATTTTGTAGAGATCTCAGCTAAACAAGAGCATACAAACAAGCTCCAATAGTCCACCTATCGTGCACACAAATTAGGAAGGGGGGACACATGCAATGCCTACAAAGAGCAAAAGAAGCAATCTGCACATCAGCAATGCATCAAGACAAACGTGCCACATCAACGAGCACTACAACAGGTGTATTCAAATCATAATCTTTTGTTCTTTATGTGCTTTCCAATTTTGCATATATTGTTTGCATGCTCACAAACAGTTGGCTAGTTTAAGTTTTAAATTAGTTGTTACTATGTGGCGAGTGATTTCTAGATTCTTAGAGGACTTAGTAGAAGGTATTTCTATTTGAAGATGGTGTAAGACATATACCAACGGAGTATGCCAAGTTCTTATTCTCTAGAAGTATATTAGTTATCCCTAGTGGTAGCTACCTCTTAGGTATGGGCTAGGTGCTACGATAAACAAAAATTCACGAAACACATGCCCTAAAAAATATATAGAAGTGACTTGAGACGTGACGTGTCTACGGCCATGTGGAATGCTTGGTAGGACCTTGGGTTG
Source organism: Cibotium barometz (assembly GCF_041138505.1). Classification (NCBI taxonomy): domain Eukaryota; kingdom Viridiplantae; phylum Streptophyta; class Polypodiopsida; order Cyatheales; family Cibotiaceae; genus Cibotium; species Cibotium barometz. Next base: position 8,387,198 of record NC_141095.1, on the reverse strand, counting down.
TTTTAGCACCTTGGGGCCGATGCCTTGGTTTCCATGGGGTGAACACTGACATCTAAAAGATTAAGAAGAAGACCTACAAGGACTCTATTGCCTTGATAGATGCTGGTAGGACTCGGGTACATTATGGGCCCTCTCGAGACCAATGCCCTCATCTTCATGGGATACTCCTTATGTCAAAAAGAAAGAAAAGAGTCTGTCGCACTTGAGATACTTAGTGGCCTTTAGATTCTCTTGGCGGAGGTCTCTTGGCCATTGCTTGGGTCTCATTGGGATGGAACCTTCCTCTTTATCAAGCTAAAAATAATAATTCTCTTTAATCTTCTGCTCTTTACACCAAAAAAAAAAAACAGGTCCAATCACCATAACTTATATTTAGGAGTAGGGTTGCCACTTAGGAATAACTTAAACACTTGTAGGACATTGAGACTGCGGTCATAACCTATGGTGTACAAACACACATGCCTTTGCATAGCACTATGTACCACTTAGTCTCACTTTTAATAGTCTTTACTCGCTTCTTTTAGCACTCTTTAAAACTCTAATCGGCCTTTCACTTGCATGCTCACGTGTGAGATTGTCATTGCTGGTTTTGGTTTTTTTTTCAATAAAAGGCTTTACTTGTCTTCCATTGTTTTTTGCAGCTTTTGTTTTTACCGTGCCCGAGGACGTGCGTGATTTAGGAAGGGGGGAATGTTCCACAAGAACACTCACGGGAACACGGATTATGGAAGGAGGCCGGAAGCAATTAATGCGAGAGAGCGGGATTGTAGCAATGAGAACATAAAGATGCACATAATTTTTCCATATTTTTGTGCCGAAGTGCAATGTAAATCGTTTTAGGCCAATGTGGGTTCTAAATGAGAGTTCTAAGTGTATTAAGCAAGGCTCACTCATGGGGTTGTCCGTCCATGTGTGAAAGAGGCCTAGGGTTAGGGTTAGTGATATCTCTATATCTCTATATAAAAGAGATGTTAAGCAAGGCTCACTCATGGGGTTGTCCGTCCATGTGTGAAAGAGGCCTAGGGTTAGGGTTAGTGATATCTCTATATAAAAGAGATGTTAGCTAAAGAAAAGGGACGTTTTTGGCCATTCTCATAAGCTATTGAGTGAAGCTCTTGAGCTCTCAAGCTATGGCAACTCTCTAACTCTCTCTCTATTGTACTCTAATGAGCATAGCTCAGCTCCAATGAGTATAGCTCCACTTCTTTCTCTTAATCTATTTTAGCAGCATTGAAGTAGATTAATCTACGATTAGTTGAATGCTTCTCTCTTTCTCTTGTGTATGCATGCTTGTAGTGTGTGTGTGTGTGTAGTTCCCATTGATGCAAGCTCTTGCGCCCACTTCATGGATAGACTCTCTCTATGAGCTTGTGGGTTTGTGAATGTTACATTCTATGCTTGCTTAAGCTTGTGGGATAGTAGATGCACGCTTATGGGTTTGCTTACATAAGGGAAAGCTAAGATTTAATCAATGTTTGAATGGGATTAAGATATTGCCATGCCTTGCTTGTTCTTTTGATTAGTGTAGTGGGTTTAAGGGATTGATAGATTGATTGAGGTGTTGAATGGTTGAATCGTCAAGTGGTGGTTCGTGTATGTGAGCTCTCCCGCACAAGGGATAAGCCTTCATGCACTAATCGGGTCGAGTCCTCGGATTGACATTGTGTTTCTCAACACATTTGTGTCTATGAGCACTATATTGCACGGTAGAGAGAACCGCTCTTCACAAACCTTGTACCAATTCTTCTGGGTAAGATGTCCAGGGTGGCAAGGATATGCATCCATTTCTCTGAGTCTTCTGGCTTTGGAAGAGGTGTGCACCCCTCACTCTTAAAAGATCCCTGCCCCCCTCCGCGCAACGAATTCGGGGGTACTAGCAGCGGAAGTAGCACTTCTTGCGCAGGGCAGAGCCTCTCACTCGGGGCCTTGCCCATGGATATCCGAACAAGATACTAATCCCTCGGTTCTTCCAAAACTGAACCCAGAAAAACTTCCCTTGCCCAGAAAGCACGGGCGATTCCTCCAAGATATTTTTATTCTAACGTAGTCAAGAGCCTTAACTAACCAAACTGATCCGACCGAACCTATAAGTCAAATGGTCAGATCAAGGAAGAAACTTTCACTTGGATCATAGAGACCAACGCTTTTTTTCTCATCGAGAGGCACAGCCGTTGATTCTTTTCCATAAAACAAGACTATCTGGGATTTACTTCATCTATCATACCATAACAGAATTGAGTCTCATTTTAGGGATCCATCATTCCAGCCTAACCCCATCCAATCCCATGGGTTAGCCAACCGCCCAACCACTGTAGTGATAGGATCCATTTAGAAATTTGGTTATGTTTTGTCCCGAGTACCAAGGAAAAGAGTTCCCAGTCCCCCTCGCCGGCGCTTCATGCAAACTTCAAGATAGTCACACCACTTACACACACAATATAAAATTGCCTTTTTCACAGATTCAGCTGTCTTTAAAACAATCTTTTAATGAAACCATAGTATCATTGATCATAATCCTCCAAAATATCTGGTTGAATTCTTATTTTCAATCATTCCTTCATGGATGTACCTATGGCATCATTGGTAACTATAATGCTATCCATCTGTTCACTCAGGGGCCTTTTCAATAGTTCCTAGCTCATAGTACCTGGCAATATAATCACATAAGAAAATCCAGATGGACTCTCCATATTAAAGATCAAACAGATCAACAAACAGATCCATATAAAAGAGCCATGGACTCATCCATTGAGGACCAGCAAGGTCAATCAACCAGATCCATGCCCGAGTTCAGAAAACAACTCTAACTTCTTGTTTCATTTTCTTCCTCGACGCACGCGTAGGTATCTTCGGTGACCCAGAGCCGAGCACCGTATGGTCACCACCCTCTAGGATCCTTTGCAGGTCACCTAGCGCTTCACTCATAGGCCGCTTCCTTGGTCCCTTATCCACCGTACCAGAAGCTCACCATCATTTAGTGAAGACCTCGGGAGACGTCCTCCATTGACTCTCCGTCCAGCTGTTGCAACTTTATCACTTACGTCTCCACGACCTCATTCACAAGACGGTCAAAATGCTTCCACAACATTCTTGACATAAAACAGTCATTTAAAAACAAGTCATAAATACAGTTTTTATAACAAACTCTCGTCTTTCCACATTGTTTCACATCAATCTACATTTCTTAATCCACGTCCAGTCATATGTATTGCCATTGTCGTTCATCCATTCTCATCCAATCACAATGCATCTACCCATGTCCACATCTCATCACATTATATTCATTCACATCTCATCCATTCATATCTACCCATGTCCACATCTCATCACATTATATTCATTCACATCTCATCCATTCATATCTACCCATATCCACATCACATCACATCACATATATTTACATCACATCTCATCCATTCAAATCACATCACATCACATCTCACCCACTCACATCTATCCCGATTCATATCACATCACATCACATCCATTCACATCACATCACATTCATTCACATCTATTTACGTCACGTCGCATTCACATCTATTCACATCTCATCGCATTTTTTCACATCCATCACATTCATTGCATTTCCATCCCATTACATACATTCTATCCACATTACATCACATCCATATCTCATCACATCCATACACATTCTATCTCATTCATCCATACACATTCTATCTCATTCATCCACATCCATACACATTCTATCTCATTCATCCACATCCACCCAGTCATCCATATCTCATCCACATCCATACACATTCTATCTCATTCATCCACATCCACCCAGTCATCCACATGCATATCTATCCACATCCATCCATACATTCACATTCACATCCACATATATTCACATCACATCACATTTCATCCACATCTCATCACATTCACATCCACATCCCTTTACACCACATCACATCTCATCCACATATACATCCACATCCATTTACATCCACATCACATCACATCCTTTCACATCCACATATACATCCACATCCATTTACATCACATCACATCCTTTCACATCCACATCACATCCATTTACATCACATCACATCCTTTCACATCCACATCCATCTACATCACATCACATCACATCCTTTCACATCCACATCACATCCATTTACATCACATCACATCCTTTCACATCCACATCCACATTCATCTACATCACATCACATCCTTTCACATCCACATCCACATTCATCTACATCACATCACATCCTTTCACATCCACATCCACATCCACATCCATTTACATCACATCACATCCTTTCGCATCCACATCCACATCCATTTACATCCTGTCACATCCAAATCCACATTCATTTACATCACATCCTTTCACATATTCTCACATCTCATTCTCATCTCTTCATTCATATCCACATCCATTTATATCACATCCTTTCACATATCCTCACATCTCATTCTCATCTCTTCACTCACATCCACATTCATTTATATCACATCCTTTCATATATCCTCACATCTCATTCTCATCTCTTCTTTCACATCCACATCCATTTCACATTTAGTAATATTTTCTATTTTTGATACCGATGGGACTTTTCTTATATTTTTGCCAATTGCTTGGCCTAGGTAAAGGTTCTTTTTCTCAACCGATATTTTCATATTCTTTCTTAATTTTCTCAAGTGAAATATATTCAATATTCTTTCTTAATTTTCTCAAGTGAAATATATTCAATATTCTTCTTTTTTGATAAAAGATTCATGGGATTTACAAAAATCAATTCTACACATATTTTCCAATCATGCTCAAAATTCCACTTTTGATAAATACTCATAATTTGAATTATGCTAAAATTTTCTCTTTTTTTCATTTAATTTCTTGGATCTCAATGATCATGGGAAATCCTCTTTTTACATTTAATTGATTGAATTCTAAATGTCATGGGAATTCCTCTTTTATCATCAAATAAATTTATCTAAAATTCCTCTTTTATCATCAAATAAATTTATCTAAAATTTCTCTTTTCTTTAATAAAAATACCCATTAATTTAATATGCCAAGAATTCCACGTTTACTATTTAAATGATTGAAATCCAAATGTCATGGGAATTCCTCTTTTATCATTTAAATATTTCTCATGCATAAAATAAATTTATCTAAAATTCCTCTTTGAATTTTAATAAAAATATCCATTAATTCAATATGCTAAGAATTCCACTTTTTCCATTTAAATGATTGAATTCCAAATGTCATGGAAATTTCTCTTTTATCATTTAAATAAAATTACCATAATTTTCTCTTTTCTAAAATAATTTAATTAGGCATAAACCTCATAAACCTTAAAATTTTAGTTTTCCATTGAATGTGATGAACATCATTCTTTTAGCATAGGATGACCAATCCTATAATATGCTAGGAAGTCCTCTTTTCATGTCATGCATAAGAATGAATTATGTATCAATTTCTTAAAATGTATCAATTTCTTAAAACTTTTACCATAGCTCCGTTGCTATTACACTGATAATTTTCAATATTTTTGAAAAGAATAAACTTAGTAATATAATTATGATACTATAACTATCTTCTAAACCTAAATTCAATTTATGGATTTAAATCATAAGATTATCATAATTTTAGAAGCATAAAAGTATAAAAAACCACTTTCTTAACCTCTAGCTTCACAAGCCTAGAGTTTGATTTGTGAATTGAGAATTTATCAATGAGAAGCATCATTTGAATAGAGAATTGGTCATAGAAATGATGACCATTCTTTTGGGGAGAGAGAGATAAACATAAAAAGCATCCCAATTAAGCATAAATGTAAACTTTTCTTAATTATTCATTACAACTCTTAAGAAAAGCTTGATTTGCATTATAAACACTTCATTTAGAAACTTCTCAAGCTTGAGAGGGGTTGAGAAGTGAAAACATTGAGAATAGTAGAGAAAAACCATGAAATTACAATGTACCTCTTGATTTTGCTTGCTTCTCTATCTTATAAGAAGCCCCCAACTAATCAATTAGTTAGTGTGTCAAGAGGAAAGCTCCAAGGATGGTTGAAGAGAGAGAGAAGCTCCAAACTCTCCAAAATGTAGAGGATTTTTAAGGGATAATAGAAAATATGAGTATTTTAATGTAATACTGGCATGGTATATCTCAAAGATGAGAATACAAAAGAATGAGGGTCTTTTTAGAGGTAAGGGAGGCCACTAAGTGAGTTTAACTAAATTCTATAATTTTTCAGCTTCAGTTTGGCTGAATTTGGACAAGATTTGGACTAGTTTGGCTCCCTTTTTTATTTGGTTTGATCCAGGAGAGAGGAGAGATAAAAATATCACAATTTTTTTGAATTAAAAACTCATCCACATGTGTGAAATAGGTCCCTACCTCAAAGTCTCCCCCCTCATTACCAAGGTCTCAAAAATGTATCATTATTCCAAAATATCTCATTTTTTAGTAATATCTCATAGTTTTTAACTAATAAACCTTGTACTCAGCCAACTCTTCATCTTATATGAGAATTTACTCATTTTTGGGTATTTTCTTTTATTCTTTGGATTTATCTCATCCCAACACTTGGATTAATCTTATTGGCCCATAGGAACCTTAATTGGACCATAATCCAAAATTTTTAGAAAATCTTGACCCTTAGGCTAAGGTCTTTAAATCATTTTTAATTGATTCCTAATGCACTTTGGAGAATTTATTTTGAACTTATATTTCAGGGGAGCCCATTTCAGACACTAGGAGGATTTTTATATCCAAAAAAATCTCAATTTTGGATTACCTCTCTGAACATTTTCTCTCTCTAGGCCAAAATAGGGTAAAACAAGATCTTTCTCCTATTTCAAAGAGGGCAATAATTACAAGAACAGAAGGGGAGGTTCTTACACCTCTACACCTCAAAAGCTAGAGGGAGGAATCTTACATCTTATCCCACTTAAGAAACGTGAGATGTCCTCATCTCGCAGGTGGAGTATAATCTCTTTCATCATCTTCTTCTTCAATCACTTCCAGCGTTATTGCCTTGGAAGTGAAACTGAGGGTTGGTTAGAGGGTCTACCTCTGAGATTTCCATGATTTTTGGGTGGAAAGGAACCTAATTACTCTGGAAGGAAGGAGCAGGAGTCTGGAATCTTGGTCCGTGATTTCCCCACCCCGAAAACCTTGATCCAAAAGGAGTTGGGCAATCCATACTGCGATGTCCAAATCCTTGACAGTTATAGCATTTCACTTCCTTGTTCAAGGGTGGAACTTCTGCAGTTGAATTCGAGGGGATTGAGTTCCGGGAAAAGGACCTTTCTTCCATTCTGGAACTTTCCATATCCTAAGCTTGACTTTGTTGTCTCTTAGGTGCTGGAAGGTTGGAATCACCTTTTGAAGCTAGAAATCTTTTAAAAGATGATGGTGCTAGCTTTGGCGGGACCTTGATATCAAAGGCCTTGGCGAAATCCTTCGCCATCCGCACTGCTTCGGCCATGGAAACTGGCTTGGAATTCTTCACTAGGATATTCAAAGGTTCATTCAGTCCCCAAATGAACCTGGCCCATCAGCTGTTCTTCATCGAGCGGTGGCGAGTACTTAAGGAGAAGAGCGAATGCTTGGTGATACACTTCAATAGTTCTGCTCCCCTGGGTTATCTCTAAGAATTCATTCATCTTGGTTTCCATAAATCCAGGAGGACAGAATCTCTTCCTTAGGTGAATTTTGTTCCAATCCAGACGGTTTGTCTCACAATGGTTTCTCCATGCCACTCTGGCTATTTCTACTATCTTCAGCCTTGCAACAACCATTTTACTTTTCTCGTACGCAGTGACATCAAAATATTCTTCCATTGTTTTGATCTACTTCTCCATAGCCTCGCCCAAGTTTTACCCTTCACCCTTCAAAGGTCCAAGGTGCAATCCATGAAGAGTTTTACGAACATCCAAGTCGAGCTCTTCCTCATCAAGTTGGGGGTTATCATTTTCCTACCACGACGACCTCAATCTATGATCCTATCAATATGAAAATTCTTGTTAAGTCCCTTTATTTATAATTCAAATCCAACTTTAGATCCAACTGATTCTCGGGTTCTTTAGATTAGTCAGCCCCCCATGGAATCATGGGATAAAGATCCCTTCTAACAAAAGAGCATACAGAACTCATTATCAGAGAATAATTCATTCATATTGTTAACACAGTAATGGTTCACAGACCAAAAATTCCATCTGAACATTCCTCAACGGGAATTTTAGATATGCAGGTTCTTAATTTGTCATCCCTTAATTAGAGTCACTGGGTCAAAGGTTAATAGTGATTTGGTGAAGGCACTATCATCATTCTAGTTACTATCATCATCACTGGGATTCATCCCATTCATCCTCATTGTGGCTTTTTTAAACTTATCTTCTTTGAACTAGAATTCAGGAAAATCATTATCTTTCAATCGGAATCCAAATCAACTCATCAATTCTCAACTAGAATTCTAAAATCATATCAACCAACATTCGAATTCAACATCTGGATAGCATTTTGCTTATAATTTAATGGTCTTAGATTTACTCGTATATATTGTCAGTAAAGAGCTGCAGTTATGCCCATGGTATATACGGGTAGTCACGGTCCTTGGAGTTATAAGGTAAATACCATCATATCTAGGCCTCAAGAAAGTCAAGGATTCCATACAATTGCGGTACTTCCATCTGAAGACCCAATTATCAATTTATGAATCTTCATTCTGAATATCAATTTGTATGAATTCCATCACACAATTACAATCTTTTACGGGTATTTAATAATTTTTTGACATTTCTTGCTTCTCGGATGATCCACTTTAGCCAATTCGCTCTCTGCTGAAAGATCCTGGCCCCCTCTGCGCAACGAGAATTCGGGGGTGCTAGAAGCGAAAGTAGCACTTCTTGCGCAAGGAAGAGCCTCTCACTCAGGGCCTCACCCACGTCCCTTGGTTCTTCCAAAATCGAACCCAGAAAAACTTCCCTCGCCCAGAAAGCACGAGCGATTCCTCCAAGATATTTTTATTCTAACATAGTCAAGAGCCTTAACTAACCAAACTGATCCGACCGAACCTGTAAGTCACATGGTCAGATCAAGGAAGAAACTTGCACTTGGATCATAGAGACCAACACTTTTTTCCTCATCGAGAGGCATAGCGATTGATTCTTTTCCATAGAACAAGACTATCCGGGAATTGAGTCTCATTTTAGGGATCCCTCAGTCTAGCCTAACCCCATCCAGGCAGACCCATGGGTTAGCCAACCCACCAACCACTGTAGTGATAGGATCCATTTAGGAATTTGGTTATGTTTTGTCCTCGGTACCCAAGGAAAAGAGTTCCCAGGCCCCCTAGCCAGCGCTTCATGCAAACTTCAAGATAGTCACACCACTTAACAAACCCAATACAAAATTGCCTTTTTCACAGATTCAGCTATCTTTAAAACAATCTTTTAATGAAACCATAGTATCACTGATAATAATCCTCCAAAATATCCAGTTGAATTCTAATTTTCAATCATTCCTTCATCAGTGTTCCTACTATGGCATCATTAGTAAAACCAGAACGCTCACCACCTGTTTACTCAAGGGCCTTTTCAATAGTTCCTAGCTCATAGTACCCGGCAATATAATCACATAAGAAAATCCAGATGGACTCTCCGTTGAAGATCAGCAAGATCAACCAACAGATCCATGTAAAAGAGCCATGGACTCATCGGTTGAGGACCAGCAAGGTCAATCAACCAGATCCATGCCCAAGTTCAGAAAACAACTCTAATACCTTGTTCCATTTTTGGTGAAGGCACAATCACCATTCTAGTTACTATCATCATTCTAGTTACTATCATCATCACTGGGATTCGTCCCATTCATCGTCATTGTGGCTTTGTTAAACTTATCTTCTTTCAACTAGAATTCAGGAATCATTATCTTTCAATCAGAGTCCAAATCAACTCATCAATTCTCATCTAGAATTCATATCAACCAACATTCGAATTCAACATTTGGATAGCATTTTGCTTATAATTTAAAGGTCTTAGATTTACTCGTATATATTCAGTAAAGAGCTGTAGTTATGCCCATGGTATATACGGGTAGTCATGGTCCTTGGAGTTATAAGGTAAATACCATCATATCTAGGCCTCAAGCAAGTTAGGGATTCCATACAATTGCGGTACTTCCATCTGAAGACCCAATTATCAATTTATGAATCTTCATTCTGAATATCAATTTGTATGAATTTCATCACACAATTACAATGTTTTACTGGTATTTAATAAATTTTTGATATTTCTTGCTTCTCGGATGATCCACTTTAGCCAATTCGCTCAGATGAAAGATTCTTGCCCCCTCCGTGCAACGAATTTGCGGGTGCTAGAAGCGGAAGTAGCACTTCTTGCGCAGGTTCTTCCAAAATCGAACCCAGAAAAACTTCCCTCGCCCAGAAAGCACGAGTGATTCCTCCAAGATATTTTTATTCTAACATAGTCAAGAGCCTTAACTAACCAAAATGATCCGACCGAACCTGTAAGTCACATGGTCAGATCAAGGAAGAAACTTGCACTTGGATCATAGAGACCAACGCTTTTTTCCTCATTGAGAGGCACAGCCGTTGATTTTTTTCCATAGAACAAGACTATCCGGGAATTGAGTCTCATTTTAGGGGTCCCTCAGTCTAGCCTAGCCTAACCCCATTCAGACCCATGGGTTAGCCAACCCACCAACCACTGTAGTGATAGGATCCATTTAGGAATTTGGTTATGGTTTGTCCTCGGTACGCAAGGAAAAGAGTTCCACCATAGTATCCCTGATCATAATCCTCCAAAATATCAAGTTGAATTTTAATTTTCAATCATTCCTTCATCGGTGTTCCTACTATGGCATCATTAGTAACCAGAATGCTCACCACCTGTTTACTTAGGGGCCTTTTCAATAGCTCCTAGCTCATAGTACCCAGCAGAAAATCTAGATGGACTCTCCATTGAAGAGCAGCAAGATCAACCAACAGATCCATGTAAAAGAGCCATGGACTCATCAATCAACAAGATCCATGCCCAAGTTCAGAAAACAACTCTAATCCCTTGTTCTATTTTCTTTCTCGACGCACGTGTGCAGTGACCAGAGCCCGAGCAACGTATGGTCAGCATCCTCTAGGATCCTTCGCTGGTCACCTAGCACTTCACTCATAGGCCGCTTCCTTGGTCCCTCATCCACCGTACCGGAAGCTCACCATTTAAATCAAAATGAGGCTGGTCGGCCAACCTTGCTACACGAGACGTCTTCCATTGACTCTCCGTCAGCTGTTGCAACTTTATCACTTAGGTCTCCACGACCTCATTCACAAGATAATCAAAATGCTTCCCCAGCATTCTTGACATAAAAAGGTCATTTCAAAACAGGTCATAAATATAGTTTCTGTAGTGAACTCTCGTCTTGCCACATGGTTTCACATCAATATACATTTCTTAATCCACGTCCACAATCATATGTATTCCCATCGTTGTTCATCCATTCTCACCCAATCACATCATATTCCATCTCATCACATCTATCCATATTTATCCTTATCACATCTCATCCATTCGCTCATCTACCCATGTCCACATCTCATCACATTACATTAATTCACATCTTATCCATCTCATCTACCCATGTCCACATTACATTAATTCACATCTTATCCATTCATATCTACACATATCCACATCACATCACATCACATCTATTTACATCACATCTCATCCATTCACATCACATCACATCACATCCACATCATATCTCACCCAGTCACATCTATCCCGATTCATATCACATCACATCACATCCATTCACATATATTTACATTACATCGCATTCACATCTATTCACATCTCATCGCATTTATTCACATCCATCACATTCATTGCATTCCCATCCCATTACATACATTCTATCCACATTACATCACATCCATATCTCATCACATCCATACACATTCTATCTCATTCATCCACATCCATCCAATCATCCACATGCATGTCTATCCACATCCATCCATATATTCACATTCACATCCACATATATTCACATCACATCACATTTCATCCACATCTCATCACATTCACATCTACATCCCTTTACACCACATCACATCTCACCCACATACACATCTACATCCATTTATATCCTTTCACATCCACATCCACATTCATCCAGATCACATCAGATCCTTTCACATCCACATCCACTTCCATTTACATCACACATCCTTTCATCCACATCCATTTACATCACATCACATCCTATTTCATCCACCTCCACATTCATTTACATCACATCACATCCTATCACATCCACATCCACATTCATTTACATCACATCCTATCACATCCACATCCACATTCATTTACATCACATCACATCCTATCACATCCACATCCACATTCATTTATATCACATCCTTTCACATATTCTCACATCTCATTCTCATCTCTTCATTCATATCCACATCCTTTCACATATCCTCACATCTCATTCTCATCTCTTCATTCACATCCATATTTATTTATATCACATCCTTTAATATATTCTCACATCTCATTCTCATCTCTTCTTTCACATCCACATCTAACATTTTCTATTTTTGATACCGATGGGACTTTTCTAATATTTTTGCCAATTGTTTGGCCTAGGTAAAGGTTCTTTTTCTCAACCGATATTTTCATATTCTTTCTTAATTTTCTAAAGTGAAATATATCCAATATTCTTCTTTTTGAGTAAAAGATTCATGGGATTTATAAAAATCAATTCTTCCCATATTTCCCAATAATGCTCAAAATTCCACTTTTGATAAATACTCATAATTTGAATTATGCTAAAAATTTCTCTTTTTTCCATTTAATTTCTTGGATCTCAATGATCATGGAAAATCCTCTTTTTAATTGAATTCTAAATGTCATGGGAATTCCTCTTTTATCAAATAAATTTATCTAAAATTTCTCCTTTCTTTAATAAAAATATCCATTAATTTAATATGCCGAGAATTCCACTTTTACTATTTTAATGATTGAGTTCCAAATGTCATGGGAATTCCTCTTTTATCATTTAAATATTTCTCATGCATAAAATAAATTTATCTAAAATTTCTCTTTGAATTTTAATAAAAATATCCATTAATTCAATATGCTAAGAATTCCACTTTTCCCATTTAAATGATTGAATTCCAAATGTCATGGGAATTCCTCTTTTATCATTTAAATAAAATTTTCATAATTTTCTCTTTTCTTAATTATTGAATTAGGCATAAACCTTAAAATTTTAGTTTTCCATTGAATGTGATGAAAATCATTCTTTTAGCATAGGATGACCAATCCTAGAATATGTTCGGAAGTCCTCTTTTCATGTTATGCATAAGAATGAATTATGTATCAATTTCTTAAAATTTTTGCCATAGTTCCATTGCTATTGCTGATAATTTTTAGTATTTTTAAAAAGAATAAACTTAGTAATACAATTATGATACTATAACTATCTTTCAAACTTAAATCCAATTTATGGATTTAAATCATAAGATTATCATAATTTTAGAAGCATAAAAGTATAAAAAATCACTTTTTTAACCTCTAGCTTCACAAGCCTAGAGTTTGATTTGTGAATTGAGAATTTATCAATCAATGAGAAGCATCATTTGAATAGAGAATTGGTCATAGGAATGACCATTCTTTTTGGGAGAGAGAGATAAACATAAAAAGCATCCTCATAAATGTAAACTTTTCTTAATTATTCATTACAACTCTTAAGAAAAGCTTGATTTGCATTATAAACACTTCATTTAGAAACTTCTCAAGCTTGAGAGGGGTTGAGAAGTGAAAACATTGAGAATAGTAGAGAAAAACCATGAAATTACACCTTACCTGTTGATTTTGCTTGCTTCTCTATCTTAGAAGAAGTCCCCCAACCAATCAATTGGTTAGTGTGTCAAGAGGAAAGCTCCCCAAGGATGGTTGAAGAGAGAGAGAGAAGCTCCAATCTCTCCAAAGTGTAGAGGATTTTCAAGGGATAATAGAAAATATGAGTGTTTTAATATAATATTAGCATGGTATAGCTCAAAGATGAGAATATAAAAGAATGAGGGTCTTTTTATAGGTGAGGGAGGCCAGTAAACTGAGTCCAACTAGGTTCTAGAATTTTCCAGCTTCAGTTTGGCTGAATTTGGACAAGATTTGGACCAGTTTAGCTCCCTTTTTTATTTGGTTTGATCTTAGAGAGAGGAGAGATAAAAATATCACAATTTTTTTAAATTAAAAACTCATCCACATGTGTGAAATAGGTGCCTACCTCAAAGTCTCTCCCCTCCTTACACACACCAAGGTGTCAAAAATGTATCATTATTTTAAAATATCTCATTTTTTTAGTAATATCTCATAGTTTTTAACTAATAAACCTTGTACTCAGTCAACTCTTCATCTTATATGAGCATTTACTCATTTTTGGATTTTTTTTATTCTTTGGATTTATCTCACCCCAACACTTGGATTAATCTTATTGGCCCATAGGAACCTTAATTGGACCATAATCTAAAATTTTTAGAAAATCTTGACCCTTAGGCTAAGGTCTTTTAAATCATTTTTAATTGATTCCTAATGCACTTTGGAGAATTTATTTTGAACTTCTGTTTAAGGGGAGCCCATTTCAGACACTAGGAGGATTTTTATATCTAAAAATATCTCAATTTTGGATTACCTCTCTCTAGACATTTTTTCTCTCTAGGCCAAAACAGGGTAAAACAAGATCTTTCTCCTATTTCAGAGAGGGGAATAATTACAAGAACAGAAGGGGAGGTTCTTACACCTCTACACCTCAAAAGCTAGAGGAAGGAATCTTACAACTCTCCTTTTCATCTTCGAGTGTTTTATGGCATGTTTGGCACATATAGACTTTAGTAGTTCGTGTAGTTGTGAGACAGAGTCCTCTGTAAATGGCGTGTCACTCATGGGATGTAATTTCCACATGTGCAGATTCATCTTCAGTGTGAGATCTTTTCTCCGAATGTAGATGTGGTCAGTATCCCAGTTGTGAATCATTTTATATTCTCTCATAAAGTAACTACCAAGGATGCAATCATAGGAAACTGGCCGATGTCCAAAATTCATCACCACAAAGGTGTGGCGGTAAGTTGTTCCCAGGCTCTTCATTTTAAGATCCTGCACCAGTAGACAAATGGGTCTAGTTGTAGCTCCATTAGCGAGTTTGACTAGTAAAGTGGTGTCATCCAAATTGGGTGCTCCCCATTTATCCCAGCATTGCTTGGTCATAATGCTCACATATACTTCACCATCCAAGATTTCTATAACTTGGTGGCCATCAAAGGTTATCAGTAGGGTTGCGTTGAGTTCATCCCCTTTGAAGTACTCTCTGACCTTGTTCACTCAAGCAGTAGGATTCCATTTTACCTTAAGGGGTATGTGGAATTATTCTTCCTTAGAATCATTAGAGCTATCAAGCTCCACGGTTTCATACACACCTGCCCTAGGCAGCCTTCCATCCAATCCTTCAAGTCATTCCATAAGCTTGGGCTTCTTTGGATCAAAGTGTCGATAGGGATTTGGACCTGAGAGGAGAGGAAGGAAGAGAGACCTGCAAAGTCTCTAGGAACTTGGACTTTCTCACGAGGAAGGCTGGATCGGCTTAATCGTAAACTGTTTTGTGTGTATGGGATGGGAACAGGGATTTCTGCAAGTGTTACCCTAAGGTGTTCATCTTTCAAGTTTCTAAGATATTCAGTCACCCTGTCTCCATGCTGGGGGGGTAGCTTCTTCTTCTGTTAACTCTTGTGGGAGTGGTTGGTATGGAATCTCACCAGGATATACCTGAGCATCATCCATAGGTCTGAGACCGGATGGACATGGTTCAAGGTAAAAAAGTAGGAGGATCAGCTTCCAATTGAGCTTGGCATTCCCTGATCAGCTCTTGGGCACTGCCATGAGTCTTTCCTTTTCTTTTATGGGATTAGGATATTCCTTGATCTTTTTGGGTAATTGATGGGTGTCAATAGGTTCCTTGGCTTGAGCGGCAACACATAGCATATCTTCTTCTTTAGATGAAGAAGTTGAAGGATGGGTTGTCGTGCCTTCTTCCAAACCGCTTTTGATTACTACTTGGCTCTCTCCCTTTCTAGTCTTGGTGGCTTTCTTTCGTGAGAGCCGAGTCACTTGTGTGCTTGTTTAGGGGCTCGTGAAGTTGATGCTTCTGCAGCAGCATGTGTTGCGGCCCTCTATCTATTTTGTAGTCTCATGACAACACATTGAGTGGGATTGCATGGATGAAGCCATCTCTAACACTTAACATGTTAAGGCTGCTGCTAGGATTAGCTTCATGAGCTTTTCCTATTGCTCTTGATCTTAGCGGATAGTCTTTGTACATGTGATCGATACCACACCCAACACACAATGGAGTCAAGGCAGGAGCACCTGCAGAGTTACTTGCCATACCCTTCCTGTTGGGACCCTCAGCCAGTCGGTGAGGTTCACCACAATCCAAGCACTCTATGGGTGGTCATTTTGTTGTTTGGTTCATGTCTCTAGCCCCTACAGTGCTGGGGCTGCTAAGTACAAAGGAAACATTTGGTCTCCATCCACAACATAATGACTGCAAAGTTGAGAGGGTGGACTTGTATGAGTTTCGTAGATAGGAATTTTTGAGATTTTCCCCTCGTTCCCATCTTCAAATAGCTCCGTCAGGGTTAACTAACAAACTGGTGCAACTCTTGGCAAATGGGGGTTGATGTGAAAGAATAGGGGGTGGTAACAAATCTTCATGATTGGCATTACACAAGTTGTAAGATCGATCATCCCATGTCTCTTTACAATCAGCGCTTAGCACATTTACAAAAGGATGAGTTACAAGAAAGGTGTAGTAGCTACACAAAAAGTCATGTTAATTGGAGTGGTTAATAGTCCTCCACGACCTCATAAACCATATAGTGCTCTAGGTGATATGGTCTAGACCTCAATGTCAATGTTGTGTTGGAGATACGGTATTTTGGTTATGGTGGTTATGGTGGTTATGATGTCCCTAGTCAATGACCTTGACTAGGGACAGGGTCAACTAAGGGTCAACAATGGTAAGGGTCAGGGGAGTGGTTTTCATTACGAGAATTTAGGTAATCCTTGTGCCAAGCCATGGCATGGTGGCCAGACCACACGGGATAGCTAAGCCTAGGAGGGCTTGGGAAGCTAGTGGGTTGCCCCACATATGCCCTTTGGCTGTCCGCTAGCATGATAGTCTCCCCATGGGATATCGGCATAGCAAATAATCCTACTTGCATAAAAACTAAACCCATCATTTCATTTATATAATCCCTCCTCCATAGAGCATAGCTTGCATAAGAATCATTTCTTACATTTGGAGTAGATCATCATGGCACCGTGGACACATGGGCACTTATTTGAATATGTGTGTGTGTGTGTGTGTGAGAGAGAGAGAGAGAGAGAGAGGGAGAGAGAGAAAGAGAGAGAGAGAGAGAGATCAGAGTGTGAGCAATAAGGTTTAAGAGTAGTGCAACCTTTGTGTCATAGTATATTATGTGGAAAAATCCATCAATTCCTAATCAAAGTAATTAATTGCATAGGTTTATATTCAATCGTTAGACCCAAGACACTCACAAAGATTGTCAATGATATCTTGTTGGATTGCATATATGAAGATAACATCGATGCTTACCACATAGCTCTTCAAAGGAAATAATATGTTGCAGATCTTTATCAAGGCACAATAGTGCGTGTGGCAGGACAAGTCTAGCTGACATGAATAAAGCGTAAACAAAGATTTTTGAGGCTAAGTTGCATTATACGTTAAACGAGATTCGTTTTATACACGAATAATGCCCATTTTATACATTTGCCCTCTTTATACGGGCTATTATATAGTGACACATCAAATATTTTGGGTTATACGTTTAGTCCCTTATATTTTGATTGATAAGTTTATCAATCGGTAGAGTTATCGATCAAAATAAATCACTATAAAACTAGTACATCTTTCGCAATGTACTATGTGCATGACTTTCAATATTTAAAGGCCGTAAGCTTTAAAAAAAAGAGTCAGTTCCTTCCAAGGTAGTGCTTCTAAAATTTGAAAATTAAAAATATTTCGGATATATTAAGTAAAAGAACCTTAGATATAGGTTCAGATATATGTGTACTTATGTTCGAAGTTTACTTCACACTTGTACATATATTTTAGAAAATAAAAATTAGTTTTGTCTTTCATTGTAGCTTGCTTCACACTTGAAAGATAAGTCTTAGGAATAGGATTTATCTTTTATTGTGTTCAAAGCTTGCTTCACACTTAGAAGATAAAAGTTTAGGTTTAGGCTTTACCTGTTATTATGTTCGAAGCTTGCTTCACACTTAAAAGATAATGCGAAATATAGGTAATAGGTTTTATCCTTTACTGTGTTCGAAGCTTGCTTCACACTTTAAAGAGATTTTTAGAGTTTAGGATTTATCTTTTTTGTGTTTGAAGATTTCTTCACACTCTAAAGATAAATACCAATGAGTATGTTTTATTCTATTCTTTGCATGAAGTGGGATGCTTCAATATTGCATGAAGTGGGATGCTTCAATATTGCATGCCCATGAATGCAAGAGTCATTAATTAGGAGCATGGAAGTTATTATCACATGGGGCCCATGGTAACCTAGAGTATCCCATGTCTTATCATCACCCTCTCTTCAAACGTATCTTTGGTTTTAGTGATTGTGAGAATGCGGAAAGACTTTGGGCCCATGGGTAGACTAGCAGGTTGTCTCAAGTGCACTATTAACCCTTCCTCCAAGCACGCTTATATTCATGGACATGCATATGTGTTACAACCTCTTTTAATTTGTTCAATTAGGACATTTCTCTCATAACTAATATTCTTTCACTAATGTCTTCTAGATCAATTGGCCAAAATGGTGTGTGACCTCCAAAATGGGATTATGTTGATGAGGTAAGAAAAGGAAAAACATCATCTCATATGCGGTGTAGAAGTTGTGGCCATGCATTTCATGGTAGCACTACTAGAATCAAAGAACATTTTTTTTGGAATTGGTGATAATGTTGAACATTGCATAGTACCCCTTGCTGCCTTACATGCTAAACTACATAGGTATGTAGCAAAGCTTAAGGTCAAAGGGGATGTAAATATACAAAGGAAATTAGGCTTTGAAATACAACCAATGGAAACGGTCGAAGAAGATAATACACATGTGTCTACAACTGAATGTATGCCATCTTGTGGTCTGAAGTTCGCCCAGCATTGAATGAGACAGTTGGCAGATAGGAGGTGAGATCTTTGGATAGCCAAGAATTTAAAACATGCTGATGCTACAACTAGGTGCCAAAATTTAATACAATCTCTACCATTTTGGTGAAATGTTGATAAAGTTGTCAACATTACTGAGAAGTTTGTCATTGTTAAAGTGTACTGGTTAATGTCTGAAGCTATACGGCATATAAAAGAATTTAACTAATTCACTATTAGGGAGAAGGCACAAATGCCAGCCCAATCTTATGAAAGATGGCTTCAATTGCATACACCTTTGCATGGGGCTAATTTTACCTTGCAACCTTGCTTTCAAACTCATTCTTAGTCAGTGAACAATGAAGTGAGTGGTAATTTTAAAACAGTATGTGGTCAACTGCTGCGGGGGTGATGATGGAAAAGAAGCCTTCCACCAACGTGTGAAGTTTGCTATAGAATTGGTAGCTTTGGGGATCCATGGCACTTGGATGCAGTTAAGAAATTGAGTGCTCCAATGTGGCGGAAAGAGTATGGTAGTGAAACATTCAAGCTGTAGCATGTAGCCACACATGTGCTTGCAGCCTCGTTAGCAAGTTGTGAAAGAAATTGGTCAGCATTCGATTTTATTCACACCAAACAACGAAATTGATTAAAGGCATCGCGTGCAACCAACTTGGTATATGTATTTTACAATATAAGAATGTTACATATGACTCAAAATATAGCTACTCATGCTGCACAATCTTGTATGCCATTGCCTTTGACTACTGACACAGTTGTAGAAGAGAGATGTATTGAAGATGAGGATGAATGGGAAGTACGATCAGATGAGGATGAATGGGAAGTACGATCAGATGCCTCAAATATGGATGAAGTTGATGGTATAGTGCCAGTGCTAGTATAAGAATAATGCACTTGTAACTCATCAACTTAAAATAATCAATGACTAACATGCAATACAACTTGAAATACAACATCAAATTTTTGCAAGTATATATTTTCAAAAACAAAGGTTGCCATTATAGCTTTAAATCATTTTTTTTACAACTAAATGTTTTTTAGTCTTCAAAAAATATCTATAAAAGAGTTTGTGTCACTAAGATAAGACTTCTGCATCTTCTTGGGTGATGCCTCCATCTAGATCACCACCATGCGCACCTTGTAAGTGGCCACCAGTAGCACCAGCACCAACACTTGCTAGGCTTTCAAATAGATCATCAATGTTGAACAACTTAACTAACACATTGCTTGGACTTTGATAGCGTGCAATCACTACATGGAGCTTTTGGTTCTCTGTACGTATTGATGCAACCTCTACTTCAAGTCGAGCAATCCTCTCAATCACATTCTCTGTTGTTTATCCGTAGCTTGCAAGGGCAATTCATTGGTTGGCCATCTCACCGATCTTCTCATGCTCATTGTGTAACAAGATGATGGGACGCTATCATGTTGGCAAGGGAATATTTTCTTTTCTTGCATTGCTTGTTCCTTAGGTGTACCTAGACCAATTCCTACATTCTTTAGATCAAAGGTACAATCTACTCGTCTCTATAGGATATCGTAGATGAACACCTATTGAATAAAATATAATGCCATTTGATTGTTGTTTGGAATTGCTCTCTTTTTGTATAAACCTTAGTAGCAAGACCTTGGCCAATCCCACATGCTGAAGATCAGAGAGTTTCAGCAAGGACCCCTCCTTTGCTCGACCGCTTATTCGGAACAAAGTGTCACGTACAAAGTGGGAAGGACATGGCTTCTTCCCGTCCTTCAGTGTGCTAGGGGATCTCCCTCCAAACCTTCTTCATTTGAAATGTCCTCAAAGAAATTTGATAGATCTTGCTCGCTAAATTGATGAGTCTCCTCTTCTAGTATGCGCTAGGACTCTGCATGATCTAATCCCTTAACCTATGGAGGTCTATATCCTTTGCCAGGTACTTCATCTGCCATTTTCTTAATCTATATTCACCAAACATTTTTTTAAATTTTATTATAGTTAACGAAAAAAATCATATACAAATAAGCAATTAATATGCAAAAAAAATTAGAGACAATCATATGTAGACAATTTAGTATAGTCACACTTGAATATTCGAGACAATTTAAAGAGGCATAGTCAAAGTAGTCACACTTGAATTTTTGAAAAAAATTATAATAACATTGCCATTAATATTCAAGACGATTCAGATAGAATCTTTGAGATACAAGTCCGAGATTTATAATAAATCAATGTTACTTTTGTGAATACAAAGGTAACTAGCCATCATATAGACGTAAGCCTTAGAACCTGTTAATGTCTAGCCTAGTTTTTTAGGCTCCATGCATACACAAAGCTGAATTTGTTGTTGTTGATGGCCTTGATAGGGGATATGTTGACATCCCTACTCGCATGGTTTTGCTTATATGAGTGATTAATGCAGCAACTTCATCATTTGGAAATGGCTTTGGAATACAATCAAGCAAGCGCTTAATTTGGAAACTCATAGAATATACATCTTGGGCCTTATTGTAAGGGGGAGGACTTGTAGAAAAGCATTCAGACGCAACATGTTTGTATTTTTTTTACCACTCTCTTCTTTCATCTAGAAGCTTCAAAAAATGGTATTTGCTTTGTGTGCGTGTTACTCGACCCCAGTTGGTCAACTCCACATAAACATTATCTATGTCCTCATTAATGGCCTCCTTTGTAGGATGTGACTTCTAAATGTCCATGTTGTGCCTACATTCTCTGGCACATCCTAGAAATCCCTTAGCATGGGTCTTGATCCATTAGTTTGAAGTTAGTGCATCTATCTTTCTATATGTCCACCATTCCAAAATGGATAGATGATTGCTAGGTTGTCCTCTGAACACACTAATCCCTTTGCCAAAATGATACCAAGATGAGTGATATGTACTCGAGTGGGCTCATGCATTGCCATCATCTTTGGTGGCATGAATGAGTGATGCGCTTCGTAGCATAGCAATTATCTAGGAAGGCCGGGTCATGCACTTGGACCTTGCACACAAAGCTGAATGCACCTTCACCCAATCTGGTAGAGCTGGCAAGAACTCTAGGAACGAACTATCCAGCAACCGTAGAGCTGGTGCGTTGGCTATGGCAATGACCTCTATTTTGGCAATTTTTGTAGGACGACCAACCTCTTGCTCTTCTTCAACTATGGCTTTAGCTTTTCCTTTGCCTTTGTAGCTATTGTATAAATTTGTAATTAATGTAGCAAAACCCTCTACACTTGTCTTCTCCACGGCGGGCATATTCTTTGCGTGGTCCAAAGTGAAAAGATGTAGGGGAGAGGAGAGCTTGAGCTCTTGCAAGCACACACACACTCACAAAACCCTAAAAGGGAACACATAAGGTGAGAGGCTGAAAATCTTCTTCTTCTTCACACAACACTCAACACACCATATACAAAGATAAGAGTACACACCATATGAAAGATACTCAACCAAATATATACTAGGGTTCTCTATAGTGTGAACCTAACTAAATGAGCTGGCGCTATAACTATGCCAGTCTCTAGAATGGCTATCACACACAGCCTGTCATCCCACTGGCTGCATATCACCCATGATCTCACCAACCATGCCAGTGGTGTAAGTGTGGGGCCTATCCCCCAGGCGGGTCATCAGTGTCCACTGCCTCACTAGATGAGCTCGATATCTCAACACTCCTCCCCTCAAGCTCAACTCTATCTCATGTATACCAAGCAAAGCCCTGAATCTGCAGAGCTTCTTTGTACCCAATGCTTTGGTGAAGATGTCAGTGACCTGATCCTGTGTGTGCTGACATAAAAAAGGTCAACGTCTCCTGCCAAAACCTTCTCTTTAACAAAATGGTAGTGGACCTCTATATGCTTCATGCGAGCATGAAAAATTGGGTTCCTCGCCAACTGTATAGTGCTAATGTTGTCACAGAAAATGACAACTTGTCTATCCACTGATAGACCCAAATCTACAAGTAGCTTTCTCAACCAAGCTACCTCACATGTTGCCATAGCAGCACCTCTGTACTTGGCCTTTGTACTGGATAGAGCAATCGTAGGCTGCTTCTTGCTACTCTAAGTCACAGCAGCACTCCCTAAAGAAAACATGAAGCCACTAGTAGATCTTCTATCTGTGAGATACTACCAACCCAATCAGCATCTGTGTACCCATGTACACATATATCTGTCCCAATTTCATAAAATAGTCCACAATGCAAAGTAGACCTCACATACCTCAATATGCGTCTCAATGCATCCAAATGTGGCTTTCGAGGAACCTGCATAAACTGACTCACCAACCCAACAGCATAGCTCAAATCTGGCCTGGTGATCATCATGTAGATCAAGCTTCCTACTATGCATCTATACATAGTAGGATCCTCCAAAATCTCTCCTGAATCTGCACTCAACTTGCCATTCTGATCCAACAGCATAGCTCAAATCTGGCCTGGTGATCATCATGTAGATCAAGCTTCCTACTATGCATCTATACATAGTAGGATCCTCCAAAATCTCTCCTGAATCTGCACTCAACTTGCCATTCTGATCCTCCAAAATCTCTCCTGAATCTGCACTCAACTTGCCATTCTGATCCAATGGCACTGAGATAGGCTTACAGCCTATCATACCATACTTGGACAATATGTCCAAGCCATACTGTCTCTGCAGTAATCCAGTACCATGTGGTGACCTAATCACCTCAATGTCCAAGAAATATCTGAGCTCCCCCAGATCCTTCATCTCTCAAACTTCTGTCTAAGAAAGATCTTTACATCAAAGATCTCTGCATCATGGTCCCCCGTAATGATCAGGTCATCTACATAGATGACAACAAGCACAACCCCTCTATCACTGTGTCTCACATACAGCGAGAAATCTGCATTGGCTACATGAAAGCCAACAGTGATAAGATATTCAAAAATCTTGTCAGACCATGCTCTTGGTGCTTGTTTTAAGCCATACAAGGCTTTCTTCAACCTGCAAACATGCTCGGGGTGACTCACATCCTCATAATAACTAGGTGGCTGCAACATATACACCTCTTCCTGTAAATCCCTATACAAGAATGCATTCTTTACATCCATCTGCTGATGTAAAGACCTTGCTTTGACATAGCCACTGCTATCACAACTTTCACTGTTGCCATCTTGGCAACTGGGCTGAAAGTTTCCTCATAATCAATGCCATATGTCTGCGCATATCCTTTGGCTTCTACCAATCTAGCCTTGTACCTGCTTATGCTTCCATCACTATTATGTTTTACTTTGTACACCCACTTGCATCCAATGGCTTTCTTGCCTTCAGGCAATTGCACTAAATCCCAAGTCTCATTTCCATATAGTGCATCCATCTCCTCATCCATAGCTTTCTCCCAACACACATTTCCAACAACCTCATTAATGCATGTGGGCTCTACAACCTGTACAACTTTTTCCATGTATGCATAGTGATGTGCCACATAACCATCATAGGTAAACCTTTGCACAGGATTCTTCACTCTCCCAGATCTTCGCAGCTTTGCATTCATGGCTTCCATAGCCTTCTTTACACCAGGTGTTCTCATAGCTAGTATCCCAAGATCCTCATCAAGTCTCATCTCTGAGCCACTAGACTTTCTATCAACATGAGAATGCCCTGCAAAAATGTCAGGCATTAAGGGGCTCAACCACTTTCTCTTTGCCTTTATGTGATATACTAATCACATTTGCAAGACTGGTATTATGATACAGCCTAGACACTCCATGGTCTATCAACTGAACCACTAGATGAGGACTTTCGTGGTCCACTCAAAGACTGTGATTGCTGACTTGCATTCTGTGCAACCACATTTCCACTCACATCAGCCCCAACAGCTTCTTTTTCAGCTGCATACCAGCTTCTTTTTCAGGTGCATACCAGCTTTTTTTCAGCTGCATACCAGCTCCTCATCTCATCAAAAACAACATCCCTGCTTACCCTCAACTCACGTGTAGCAGGGCTATAACACCTGTATCCATTTTGCTCAAGGGAATACCCAATAAACACACATTTTTCAGCTTTTGGATCCAGCTTAGTTCTCAGCTCATCTGGCACATGCACATATGCAATGCATCCAAAGACAGATGAGACAAATCAGGTTTTCTGCCAGTAAACCTCTCCTCTGGAGTTACATCATGTATGGCTGCAGTTGGAGTCCTGTTCATGATGTAAACTATAGAAACAGCCTCAGCCCAATAGCTATGCGACATATTCTTCTCTCTCCCATCAATGCTCACGCAATCTCATCAATGTGCCTGTTTTTCCGCTCAGTAACTCCATTTTGCTGCGGAGTGTATCTGCATGTAAACTGTCTCCAAATACTATTCTTCTTCAAAAATTCAGAGAACTCATTGGAGAAGTACTCTCCCGCTCCATCTGACCTTAGGCACTTTACATGTTTCCCTGTTTTCTTTTCAACCATAACTCTGAAATTCTGAAAATGAGTGAACACCTCACCCTTCTCCTTCATGAAGTATACCCACACTTTCCTTGTGTGGTCTCATCAATAAATGTCACATAATACCTGCAGCCTCCCATAGACAAGGTCTTCGTAGGACCCCATACATCTGAATGCACAACATCTAGTGCATTTCTGCTCACATTTTTGTTACGTGGAAATACATGCTTTGTTTGCTTTCCAAATTGGCATGCTTCACATATTTTTTGCATGCCTTCAACTTTAAACTTTGGCAGCCCTACCACAATTCCTTTAGTCTTCTGCATATACTTCATTCTCTACACATTCACATGTCTAAATCTTTTATGCCAAATGTCTGTGTTTGCAACAATTCGTGAACCATTTGCAAACATCGCAGCACTCACTTTAGGCATGTTTACATTAAATGTAAACATTCTGCTCACTCTATTTCCTTTTGCAAAACCAACCTGCACTTGTCTTTAAAGTCTTCAACATAACAACCATCAGGGTTAAAAACCGAACCTGCAAACCCTGCTCAATCATCTGGCCAACTGAAACTAGATTCTTTGTTATGTTTGGAACATGAAGTACATCTATAACAAGGTACTTCACTTTGCCATCTTGCATAGACAATGGCACATCTCCAACATGGGCAATTGGATGAGCAGTGTCATCCTCTGTTTCCACAAAACCTGGTCTTTCAAGGTTTTTCATCTCCTTGAACCACTCCCCATGACTTGTCATGTGGTTCGAAGCACCTAAATCAACATACCATACATCAACATTATGTGCTGCTTCAACATTTTCAGACATGGCATTAATGACATGCTGCATAACAAACAACCTTTCACTATCCTTATTGTTTTTGCTCGAGGATGCATAGTTGTTTTGTTGCAATTTCCCATTTTGCATGTCAGCCTGCTTCTTATAACAATCTGCCTGCACATGTCTAGGCTTACCACAATAAAAGCATCCACGTGTATCATTATACTACCTTTGCCAATTTCCAAGACCTCTTTGACTCCCCCTGCCTCTGAATTGGCCTCTTCCACCTACGTGTTGTTGTTGTTGTTAATTCTGGAACTGTTGTTGCTGCTGGCCATAATTTTGATTACCTGCTCGGCCACCTACTTGGCCGCATCCACGGCCTTCTCTACCTCATCCTCTTCCTAAACTTGTGTAGAAAGCCTGTTGCTTTGAACTGTTTTTGTTTTGTGAAGACTGTTGGTCTTCACCCAAGCTCTTCTCTTCTATAATCAACATAGATACCAAATCTGTGAAATTGGGAATGTTTTCCCGAGTCTGAATAGATGTCTTGAATGCCTTGTATTGTGGCCCGAGACCATGTAGACAGACTTCCACCTTATCATCATCATCTACTGAAATGCCAATAGATGCAAGGGATTCCACAATACCCTTGATCTTCAATGCATAGTCATTCATAGACATACTATTTTTCTCCACAGTATGAAGTTCATTCTTCAATTGTATCTTTCGTGCCTTGGTATTCGTTTCATAGAGTTTTACCAAGGTATCCCACGCCTCCTTGGGGGACTTGGCATCCTGTATGTGCCCAATCATGGTGTCCTGTGTACTGATAGAGAGCCAATACATAAATTTTATGGCTCCTTGGTTCCAATCCTTGAACTCTTTCACATCTGCAGTAGTCAGATTGATCTCCGGGTATCTCCGGTGCCTCTTCACCTTCTATATAGTCCCAATAACCCTTTCCCATCAGGAAATTTGTCAACCTGAACCTCCAAGCATGGAAGTTGTTCTTATCAAGCTTCTCAGCAACAATCTGGTTTATGCCATCATTTGACATCTTGCCAGACACACAAATTTACGAGAAACAGCACTCTGGTTTGTCCTCCACAAACTATTGTATTTTCTACAGCGGTACTATACTACACTCAAATGTCACAACTAGTGACCTCAATGTGCATACATACACCCAATGATAACGGTTGACCTCCTTGCAGCACACACAATGTCTGCACAACCAATCTCTCTTCGTGCAGTTCTTAAAACAGAGTTCTGCACAGAATCGATGACTTACCCGCAGTGCTCGAAATTGCTTGCTTTCCGAAAAACACAGGTCCTCACGTGCCCGAAACGCGTTTTCGACCCGAAAAATGATGTCCAATAGGACAATATAGCCGGTGCCTCCCGTAGAGCTCCTGACAAGGGTGTAGTCTCACCAACACAAATAGGGAAGAGTAAATGAAGCTCTTACCCTCGTACTGCTTCCTGTGCTTCTCTTGCTTGCAGCTCAGCCCTTAGCATGAACCAGGCTCTCATACCATGAAAACATGGAGGGGAGAGGAGAGCTTGAGCTCTTGCAAGCACACACACACTCACAAAACCCTAAAAGAGAACACACAAGGTGAGAGGCTGAAAATCTTCTTCCTCTTCACACAACACTCAACCACCATATACAAAGATAAGAGTACACACAATATGAAAGGTACTCAGCCAAATACATACTAGGGTTCTCTATAGTGTGAACCCAACTAAATGAGCTGGCGCTATAACTATGCCAACAGTCTCTAGAATGGTTGTCACACACAGCCTGTCATCCCACTAGCTGCATATCACCCATGATCTAACCAACCATGCCAGTGGTCTAAGTGTGGGGCCTATTCCCTAGGCGGGTCATCAGTGTCCACCACCTCACTAGATGAGCTCAATATCTCAACACAAAGCACGCATACAGGCGTCATCGAGGTGCAGGTAGTATGAAGTATGTTTTGTATGTTATACTAGATTTTTAATGTCTAATAAACTATCTGTTTTAATTTCAATATAGGAGTGACAAGAGGAGTGTCACAAATTCGCCCGAGCAGCCAGTCCCACTGTCGTTGGTGACACTCTCCTGTATAGGGGATGTGGGCATAGAGTGCTCCATCTATGAGCGGGGACACATAGTGGACTTGGACAAAGGCAAGGTTTTCCATCGTCTCAGCTTTGCGACCTCTTGGACCTCTATATGCCTGAGGTCCACACGCTATGGGGGTAAGAGATCTTTGATTATAACATGAGATGGTTGTAAATTGTAAGCTGCCCCATACGCATTGCAAGAGCCTCAAGGCTCTGCTCTAGGGTAGCCCTATGGGCTCGGCGCCCCTTTTCTACATGGAAACCTACATGCACTATAGAATTCTCTAGCATGTAGTTGCAAACCAGATACACAAATCATCAGTGACATTTGAGGGATTGATCGTGGTACAACCTTAGTCTTAAATGCACTTAGAAATATACTTAAGAGATAGAGAATGCTTTCAATGCAAATGAAATGCAACTATATTAGATGAGATGGTTATTACAACTGAGATCTAAAAAGATCTATGATGATGATGATGCTGACTTTGAGTGAATGTTGACTTATGAATGTTGAACTACTGTACTGGTGCACTCCACACCTTCCTAGGGTCTTGGACTGAAGACTGCTAAAATGATGGAGAGCTGCCTGGTATGACATGCAGAAGCTTTGAGCTCGAATCGGTAACTTCAATGCTCAAAATTCAGCAATCTTTCAAGAAAAAAATAACGCACAAAACTGAAGTAGATGTGCAGAAATAGAGAGAGAGAGAGAGAGAGAGAGGGAGAGAGGGAGAGAGGGAGAGGGAGAGGGAGAGGAGGACACAATATTGGGTCTTGAATGTTGAGATTCAAGCTCATGTCAGCTTGTGCCAGTTGCACCATGTGCTGGCATGTTAGGTAGCAGCATGTGTGAGACATAAATAACCGTATCCAACTAGTCATAGTGTGTGGACATTAGCTAGGGTTAGCTGTGTGTGGACACAACACATAGTGTGTGTTGTGTATTATGGATAATGCTTTATGCATTGTGTGAGAAGGGAGATGGCTTCCCTGTATGGTTAGGGTTTGCAATATACATTAGGGTTTTCTCCTGTGTGTGTGTCTCCTCTCCCTCTACCTGTTTTTCATCATGGTATCAGAGCCTGGTGCTCTCTATTAGGGTTTATGAGTGAGTGAGAGAAGAGGGAGAAGAAGCTGTGAAGAAAAGCTGTGAAGCTTGCCATTGATGCTGTGAGTCTTGGAGCACACCAATTTCTATCAGATCTAAGAGCTTGGCCTATGGGGTAAGGACTACTAAACACCCTTGAGCGGACTGCAAGTGATTCAAGCACAAACAAGGCAAATTAAGGCTGCCCAAAGCAAAAGAAAATTCTGGTTTTTTGCAAGCTTTCCATTGGAGCTTGGAAGCGATGATGTATTGTGAAAATAAATGCAATCTAGCAAAGAAACATGTATCTGGCAAATGGGAATGTATTGGCAACTCATGTGCAAGCCCTACAATGAATTTGGAGCAAGTATGATGCATTTGAGTGATTGAAAAAATACTATTTTTGAAGCTCTCACAAAACAGAGAAGAGAGGTCAATTTTTTATGAAATTAGAGCTAGTTTTTTACAAAAATCAGACAATTGATGGGTTGTACACATGCCTTGGAGTGTTAGGCAACTATACATGCTCTCAATTGACACTACAAACATCCCAAATTCCCTCAGGAGCAGGCGACGCAGCTAGATATGCAAAAACAGAGCACTTTTTTACATTTTTGCTAAGTGGAGGCCACCACAAATCAAGTGTTGTGTTTGATAAATTCCAAAATTGACTTAGCAATTGTGTGGTACATACACTTGAGAAGGAAGCTACATAATTGGTTGAAGAAATTATGCATTATGGAGCTAGAAATGAGCTAATTAAACAGGCTATCTACTGTGATTAGTGAAACAAAGTGTGATTAATCGGCTAATTACTCTCTCATCTTAAACAATTGGTCTAATTCCTTTTACATGGAGTTAGTGGACATCATTTCTAAGCTAATGAATGCCTGGTCTCCCAATTTGGACAAGCATTGAAGAAATTAGAGCAATTCTACTACTGGTTTTTATTGGTTTTTCTGGTTTTTCTCAACAAAAAGAAGCGGGTTTGACAAAATTGGTATGTATGCACCTTGGTTGGTGTTGATATGAAACATTGAGCTTGTTTAGGTGTCAATGCAAGTTATCCACACTTGATTCAACCACTACATCGCAATTTGAAGCCTTGGAAAGCGTGCCAAAATCGGGTACCTTGGACTACATATGCCAGTTTATTTTGGATGCAATCAGTTTGATTTTCTACATCAAAAGTGAAGTTTGTTGAGTACTTTGGAGTATCTGGAACACTCATTAGAGTGTGGTTGAGCTAAGGAAGGCTCGTTTATAGATTTGGACGTATGCGGAAGGTGCATTTGTATATTGAGCAAATATGTCAGACAACCCACCAGTACAAATTGTGGGTGAAAAGTTGGATAATAGGAAGAACTTCCAGGCATGGAAGTACAGGATCAAAAGCTTTCTGAAGGGAAGAGGTATTTGGAATCTTATTACAAATGCTGAGCCAGAGCCGGAACTACCTCGACAACCTGCACAGCAAAGCTCACAAGCAATGGTCAGAAAGAGCATACAAAGTTTTGCATTATCTGTCTATATGTATCTCGGATGCTATACTCATACATATACATGATGCTGAGAATCCCAAGGATGCATTGGTAAAGCTGTTTGATACACACACTAGTGCTCGCAAGTCTCAATTGCGAGACAACAGATTCATAACGTGAAATGAAAAGGAAGGAGCATCCATGATTATGTACAAGAGATAAAGAAGTATGCAAATGCATTGGCAACAATCAATGCCCCCATGCCTGATGATGATTTGGTAGACATTACCTTGTGTGGTCTTGGTAAGGACTATAAGTCTTTTGATACATCCATCTCGGTTTGGAGTACAGGTTTACCAGATTTTGATGAGTTGGTTTCACTCTTGCTTGTTGAGGAAATCAAACTCAGTGACTCTTTTCATGATGCATCTACTAGCCATGATGATAATGGCAGGAATCAGGCTTTCTATTCACAAAGGGGATCTAGAGGCAAGGGGAGATTTGCGTCACGTGGCCGTGGTAATGGTCGTGCATGGCAGGACAGGTCACCACAACAGAATTTTCAGCCTACATATGGTGCTAGAGGTGGTCGTGGATATACACCTCAGAGAGGCAGAGGTAATCCTCGTGGTAGAGGACTTTGGCAAGGCCAACAAACATCTATGCAAAATGTGGAATGCCATTACTGTGGGAAATTTGGTCATATGGCACGTGATTGTTTCCGTAAACAAAATGATTTAAGAGGGGGTAGAGCACAACATGGTGGACATTATGTACAACATGGTGGAAATTATGCAAGTGGTGGAAATTATGCATCAAGCAGTAATGACAGCAGTGCAAATCACTTGTTTGCCATGAAACATGTTGTGGGAACTATGATGTCGAATGGTGAAAGTGATAACACTTGGTATATGGACTCTGGAGCATCAAATCATATGACTTGTCATGGTGAATGGTTTGAGCATTATGAAGCCTATGGCCTATGGATGTGAAAGGCTATGTGGAAACAGGACATGATACCCAACATGCTATCACACATGTTGGAAGTGTACCATTGGTTATGCACAATGGTGAAACAAAGTCTATGGCAGATGTCTTGTATGTTCCTTCTATTACAAAAAGTTTGGCCTCAGTTGGTCAAATGTTGGAACAGGGATTATAGGTTCGTTTCAACAAGCATGGTTGCTTCATTGAGGATTTCAAAAATGGATGTAGAGTAAAAGCCAAAATGTGGTACAAGACATTGACATGTGGCATAAAAGGATTGGACATGTGAACATACAAAGGTTAAAGAACATGCAGGTAAGACGCATTGTTAGTGGGCTGCCTAGATTCAAGTATGATGGGAATATGCATGTTTGTGATGCGTGTCAGTTTGGAAAGCAGGCAAGGTTGCCGTTTCCTAGAGAAGGCAACATGAGTAGCAGGCCACTTGAAATAGTTCATAGCGATGTATGGGGTCCTGCACAAAATTATGCGATATGTAAAGACCACTGCACATTATGCGATATGTAAAGACCACTGCACATTATGGTCTTCTTTATGAGCATGGTAAAGGCTTGGATATACATGGCTACACAGATGGAGATTGGGCAGGTAGCATGTATGATAGGAGGTCTACTAGTGGTTATGCCTTTACATTTGGAAGTGCAGTGGTGGTGAGTTGGAGTAGAAAGAAGCAACCTATTGTTGCTTTATCTAGTACAGAGGCTGAATACAAGGGTGCAGCCATTGCTACATGTGAAGGAGTATGGTTAAAGAGTCTCTTGGCTGATTTGGGTGAGCCTATGGATGGCAAGGTTGTCATTCATTGTGACAACATGAGCAGCATTTAGTTGGCCAAGAATCCAGTTTTTCATGCACAGACCAAACACAGAGGTCCACTATCACTTTGTCAGAGAGAAAGTGTTGAATGGTACAGTGGATTTGCAGTATATGTGAAGACTGAAGCAGGTGGCCGACATCTTTACAAAGCCACTTAGCAGGTGGAAGTTTGAGTACTTCCTTACTATGTTGGGAGTACGTGGGATGAGCTTGAGGGGGAGTGTTGAGAGCTTTGATAGCCCAAGCTCGTCTACATCTTCATCTATGGTAGTACATCATGAGCTTGAGAGGGGCTGCTGAGATTTAAGCTCGATGTCAGCTTGTGCCAGCTGCACCATGTGCTGGCATGTTAGGTAGCAGCATGTGTGAGACATAAATGATCGCGTCCAGCTGGTCATAGTGTGTGGACATTAGCTAGGGTTAGCTGTGTGTGGACACAACATAGTGTGTGTGTTGTGTATTATGGATTATGGCTTTATGCATTTTGTGAGAAGGGAGATGGCTTCCCTCTATGGTTAGGGTTTGTAATATACATTAGGGTTTGCTCCTATGTGTGTGTCTCCTCTCCCTCTACCTGTTTTTCATCACTAAATACTCGCGAGAATGAAGCTTTCCCTTGATTGTGTATGGTCTGGCCACCCGGGTGGTTGCTTGACAACGACATGGCTCGTTGTCTGGGCTATCCCATAGCTGGCTGATAGCTTCTCTAGGGTCTGGGGCCGAGTTGCCTGCTGCTCTGCTGGCTATCCATGGGCCATAGGGCTGGTCAACAATCGCTCCTTCCCAAGCCAATGCTGGTGGGCACAGCAACCTAGGGCCCTCCTGGTCCCTGGGGGTTGGTTCTACACCTCTCCCATGCCCATAACAAGAGGTTCTGCCCTAGGGTAGCCTTATGGGCTGTCCCCTTCTCTACATGCAATGCTACATGCACCTATTGATGTCCAGCACCTGATCATTCGCGCAGAACTAGATACACAGATCACCTGATCGTTCGCAGAACTAGATACACAGATCACCTGACATCATTCCAGGCTACTCGGTAGCCATGCACAAATAGTGTGCTACTGTCCCAAACTTTAGCCTGTCAAATCCCTAAGGTCTCTTTGAAGGGCATACCTACAACAAGACTCCAAACTTGCAAAACAAATGCATAAAACCATGAAGGGGGTGCCATGAGCTAAGCTTACTAGCTAGATGTACCAATCAGCCTCTACCCCATGACATCCCATACTGCCATGAGGCTACCCTCATGGGCCTTGAGGCTCTGTTGGCCTCGATTGCAATGAAGCAGGTGCACGTCTATACGGCACCAGATCTAGTCTCTTGACTGCAAAGCTCTTGCATAGCCTCACAAAACTCTGATTGGCTAACTGACCTTGGCCACCCTTTTATAGGCTCTTGGCCAATCATCGAGTGTCCACACATGGGTGTCTGCCCATAAATCCCACCTTGTGAATCTACCTACCTAGCTCTAAGCTACTCCAAGCCTTGAAACTAGTCTTGTGTGCATGTTGCACATGATGGTAGATATACTCTGTGCACATGACACAACTGACTGGTTGGGCAAGGCCCTGGCCGTGTTGGTTGCTTGGCCAGGGCCCTTAGGGTTGGCCGACAGCCTACCTAGCCCATGCAAGGCCTTGGCCGTGTTGGTTGCTTGGCCAGGGCCCTTAGGGTTGAGAGCCTACCTAGCCCATGCAAGGGCTGGTGGGCATAGGGTCTTGGGTTGAAGACCACCAAAATGATGGAGAGCTGCCCAGTATGACAGCTTCTCTAGGGACTGGGCCTAGTTGGCTGTCCATGGGCCATAGGGCTGGTCAACAGCTACTTGTTCCTAAGCCAAGGCTAGTGGGCATAGCCCTAGGCCCTCTTGGTCCCTTGGGGTTGGTTCTACACCTTCCCCATGCCCACAACAACAAGAGTACAAGGCTATGCCCCCTAGGGTAGCCTTATGGGTTGGCCCCTTCTCTACATGCACCTACTGATATCTGCGGCACCCGATTGCACGACCAAATACACAAATCACCTGAAATCATTCTAGGTTGCTAGGTTCCCATGCACAAACAATGTGGGACTTCCCCACACTCAGCCTGTCAAATCCCCAAGGTCTTCTCGTAGGGCATAACCTGCAACAAGACTCTAAACTTGTGCAAAACAAATCCATAAAACCATGAAGGGGTGGAGGCCTACTGACTCACCACCCAACCACGACAGCTATGGGCAAAGCCCATAAGTATTGGTTATCCCCACCAAGCCATGAGCTGAGCTAACTAGCTAGAAGTACTGATCAGCCTATAGCCCATGACGTCCCATACCGCCATGAGGCTACCCTCGTGGGCCTTGAGATTGCTGTTGGCCTCGATTGCAATGAAGTAGGTGCACGTTTGCACTAGATCACGGCTCCTGACTCCTGCAGAGCTCTCGCATATCCTCGCAAGACAAATTTAGGAATTTTGGGAATTATTCGAGTCCCATTTCTTATAGGATTGGTTGGAAACTCGGTATTTTTGTGTAGTTTGAGCTAACATCTATTTGTTGGTACACTCTTTGTGCCAATAGATTATATCTTGACACAACTATTTGGCGTATTTGTTTGTAGTTGTATAGATACATACGTGACACTAAACTTAATTGAGATTATACAACACCTTTCATATGAAGAAGATAATGTTAAATACTATCTCCACTTTGAGACATTGAAGTAAAAACATGGGGTTTATTTAATTTGCCAAAAGAATTCTAAATATCATTATAAAAAGGAACCTTAAAAATGAGAGATCTCTAAAGGGTGTGGTGTTAGAAACAACAAAACAAAAAGTAAATCTCAATGACAGTAACAATATGCTAAGTTTACGATTGATCCACAGATAAAAACCCATCTTAGACACTATATCAAGATTATAAATCATGATATATATGCTCAAATTTGAGGGACGTTGAAGTAAAAACATGGGATGATAATGCCAAAGAACACTTGTTACATTCAATGAGATTGTTACATTCAAGTTTACAATTTATCTGAAGACAAAAATCCTTCATCAAGATAATAATTGAGTACAAATTGTATCTCAAACATAGCGTTTTCTCATGTATTGCTCCAATACATACAAAGTTTCTCTATCATAAGCTGCTTCATTTACTAAAGTGTTGCAAGTATACTCCCGTTTGTTCTTTGCATAAATCCAACCAAGTAACCATGCGCTGATTGTTGTCTCCAAAAAACTTTGAAGCTCCTCTATATTTTGATTCCACATCTTTGGAAAAATCAAGTAGGTTCCGGGCATATTCCATATTACATTGTAGAGGGTATCATCAAAAATTAGTGTGTTATTTCCATCCAGGTCATGAAAAATTCTCCATGCTACATCTAAGTTTTTGTGGTATACAAATCGATATCCAATAAGAAGATCCGTCTTTTGACATGCTGCATGCCCTGCTACGACCTTAAACTTTTGATGGTGCCGAGGAAAGCACAACTCAAGAATGCGTCGAGTCCTTTGTAGTCTATTAGTACTCCAGATCCATACCTCAAACCATTGCATACAAAAATCAAGGAAAGTGAATGCATCTTTGCGAATCAAATGCCAAACACTTGTATTCTCTTCCACAAGGTGCATATGTTTGGCCCAGTCTAGACATACATCACCATGTTGCATCTCAATGGTCTTAAGTAAAACACCATTGAGTTCAAGTATCAATACTCTTCTTTGTTTCCTTATTGTATCTGGGGGTGGTGGAACTCTTTTGCCTCTAGGGACGCTTTCCAGTATGCAGCCATCATTGTTGCCATCGTGTAAACGATGCTAAATCAACCGTCGCTTATGTGATGTTCAGTGGGATGGACATTTGCACAACAACAGAATATTATCTCATTTCAAACATGTTGCGACATTCGTCTCATCGCTTAAGTGACAAGTTTGGAAAAACCCATCATTTTGGCCCCGTCGTCTCGCTAAGGGGCGGTTTTGTTCTAGTGCTACTCTCTCTAATGAGCAACACATGTGTATACTCTGTGCTAATGAGTGTGCAACACATGTGTGTACTCTCTCTCTCTTTCCTCCCCTCTCTCTTCTTCTCTCACTCTCTCTATTCATATCTCTCTCTATTTGTGGTGTTAATTATAATTCAGCTCTTTAAAAAACATTATAGTAGCCAATTGGCACGATAACACTTGTTGCTTCAATTTGTATGCATCTTATCACCCAATTAGCTATAAGTTTTAAATGTGTATCGCAACCTATTCTCCTCTTCGTCTCTCCCTCTCCCTCTCTCTCCCTCTCTAACTCTTTCTCTTACACTCCCTCTATATACTACCTTTTTTTCCACATATACATATTTATCTCTTCTTTGGCTTCTCTGTTGACTTGATTGATTCATTTTTTCAGATGTCTAGGACAAAGTAAACAATAAGAGTGCAGGGGAAAGGACCTGTTTATTGATTCAAAGGCATGTGGAAAGAAAAGCAAGAAGGGAAGGCTTATGCATATTCTGAAGCAAGCAAGGCATAGGAGATTCTCCCATAGAGTCACAATTTTAAGAGATATCAGAAAGTCCCAGGATTGTGTTAAATTATTTTTTCTTGTAACTCCATTTTAAAGAGGAATTTGTGAAGGATGGGATTTGTGTTAAATTATTTTTTCTCCTAACTCCATTTTAAAGAGTTGTAAGAGGAATTTGTGAAGGATGGGATTTGGATAAGAGGTGGAAGAGGGTAGCTCTGTTGTGTATTTAGGATGCAGCAAAGGACTTTATTCTAGAGTACTTCTCAGCAGATCTTTGTATTGTATCTTCCCATGCTCACAGGCTGACAATAATGGTAAAGGACTCAGAGACTCTGAAGAGAGTAAGATGGAGATATGACAAGATTAATTGTCCCAGCTGACTATGTGGATCCCAAAATGAGGGATATCTTGCAGATTCCACCTGCTAAATCCAATGTGAGATCCTTGACCCCACTGTGCAACGAATTCTGGGGTGCTAGAAGCAGCGGAAGTAGCACTTCTTGCGTGGGGTAGGGTCCTACACTCGAGGCCTCACCCACGGATATCCAGACAAGAGACTAAACCATCGGTTCTCCAAAACTGAACTCGAAAAAACTTCCCTTGCCCGGAAAGCACGAGCGATTCCACCAGGATAACTTTTCTCTAACGTAGTCAAAAGCCTTAACTAACTGAACAGATCTGACCAAACTCGTAAGTCCCATAGTCAGATCAAGGGAAAGATTACACTTGGATCAGAGAGACCAATGCTTTTTTCCTCATTGAGAGGCACAGCCGTTGATTCTTTTCCATAGAACAATTTTTTATCCTAGATTTACTTCATCTATCGTACCAACAAAAATTTGGTCTCATTTTTTGGGATCCATCAGTCCAGCCTAACCCTATTCAATCCCATGGGTTAGCCAATCGCCCAACCACTGTAGTGATGGAATCCAATTAAGAATTTGGTTAGGTTGTCCCGAGTACCAGGGAAAAGAGTTCCCAGGCCCCCTAGTCGGATATTCATGCAAACTTAAAACTAGTCACACCACTTACACACCCAATATGAAATTACCTTTTTCTCAGATTCAACAGTCTTTAAAACAATCATTTAATGAAACCATAGTATCACTGATCATAATCCTCTAATTATCCAATTGAATCCTTATTTCCAAACATTCCTTCATCGGTGTACCTATGGCATCATTGGCAACCAGAACGCTCACCACCTGTTCACTCAGGGGTCTTTTCGATAGTTCCTAGCTCATAGTAACCGGCAATATATTCACATATCAAAATGGAGTCTCCATTGAAGATCAACAAGATCAACCAACGGATCCATATAAAAGAGCCATGGACTCATCCGTTGAGGACCAGCAAGGTCAATCAACTAGATCCATGCCCGAATTCAGAAAACAACTCTTACTCCTTATTCCAATATCTTCCCCGATGTACTTGTGGGTATCTTCGGTGACCCAGAGCCCGAGCACCGTATTGTCAGCACACTCTAGGATCCTTCGCAGGTTACCTAGCGCTTCACTCATAGGCCGCTTCCTTGGTCCCTCATCCACTGTACCACCCGAAGCTCACCATTTAAATCAAACCAAGGCTCGTCAAGACCTCGGTCGACCTTGCTACGCGAGACATCCTCTGATGACTCTCCATCAGTAGTTGCAACTTAACAGATAGGTTTCCACGACCTCATTCACAAGACAGTCAAAATGCTTTCCCAACATTCTTGACATAAAACAGTCATTTAAAAACAGATATCACATACAAATACAGTTCCAACAATATTTCCATCTTTTCTCATTACTCCACATCCTTTCACATTAGTCCCCATCTTTTCTCATCTTCCACAATTTTATTTTCTTCATCGATCCCTATCACATCACATCATTTCCACATCAATTCACATCCAATGGCATTATCCACGCATCAGTCCACATCATCCATACATCCATCCACATCAACCACATCAATCCATATCAGTCCACATCAACCACATCAACCACATCAGTCCACATCATCCATACATCCATCCATATCAGCCACATTAATCCATATCATCCATACATCCATCCACATCAATCCATATCATCCATACATCCATCCACATCAATCCACATTATCCACACATCCATTCACATCCATTCACATTATCCACACATCCATTCACATCAATTCACATTATCCACACATCAATCCACATCATCCATACGTCCATCAACATCATCCACATCCATCTAAATCAATCCACATTATCCACACATCAATCCACACCATCCATACATCCACATCAATCCACATCATCCATACATCCATCTACATCAATCCACATTATCCACACATCAATCCACATCATCCATACATCCATCTACATCATCCACATCAATCCACATCATCCATACATCCATCTACATCAATCCACATTTTTCATACATCCATCCACATCAATCCACATTATCCACACATCAATCCACATCATCCATACATCCATCTACATCATCCACATCAATCCACATCATCCATCTACATCAATCCACATTTTTCATACATCCATCCACATCAACCCACATCATCCACACATTCATTCACATCAATCCACATTATCCACACATCCATTCACATCAATCCACATTATCCACACATCAATCCACATCATCCATACATCCATCTACATCAATCCACATTATCCACACATTAATCCACACCATCCATACATCCATTTATAAGCATTTGCATTTGCATTCTCATCTAATCACATCTTTTTCTATCTCAACCCTTATTTCCTCATTTATCCTCATCAAATCTCATCCACTTGTATCTACCCTTATATCTCATCACTTCTCATACATTAATATCTATCGACTTTATATCGCATCTTATCACATTCATTTTACATCACATCTCATTTATTCACATCCCGATTCACAAGCTAACACATTCATTCACGTTCCTTATCGTTCATTCACATCCCGATTCTCATCACATCATATCTATTCACATCCTTTATCATTCATTCACATCCTGATTCACATGCTATCACATTCATTCACATCCTATATCATTCATTCACATCCTGATTCACATGCTATCACATTCATTCACATCCTATGTCATTCATTCACATCCTATATCATTCATTCAAATCCTATATCATTCATTCATATTTATCTGATTCACATCACATCTATTTACCTCTCATTCTCATTACTTCAATTCTCATCACATCCATTTATAAAATGTAAGAGAATTCTTATTTTTTATATAAAGATTCTTTACACATCTATTTATGCATAAGAACAACTTCAATGGGAAATAACTCTTTTATAAAAATCTATTTATGCATGAATTCAATTTTAAGGAGAATAACGCTTTCGAATTAAAATAAATTTCGTTATGCATCTTTCTATGCATAAAATCAGAATTGATGAGAATAACTCTTTTGAAATAAAAATAAATTTCTTTATGCATCTTTCTATGCATAAAATCAAAATTGATGAGAATAACTCTTTTGAAATAAAATTTTTTTTCTTTATGTATCTTTCTATGCATAAAATCAAAATTGATGAGAATAACTCTTTTGCAGCCCCTCACAAGATGTCCAGTATCTTCCCCTGTAAATCAATCCCCTTTTCAAAATAATAAAAGATCTTGTTTCTACTTACTGTTTTGGCTTAGAGAGAGAAAATATTCTAGAGAGAGGTAATTTAGTTTTTAGATATCTTTGGATGGAAAAATATCCTTTCTTGTTAAAATAAATTCCTCTGAACTATTGCATGCACAAGGGTACTACCAAAGAAATACCAAGTCCCCAAGTGCATCACAAAGTCTCCTAAGCTTGCACAAAGAAGAAAGCCTTAGCATCAACAAGCACATCTGCCACTTGTTTATAATGCTCATCAAAGATGGGTGCCTATGCATGTGCTTCAAAAACAAGCCTTACTATGATTGTAATTCCATCATATGGTTCCCAAAGTCAAACAATGTGAAGAAAGCCTCACCATTGACTTCAACCTCAACAGCTTCACCTAAATTTCAACAAGAATGGAGGACCAAGAAACAACAAGCAAATCACTCAACCACTCTCATGCATTCATCACATACACAAGAGCTTGTGTGTTCAAGCAAACAACCAGCAGTCTTACCTACTATACTGCCTCAATAATAATTGAGCAACAAATTCAAGAATCAATACCCGCGTCTTAACAGAGACTTATGAGCGCATCAAGGACAAAATAACAATGCTCTTGTCACCCCTCTAGATGTGAAGAACCTCTTTCTCTCAAGTCATGACCTAGCTATCCCATAAAATCAATTAAAATAAAAAAACCATCGGGGCCAAAACCTGCAACTTCATGGGATTCCATCTCACGGAACTACATCTCACGGAATTACATCTCACAGAATTCCAACTCACGGAATTCCATCTCACGGAATTCCAACTCACGGAATTCCATCTCACGGAATTCCAACTCATAGAATTACATCTCATCACGGAATTCCATCTCACAGAATTACACTTCACGGAATTACATCTCATGGAATTCCATCTCACAGCCACAAAACTTGCAATCTCACGGGATTAGGCCATTTCACAAAATATCCTTTACGGCCAAAAAACCTGCAAACTCACGAGTTCAGGTTTCACAAATTACAGTCTCACAGCTTAAGAACCTGCACTTTCATGATTTAAACCTCATCGTGGATTAAGCCATATCATGCATTAACACTTTCCCAACGATCTTCAAAAATAGCCATTAGATACTTGTTAAGCTTATTGCTTACTATTCTTTTGACTAAATTAATGTAGCAGCTGCTCCATGAGTACATATCCATACTCATGCATAGGACAACATTTGCACCAAAGCCTCACCATCGACAACTTCCAGGTACATCTCTGGATGGGGGGCCATGGTGGGTGAAAGCCTGGTCAATGGTGCAATCCATCGCCTAGAATTTTCCTTCAAATGATAAACCTCTCTAAATGACACCACTATCTTCACAAATCAATGATCTTCAATCCTTAGTGAAAATATCTATATTAGCTTTGCAAGTCGACGTAATTCTTTCAATCCTCACGAAGAAGTGGCTACTTCAACATAGAGTAGTTCAATAAGAGTCTTTATGACTCAATTCTTGTACTTCATGTATATCTGTTGCTTCATAAGAGCACTTAAACATACATAAAAACATAAAAGCACATGGGCAGAAGCAGACTTTATTGGCCTTGAAATGTCATGTACTTTGATACCTCGACATAGTGTCTCAAGCTCCTCAATCAAAGGCTCGAGGTACACATCTCTAAACCTCTCCAAATGACACCACTATCTTCACAAATCAATGATCTTCAATCCTTAGTGAAAATATCTATATTAGCTTTGCAAGTCAACGTAATGCTTTCAATCCTCACCAAGAAGTGGCTACTTCAACATAGAGCAGTTCAATAAGAGTCTTTTTATGACTCAATTATTGTACTTCATGTATATTTGCTGCTTCATAAGAGCACTTAAACATACATAAAAACATAAAAGCACATGGGCAAAAGCAGACTTTATTGGCCTTGAAATGTCATGTACTTTGATACCTCGACATAGTGTCTCAAGCTCCTCAATCAAAGGCTCGAGGTACACATCCATGTTTTTCAACTTATACTTGCTAGTACAAGGAGAGCAAGCATGATATGACCTTTCTTGTTGCCACCCATGGAGGGAGGTTGTAATTCACCAATACAATAGGCCAAGTATACTATGATGTGGTCCGACTTGAAGACAAATGGGCTAACACCATCCATGCCCAAGCCAAGATGTAAGTGATGAAGCTCATCTTTAAACTCTGGCCATTGATGCTCCATATGTTTCCATGCCAGTGAATCAGCTATACGATCCTCATGATGCCATCAGTCGAGCGATGAGTAGCATGCCATGTCATGAGTTCTACATCCCCTTACATTTAAACATGTGTTGGATGCGAGGAATGATAGGGAAGTGTCTCAAAACCTTTCAGGAAACTTTATCTCCTTACAAATCCTTCCTATAGTAGCGGCTCTCCCCACATTGTAGACATTGTGTTGCATCTTTATATTAACCCCTCTAAATAGCATGCAATCATTGGGACATGCATGTATTTTTTATGTAACCCATACTTAGAATAGAGAGCATTTTACGACACCCATCTCATGAGTTCCGGTAATAGATTTTGAAGGGGAAGAATCTTCTTGAGAAGCCTACAGAGTAAGAAATAACATGTCAAAATATTAGCAATGGAGAGTATATAGAACATAAAATATTTTCAATAGAATGAGGCTGTCTTACCGAAGAAGACTTGTCACACTTGCATCACTCCATTCATAAGTCTCTTGCAAGTTCAATAGCTCCAATTTTTCTTGCAATGTGGAGTACAAACATCCCTCATACAAAGGTGTGCTTGCCTCTCTATGCAAGGTTTCCTCCTCTTGTGTGACATTGGAGCTTTCTCACTATCATCTATGATCTCCCATCCCGAGAAGAAGTCATTCACCATGTCGTCCATGATGAGATTCTCTTCCTTCTCATGTGGTAATGGTGGAGGCACCTCATTCATTAGTTGGGGAAGTTGAGTCTTAGCCATGCTTTCCATATGAAGCCTTGCCACTCTACCCGATGTCACCAAATGGTGTGGCGTGTTACCCAAAACTCTCTTATGGTTCTCCTTCATGTCATCATTCGCACTTGGTCATGCCACTACCTCATGAAGACTATATGTTCAAACATGCTCAATTGTTATACGATGTTGTTGTATATACTGGCCCTTGCATTATTGATCACACACACATCAAATTTTTTCTCTCAACCATGCCTTGGATCCAACTTTCGGCCCTTGATGATCACTGTCACACATCTTTAACGTGGCCAAATCTAATTTAGGGTTCATACAAAACACATAACAACATCCAGTATTGCAAATAGAAAATTACCCAGGTTTTTGCTGCTAAACAGCGCGACCATAACAATGTTTTTTCGCTGCACAAAAGCGAAAATACGCTACCGAGTAGAAAAATTTTGCTTCTCACCAGTGAAGCTAACAAAATTTTTTTTGCTCAACAATGACCTATGAAACTATGACTCCCGCCACCGCCAATGGGTGTCAATACCTACCTACTTCCCCTATCTTCTTGCGCCGCATGCACAACCTATGTTTGCAGCCCGAGTTTTCCTCCCACCTTAATTCATCCCTCAAGGGTTTTGGAGCAATCAAGTCTCCCTCTCCAAGGTAAGCACTTTCTTGCTTTCTTCATGGTTTCATGTCTTCTTACAAGCTTTCATAGACATAGTTTTATGTGAGCTTCTCTCCCTTCGCTTTCCCCTCTCCCCTTTTCTCCCTTTCCCTCTCTTTCCTCTCCCTTTTCCCCTAACCCTAGCCTAATGCATAGAGCTCTAATAGAGAACTTTGATGGAGAGATCTCCATCAAAGCTTTCTAAAAGCATTTTATGCATTAGGCTAGGGTT
Source organism: Cibotium barometz (assembly GCF_041138505.1). Classification (NCBI taxonomy): domain Eukaryota; kingdom Viridiplantae; phylum Streptophyta; class Polypodiopsida; order Cyatheales; family Cibotiaceae; genus Cibotium; species Cibotium barometz. The sequence continues at coordinate 8,342,295 of NC_141095.1, read as the reverse complement.
TAGGCTTAACATAAACTAGTTTTTCCATTCACTTATGCATTAAGAGTAGGGTTTAGGGTACTCACCTCTTTTTTCTCTTGTTCTTCTTGCTTACTAATGTGTTAATGAGGACTAAATTTTTTATTTATTATGTTTCTTTTTTGTATGATTATTCAAGTGAGCAAGGTTTTGGGCGCAAAGGCTCTCATACGGTAAGCTCTCTTTCTTCATTTGTGCTTCTTGTCTTTGTGTTTTTGCACCCTTGGGTGTTGGGGATTAGGGTTAGGTCAATAGGCAATAGGATTCCTCTTGGAGTCACTCTGTCCATATCTCTTCATGTTCATGTATCTTCATATGCATAGCCTAGCCCTATTGCATAAGAGGGCTATGCATAGCCTATGCATAAGCCCCATTGCATAAGGCATATGCATAAGCCCTATTGCATAAGAGGGCTATGCATAAGCCCCATTGCATAAGGCATATGCATAAGCCCTATTGCATAAGAGGGCTATGCATAGGGCTTATGCATACCCTATGCATAGCCTATGCATAATGTTATGCATAAGACCTATATGTAAGGATATGCATAAGCCCTATGCATAGCGTATGCATAATGTTATGCATAAGACCTATATGTAAGGATATGCATAAGCCCTATGCATAGCCCTATGCATAATAGGGCTATGCATAAAAGAGAGAGAAGGAGGAAAAGAGTTACACCATATACGCCCCAAAAAACTAGTTTATATTGATTATGAGTTTGTATATATAGGCAAGATCTAGGTCAATTTAGGGTGTGATATATATAGCTCCAACACCCCCCACTCAAACAAAGGTCTCTAGCTGCGAGAGTGAAAAAACCCTTAGGGAGTATAAGGGAAAAACCCGAGCCCCTATACATACGTATTATATGTGGATAAATCAACAAATTGATATATACTCAAAATTTGGATTAGTGGAAGAAGAGTATTTTTATAAAATCCCGATATTCTCGTATAGAACTATTTTTTAATTCTATTGTGGTTAGGAAGGAAAGAAACTCATAAAGTTAGAATTTTCCTTACAATTAGAAGTTCCATTTAAGTATCTAAAGAAAATCCTTAGGAATTAAAGTTAGAAGTAAACCAAATAATTTTTGGTTAGACCACGACCGTGAGAATGGTGACCAGTAAATTACTTGCCCATCTCTCGAACCTAAATCAAGCAAAAATCTCGTGAACCAATTCCAAATCTTGACACAAAGAATAGACTACCGTTGAATTAGAGTATTTTTTCTTTAACCGAAATCATCAAGAATCAAGTTGGAAATTCAGTCAAATGATGGGTAAATAACCCTACCATCATATCTAGGCCTCAAACAAGTCAGGGATTCCATACAATTGCGGTACTTTCATCTGAAGACCCAATTTCCAATTTATGGATCTTCATTATTATGAATATCAATTTGTATGAATTTCATCACACAATTACAATCTTTTATTGGTACTTCATAAAATTTTGACTTTCTGGCTTCTTGGTTGTTCCAGTTTAGCCAAATCGCTCTGATACCATTTGAAAGATCCTTGCCCCCTCCGCGCAACGAATTTCAGGGGTGCTAGTAGCGGAAGTAGCACGTCTTGCCAGGGTAGAGCCTCTCACTCCGGGGCCTCGCCCACGGATATCCAGAACAAGAGACTAATCCCTCGGTTCCAAACCCGGAAAAAACTTCCCTTGCCCAACAAACATAGGCGATTCCCCCATGATAATTTTATTCTAATGTAGTCAAGGTGATCACACTCACCAAACTGATCCGACTTGACCCATAAGTCTCATGGTCAAATCAAGAAAAAGACTTGCACTTGGATCATAGAGTCCAACGCTTTTTTCCTTATCAAGAGGCACACCCGTTGATTCTTTTCCATAGAACAAGGGTTATCTGGGATTTACTTCAACTATCGTAACTTAACAGAATTGAGTCTCATTTTAGGGATCCCTCAGTCTAGCCTAACCTGTGAGACCCCACTGCCCCCTCCGCGACTCCCAGTTGCTAGCACAGCGGAAGTAGCTTCCTCTTGTGCAGGGCAGGGTTTCCCACTCGGGGCCTCGCCCTTGAATGTCCAGACACAAGACTAATCTGGTGGTCATTCCGAAACCAAAACCGGAAAAATTTCCCTTGCCTAAAAAACAGGGACGATTCCACCGTTTTGATTTTCTTAACGAATTTTCTAACGGGGTTAAGAGACTAAACTATCCTTCACCTGATTAGACCAGATAGAAGGAGAACTAATACTGACTTAACTTGAAGAAATCAATTCTTTTTTTCCTAACCTAAACCAGGCACAGCCGTTGATTTACTCATTTGAGAAATTATTTAGGTTTTTATTTAACTACTCGAATTCTAAGCGTATACCTATTATTTCAATTTAATTATTAAAACTCCACTTATTCTAGCCTAGCCCCATCAACCCATGGGTTAGCCACCACCCAACCACTGGAATCGATAGAACCAGACAATTACTCACCCACCCATAATTGAATGCCTTTCTTAACTTTTCCTTTCGAATACAGATACGCACACACTCTTCTTTAAAACTTTAACATATAAAATAATCCATTGACAAACAATTATTGGTTACAGATGTCATAACTCAAAAATTCCATCCAATCCCTTGTTTATCAAAAAATAGTATCACTGTGGACTCTCCCTTGAGACCAACTGGTCAGCAACAATAACAAGATCCAGTAAACAATAATCATTTCGTCCATCATACATATCTTACATGACATACGCATGGGTGTCCTTGGTACCGTGAGCTTGTGCATCGCCTGGTCAGAACCCTCCAGGATCCTCCTTAGGTGTCCTGGCACTTCACTCAGGGACCGCTTCGTCGGCCCTCTTCCATTGTACCGGAAGCGCACCATTTTTCAACCATACTGAGGCTAGTCAAAGGCTTTACCATGTGAGCTGTCCTTTGAACACTCCCCACCAACTGTTGTAATGGAACTTCCCTTAGAAAAACATATACCAAATGCTTCCTCCAGCATTCTAGTGTAAGATAGTCCTTTAAGAAAACAGGCTTTCTATGCAAATTTTCAGTTTTATTTTCTTTTGAATACAAGGAGTATTTCTTGAATCAGTATCCCCAAAACTTCTTGATTGGAATTATGAATTTCATACCAGAATTCCTTGAATTCTATAACCTTGATCCACAGATCAATTCGAAGGGTCTCAAACTTGGTTTCAGATTTGGTGAGAGTTTTGAGTGTATTTTTCTAAACTTGGTCACATCTTCTTTCCTCGAAACTTGAAGAAAGAGTTTGATATTGGTCATAGTCTGATTTAAGATTCGAGTCGGATAAGATTTTTCTTGAACTATCTTTCTCCAAAAGGTTTGATAATTCAGTTACTATTTTATTGAATTTCTTTCTTTGAATATTCACTTAACTGATTTCTAAACTAGTTACGAATTCTAATGAGGAATAAATTAATCATTTATCTGAATATTTTGATCTCGATTGATTTCTTGAATTTTCTTTTTACAATCCGTGTGAATACAAAACGATACAAATTTCTCTCTTAGAGTATTTAACTATTCATTTATCAAATACTCATAGAATTTAAGAGAATTCTAATTTTGATATAAGAATTCTTTATGCATTTGTTTATGTATAAAAATCAACTTCAATGGGGATAACACTTTAAAAAAATCCTTTTATGCATAAAATCAAATTTAATAAGAATAACACTTTTAAAATAAAAAGACTTTCTTTATGCATCTATTTATGCATAAAAATGAATTTTTATAAGAATAACGCTTTTATAATAAAACAAATTCCTTTATGCATCTTTCTATGCATAAAAATCAATTTTAATAAGAATAACACTTTTGTAATTAAAAAAATTTCCTTTATGCATCTTTCTATGCATAAAAATCAAATTTAATAAGAATAACACTTTCATAAAAAATTCCATTATGCATCTTTCTATGCATAGAAATCAATTTTAATAAGAATAACACTTTTTGTAATTAAGAAATTTTCCTTTATGCATCTTTCTATGAATAAAAATTAAATTTAATAAGAATAACACTTTTTCTACTAAAGAGAAAGGAGGAACATAGAGAGAATCAAGAGGATGGAAAAGGGATCAAGAGCAAGGAGGAATACAGAGAAAAGGGACATTTACAACCTGCAGATCGAGCTTGAACATGAATATGAACCTCTAAGTACGAGAAATAAACCTAATACTTTGTGTATTGCTTCTAAAGGAATGCTAAGGATGCAAGGGAAGAAAAACATAGATTTATGGATTGATGGGAGGTTATATCCAAAAGACCCTTTTACAAACTCCACACCCCCATTTAGGAATACGACATCTCTGCTTATCTTTGTTGGAGATGGCTATAATGGGCTCCTAGGATATACACATCATTTGGAAGCAACATGCAATGTTGTTAAATTAGAAAGAGATTTGTTTTGAGAAGGAGAACATTCATTTGAAGAAAACCATGGAGCATTGTGTGCAGAAATTATTAAGCAACAAGAAAACCATGGAGCATTGTGTGCAAAAGTTATTAAGCAACAAGGAAACCATTTCAGGGGCTTGAAAAATACCTGCTCTGAACAATCCACCTTTGGCTGGGTTATTGCCAATATAGTCATAGAAAGCTAATTTTTCTAGGATCTTGACCAAGCTTCAGATAGACTTAGACTTTCAGCTTTACTAGAACAGATTCGTTGATCTGTCTCTTGTTGAAAATATCCCTGATCCCATTGATAACGGGTGGGGCCAAATAATTCAATTGGAGTGGCGGCGAAACTGTACCACATGGTTCCAGAGACTACAAAAGCGACGAAAAAACGACAACGATACTGTTAGATGACACAGTTTCAACATTCCCCATGCATAGAGCTTTGTATAATCATTGGGGAGGACGAACATTGAGGTGGAATAGACCAGCTAATATACCTAGGACTCCCGCTGCTATATGGTGCGAAGCTATTCCTCCCAGAACGAATGGGTCGAAACCTTCAGCTCCCCAAATGCCGGGCCCAAATAAACCAGTTACATGAAATGCCCCGAAGGCAAAACAAAGTACCCCTGAAAGGAATAGGTGAATTCCAAATATTTTGGGTAAATCTAAGGATGGTATTCCCATGCAATCATCGCAAAATTCATGTATATCAATTTTCACATTTCAATATGATATCAGATCATTATTTCTCCTTGATAAAGAATCAATGATGACAGAACCTTCTGGTGCACATTAAAGTCTTCTTTTAGATCGCCAGTATGCAGAAGCACTAATGAACGAGAAGAAATATAATAAGGTCTCAAAAAAGCAAATAGATGATTTTTTCAAAGAGAATCAACTCAATCCATAGGTTATCCAAGTAATACTTGATGAGGCTGGTATATCACATAGAGGGTACTCAGCCATTTATAAGACTTTACAGGAAAAGATGAAGGATTCTAGTATGAAAGGATCATTATTGCCTGTGCGCTTTTGCCGCACAGGTCGTAGCTGGGGACTTGCCGAACACCGTATGCGAGCCACGAATGGCTGCAAGCATACAACCAGGAAGGCAAGCTCAAAACAGAATGCAAAAGGTGTGTCACTCATCGCTTAACTGCCGCCTTGAAGGATTCTCGCGTCGCAGCCGTGAAGGAGGAGCCGCCGTCGCCGCTCTACCGCCTCTCCGCCGCCTCGCCGTGCCGCTACACAGTGCGCTCGATTGCTCGATCACTCTCTCTCTCTCTCTCTCTCACACACGCAGAAGAAGGAAAACAAGGAGATAAGGCAAGAGCACTCTTGTATTCACAACACATGAGAATGAGGATTTTAGGGTTACATTTGACTCATATAGGTGACTTGGCCGTTCACACTTGGGCGCCCATACATGGCCGGCCGACCCTAACCCTTATCCTACTGATATCCAAGGTGCGCCTCTCATCGGCGATCACCCAATCCCTTCATCCTTAACATATGGTACCGACAAGCCCGGCCCATGACTCAGAATATTTAAATTAATGATGTAAAACATAGTATGTGTCCGTCATGGGTTAACATGCCCCCCTTCCTGATGTAGATTCCGTCCTCGGAAGCTATGGTATGGTAAGCTCGAAAGGGTTGTTGTTGTTGACCGTCTGCAAAACAGGGAAGTAGAGTGAAAGTATGCTGGAATTCAAAAGATATAAAGTGTATAAATTCAAGCATGTTAGACCACAATGGATGTTGTTATGAGAACTTAGTTTAAGGGTCACATGAATGAGCTAGTGTAGCAAATTAACAGGAGTTTAAAATTATTGAAAGTAAATCCAGAGTAAGCAAGGTGTCAAAGGTTAATCAAGGTTTATAACTGGTGTAAGTCAAGGTAAATAACCAAGCTTAATAAATAAACAGATGACCACACTGTGTCTACTGTAAGAACAAGTTAATACCACGAGTCTAGGGACACAAGAAACATTAGAGTTACAGGAGCCTTTTGCCTTTTTTTTTTAAAAATGCATGTGATAATTTTTACACAATGGCGGCCTTCCTAAGGCAAAACTAACATCGATCCTGGTACCATGTTTAACACAAGGCATTATCCAGGAATCTATTAGCTCACTTTAGGCAAGGCTACCCCCTACCAACCAAGGCATCGGTTTGGAGTAGAATACTCCTCGCCTACCAAGTGTCAATAAGGCGATAGGCCAACATTGAAGCACATCATAGGCTTGTATTGCCATTTATTGTAGGCTTGTTTTTTTTAAATCTATTTCTTTTGATCCTCGCTCCTGAACTATATTTTGTCTTGCATCTTTTCGACAAAGGGGTAATAGCTATGTCCTAGAGGTCAACACACACATGGCCAGGTGTCAAACATTAAGATGGTTTTACCCTAGACCTAAGACAATCGTATTCCAAGGTTAACTAAAGACGTCATGCTGCCTAGGAATATTTCCAATAAAGTTAAGCTCATTAATGATTTACACTAGCATGCAAGTAACTTCAAAAACTAAGTAGTACATTGACAATTTCCATGTGGTCATGCATTATAGTTTATGCAATTGATTGAACAGTAAAAACGAAAGAGAGTGGGTATGGAAGAATTACACCTGTAATTGGAGATCTCCTTGATTTGACGAGACAGCTTGCAATTTGATGTAGATATATTTTGATGAACGTTGCGGCAGTCTCTGGACTTGGAAGCGAACCCACCTCAAAGTTTTTAACCTGTACAATCAACTAACAAGCACTATACCTCGAGAGGCACATCAGTGTGAAAATTTCAAGACTTGTTTAAGGAATCTGAACTAGAAAAAACTTGGAAACGCTAACCTACCTACCAGTCACCACACTACTACTGAGGATACGGTAAGAGGATGTTGTAGAGTCCTGGCTCTAGCCCTAAGGCTAAGCCTCTATCCGCATCATCCAAACAAATAAAGTCAACCTCAGTAGTGCCATGAGTTTCATTCGTCCATTCATCATTGTCAGATATTTCCTTTTCATTTTCCCATCCACATAAACTCATCAAAAATGTAACCATGCGAGGATAGTCATCTTGTGGAAAAGGAAAGCATTGGGCTATCGGGGATATGTCCTCTACGGAGTAGGGGTCAGTCATGGTCAATAGGCGAATTAGCCATTCTAATTCCTCAACATTTTCTTCTCTGGCTAGTACATCTATATGATCCCATTCAGTTTCAATTACAGGATAGCACATGTGGAATATCTGAGAAAGGTATAGATGATACCTCTCACCAAAGGTAGGAGTGGATGAAGTGTATGATGATCGGGCATCTGCCATATCTGCAAACACAGATATAGCATCAGTAGGTTTAGACAGGTCAATCTAGTTCTTGATTGTATACGGATATTTCTCTTGTTTTGTGCTCTTGCTCTTTTTACTATTTTTTGTTTTTCTTTTCTCTGTTTTTTATGTATGAAGCTATATATATACATCCCCTTGAATTTGGCAATTACATGGTCAGGGGAGAAGGTTAAGGAGGAAGCATTAAAATGTCAAGCGTGAGTACATGCTCCCCCTTTCCTTGGATAGATCATATTATTTGCAATGATGTTGCAGCCTCTTGGAACCAATTTGCCCAGCGGGTCATAGGTTGTGATGTGGGCAGATAGCTCTTTATGACCCTTGTGGCCACATCCAATTGCAGAGATGGTAGTGTACGCTCCCATTGACGAATGGAGGAAATGGTTTCCGACGATACTATTACAAGGGGAGACGTAGACTTATCGGTTTTTTGTTGGGTGTTGACAAGAGTAGGTGTAGAGCATGTAGAAACTTCTATATGAGTGTGTGCGTGGCATGAGGAGCTAGAAGCTTCATGTGGCTCCCCCCTTCCTGAGCTAGGTGGTAGTGATCGATATCGTTTGGGAATCCAAACTAACTCTGGAAGAAGTGGTATGGAGCACTCTGTTACCTTTCCCTTACCACAATCTTGAATTATCGTTGGGGTGGCAACAATTGGTTTGCAAGGTTTTACAGGTGATGTAGAGGGATTCAGCTTATGTTTAGGGACCCAAATCTGGTCACTTCCATCGTAGTACCCTTGGGCTACTAATAATTTTTTAGGGATCCATCGTGATGTTACATTGCCCTTTCTCGGGTGGGTGGCTGCTTTCCTTTTACGAGGCTTCTTGGTGGTGGCTGAACGAGATTGAGCAGGGGAAGTAGCTATTAGCGAAGCTTTGGGGACCCATTTGTATGTACTCTTTGGCATAGTAAGCAAAGCTTTAGGGACCACCTTGCCTGTTTCCACTCTTGGCGTTGAAGCGTTAGAGGGGTGGCCAACAATCGAAGATGGTTTTGCCACCACTGGACTTTGTGATTTTTCATTATCTAATATTTGAGTGGATGACTTAGGTGCGGGATTTTGAGCGGTCAGACCTAGTGTTGGTTCTTGCGTTGTGACTTGTCTGGTTGCCCAATCGATATTGCACTTGGTGGCCATCATCCATTTGCGCCCTAAGATTACAGTCCCTTCCATGGTGCCAGCTGGCATAACCAAAAAGCTTTGAATTATGGTTCCCTTGTCATAGGCAACCGGAGTGTGCAGAATTCCTGAGACGGGGGTTTTCTTCTTGTTGATTCCTTGAACTTGGATAGAACTCTTGGATAGAGGTGGTTTTCCCAGTTGACACCACACGCCATATGATAGCAAATTGTGTTCAGCTCCTGTATCCAATAATGCATTGTACAGCACCTCCCCGTAAGGACTCTGTAACTCAATTGGGTATCTTAGAGGTGGGTCAGATTCCAGTGCATCCTCTTCTGCTTCCTCGAAAAATACTTGCGTAATTCCCAAGTTGGCTTCTCGTTGTCTCCTAGCACGCTGTTGACGTTCTTTGGCTTCGACTCTCGCTTGTATCTTTTTAAGCTCAGCTTGTTCTTTAGCTGCCTTCTTTTGATGGATTGCATGTAACTCCTCCTGGCTCAGGGGGTCATAGTATCGTTTGAATTTACTCCCATTAAGGAATCCAATGGTTTCAACTCCGTCGAGAGTCTCCACTCTGATGGTACCTTGCGGGGTAATTTCACATACTCTATATGGTCCCTTACCAGCATATTTGAGCTTCTTCTTTTCATTTCGCACTCCATACATCAAGACTTTATCCCCAACCTTGATGTCCTTGTCCTTTAGATGGCGATCAAACCATTTTTTCCTTCTATCCTTCTCCACAAGGGCATTGTATACAGCCAATTGTCTTTCTTCGTTTAGCCTCTCAAGGATATATAGACGCTTTACTAAGGGATTACCATCCCATCCCTCTTGAGTAGCAACACGAAGACTAGGAATGACAAATTCCCACGGCATGACTGCTTCTTGGCCATATACCATTTTGAATGGTGTACAATTAATAGCCACTTTGTACGCAGTACGATAGGCCCATAAAGCTGTCGTAAGCTTTAGATCCCAATCCGTGCGATGAGCTTCAACTGTCTTTGTCAAAACAGAGATTAATGTCTTGTTTGTACTCTCGGCTTGGCCATTCGCTTGCGGATAATAAGGAGTAGATTTATGATGGGATATCATGAAATTTGTTGTGAGCTCCTTAATCACTTCATTTATAAAATGTGTACCATTGTCGCTCACAAGTTCAAAAGGACAACCGAAGCGTGTGATTATATTTTCAAAGAGGAACTTGGCTGTTGTCCTCGCATCTGCCTTAAGTGTCGCTTTCGCTTCAGCCCATTTGGTCATATAGTCAGTGGCCACAATAATATAGTGAGATTGTGTGTTTCGGGCCGCTGGGCTAATTGGACCTACAAAGTCTAAACCCCACTTTTCAAATGGTTGGTTTACTTTGATTGGATGTAGGGGCATCTGATCTTTCCTCTGGGGTTTCTTATATCGTTGGCATTCATCGCAACCCTTCACAAAGAGTGATGCATCTTGGAACATAGTGGGCCACCAATACCCTGATTGTAAGATCTTTCGCGCAGTTAAGTCTCCTGAGAAGTGACCACCGGCTACGCCCATATGTGCCTCTTGCAAAATGTATAGATACTCATCCTCTCGGGCACAACGCCTAAGAACGTCATCCTTTCCTCTTTTATAAAGAGTCCCAACTATCAAGCAATAGGGTTCACATTCTTTGATTAGCTTTCGAGCTAGATCTTTGCGAAGCTCCTTGGGTGGAAAGCCATTAACCAAAAAGTTAACAATCTTCTCACTCCATTCAGGCATTGTCTCCACCATGAACAGGGAAGTGTCTGGTAAGTCATCATCAACCCCCGTAGGAGCCTCACCATTAGGTATGCGAGACAAATGATCAGCCATAACATGTTTTTTGCCAGGTCTCACAACAACAGTGAAATCAAACTCAAGAAGAATCAATAGCCATCGTGTGATTCTTCCTGTGGAGCATGGTTTGTTTACCAGATACAACAATGCTTGATGATCTACATAGAAAACAAACTTGGTGGCAAGGAGGTAATAACGAAATTTCCTTACTGCATATATCATTGCCAACCCTTCTCGCTCCGTAGTGGTGTAGTTCATCTCAGCATCGTTCAACTGGCGACGACTGGCAAAGCTAATGGGGTAGTCTAGCTTGTGTTCTCCAGGTTGAGTTAAAACACACCCAATAGCAAAGTTTGATGCATCAATATGCACATGGAAGAGTAAATCCCAGTTAGGCATTCTCAAGATTGGAGCACTCGCCAAGGCCTTCTTTAATAGCTCATAGGCACGGTCACATTCTTCGGTCCAAATAAACTCGATGAGAAGCTTATACAATGGTCGAGCTATCTTGGCGAAGAATAGAATAAACCTTCGATAATAACCAACGTGGCCCATAAAGCGTTGGACTCCCTTGTAGTAGTTGGTGGGTGGTGGCAATTCCAGAATGACCTTGATTTACTCTCGTCAGTGGAAATCCCATTTTTGGACACTATATGCCCTAAGATAACTCCGTGTTTAACCCAGAATTGGCATTTGAAAGGATTCAAGGAGATGCGATATAATCTACACCTTTCAAATATTTTTCGTAAACACATCAAGTGCTCGTCCCACGAGGAATGAACACAAAGATCATCTAAGAAAGCTTCACAGAAGTCCCTTAGATATTCCTTAAAGGCCGTGTTTATCAATCGTTGGAATGTTGCAGGTGCATTGGTCAAGCCAAAAGCCATGACGCGAAAGGCAAACACTCCAAACTCTGTGATAAATGTTGTTTTAGCTTGGTCCTCGTCTGCAATTGTGATCTGATTGTAACCCGAGTACCCATCTAAAAAGCTATATGCCTCCTTGCCTGCCACTCTTTCAAGCACATGTTCAGAATATGGCAAGGGGTAATGATCCCTTCTGGTGGCTGCATTAACCTTTTTGAGATCAACGCACACTCTGAGTTTCCCATTCTTCTTTGGCACGATGACTATCGGAGAAACCCATTCTGAGTGCTCAATTGGGTATATGAATCCACATTTTACCAGCTTTTCAATTTCCTCTTGTACAATCTTTGCATACTTAGGATTCATTGGGTAGGGACGTTGCTGGACTGGTTTAGTAGTGCTAATCATTGGAATCGTGTGTTGCACCACCGAGGGTGGAACACCCTTCATATCATGATATGTCCAAGCAAATATGTCCTTGAATTCTTTAAGAAGCTTCGTAAGTGCAGCTTCTTCCGCCTTGGTGAGGTCTTGAGCAATAAAAACTGGTTTAGACTCCTCACCCGGATCTGCTAAGTCTATCTCCTTGACTACCGCAGGGCCATCGTAGACACCGCTACTCCCATTGGTAGGCATTCGTTGGGCTTTTGTGTAGACTACTTTACGTTCCCCTGTGGTGAATGATTTGAAATGCTCGGGTGCGGGGTGTAAGTCTACTGGATCTTGTTGTGCCAGGCTTTTTTCTTTCAATTCCTCTTCCTTTTGTTGTTGAGCCAACTCTTGGTTTTGTCGCCTTCTTGCAGTACGACTTAGTTTCGGCTTCTCTTCGATTTCTAATTGGGCGACGTCATGAGGTTGCGGAATACACCACATGACACTTTGGAGGTATTGTCCCCAATTATCCGCTATCTTCCGATGAGCGTCAATGGCTCCTACATAACTAAGCCATTCCGCAGTGGATCTTTCCTTGTTTATTGCAGTTCGTACATTAGCTCGATAGCGTTGGCGCTTATGTCTCGTTTTCTTCTTACCAAGTTTTTGATTTTTGTTTCTATCAGATTCGGACTCACTTGGTCGATCTTCACTTTCGGATGAATTGCAGGAGGCCACTGTCCTAGGCCTTGAGCACCTTGCTTCCACATTTGGGTGAATATTTGATTTATCCCCCCCATCAGGCTCAGAGTCAGTTTCTTCTTGTTGAGATTCATACTCAGAGTTGCATTGGTCTGAGTCTTCACTACTGTCAGTGTCAGTGGAGTTTGCCACGTTCTCATCATCAGGAGTCAAGTGCATAACACCTATCATGTTCATTGGCACTAACGGTGGCATATCTTGCCCGTCAGGTGTTACCCAGCTTGTGCCTCTATTTCCCCATGTGTCTATGGTTGCCGCTAAGTGTACCCAATCCACGTTATCCGACTCAGTCATACCCGGTAGGACATCCATGTAAGGAGAATCCTTCCCATCATCAGTCTCTTTTTTGCATGTATAGCAATACCTTAATGGGGCGGAGTGAATAGTGGTATCCGATCGATTTATCAATGATAACCTTGCTTCCTAAAGGATGTGCACGACCATTCTCAAGATCAACTCGAATGACAGAGTCCTGGAATTGTAGGTAGACATGGTTTTTCGACCAGTCATGCACCATTTGTGCTTCCCTCATGAAAGGACGACCTAAGATCATTTGATATGACATAGGATGCTTGGAGAAATCCATTACAATGAAGGTATGTTTTACCTTGTATCCCAGGACCTTGATCTTGAGGTCCCTTAACATTCCAATAGGTTTAGCTATGGTTCCGTTTGCCATCTTAACCACTATGTTTGTGACTTCAAGGTGAGGCCTTCCCATAGATTCCCAACAGTTTTTAGTCACAATGCTCACTCCAGCACCACCATCAAGGATTCCCTTTAGAGTTAATCCCTTGGTAGTAATGGGGAGGGTGGCATTAGATTCGTCCCCTTCAAAGTACTGTCCCAACTTGTTAACAGGTATTTCCACGACCGAGTTTTCATCTAGGTTGGGTTGTAGATCCCAATGTTCTCCTTCATCTTGAAGCGTGTCGGGTCTATCCATATTTGCAAATTGTGGTAGCCCCGCCTTTAGTTCTCCATTGAGAAATGCCCGAAGAGCTAAGAATAGCTCAGGATCTCCGTATAATTTGGATATGATCGTGGTTCTGATCTCAGAGGACATGAAATCCATTAGCTTAGAACATTCAATGGTACTTTTCGAGACATCGCCCCTTGACTAGGGACTGGTGAAGATGGAATCACTTCCTCTTCAATGGGGTCAGGCAGTCCCTCACTAAACATTCTTTCCAGCAAGAAGGGTGTTTGCCCACTTCCGGATGTCCTATCCTCGCTTTCTTCCCGAATGATACTAGGTATAGCTAACGGTTTATGGGTTCGGTGAGGCTGAACTTGCGTAGGAAACACTGTGTCTGGAATTTTGATTTTTCTTGGCTCCAGTTCTCTTTGTGTTTCTTCCACCAAACCCCTTAAGTGTTGCACTTGTTCAATCTCCTCAACTGGGTTTGGGTAAGTTCCAATCTTTTTCTTGAGGGTTTTTGGCCCACGTGGCTTGTCTTGGGGAGTCTCAGTCAGTTTGGGTGGTCGAGAGGGCATTGACTGACTGGGTTGTGGGGCTGAGGAAGTTTCCTTCGGTTTTTCCTTATTTATGTACTCGTTTGATTCTCCTTCATTGAGCTCCCGAGTGGGTTCCTCCCTTAGGGTAGTGGCTTTGGTCCCCATGGTTTCTATTGAATCGGAATCATCTTCAGGATCATTCATATACATGGGGTCGTCTCCTGTCCCTATGTTGGTCTTTGAGCTGGGCTTGGAGCTCGTGGCATTAAGCGATCTCCTTCGTCGTGTTTTCTTTTTCTTTGCCTGAGCGATTGATGCAGTATCCCTCTCTTCAAGAATGTAGTTTTGATTTTGAAGCATTGATCGTGTAACTACATTCGCGGGTACAACGGGTGTGGTTCTTCGTGCTTGGTTGGTGACCTCAACCAAATTCAATGGCATATGTGGACATTGAGCGATCAAATGATCTATGCCACAACGATTACATGTAAGTACCGGCATTCCCGATGTGCTCGCTTGATTTGGTTGCATCTGAGTAGAGATCTTCTGTAGCCTATTAGGGCACTCTGCTACACGATGTGGTCCACCACACTCGTAGCATTGAAGAGGTGGTCTCCTTGCCAAGGTGTTAAGGTTTTGCCCTCTTGTGGCAAGAGCAGCCGCTTGATATACAGGCTTGACTTGCCCAAAATGATCCTCCATGTAGTACTGGGGAATCATTTCAAACGTATCAATCCCGTATGGAGCAGTGGGGTCTATCTCCTCTTCATAATCCCCACACGCACTAGGTGACTCACAACCCATCTGGTTTATTGGGGTAATCCTTGGATGTGGAGGTTGTGGTCCTAGCACTGGCGGTGGTAACGGCACAGACTGGACTACATTCGAATTCCTTGGAACTATGTGCTGTGACGGTTGCTCGATAGGTTGTGCAGGCATTAGCACGGGTACTTGAGGTGTGCTTGACCAAGCTAGTGGTGCCTGGTTTGCCAACATTCGCTTAAGTGTTAGGCAATCTTTAGATTGATGGCCATACTTACCACATGCATTGCAATTCCCATTGAATTTAACCCTGAATGTGGGACATTCACTCGTGCTATGTGGTCCTAAGCACACCGAACACCATTGTTGCTCTCTCCTTGGGTACATATGGCTATTCTGAGGAGCTCGATTACCCCTAAAGTATTCTTGGAGAGCCTTAGTAAGGTCGGTCACAGACATTTCAGATATCTTGGGCTCCTTGGCAATAGGTTTTACCGTCATTGGCTCGTGCCCAGATACTTGTGAACTAACGGATTTTGTTTCTGAAGACACCTTTTTACCTGCAATCATCAAGTTGTCTTCTAACTGGATTGCATTGGCAGTGACTGCTTCCCACGTTGTAAGACCTCTAATGACTAGGCCATTGTAAATGTTCTCGTGGCGCAATCCTTGGATGAATCTATCGAGGAGTTGGTTGTTATTGAAGCGTTCATCAGGAGTGCAGCGGGAATTTAGATGCTTCAATCGGCTTATAAAGTCTCTCACTGACTCCCCTTCCTCGCGTTCGGCTTTTTGAAGTTGAGATGCTACCCCCCAAAGCACACCCTCGCGTATGTATTCTTTCAAGAACAATCTCTTGAGAGTGGGGTAGTGAGTGCGCTCTTCAACCCTTAAGGTTCGATACCAATCTCCGGCCTTCCCACTCAAGGTTAAGCCTAAGGCTTTACACTTATGCAGCTCATTGTGTTCTTCCAAGGAATCACACACGTGCTCAAAGACTTCAATGTGCTTCCTAACATCCTCGTTACCACTGAAGTTTTGAGTGAGCTTAGCCACTTGTACTGCCTTGCTTCTAGGTTCTCTCTCAGGCATACCCCGCATGTTTTCCGCAATAGATCGTCCGATCGTCTGAGCAAACGCTGCGAGATCACCTAGGTGAGCAGGCATAGTTGGTGGAGGCACTTCTGGGATAGCCTGGCTGATAGGAGTTGGCGTTGGTCTGAGAAGGTTGGCAAATGACGTAGGATATGATATGTGGCTAGGCCTAGCTCCTCTTGGATAAGGGTGGTGATAAGGCGGTCGTGGAGCATACGCCATTGGCATACTAAGAGGCGTAGGATCTACCTGAGCATGAGTAGCGATAGGTACATAGGGTCGATAGGCACTGGCACGCACTGTTGTAGGTACTGTTCCACTAGGTAGCGGTGTCGTACTAACTACAGCGGTAACAGGTGCACTTTCAGCTATGCTCATCATTGGGGTAGGCATTACGGATTCCCTAATGGAAAGTTGAGCCAAGGTTGGAAAGCTAAAGTTACTACTCGTGGGCTCAACCTGCATTAAGACTCCAGGCGAAACAACATATGAAGGGTCTATGGGACTCACCGAGGGAGTCTCCAATTGTGATAGGGTTGGTTGTTTGGCCTTGCCCGTATCCAAAAACCTCATAGGGCCAGTGGAAACTAAGTTCACTCCCCTATTTTGCCTCTCAATTTGGATAATTCTATGAATCACCTCACATATCATGTGTTGTTGCTCCTCTAGATTAGTGGTGCTAGATGTAGATCGTAGGACTTCTAACCAACCTTCATGGTATGTGTAACCTGTGTATAGGTCAGTTAGAGTCTCTGTGTGTAGATCATATTCCCAATTTTCATTGAGAAATATCCCATCTAGACTTGGTGTGCCAAACGGCTCTCTTGAAGTGGACGCAATGTCACTTCTTTTGGGTTGGCTTCTAGGGACCTCTACTTTAGGAAGAGCATCGGAAGTTGGTAGCTCAGTAGGGCCCTCATTAAACGAAGTAGGTAGAATATCCACATGGACACTCTTTGGGAGGGTAGGGTCCACATAAGATGTGAATGGCGAATCTACTACCCCTCCTTCCTCATTTACTTCGCTTGTCGCATGTTCAGAGCGTGTAGCTCTACTCAAGGTCTCTATTAGACGACTAAACATGCTAGATCCAGGTTGTGGAGCCCACACTGGCATGTTTTGGCTTGTCTCCTCAGGGTTCTTGGTAGGGTGCCCTTCCATGGCTTCTGAGTCAGAGGATGAGTCACTATCCACTATTCGTGGATCTTGGGTTGCACTCCCTTGGGTTCCAGCTGAAGGCCAAGATGCCAACGTGGAGGGATGGTGTGAGCCTGCGTAGACTGAAACGCTTTCTAGTGGTTCCGGCTCTAGTACCCGACCAGAACGTAGATGCATGTGACGTGGGTACCCTACGTGCGTTGGTAACTACCCTTGAAACTCACACAAGTGGTTTCTTAGGTGTTTCGCACCCCGTTTTTACTTGTTTTTGTGTTGTTTTTAACCCGTTTTTGACCCCCTTACGGTCGAACTTGGACTAGGGCGTATGATAGCTCGAAACGAGCGTATCGTTCAAAGGATCCTAGTGTGCTTTACAGCACCGTGTTCGCCTATCTAGAGCTCCTGTAGTCCTCAAAACAGTCTGTTTCCCTTGGGGGGAAGGGGCAAAAGCCTATTTGCTTGTGGAGGAACGGGTGAGGGCTTTATCCCACATACTCACTTTACTCCTTGGGGAGTGGGCTACATATAGGGCACAACTTCCCATAAGCTCTCACTTGAGAGAAAGCTATGGAGGCTCACTCTCCTATATATATATATCAAAAGACCGAGACCGAGACCGAGGCCGGGGCCGGGGCCGGGGTCGTGGGTCAATTGGGGGTTTTTTCTTTTCAAATTTTTTTTTCAATTGAAAAATCTTTCCTCTTCACATGTTTGGTTTCTTCTTTAGAAATAAAATTTAATTTTTGTTTTTTAATTTTTTTAAATTTTTTATTTTCTGTTTTTTTTTTGTGGGATAAGTTTTCCAGGGTTTCCTTAGGGTTCAGCCTTAGCCGCGGCGCAATTCGCACACACAGCACAGATCTGGGGATTCAAAAATCCCTCTCGCACGCAGAAACCAGATAACAGAATGCACGCCCACACGCGGAGCGAAAAAATAGCAGAAATGCAGAAGACAAATTACAGAAACAGATTGCAAATCACAAAAACACCTTAACAACAAACACACAGTCGCTTTCCTGCAGTGTAGATTAAACTTCACGCAGCAGCCGAGCTGCAAACTGGAGCTTGGTGCAGGGCAACTCCCCGGCAGCGGAGCCAAAAATGTGCGCTTTTGCCGCACAGGTCGTAGCTGGGGACTTGCCGAACACCGTATGCGAGCCACGAATGGCTGCAAGCATACAACCAGGAAGGCAAGCTCAAAACAGAATGCAAAAGGTGTGTCACTCACCGCTTAACTGCCGCCTTGAAGGATTCCCACGTCGCAGCCGTGAAGGAGGAGCCGCCTCTCGCCGCTCTACCGCCTCTCCGCCGCCTCGCCGTGCCGCTACACAGTGCGCTCGATCGCTCTCTCACTCTCTCTCTCTCTCTCTCTCACACACGCAGAAGAAGGAAAACAAGGAGATAAGGCAAGAGCACTCTTGTATTCACAACACATGAGAATGAGGATTTTAGGATTACATTTGACTCATATAGGTGACTTGGCCGTTCACACTTGGGCGCCCATACATGGCCGGCCGACCCTAACCCTTATCCTACTGATATCCAAGGTGCGCCTCTCATCGGCGATCACCCAATCCCTTCATCCTTAACATATGGTACCGACAAGCCCGGCCCATGACTCAGAATATTTAAATTAATGATGTAAAACATAGTATGTGTCCGTCATGGGTTAACATTGCCAAATCCTTATTTGGTAAGAAAAATGCTTAAACAAGTAAACAAAGAGGTACTGCATGCACTAGGAACCCCATTTCATATTGAAGACACCTATGCTGCACCAATAGGAGATGTGGTCTATAATAGATACAATAATATTTTCTACGACTTGGAGGCCTTACAATCATATGCTGTTCAATTGTTTGAAGTTACTCCTGAAGAATGTGACGGTGTCGTCAAATTTGTGCTAAAGCTTGATGAGTGTCAAATTGTGAAGGAGAGAGAGTTAGAAAGGGTTACTATCACATTGATGAACAGGGCACTTGATACATCTATTCTAAAAAATGATCCAAGATGGTTTAGTGTTCAATCTAAAAACAATATATTATCGTTGTGATCGTTTGAGGTAAAATTTATTAGACTTGAATATGTTTGAGAAAAAGAATTACATATAAAAAACACTAATGGGTGTTGCATTCCTATGTTTCTTATGTATTGCAGGTAGAATCAAAGAATTTTGATGTTCTGCATTGGGTCTTTCATAAGACATCGATACCCGAGATCATCAGCAGAAAAATTACCAAATCTTGGATGTGGAATGCATGGGACAATATAAGGTGGAGTGGCATATGGCGCGTGATCTTAAAACTCTGAAATGTATGCACAATGTTTCAAAGGGTTCCAATTCAAAAAGACCCTGCTTCTATTGCATGTGTAGTGCAAAGGTGTTTGATAATAAGAGGTATTGGAAGAAGGCACCGGATAGGTGCTTGCGGATAGGTGCTTGAAAGACCCAAACTTCAAGCCAATTCTAGATATTCCATTGTCAAGTGTCCACATTTTTACAATGCATGCTCTTTGCAAAATCATTGAAAAACTCTTGTTTTTATACATATGTTTTGCATGGACTCTACAGCTCAATATACCAAAGGTTACATCCAACAATCAAAGCACTAGAGAGAAAGTTCTATCAGACATTGGTTGCATGGTGGACATTCAAAAATTGAACAAGATGAAAAAAGGTCTAAGGATAGGAAGAATGTACGTAAGAAACCTTCCATTGGGGGTGTTAAAGCAAGAAAGTTTCTATTTGAACCAACACCAAAATGTTGTAGAAGAAGACGATCAGTGTAGATTGTAAAATACAACAAATGGAAGTGTCTTCACAATGTAGTAGTAGACCATACAGACAATGGTCAAGCAAGAACACGGAAAGCCAAGGTGTGGAAATCTCTAGACACTAAGTTTTAAGTTCTGTGACAAGAAAGTGTGGACGAAGGAGGACCATGAGATATTTCAAACAGTGCTAGATGAGTTCAAGAGATCAATGATTGATGCATGGACGGATCAACACATCACCCACTATATGGTATGAGATTGATTATGCATTGAACTAGTTTTTATACTGTATATTAAAAAATATACTAATTAATGTATTCTTTTATTCTCTTGAAGCATATTATATACCATCATACCCTTTGCTTTGCAAAGAAGTATGGTAGTTTATTAATATGGTGAACCCAGGAAATGGAGAAAAAAAATTATCAAGCATGCTCCAGGTATTTCAATCATACAAGAAATGGTGGAGGAGCAGAAAAAGCTAACAGTTTAGAGGAATTACATCAGTGGACATATAGGAAGCTTGTACACAAAGCCAAAAAGAAGCAATAGTTCAAAGCATCCCAAATTAATCAAGCAGTAAAACTTGTGAATAAAGAAAGAAAACAAGATATATGGAGGAGATCTAATGCAAGTATTAAGCATGTAGAATGGCGAGAGAAACAAAACAAAGAAATGGGAAGATTTGGATACCCTAGATCAATGATTAACATTTCAAATTCAGAAATGATCATATGCAAAATTGTCATGACATTACATGAGAGAGAATATTATTACAAGAGATAGGAATATACTACTACTCCTTAACCTGCTGACTAACATCCTCGGGTGCATGAAGCCTTGCTCTTTTTGAAGATGGCTCTACAACATCCTATAACTGACAAACTGAGGAACCCTCGGTTTTGTGAATCTGAGAAGTTCCCTTTTGCCATAATTACTTAGCATATTGGGATCCTTAATCCCACACGCCAATCCATAAGCAGTATAGACTAAGTAATATTTACTCCTTAGTGCATAGACTCTAGGGCCCTGCCCAAAGATTTGCAATGCTAACTGCTTCTCCAAAAGCATGACTTTGTCTGCATTCCACCTGACGAGATATGCCCCAAGGTATCTAGATAATGTCTTGATTGCAAACAAAGGAAATTCTGCATTTTCTTTCAAGAATTTCTTATGGAATATAATGAATTGTGGAAACTTCAATCGGTTTATGTACTCTCCCCAAAACTGAGTCCAACCTCCCATGCATTTTCCTGCTCCGCGCCCAAGAAACTCATCCTCAAACACAACCAGCTATAAAACAATATTGTCGATGAGCCAACACAGCAAATAGAATAAGCTACTCAGCTAGATAAAAAGTAATGAACAAGTAAACAAACCTTCTAATTTTCGTCTCATTAACAAGAAAATCATCTGTCCATATATTGATTGTGGAGTTAGTGTCTAGGACTGCCGATGAGGATGCCCCTTCCCTTCCCATCTGTGAAATGTTAAGTCTTTGCTTAATAGCCTGAAATTTCCCTTCAATGGGAAGGTTGGATTCATAGCTTTTGCATCCTTTTACATCATAGATAATTTGTCGGTAGCAAAATGGAACTCACTGTCCTTGACATTTGAATCCAATAAGAGATACTTATCCAAATCAAGATCCACAAAATCTTCATCTTCCTCAAGATTCTATGTAATGATGGCCAAATAATAGTCTTCCCTTATGTCAAAGACAGCTTGAATATTTGTAATTAACAAATATTCGTTGTCTCACCAATAGGAAATGTGGGGAGTAGTGGGGTTGGAATGTCCCCTGCTTCCTCTATCATACAAGACTACTCGTCACCTGTAACCATCACTAAGGTGTCTTCTCTTCTGAGTGCGTCAATATCCAATTGCTCACTTAAAACCCTCTTTGCAGCCAAGTTTATCTCCTCTGCAATCTCTTGAACTTCATCTTCTACTCTTGGAGATTCCTCTGACACTTCTTCATCCTCAAGCAGCACATGCAGGTAGCAGATAAATCCATAGTGATAAGCAACGAGACGACACTTGCGATTGTGAATGGCGCACTTCTATGTGTCTTCTTCTTAGCATCTGGCACCTTTAAAACATACTTGTTTAACTTTTGTCTCTGAAGGCACAATATCATTTACCTGCATGTATTGGACGCCATCAAACATGACTGTACCACTCAAAGTGCTCTGCTGAAATTGCTGCCCTTTCTCCTCAAGATAGGAATGAGCAGAAACGATCATGTCTTCGATGGAGAAATTGAAATTAAACATGCGTGAGATTTCAGGATGGCAATGATGCTGTTGAACTTTATAAAAGAAGTCGAACAACTTTTCATCTGGGGTTATCAGACTCAACCTCAATCCCAAAAGGTTCCATCTACAAGCCAGGAAATATGTCAAGATGACGAATGTTCTGTGTGAGATAATAAAGGATTAGGCAAGATCAGTATAACGCGATAGAAATCTCACCGACATCTTTAGTCATGTTGTACTAATTTGATGAAATATTAGTGAGAAAACGAAATTGCAAGGAAAAATGTGCCAAAATCACTGCAACGCGATACATGTGGGAGAATTCCCAAGGAGCCCTCTCTTCACGTTATAGTGATTTGATGCAATATTTCAAAGGCAATGAACGATTATAAGAAAAATCACTACAAGAATAACATTAGGACAAATCACTTTAACGCAATATGGGTGGGAGAGTTCTCACCGACTCCCCTCTTTACGCTATAGTAATTTGATCCATTATTTGTAAGAAAAAAATCAGTTTTTTATAAATATAAACGATGAAATCTTTGAAAAATAAAAAAAAGAACGACAATAGGACATATCACTATAATGCGATATGCTTGAGAGAGTTCGCACCAAGACCTCTTCTCGTGTTGTAGTGATTTCAAGAAATTTATGCAAGCAAATTACCATTGTGGGCAAAATCACTACAACGCCATATGGGTACGTTAGTTCTCACTGAGATCCCTCTTCGCATTGTAGTGATTTGATGAAATATTTGGGAGAAATAAATTAAATTCTTAAAAATCTAAAAGCAGCAATCTTTGATGGAATATTTATAAAGCAATTATACAACTTCGACCAAATTGAAACACGGAAATATTTGAAAACATACCGCAAAATTCACTGGGAGAGCAAGAAGCAACCAACAAAGTTGACTGTAGGAGAGCAAGAAGCAACGTGAAGGTGATGACTGCGACGAGAAAAATTCTAAGAGATGACTGCAAGAAAAATTGCACGAGAGTAAGAAGCAACGAATAATGAATTGGTCACCTTTATCCACGGAAACTAACGGTCTATACATGCGGCAGACATGCATGATGGCACACCACATGCTCTGCGCACATATGATGACATGTCAAAAATTGATTGATCGTAATCATCATGTGTACAACCCCATGTACTCCTTTGCACGTGTGGACATGCTCTTTGGCACGTGTGTCATGCTTGTCCTTGGTAAATGTCAAGTGTCCTTGTCTTTTGCCCCCGTTTCGTTCTGCCTCCTTCAATTGCGTGTATTCCTCCACCGTGCCTCATCTATGCCATCTCTTTGATTTATCAAGCACGCCTCCATCACTTCAACAGTTTCCTTGCGTAATTCTTTGGTGAGATTTCAAGCAATCACTCTTGGTCTTAAATGTTATATTCAATCATATATATCATGTTTTACCTACGTTCATTAGATATTGGGTCAAATGAAAGGCAATGTTTGACAAGTCACCATGATGCGAAGAATGAATTATGATTTTTTCCTGATGTAGCCATATCACGTTATAGTGTTTTGGACATACTTTCTTGTCATATACATTGTTCTGTGTCGTGTGTATTATCTATGACTTATTTCCATGGCCTACTTTGTGAAATGAAATTCTCTCTGCAAGAAATCACTACAGCGCAAGGAGGGTATGATGATTAGGTCTGATGTGCCTCTATCATGTTGTAATGATTTGGACCTATTTTATCGTCGTAGGTGTTGTTAGGTGTATTATTCTGGTGTTATTTTGTCAAATGAAAGTGTCTCTTTGAGAAATCAATACAACACGAGGAGTTGATGTAGATTTTGTCTGAAGTACCCATATTGCATTGTAGTGATTTGAAGGTAATTCGTTATCCAAGTTAACTTTTTCAGTAGTTTTTGTATTATTGTCCTATGTATTTATTGAGAAAATTATCATGTAACATTATGACTATTTTCAAATGGCGCATACGAAGAAGACTGCAAGGCTCTCATCTACATATGATCCTCAATTAGGTAGAGAAGCTAGTTCAGGAAAGAATGCACTGCGCTCAATGAGGAGACATAGATACGACCAACATAGATCCATCCTTCTTGAACTAAGGAAGTTGGAGAAACATATGCATTGCGCGGTTCAAAAGTTGCCATGCCAGCACGTAGTCCAGTCTACATGATGCAAGAATTTTGGCATTAATATGTGTTGGCAGGCCTTTGCCCTAGGATGTTTGCAAGAGGCTATAGAAGACTAGCTTTTCGAGTCTTTTCAGGATAGCTATGTCCTTGCCGCACATGCACACAGAATCACTGTGATGTTGAAAAACATAAACTTGCTTTTTTTGCTGAGGTTTAGATATGACCGTACGCTGGAGCCCATCCTACTTAGTGACAAGAGAATGAAGGGAATTTTGGAAATCCCATCTTTGATGAAGAAAGTTAAGATCACAGAAGTGACAGAGGCTAGTCATTCACGTGACACAAGGCTCAATGCACAAAGGATTGGCGACCAAGCCAGGATGCAGGAGCTCCAAGAATTACGGTTGAAGAAAGTGGCTATTTGGAAAATGCATAAGTCGAATGTGAGGGCTTTGAGTTATTTTTTCCCCTCGTTTTGTGTTAGACTTTGGGTGCAAGGCACCACACAATTTTTCCCTTTCGAATGCAGAGGAGATTCATGTTTTATCCAATGTTTTAAGGGAGGTCAATGATAGAATTATCATAACAGTTCTAAGGTTTGCTACATCCTTTTCATCATCTTGATTGTAAAGTGAGTTGCTTGTCCAAAGTAACTAATAGATTCCAAGGATTCCATCATAGATTCCCAAGGGTGGGACTCTGAACTGGCAATCTATTACAAAAATTTATTTCTTTCACATCCCAATTTTGACCTAAGAAATCCAAACATTTCTTTGATTTATAGATAAACATTGACGATGCTTTTTTGACCTCCTCGTCATAAAAGAAGTTGACAAAAACATGCAATGGCATAAAGACAACGATTTTCATCTAATGATTTGCTACATTTGGTCTTCTACACCTCTGCACGTCTTGGTATATCTTTAATCTAAAACACTCACTTGTTTCTCCTGTTGGTATGGGCCATTTTGGACTGTCAAATGAAGGCAGTGGTAATGCTTTCAAAGATCCATAACCTGTAACACTATGAGGTGTCGTGTAAAATTCATTATAAAAGAAAACTCCTCTCTCTGCAAAGACCTACTTGATGTTTCTTTGTATAGATGCTCACCAATAGATGCATGAAAAACATCAAAGATTTCCACAATACTATCTATAGGCTGTCAGTCAACCAAGTTTGAAGGATATATATCTATACATACGAATACAAGAGAAGCATAAGTATAGAAATGAAACACACATTACATAAACATAATGTAAAAACATTTACTTACAGTTTGGTTTATGGAGTGGGATTCCATTAGGCGAACATTGCAGACACAGTTCTAAGTGCATGTAGGCATGTTGTATAAGGACTTCCTTAATGCTCCTACCTGTGTCAGAGATTTTTATGTCTTGAACTCTGCCTTTGTAAGTGTCGATGAACTGATTCTTTGTTTTTTTTTTTCCCTAGTCTGCAACATAATCCAACTACCAATAGAGATTGTGGTAGGAATCCACCTTTGATTATCCACATCAAAACTGTTGTATACTACAATAGCTCTAGTAGAGGAGTAAGGATGCCTAGGACGTCTGGTTTCCATGGAAGTAAATAGAAAATAAAAGCAGATGTAAGAAGATGGAAGACGATGAGATGGTAGAAGAGATAACCTCCAAAACATGCAAAATTTTTAGAGGGAAATCCATTCATTAAATGACCTAGGAACTTCGAAGAGAACATTTCAAATTTTTAGAGGCAAAAAGCACTTTTATTAAATGAGCTGAATGAGGGAAATTTTTTGATTGAAAACCATTCATTAAATGAGCTGACAACACTCTAATTTTCATATATATTATAGAAATGACATTATAAAGTGTGGTCGAATGTATTTCGTATTTCTTTAATAACAATATATTCATATAAAGAATATATGAAAAATGTCTAATTATCAAAAGTTCTGTTACGGTGGCTCTCTTCCTATTGGTCAAAAGCCTTTCTCTCTCTCTAGAGGAAAAAGGCCCAAAGTTGAGTCCAAAATTCGCTTAATGGCTGGTTGCAAGAGGTTTGGACATACTGCCCTGCAAACCACTTATGCTGCCGTCTCTCCGTTTTGGGTCTAGAAAATATAGATCCTCGAAATGGTTTGCGAGTCTGGCTCTGCTCGTTTGAGTTGTAGCGGAGGAGACGATATGCTCGAAGGAGAAAGTAGTCATATCCTGAGACTGAGTGAGATCGGGAATACCGGATAAACATGGAACTTCCATCTATAAAACCAAATTCATTGATTAAAAGTCTTCATTTAATAAGCTTAAGGAATGAAAATACAATATGTAAATGCTCTTTCTGAGTTTTTATTATATCTTTCTAATAAGAATTCATTTTTTCTTCTTAGCTTTCAACAAAGCTTTAATACCAGCTGTGAGATGGTCGCCCCCTACTGGTGGGGGCAGAAGTAGCATCAGCCTCTCGCATGCCATGTGTCATCTTTCGATTGACGGATGGCTTGTGATCATTTCACAGCATGAAGCACTAAGGTGATTCACAAAAATGAAGCACAAGGTGATTGAATACACATGAAATGAATGATCATGTTTCACGTGCCATGCAAATCCAACTCTTTTACGTTGTACCCATCACTGAAGGGGAATGGATATGTCTTGTACTTGTTCTTTGTTTATTGCCATTGAAACCAATGTGGTACTTGGGAAATTTTGGGAATTTGTTGTTTCAACTTCTTTACTTCAAAGTGGGAGCTCTTGTTGTTTCCCTCTATCCAATTGAAAAGTGTATCTATCGAATCCTATTGAACTTGTTTTGTTTCGTGCATATGGGTGGATGTCTTCCTTTTTGTTTTCCCTAAATTTGTTTATCTCGTTCACCCTAGTGGGTGAAGTCAGCAATATTTCTCCCTTCTTTTCACTGGGTTGAACGGGCTTCTTCCTCCAAACCATTTTTGGGTCTTCTTTGATTTAGTTGGAAATTGGTCCTGTTTGCTTTTATGGTCCTTTCCAAAGCTTTTGAAAGTGCATGCAGTAATGGAACTCGGGTACGACTTGGGCATTCATATTTTTGTATTGCCTTGATAATAGCCTTGTGCAACTAGTAGATCCTTTCAAACCCATTGCTTTTGAGTGCTTCAAGGATGATGGTTCAACTTGGAATACTGATTGCTACCCTTGGTTGGCCTTCTCTATCTCATGTCCTTAGTCTGAATTTTTTGACTTGATCACCTGGATACCTCTTTTGTCTCATAGTATCCGTGTGCTTGAAGTTGGTCCTTGGGAACCCATTGTTGAAGTAATGGATACTTGGGCTATTTTTTCTATGGTCTTCTCATAAGGAGGTGAGGTTGTGATGTTGACGCCTTCTATGGTACGATGGCTGCTTTTTGTGGCATCAGGGGTTTCATGTCATCTATCTTTGCATGTTTTCCTTTGTTTAGGGGGCTTCATAATGGCACAATAATGATATCCTTGACCTCATTAAGTTGTGTTGCCCTCTCTTCCCCTTGGATATTACAATTACTGGTGCAAATCCAGGATCGTCCAAGGATCATCTCTTCTTCCATAGATCCTGCAGGCATGACAAACACCTTTCCAACCAAGGGATTATTTCTAATGGAAATATTAACGTTTAAAATCCCACAGCTCTGGTAGCTGACAAATGCAAAGTTTGTACTTGTGCATTAGTGTCTTCAAGATGAGGTTTGTTTAGATCTTCCCATGTTTCATAAGAGATCAAGTTATGACTTGACCCTGTTTAATGTGATGCTTGTTGCATGACTCTCTTTCGTAGAGAATTTTACACTAAGATGTGCCAGCTTAATGTCTAGGTCATCCTCATCAAGGAGAGTTAGTGAATCCATGTTCACATGCAACATTTTCTGTTAGAGTCTCCATTTAGCCTTGTCTTCCCTTGCCTTGGCTTTCTCTCTTGCGCTTGTTTGATTTTTTTCCCTGGCTAGTTCTTTCTTTTGTTTCAGTATAGATACTCTTGCATGAGCATCTTTTGGGTCAGTGGTCCGTAATACTTCTTAAGTTTTCTCCCATTGATGTATCCCTCCATTTGCACTCCCTCGATGGTTTCAATTCGGATCGACCCTTCAGGGGTGATTTTGTTGAAATATACAAGTGAATAGGGTGTGTGCGAGAACAAGCCCTTATTATAGCAAGAGGCTATAAAAGAGAATCTGTAAATGTGAGAGAACCTATGAAAAGGTGAGAAGTATTTACTAGGAGAGAATAAAGGGTAGCATGAGAAGATTTAGGAGGTGTGGAGATATTCTAGGAGAGGTGGAGAGAATCAAGCAAAAGAGGTGGAGTGAATCAAGGATAAATCAGTGGGATTGGATGCTTGGATGTAAACTCTATAAATTGAGGCATTGGCCTAATGAGAATTTGCTGGTTTTTGATTATCCATGCCTAGATTAGGCTATCAATTAATTGCTCATCACTAATCACATCTTAATTATTATCTAATCTCTTTATTAATGATGTTGATTCTAGCATTTGATCCACCATAGCCCACTCATGCTTGCATTTTAACATGGTATCAAAGCCATAGCTTAGGACTCATCTAGTTTTTAAGCAACAGATTATCTTGCTAATCATGATTAATAGCTAATAACATTTTTAAATCCTTTTTCAACTATTCTCTACACCCCTAGCTGGTGGGGGGGGCTTGATCTCCCTCCAGCCTCAACATTAGGTCCAATGCTTCTAGCCACATATAGCCATGATCCCCACGCATAAGCGAGTGAAGAAGAAATTCACGATTTTGCAGGCACCACTTTTTTGAAGCAAAACTGAGATTTCTTCTATACACCAGATGCAATGGATCTAATTCCTCTAGGCCCTAGGGGTTTTCAAGGGTGCTGTTGGTGAAGATAGTTTTTGATTTGATCAAGTCTAGAGTGAGATCCAAACTCTTCATTAAATCTGTAGAGGAGGTGACTTTGGTAAAACATAGATTAAGCATTCAATGTTTAGTCAAATCTTGTGTTTCTTGGCTTAATCCTCTACTAGACTAATTGCTATTGATGACCTTGAAAGGACCTCATTTGAACTCTAAGGCCTCAGATCTAGACTCCTTGCATACTCTATTGATGACCTTGAAAGGACCTCATTTGAACTCTAAGGCCTCAGATCTAGACTCCTCGCATACTCTATTTTTTACACATAAAACAGAGAATTAATTTGCTTATCAGTGATTTATCAATATTATTCACTATATTTTGGTACAATTGAGGGTTCAAATTAACCACTGGGTATCTGATACAGATCCTTATAACTTCAAATTGCAATTCGGAGATGGTTTGATACTCCAACCATTCCATATACAGATTTGTTACCCTTGGTTTAATGTAATTTCTGGTGATTTTATGCTGATAAATTTGTTGTAATCATCACCTGAACACCAGATTGAGTTGTAAAAGGGTAGACACTGCCCTTGAACCTTGAAATTGGATTAAGAGGTAAGACCCCCTTCACATCATCATGCGTACGGCACAAGAGAGCCAAATTTAATGGGGAGCAGTTTTACACATGGTAGACAAAAACCATGTATCTGCTCATGTGAGGAGCGATCTGTGGGGGCTAGTTGAGGGAAGAGATGAATTCCTAGAGGTGAGAGGGGAAAATGAGTGGAAGAGCAGGATTGAAAAAGCATTGGGACTTATCACACTCAGTTTAAATGATGAAATCATTCATCACATCATAGGGATACAATGGGCAAAAGATGCATGGGATGAACTCAATAAATTATTTGGCACACAAGCTAAAAATTCAAAGATAAATCTGTTAATGCAATTCTACAAATTGGATATGAAGGAAAGTGAACCTTTAATCACACACTTGAACAGATATCAAAGCATTAAGCAACACCTGGTAGCTCTACTATCAAAAAGGTAGAAGATGATAAGGCACTAGTAGTGCTTCTGAAGAGTGTGGACAAAGGTGAATATGAAAACATTGTAGCAACATTAAAGAATGTACTTGAATTGAAGCTACACGAGATAGAAGGAGCTCTACTAGAGCAAGAGACCATAGGCAAAGAGAAGAAATGGCTGGACTCAATAGCTGGAGAAGAAAAAGCATTCTTCACCCTAGGAGGATTCTCTCGAGGACAAGGACGAGGAAAAGGTAGAGTAGGAGGAAGGACCTTCACTTGCCACAACTGTGGAAAGCCAAGACACATGACAAGAGATTGCTACAGCAAACCCAATGGAGAAGGAACGACATTAGCAAACTTCATGGAGGCTCCTAAAGAAGTGGAGCCAGATTATCTTTTCTGAGAGAGAGAGAGAGAGAGAGTGAACCCCCACAACCCAATGTAACTTGCCCCAATAGAGTAAAACCACCTCTAAGCCACCGATGATGTAGGCCATGTGGTAGATGTATGTGTGAGCACTTTAGTCAAGGTCACGGGCACTTGTAGTAATCTTGGACATATAGAGAGAGAGAGTGTCAAGGACTATGAGTTTAGGGACTTGAGGCACTGGTCGCAGACTATGAAGTGAGAGGGAAACTTGGTATAGGGTCCAGGTGTGCTAGGAGTATTCACTTGAGAGGGGAGGTGGTGATGTTGAGATATCTAGCTCATCTAGTGAGGCGGTAGACACTGACGACCCGCCTGCGGGATAGGCCCCACACTTACACCACTGGCATGGTTGGTGAGATCGTGGGTGATATCTGGCCAGTGGGATGAGACAGGCTATGTGATAGCCATTCTAGAGATTGGCATAGTTATAGTGCCAACTCATTTAGTTGGGTTCACACTATAGAGAACCCTAGTATGTATTTGGTTGAGTACCTTTTCATATCGTGTGTACTCTTATCTTTGTATATGGTGTGTTGAGTGTTGTGTGAAGAAAAAGAAGATTTTCAGCCTCTCACCTTGTGTGTTCTCTTTTAGGTTTTGTGAGTGTGTGTGTGCTTGCAAGAGCTCAAGCTCTCTTCTCCCTTGCATCTTTTCATGGTATCAGTGCGTGGTTCATGCTAAGGGCTAAGCTAAAAGCAAGAGAAGCACAGGAAGCGGTACGAGGGTAAGAGCTTCATCTACTCTTCCCTCCCTATATGTGTTGGCGAGTACACCCTTGTCGGTAGCTCTACGGGAGGCACCGGCAAACGATCTTTGATTGAGGAGCGTTCTTCGCGGGAGTAAAGCTATAGGGCAACTATACTATCCTATTGGACCAAATTTTTTGGGCCAGAAATGCGTTACGGGCATGTTAGGACCTCTATTTTTCAGAAAGCTGGCGACTTCGAGCACTGCCCATATTTTTTTGTAGAAAAATGAAGGCGGTGGTCAACACCTTACCGACTATCCCCCCATGTTATTCCCTCCTTCTTGTCGTTTTTCTCCCATTACCCATACTACGTAACTCTCTCCCTCTTCCACTTATCTTGTTTTTCCATCGGCCACAAGCCACCTTGTTCCCTGCCCCCCCCTCTTGTCTCCTTCTCTCTCTCACACACTCACACTCACACACACCCCAACCCTCTCTTGCCCCTATAAAATCCATCCCCTCTCCTCTTAATAGTGACACAACCCCCTTCTCTATAGCTTCCCCCCGTCTAGTGACCCACCCTCTCCACTCTCTTTGAATCACTCCCTCTCTATCTTTAGCTTTCTTGTGCATGCAGTCCTTATGTCAGCCTCACACTTGCTCCCTCTCCCTCATCTACTCTCTCATGCTCACTAAAACTCCCTCTTTCTCACTTGCCCTCTCATCAATTGTGCTGGTATTAGGGTTAGCATCAATGCCAACTATGGAGATTCAAAGATGTTGATAGCTAAGAGATAGAGAGAGAGAGAGAGAGATAGAAAGAGAGAGAGTAAGATGTGATGATGATCATGATTAGGGGACTCGATGAAGATTAGATTGATGTGTTTTTAACCTTCACCAAGTATAATAATTTTATAGGCATAAAGCCTTATCTTTTGACCCATTCAAACACACTAAGATTATTACATGTGGCATATCCCATGACATCTATTCTTACTACGTACACACATAATATCTAGCCTTAGAGGTTGTTCACACACATAATATTTAGCCTTAGAGGCTGTTCACACATAAAAACAACTACACATACATGGACATACAAACAAGCAAATACACACACAAAGTGGAAACACACAAAGTGCAAACACACATGAAGCTCCGATTTCCCAACCAATCCCCCTTCGGAGCAACGGTGGGAGTGTGATGACACTCGAAACCTCAAACATATTCAAGAATACACATGCTCCATCTTTAGTCCAAACCTGGCATTTTCATGGACCTTGATGGCTCACAGACTCATGTAACTTGGCGTAGAGGCTGGTAAGAGCATGTCCTCAATAGGGTCAAAGGCTCAACACTAGCATAGCTAAGAGGATTATCTTAGCATGGCTTAGAGGTTCATGTAGCTTGTTCCAATGGGCCAAGGTAACTCTGGGATTCAGTGAACCATGACCTATACTAGTTTCATGCACAATAATCCCCCCTTGCTTTGATTAGGGATAACGGAGTATTATGGCAGACGATTAACTCAAAGACCACATACACTGATTGCTACATCTCATTTTGGATTGAATCCGTAAAGTACCCCACACACATTATTTATTCATATTTTAGGGGACTACCTAGGAAGAGAACCCTTGACACTCACACACATAGAAAACTAAACAAAAATATCAAGGAAGAGGGTGCCCCTCACTTGGAAGAGTGTCATGACAATGACGCAATTTCTTTTATGACAACATTTCCATGCCATGATGGCTTGGATCTAAAGTGTCGCTATAATTTAAGCTAATGAGAATATAAAAAAAACCCATGACATTTCCATGAAAGCCCATTATGATGATGAAGTAGAAGTAGTCTCTCAATAGAGTATCTACTAACATGAGTAGACATACGTAGACCTAGGTCACTTTTGGGTTCTTAAAACTACACTAGTTCTTTGTGCACCAAGAGTAATCACTGAACAGAATGCTAAGCTCCTTATCAAGGCTCTGCTTCTAGCCACTAGAGACCATCCACATAAGAGTGACCTGCTGGCTGATCAAGCACAAAAGATAAGACCCCCTTGTCATACAGGATGAAGAAACTAACACTAGAGGATAATAAGTTTCATGGGGATAATTTTTATACTTGGCAAATGAAGACCATGTACACATTGATGAGAAAAGGGCTATGGGATCTAATTCAACCTAAACAGCAAGTCATGAAAAATGTTCACGAGTCGTGAGTAGTGGTTTGCAATAGGCTATCTAGATTTTTCACTAGTCCTAAATATCGATCAATTTTACAATCTTTTGGAGACATTAAAGAGAACTTCTTTTAAAAAATGTACATATTGCTAATTTAAAGGTGAAAATGTTTTCACTTTTTATGTCAAATAACAAAATGGAAAAAACAAGGTCAACAAATTTTCATCAATGTTTCAAAATAATAACTATTGTCATTTTCATGGCTCAAAATTTAACTGTTATAAATTAAAAACTGTGTTTTTGCAAAGACTATAACTCACAATCGAACTATTAGATCAAAATAAAGTAAAGTGATAAATTGTAGTACTCACTACCATCTAAAATTTGACTGTTTGGATCGTTGGATTTCTGTCTGAATCTAGAGACATCTTTACCTTCAATAAACCTCTTCTATGACCATGGACTCCATAGACCTACCTACCTTAATATCAAAATATGCTTAAATTCAACCATTGGATCAACTTTGTATACAAAGATTTTTTTTTTCTTAGATAATGCACTAGTCCCATGTAAGAGAGTTTCATCAAATAATATTGGGTCTAAAAGTAACGTCAATTTTACCACCTATTAGTTTGTAGATAACATGCTACATACAACACGTAGTCTAGAAATGTGTATTAGTACAAAACTTATCTATGCTTAAGAGAAAGTATGATCTAGAGATGCTTAAATAAAGTAAAAAGGAAAGAAAGTGTAATTCGTCAACATGTGGACATGCTTAATTTGTATGATATAGAAATTCTTGTGTATGGATTTAAATTAAAAAATTATGGACACTTACACCAGAAAACAATTGATATTTTTAAGCAAAAGGTCCAATGACTCTTAGTTGATTGGAAGAGTTTCTTCTCCGTTGTAATTCTTTTTTCAAATTGGACATTTTTGGGTTTAGAGTAAAATGTAAGTAATGTTTTATGTTTTTTCCACAAAAGTAGTGGTTTTTTTTAATGTTTGACATGAAAGTATGTTTTTTATCTCCATAAATTTGAAAAAAGGTACATTTTTTATTTTTTCCCAAAAAATTGAGTTGAGGGAACGTTTGCACGATTTTGTGAACATTATGACTCGATGTTCCTAGTGAAGATGGTGATAGCACATCATTTAACACATTCAACAATCACAAAGCAATTGTCATAATAGCTCAATTTTTGGGAGATGAAGTCATGCATCAGAGTACAGGGATAAAAGATTAAAGGAAGGCATGGGATGAACTCAACAAAGTCTTTGGAAGTGAAACCAAGAACTCTAAGATTAACGTTTTGATGCACTTTTATAAATTGGACAAAGAAGATGTTGACACAATGGTGGCTCACATCAGCAAGTTCAAGGCACTCAAGCAACAACTATAAGGAAGCAAGAAGAAGATTGAAGAGAAGATGACGCAATTGCACTTCTCCTCAACAACGTCGACAAAACCCTTTATGATGTTCTTGTGTCCACACTCAAAAATGTCGACAAAACTCTAACTAAAGTTGAATCTTCACTACTTGAGCATGAGTGTAAACTTAAAAACACATTAAATGTCACTCAAGGAATCAAGCAAACTACTTTGTATGATCTTCCTCCTTGATTAAAATTTCCTCTAAATGGTGGTCTCCCTGATGGTCTCCAATTCGGATAGGGTTGCTGCGGCCTCTGCCATCCTTGATTTCCAAATGATCTCTGCTGATCCGAAGTTTTCAGAAAAATGCCATGAGACTGTGTCATATTTTGCTGCATCTTTTGTTGTATTCTCTCAGGAATTACCCGCCTAAAGCTAGGATTATACCATCAATCCGTTGTCTTGTGACCATCTTTGACACAAATGTCACAGTGCTCTATCTTCTTTTCTGACTCCTTTTGAAGTCCCATCTCTATCTTCTTTTCTGACTCCTTTTGAAGGCCCATCTCTTTCAACTTCTTTTCCACAGCCTTCTCAACTGACACCTCCTTAGTCTTTTCCTTTGACTTCTTACTTGACTTCCTCTTTTGTTTCTTCTTCTTGTGCTCCTCATCCTCTGACTCTGCATCACTATTGGAATCATCATCACTACCTGAACTTGAATCCGTATCAGAATCTGTATCCGAATCCGAATCCTCCAGAGCAAAATCTAACCCCCGCCGCTATTAATGCATGAATGAAAAAATTTCTAACCATTGCCTGCATGAATCTCTTCATCTTCCAGCACTCACCATTAACAGAAGAATGTAAGCCCATGCATGAAATTCATCACAAACACCGTGATTGCCAAGTGTTGAGGGCCAAAGCCCTCAACAGGGAAAATGCACACACACGACTCTCAAAACAGCATACACACAGAGATTGTGAGAGAGAGAGAGAGAGAGAGAGAGAGAGAGAGAAAAAAACTGAAGAAATGATTATTCAACTTCCCATATCACATGATTACAACTGCTTGCATTTTATAGTCTTTATGTGACCGTTCCTATGACCCTAAATAACTCTTCAAATCTGAACCTTATGACACTTTTGAGACGACAACTAAAATGACATCATTGACGACAGTTTTGATACAACTTTGACGACAAATCTAATGACAACTTTGACGACACTTTTGATGACAACTTTGACGACACTTTTGATGACAACTCAGATGACAATTCTATGACAACTTTCACGACACTTTGAATGACACTTTTCTGCACCCTTATACAGTCATGAAAGATCCAAGAAGACATGATGTCATGTCATGACAAAAGGTTAAAAAAAGGTATAATATCCTAGGTCTAGTGCCTAGGCCCATCCCCATATGTATGTGCACACTAAAATCCCTTCTTTACAAAACATCCCCTCTTGTAATGATTTTTTCCTCAAAATCAGAGGGTGTTCGTGCATGAAAATACACATACAAGAGGCTATATACAAAAACCAAAAATAAAAAATATAATCCGTATACATGAAAGTGTGGAAATAAAAATCACGGTAACATGGGTGGTCTTGAGGCCTCTCGGATCAAATGAAAGACCGAAGAGTCGCATGATTAAGGAAATAGATTTCCCGCTACCCAGGTGTCAAAAGGGTAGGTTGTATCTCCCCATTCCATGAGTATGCGGCTACCCGGGTCAAACGTAAAGTAATAATGTCACCCTGTCTCACAAAAGGTGATCTTCGATGAATCCCGGATCAAATGGAAAGGTCAGTGGACTCCCCTTGATGATGAGGCTAGACAAGATCTCGCCTGGATCAAAGGGAAATCTAAGGTACTCTAAATACAAAACAATAGTCCAATGACAATCTAGTGTGAATGGAGAGGCCAAGGAACCACCACCCCGATGGCAAAGCTAATCCTATGCCCTCCAAGATTAAATGGATAGGTAAGGTACACATCAGGGATCCTTGATATCGATGTCATGGTAGCACCAAGGTTGAAGGGAAAGCTCATAAGCCTATCCACATAACCACGGTGCGAATCTGAAACCTAAGGTATCCACCAAGTGGAATCAACACTCCTAGTAGGAATGTGGAATTGTCTTGGTGCAATAGAGCCACCATGTATACCACAACTGAGATGTGCTATAGGTGCATGAGAATGATATACCACATAGTTTGGAAACCATGTGCCAGAAGTGACAAAATGCACCCATAGAAAATGTCCTGGCCCCCAAAGAACATAGGCTCATGTCGACACCCATAGGAACTAAAAGAACATAGCTTAAAGCTGGAATCATGCAGTATCAAGTGTGAACCAATGATGTCCACTAAAGCACCACTTAAACAATCCAAAGCACGATCCACTACGTAAATGTGAGTAGAAGCACAATCCAAGATATGGACTACATCCTCAAGTGCAAGATCCTCTAGGTGTGTGTGATCCATCGCATGATCAATAGGATCATTGTAGACCTCATCATCACTTGAGAGGGATAGAGTGTCTATAAATGAGTGGTAAGTAGAGTCACAAATCTCAAAATCTTCAAGCTCATTAAGGTCACCCCTATAATAATGATCTATAACAATCCATGATGGCCCTATATAACCTAGATCCCAAGACAGATCTATCTCTAATACTAATGGATCTAAGTATATATCTAGATCCAATGAAAATTTATCTAGATCCATATGCATAATCCCCTCTCTCCTATGAGGTCTCGCCTCAACCAAATTATCGCTATGCTCATGTGCAATGCTTGATTGCCTAAATATATGCACTAAACCAAAGTGAATGCTGCCAAAATGCTATGAGAGCTAGGAATAGAGATATAATCATAAATATCTCTATGAATAAAAGACCTAAAAGAGTAGCCTGACTCATCTAACACTAGAAACTCAAGTCTATGCTCCTCATACACTATTGTATGCATATTAACATATGAAGTATCATCATCCCCAATCTCAAACGTGCCAATGGACACAACACTAATCAAAATACGATCCCCAATGATAGTCTAATACATCACTATCTCCTAATGCATCACGATCCATTGAAAGGTACTGCCTTCCCTCCCATCAAGATCATGCCCACATGATCTAACTCACACACATCATTATTTCTATTAATATCATGTACATCATCATCATGTGCATATGCATCACTGCCATCATGTGCATGTGTATCACTATCATCATGTGTATGTGTGTGATACATCAATATCATCATGTCTATGTGTATGTGTGTGTGATACATCAATATCATCATGTGTGTGCACAATACTGTGAGACCCCCACCCCCTCCGCAGTGCCCCCTCCGAGGGCGCTGGCCGTGGAAGCAGTGTCAGCCTCTTGCACAGGATTGGGATCCAAACATGAGGCCTCGCCCGCCACACGGATGTCCAGACAAGATACTAGTCCGGCGGTTCATCTGAAACCGAACCCGAAAAAACTTCCTTTGCCCGGAAGGCACGGGTGATTCGAAGAACGAGAGAATTAATATAACGGGTCAAAGTCTTAACTATTCAAATTGATCCGACCAAACCTGAAGTCACATAGTTAGATCGAAGAAGAGACTTGCACTTGGTCCACAGTATCACCGCTTTTTTCCTCCTTTAATAAGGCACAGCCCCACTGATTCCCTCCCACAGAACAAGGGTCTTCTCAGGACTTAATCTAACTAATCTAATCATAACTTAATCTAACTAATCATAACTTAATGGTACCACAGGAATCCCTCGATGCAGCCATCCGGTCCATGGGTTAGCTGACCACTGTATTGGTGGGATTCCTTTATAAAGGTTCGGTTATGTTTTGCCCGAGTACTGAAGGAAAAGAGTTCCTAGGCCCCCTAGTCGGCGTTTCATGCAAAAATTAAGGTGGGCATACCATGTACGCACCCAATATGAAATTGCCATTTATAATAGATTCGGCTGTCTTTATAATAGATTCGGCTGTCTTTAAAAAAGAAATCCTTCAATGAAAAATCATAGTATTGCTAATTATAATCCTCGAAAATTTTGAATCCATTATATTACAAAATATGTCATCTGGACTCTCCGTTGAAGACCAGCTGGCCAACCAACGAGATCCAATATCCAAAATTTGATTCACAAAAGTCACTTTTCTTAGTCCAACGAGATGCATGCATGGGTGTCCTAGCAACTGCGAGCGCGTTCATCACCTGGTCAGAACCCTCTAGGATCCTACTTAGGTGTCCTAGCACTTCACTCATCAGGGAGGACCGCTTCATCGGTCCTCGCCCATCGTATCGGACGTGCACCATTTTAACCATACCGAGGCTGGTCAAGACCTCGGCAAGCTTTGCCGCGAGTGACGTCCCTCGACAACTCCCCGCTAGCTATTGCACAACGAACCTCTTAGCAAAACACATGCCAACATTCTGGCATAAAACAGTCCTTTAAATGAAAACAGAGGTTCTATGCAAGTAAAATTCCCAGTTTAAGATCAGTTCCACAAAACCCTTTTTCCTTAATCCCCAATTTCATAATGAGAATCCTTGATCTCTCATCAGGGTAATTTACCCATCATTTGACTGACTGTCTAACTAGATTCTTGGTAACTTCGGTCAAGGGGAGAATAGTGAATTCAAGAGTGGTTTATTCTTTGTATTAATAACTGGAATCGGTCACGAGATTTTTTCTTGATTCAGATATCAAGAGATGGACAAGTAGATTTACTGACCGTCCCTCTCGTGGTCTAACCAAAATTATTCGGTTTAGTTCTAACAAGGATTTTCTTCAGATAAACATCGAATGAAAATACTCTTCTTCCATTTAATCTAATTTTGGGTAAATACCAATTTGGTGATTTAACCACATAAAAAAATATAAAGATATTATTTCTTCCAATCTTAATTTATCAACCCTGATTCTCTAGGAGGAATTATGGGAAAAATTCCTCTTTTGTCACCAAAATTTAATTCAATTCTTTCTCTATTTAAATACCATAAAAATTCTTCTTTTAACTAAATACCAATATCTATTTTTTTAATAAGCTTAAAATTGCTCTTTTCCTCATTTAATGATTGGATGTCAATTATCATGGGAATTCCTCTTTTATCATAAAATGAATTTATCTAAAATTCCTCTTGGAATTAATCATAATTTTACCATAATTTTATTAGTATAAAAGCATTAAAAAAAAGCTATTTTCTAACCTCTAGCTTAACTCGCATAGAGTTTGATCTTTGAATTGAGATTTTATCAATGAGAAGCATCATTTGAATAAGATTTGGTCATAGAAATGACCATTCTTTTGGGGGGAGAGAGATATACATAAATTAAGCATAAAGATAAACTTTTTGTGATTAATCATTAGAATTCTTTAGAAAGCTTCATTTGCATTGAAAAACAATCCATTTGAAACTTCTCATGCTTGAGAGGGGTTGAGAAGTGAAAACATTGAGAGTTTTAGAGAAAAAAACCATGAAATTACATCTTATCTCTTGATTTGCTTGCTTCTCTATCTTAGAAGAAGCCCCCAACCAATCAATTGGTTAGTGTGTTGAGAGGAAAGCTCCAAGGATGGTTGAAGAGAGAGAGAAGCTCCAATCTCTCCAAAATGTAGAGGATTTTTAAAGGATAATAGAAAATATGCTTATTTTAATGTAATAATGGCGTGGTCTAGCTCACATATGAGAATACAAAAGAATGAGGGTCTATTTATAGGTGAGAGAGGCCACTAACCGAGTCCAAGTAAGTTCTAGAATTTTCCAGGTTCAGTTTGGCTGAATTTCGATAAGATTTGGACCAGTTTAACTCCCATTTTAATCTAGTTTGATTCAAGAGAAAGGAGAGATAAAAATATCTTAATATTTTTGAATTTAAAACTCATCCACATGTATGAAATAGGCCCCTACTGCAAAGTCTCCCACCTCCTTACCAAGGTATCAAAAATGTATCATTATTCCAAAATATCTCATTTTTTTAGTAATATCTCATAGTTTTTAACTAATAAACCTTGTACTCACCAGTCAACTCTTCATCTTATGTGAGCATTTACTCATTTTTGGGTATTTTATTTTATTCATTGGATTTATCTCATCCCAACACTTGGATTAATCTTATTGGCCCATAGGAACCTTAATTGGACCATAATCCAAAAATTTTAGAAAATCTTGACCCTTAGGCTAAGGTCTTTTTTTAAAATAAATCTTTATTGATTTGCTAATGCACATTAAAGAATTTATTTTGAAATTTTGTTTCAAGAAAGTATATTTTTGATATTAGGAGAATTTGTTTATCCAAAAATATCTCAATATTGAATTACCTCTCTCTAGGCAAAAACAAGGAAAAATAATATTTTCTTGTATTGAGAAATAGGGAATGATTACACGGGATTGAAGTAAAGCTTATTCATTATTCAGGCTGAGGAGGAATCTTACATCCTTTCCCACTTGAAAAATGCGAGAGGTCCTCATCTCACAAAGTGGGGGTAATCTTTCGCTAACTCTTCTTCTTTCTCCCAGGTGGCGTCTTCTAGAGGGAAGAACTTCCACTTTACTAAAAATTCTCTGAGGACTCTGCTCCTGAGAATCTTCTCCCGTACATCAAGAATTTCCTCAGGTTGGAGTACCATCTGGCCTTGAGTCGGAGATCAATTGTTCATCATCAAGCACTTGAGTTGGGTACATATTTCTTGAGCAAATTGACATGGAATACATTATGTACCTTGATGTGGGGAGGTAGAAGAAGTTTATAGGCTAGATCGCCCACTTTCTTCATAACAACATACGGTCCACAATATCTGGGAGAGAGCTTCTTGTACTTTTCTAAGGATAAGGAACTTCTTTTTGGTCGTACTCAAATGAAGACCATATCTGATTCTTCAAACACTCTCTCAAATCTCTTTTTATCTGCATACTACTTTTTTCTATCTTGGGCTTCCTTTATATCTTTACAGGTTGATTGCATTTGTTGGTCCATGTCATCAAGCATTTGTCTGGACATCTCGACTCTGATCAATGGATCGGACCAAGTCAACGGTGTAAGGCAATCTTGTCCATACAAAGCTTTGAAAGGACTCATCCCAATGCTTCGATGATAAGAAGCATTGTAAGCAAATTCGACCAGATGAAAATGGCTTAACCACTTCTTGGGTTCTCTGGTGCAATATGACCGAAGGATATCTTCTATTACCTGATTCACTCTTTCAGTTTGGCCATCTGTTTCGGGGTGATAGGCTGTGCTGAGATCCAAGAAAGTTCCTACTGCTTCGAAGAATGCAGTCTAGAATTTTGATGTGAATTTGGGATCTCTGTCACTTACTATCCTCCTGGACCATGCAATCTGAAGATCTCTTTAAGGAAAACTCTGGCAACATCCACAGCAGTGTATGTTTCTTTCACTAGAATCAGATGGACAACTTTGATTAGCCTGTCAAACTATCACGTCAAACTATAACAAAAATGGAGTTGTATCCTAATTGTCACTGAAGGTAATCCAGTGACAAAGTCCATACTACATTCCCACTTCATCTGAGGAATGTCTAGAGGCTACAGTTTCCCTGGCATCTTGACTCTCTCTGCCTTGACTCTTTGACACATTAAGCATTTGTGCACATGATCAAGTACATCCTTTTTGAGTCATGGCTAGAAGAAGCTTTTCTTCACAGACA
This sequence comes from Cibotium barometz, assembly GCF_041138505.1. Lineage (NCBI taxonomy): Eukaryota > Viridiplantae > Streptophyta > Polypodiopsida > Cyatheales > Cibotiaceae > Cibotium > Cibotium barometz. The sequence continues at coordinate 8,299,705 of NC_141095.1, read as the reverse complement.
TATAGGTTTTTATAAACCCTGGATGTCCAGCTATCAGGCTATCATGGGCTTCTCTCAGAATTCTTCCCTTTATTCCCTCATCATTGGGAATACATAGCCGATTATTATAATACATGCATCCATCATCCAATTTGTACCCAAGAACTCGACTCATTTCCTGAGAAGTCTTGCTTTCTTGCATTAGAAGGGTAGCAATAGAGGGGCAAATAATTTGTCCTACATGATTTTCTCCTTTGCTTCACTGATCAATGGATTTGACACCATTGTAATTGTAAGCAAGGAGGCTTTTTTGTTGAGTGCATCTAAAACCACATTTTCTTTCTCGTCGATACTTAATTTCAAAATTGAATTCCTGGAGGGTCTGCATCCATCTCCTTTGATGCATGTTGAGATCCCTTTGGGTGAACATTCACTTTAGACTTTGATGATCTATCATCAAGGTTCACCTTGATCTATCATCAAGGTGAACCTTTGTCCCAAAAGATAATGTCTCCACAACTTCAGAGCATAAACTACTGAGAGAAACTCCAAGTCATGGACGGCATAATTTCTCTCATGTGTTCTGAGTTTTCTGGATTCATAGGCCATTGCATGACCTTCCTGCATAATAAGAGCACCGCCTAAGGCAAACCCACTGGCATCAGTAAACTACCTCAAAGGGTTTGGTAAAATTTGGCAACTTAAGGACAGGGTTGGTTACTAAGGCTGTCTTCAGTTTATCAAAGGCACTTTGACACATTGCAGTCCACTGAAAAAGGGTACTCTTATTGAGAAGGTTAGTTAAAGGGGATGCTGTCTGAGCATACATAGGTATAAAGATCCTATACCATCCGGTTAATCCTAGGAATCCTTTGACTTCCTTTACTATCTTGGGTTTCGGCCATTCTACGACTGCTTCGATCTTTGCGGGGTCAAGAGAAATCCCATCTTTTCATACTATGAATCCCAAGTATTCCACCTGTTCTCGACAGAGAAAGAACACTTGCTCTTTTTTGCAAAGAGTCGGTGTTTCCTTAGGATTTTCAAGACCTTGCGCACACGATCTTCATGATCTTCAACATTCTTTGAGTATACCAAGATATCATCAAAGAAGACAAGAACAAAATCTTCCATGTGAAAATATTCTTCATAAGTTGATTAAGCGTCACCGGGGCATTAGTCAATCCAAACGGCATGACTGTGAACTCATAATGCCCATAGCAGGTATTGAATGCTGTCTTTGGGATGTCCTACTCCTTGATTCTGATTTGGTAGTACCCGGATTTGAGATCTATCTTTGTGAACATTTGGGTCTCACTTAAGCGATCTAGAAATTCATCAATCCTAGGAATAGGATACTTATTTTTAATTGTTAATTGATTCAATCCTCTGTAGTCAATACAGAGTCTTAATGTTCCATCTTTCTTCTTTTGAAAGAGAACGGGCACACCACAAGGTGAGACAGTGGATCTGACGAATCCGTATTCTAACAGTTGTCTTAACTGCTCCTTAAGTTCTATGGCTTCAGGGACTGGCATTTTGTATGCACGCTGGGCCACTGTGGCTAAGCTCCGAGGGTTAACTCGATCTCATGATCTACTTCGCGAGACAGAGGCATCTCAGTTAGCTCTTCAGGGAACACATTTGCATACTCACTTAACCACTCTAGTTCTTTAGCCTTGCATTTTATGTCTACCGGATTCATCTTAGCGACATAAATAGCTTGCCTCTTTCTGAGCCCTTTTAACAATTTATAAGCCTTGACTAATTGTAGCACTGGAAATTCCAGTTCCTTGAACTTTATTCCCATGAAGGTCAAGGAAAGGGATGGTTCCTTTGTAACAATGAATGTCAGCTTTTGATTCTTGTGGAGCCAATCCATTCCAAGGATTCCATCATAGACTCCCAAGGTTAGGACTCTAAACTGGCATTTTGTTACGTTCCCATCTAGACTAAACTGAATAAGGTCTGTCTCAAGGTGTTTGAAAAGAATCTTTCACAGGCCAATTTCACTTGCATAGGTTTCCCTGATTTTTGATTTAGGACTAACTTACGCAGACATCCTGGGAAAATAAAAGAATGAATACTACCTAAATCAATCAAAATCTTGAATTGCTTACCTTGGTACTTTGCTAGAGTCTGGAGGACTGAAAATTGACGGTCCCCTGATGCTCTATTGCTGTGCTGCATAGATTTTTCCTTTTTCTTCCTCCACTTCCTCAGGTATAGTGACAGCTCTAGCTGCTACATTCTGAGGTGGAACTCTCTCTCTTTGGTTACTCCAATTCTGGGAGGGAGTTTGGAGATTACTTTGCATGGAGGCTACAGGCTGAGCTAGCACTCTTTTGGGGCTGCCCTAATTTTGGCGTGGGGGACCTTGATTGGACTGATACGAAGGAGTCTGTCTCTAAATTCTAGGACCCAGGCTTCATTGGCCCACAAAAGGAGATGGGCAATCCTTGAGCTAGTGCCCAAACCCCTGACATCCAAAGCACCTGTTCTCACTTCGAAGCTCTTCCCTTTGCATTTTTGATACGAAGGAGTCTGTCTTTGAATTCTAGGACCCTGGCTTCCTTGGCCCACAGAAGGAGATGGGCAATCCTGTTGAGATATCGAGCTCGTCTAGTGAGGCGGTGGCCACCACTGATGACCCGCCTAGGGGATAGGCCCCACACTTACACCACTGGCATGGTTGGTGAGATCATGGGAGATATGCGGCCAGTGGGATGACAGGCTGTGTGACAGCCATTCTAGAGACTGGCATAGTTATAGCGCCAGCTCATTTAGTCGGGTTCACACTATAGAGAACCCGTGTATGTATTGGTTGAGTACCTTCCATATTATTGTGTACTCTTATTCTTGTATATGGTGTGTTGAGTGTTAAGTAGAGAAGAAGAAGATTTTCAGCCTCTCACCTTGTGTGTTGAGTGTTAAGTAGAGAAGAAGAAGATTTTCAGCCTCTCACCTTGTGTGTTCTCTATTAGGGTTTTGTGAGTGTGTGTGTGTGCTTGCAAGAGCTCAAGCTCTCTTCCCCCCTGCATCTTTTCATGGTATCAGAGCCTGGTTCGTGCTAAGGGCTGAGCTGCAAAGCAAGAGAACCACAGGAAGCGGTACGAGGGTAAGAGCTTCAACTACTCTTCCCTATTGTGTTGGTGACTACACCCTTGTCGGGAGCTCTACGGGAGGCACCGGCAAACGGTCTCTGATTGAGGAGCTTTCTTCGCGGGAGTAAAGCTATAGGGCAACTATGTAGTCCTATCGGACTGAAATTTCGGGCCAAAAACGCGTTTTGGGCGCGTCTGGACCTCCGTTTTTCAGAAAGCAGGCGATTTCGAGCACTGCGGGTAAGTCATCGATTCTCTGCAGAACTCTGTTTTAAGAACTGCAGGAAGACAGATTGACTGTGCAGACACTGTGGGTGCTGCAAAGAGGTCTATAGTTGCCATTGGGTGTATGTATGCACATTGAGGTCACTGGTTGTGACATTTGAGTGGACTGCAGTACCGCTGTGCAGAAAATACAGCATTTGTGCACGAAAAACCAGAGTGCAGTTTTTGGTAAAATTGTGTGTTTGGCAAGATGTCTAATGGCTGGCTGAGAAGCTGGATAAGAATAACTTCCATGCTTGGAGGTTCAGGTTGACTAATTTCCTGATGGGAAAAGGCTATTAGGACTACATAGAAGGTGAACATGAAGAGGCACCGGAGATACCGGACATAAATCCTACTGCTGTCTGCAGATGTGAAAGAGTTTAAAGACTGGAACGAAGGAGCCAGGAAGGTTATGTATTGGATATCCATTAGTATACAGGACACCATGATTGGGCACATTCAGGATGCCAAGTCCCCCAAGGAGGCGTGGGACACCTTGGTAAAGCTTTATGAAACAAATACCAAGGCACGCAAGATACAGTTGAAGAATGAACTTCATACTGTGGAGAAAAAGAGCATGTCTGTGAATGACTATGCGCTGAAGATAAAGGGTATTGTGGAATCCCTTGCATCTATTGGTGTGTCAGTAGATGATGATGACAAGGTGGAAGTCTGTCTACGTGGTCTCGGGCCACAATACAAGGCGTTTAAGACATCTATTCAGACTCGGGAAAACATTCCCAACTTTACAGATTTGGTGTCTATGCTGATTATGGAAGAGAAGAACTTGGGTGAAGACCAACAGTCTTCACAAAGCAAAAACAGTTCAGAGCAACAGGCCTTCTACACGAGTTCAGGAAGAGGACGAGGTAGAGGAGGCCGTGGACGCGGTCAAGGAGGTGGCCGAACAGGTAATCAGAATTATGGTCAGCAGCAGCAGCAGCAACAACAGTCCCAGAATCAACAACAACAACAACAACACGCAGGTGGAAGAGGCAAATTCAGAGGCAGGGGGAGTCAAAGAGGACGTGGAAATTGGCAAAGGCAGTACAATGATGCATGTGAATGCTATTATTGTGGTAAGACTGGACATGTGCAGGCAGAATGTTATAAGAAGCAGGCAGAATGTTATAAGACTGGACATGTGCAGGCAGAATGTTATAAGAAGCAGGCTGACATGCAAAATGGGAAAGTGCAGCAAAACAACTATGCATCCTCAAGCAGAAATAATGAGGATAATGAAGGTTGTTTGTTATGCAGCATGTTGTGAATGCCATGTCTGAAAATGTTGATGCAGCACAAAAAGATAATGTATGGTATGTGGATTCAGGCGCTTCGAACCACATGACGAGTCATGGGGAGTGGTTCAAGGAGATGAAAAACCCAGAAAGACCAGGTTTTGTGGAAACAGGGGATGACACTGCTCATCCAATTGCCCACATTGGAGATGTGCCATTGTCTATGCAGGATGGCAAAGTGAAGTACCTTGCAGATGTGCTTCATGTACCAAACATAACAAAGAATCTGGTTTCAATTGGCCAGATGATTGAGCAGGGTTTGCAGGTTCGGTTTAACCCTGATGGATGTTATGTTGAAGATTTTAAAGACAAGTGTAGGTTGGTTGCAAAAGGCAACAGAGTGGGCAGAATGTTTACGTTGGATGTAGACATGCCTGAGATGAGTGCTGCGATGTTTGCAAATGGTTCAGGAATTGTTGCAGACACAGACATATGGCATAAAAGAATTGGACATGTGAATGTGCAGAGATTGAAGTCTATGCAGACAAAAGGAATTGTGACAGGGCTGCCAAAATTTAAAGTGGAAGGTATGCATAAAATCTGTGAAGCATGCCAATTTGGGAAGCAAACAAAGCATGTGTTTCCACGTAACAGATATGTGAGCAGAAATGCACTAGATGTTGTGCATTCAGATGTATGGGGTCCTACGAAGACCATATCTATGGGAGGCTGCAGGTATTATGTGACTTTCATTGATGACCACACAAGGAAAGTGTGGGTATATTTCATGAAGGAGAAGAGTGAGGTGTTCACTCACTTTCAGAATTTCAGAGTTTTGGTTGAAAAGCAAACAGGGAAATATGTAAAGTGCCTAAGGTCAGATGGAGGGGGAGAATACTTCTCCAATGAGTTCTCTGAATTTTTGAAGAAGAATGGTATTCGGAGACAGTTCACATGCAGATACACTCCGCAGCAAAATGGAGTTGCTGAGCGGAAAAACAGGCACATTGCTGAGATTGCGCGAGCATTGATGGAAGAGAAGAATATGCTGCATTGCTATTGGGCTGAGGCTGTTTCTACAGCAGTATACATCATGAACAGGACTCCAACTGCAGCCATACATGATGTAACTCCCCAGAGGAGAGGTTTACTGGCAGAAAACCAGATTTGTCTCATCTGAAAGTCTTTGGATGCATTGCATATGTGCATGTGCGAGATGAGCTAAGAACTAAGCTGGATCCAAAAGCTGAAAAATGTGTGTTTATTGGATATTCCCTTGAGCAAAAGGGATACAGGTGTTATAACCCTGCTACACGTGAGTTGAAGGTAAGCAGGGATGTTGTCTTTGATGAGATGAGCAGCTGGTATGCTGCTGAAAAAGAAGCTATTGGGGCTGATGTGAGTGGAAGTGTGGTTGCACAGAATGCAGGTCAGCAATCACAGTCTTTGAGTGGACCAGGAGAGTCCTCATCTAGTGGGTCTGTTGATAGACCATGGAGTGGCAGGCTACGTCATAATACCAGCCCTGCAAATGTGATTAGTACATCACGTAAAGGAAAAGAGAAAGTGGTTGAGCCCCTTGGTATGCCTGACATTTCTGCAAGGCATTCTCATGTTGATGGAGAGTCTAGTGGCTCAGATATGAGCCTTGATGAGAGGAGCTTGGGATCCCAGCTATGAGAACACCTGGTGTAAAGAAGGCTATGGAAGCCATGAATGAAAAGCTGCGAAGATCAGGGAGAGTGAAGAATCCTATGTAGAGATTACATATGATGGTTATGTGGCACATCACTATGCATATATGGCAAAGGTTGTGCAGGTTGTAGAGCCCACATGCATTGATGAGGCTGTTGGAAATGTGTGTTGGGAGAAAGCTATGGATGAGGAGATGGATGCACTATATGGAAATGAAACTTGGGACTTAGTGCAATTGCCTGAAGGCAAGAAAGCCATTGGATGCAAGTGGGTGTACAAAGTTAAACATAACAGTGATGGAAGCATAAACAGGTACAAGGCTAGATTGGTAGCCAAAGGATATGCGCAGACATATGGGATTGATTATGAGGAAACTTTCAGCCCAGTTGCCAAGATGGCAACGGTGAGAGTTGTGATAGCAGTGGCTGCGTCAAAGAAATGGTCTTTACATCAGATGGATGTAAAGAATGCATTCTTGCATGGAGATTTGCAAGAAGAGGTGTATATGTTGCAGCCACCTGGTTATGAGGATGAGGGTCACCCGAGCATGTTTGCAGGTTGAAGAAAGCCTTGTATGGCTTAAAGCAAGCACCAAGAGCATGGTCTGACAAGATTTCTGAATATCTTGTCACTATTGGCTTTCATGTAGCCAATGCAGATTTCTCATTGTATGTGAGACATGGTGATAGAGGAGTTGTGCTTGTTGTCATCTATGTAGATGACTTGATCATTACGGGGGACCATGATGCAGAGATCTTTGATGTAAAGATCTTGCTTAGACAGAAGTTTGAGATGAAGGATCTGGGGGAGCTCAGATATTTCTTGGGCATTGAGGTGATTAGGTCACCACATGGTATTGGATTACTGCAGAGACATTATGGCTTGGATATGTTGTCCAAGTATGGTATGACAGGCTATAAGCCTATTTCTGTGCCATTGGATCAGAATGGCAAGTTGAGTGCAGATTCAGGAGAGATCTTGGAGGATCCTACTATGTACAGACGCATAGTAGGAAGTTTGATCTACATGACGATCACCAGACCAGATTTGAGCTATGCTGTTGGGTTGGTGAGTCAGTTTATGCAGGTTCCACGGAAATCGCATTTGGATGTAGTAAGACGCATACTGAGGTATGTGAAGTCTACTTTGCATTGTGGACTATTCTATGAGACTGGGGACAGAGATATGTGTACATGGGTACACAGATGCTGATTGGGCTGGTAGTATCTCAGATAGACGATCTACCAGTGGATTCATGTTTTCTTTGGGGAGTGCTGCTATGACTTGGAGCAGCAAGAAGCAGCCTACGGTTGCTCTATCGAGTACAGAGGCCGAGTACAGAGGAGCTGCTATGGCAAAATGTGAGGTAGCTTGGTTGAGAAAGCTACTTGCAGATTTGGGTCTATCAATGGATAGACAGGTTGTCATTTTCTGTGACAACATTAGCAGTATACAGTTGGCCAGGAACCCAGTCTTTCATGCTCGTACAAAGCACATAGAGGTCCACTACCACTTTGTCAGAAAGAAGGTCTTGGCAGGAGACCTTGACCTTGTTTATGTCAGCACAGAGGATCAGGTAGCTGACATCTTCACCAAAGCATTGGGTACAGAGAAGCTCCGCAGATTCAGGGCTTCGCTTGGTGTACATGAGATGGAGTTGAGCTCGAGGGGGAGTGTTGAGATATCGAGCTCGTCTAGTGAGGCGGTGGCCACTGATGACCCGCGTGGGGGATAGGCCCCACACTTACACCACTGGCGAGATCATGGGAGATATGCGGCCAGTGGGATGACAGGCTGTGTGACAGCATTCTAGAGACTGGCATAGTTATAGCGCCAGCTCATTTAGCCGGGTTCACACTATAGAGAACCCGTGTATGTATTGGTTGAGTACCTTCCATATTATTGTGTACTCTTATTCTTGTATATGGTGTGTTGAGTGTTGAGTAGAGAAGAAGAAGATTTTCAGCCTCTCACCTTGTGTGTTCTCTATTAGGGTTTTGTGAGTGTGTGTGTGTGCTTGCAAGAGCTCAAGCTCTCTTCCCCCCTGTATCTTTTCAAATCCTTGAGCTGGTGCCCAAACCCCTGACATCCAAAGCACTTGTTCACATTCTTTGTAAATTGACATGCTTCACATACGCATGAGAGACCACAACCACCTTAAAGGATGGCATACCTATTACACAAGACCGAAATTTGGCAACATTTTTAGACTCTGATAGTTCATGTGACTAGGGCGTTTTGCCACATCTCTATGTATGAAATTTCAACATTGGTTAAGGCATACATTTGGGCTTTTATTTCTAGTATTATTGCTTCCAATTTAAACATACGACCAACCTTTTTCCCAGTGGAAACTACCTGTATGTTTTGATTTGTGTCATTTACACTTGACAACCCCTCTAATTGAATCCAACCCCTCTAATTGAATCCAATTTCATAGCCTCTTTTTGTCATTTGATCCAATGAGACAAGATTCCTCTTTATGGTAGAGCAGGCACATACATAGCATCGGTAACTTGACTCTTTTGAGAAAATGAATTAATTTTCACATTTCCTATATGTGTAATCTCATGCTGTGAGTTATCACCTATATGCACAAACGATGTACTTTGGGTTGGCTTCAATTCCTCAAACCACTTTGCATGTGGTGTCATGTGATTGGAAGCTCCAGAGTCTACATACCCATCATCCTCACATGAATGCTTCGCATTCATGATGATCCATAGGACCATAACCAAAAGATCCCTTGCTTGTGAATGATGATCACTAGATGCATAAAATTGCTTTATGGTAGCTTTCCTGATTGTATATTAGCTTTCTTCTTTCGACATTCATATGCATAGTTCCCTAAGATATCACATTAGTTACATGAACTTGGCTTTTGCACTTGGTGTTGTTGTTGTTGGCCACCATGGCCTTGATTGCTCCCCCTACCTTTAGCATATGCACCTCGATATGGCTGATTTTACTACTAAAATTGTTGACTCTATTGGTCATAGTTTTATTGTCCACGTCGGTTGACCTTGCATGTTGCCGCTACCTTTGCCTCTGATTTTTCTACTAAAATTGTTGACTCTTTTGGTCATAGTTCTGCTTTCCACTTCGGCCTTGACCTTGGCCACATGACCTTGCATGTTGCCTCTACCTCTACTATGACCGCGGCAGCTGTTAATCACTAAGGCATGCTCTTGATTCAAGGATGAAGCTCCCCACCATTAGTACTACAAATCACACCTTCTTTGACCAATTGCATCTCCTTGTCGTCGCTGGATCAATAAAGGAATAAGATCATTAAATGTTGGCATGTTCTCCCTAATGGAGATGCTTGTGACAAGAGGCTGATAACTCTTATCGGGACCATGTAAGCATACAACAACAAAATCATCATCATTCACTCCAACACCAATGCTACCTAGTTGATCCATGATAGCTCTTATCTTCAAGACATAATCCTATATGCTTGAACCTTTGCGCAACACATCATGTAGCTCTTACTTCAACTATAGCTTACAAACCTTAAAGCTCGTCTCAAAGATCTTTCCAATCTCATCCCATCTATCCTTTTCCATTTCATTGTCTTGTATATGCCCAAGGATGCTATCCTCATAATGGTGATAGATATGTAATGAAGCGCGATGCATCTTCTTATTTCATTCGTGCAATGTGGGATTGTTGGCATTGCTTGACAGGCATGCTTCTGCACTTGTGGGTATGTCCCATAAACCCTTACCAATGAGGTAATGTTTTATGCAGAATTTTTAAGATGGGTAGTTATGCTTCCCAAGCCTTTCACCTATGATATTTGACACACTGCGACTCATTCGCCATGGCTCTATGCTTAACAACTGAACACAAATGGATGGAGTTTAACCTCAAAATGTTAATACAAAAAGCTACTCAAATCTATGTATTACAAGTAACAAATGATCCCAAAAATCACTGCACAAGTTTCGTGTGCTTCCACTCTTTAACAACATGTACCAACACTGCCTCTTTAAGGCATAAAGCATGTAGATCTACATGTTTTTAAGAATTTGGCCTATCTAATGTGGCCTATCTAATGTCCAACATAGATGGAATGCAATTAGAATATCCAACAAGTGCTCACAAGCAAGTTTCTTTAGAGCAATGCTTGCTCAAACTACCATACAAGGCATATCCTACATAAGGAAAAAAAATAGGGGCTAATCTTCACTAATTGGCTATTTTTTAAAGGGCCTTTTTGAAAAACAATTTGCCCGGTACCTTAAAACATTTGCCAAATTTTCACCGTTTTGAAGGGTTTTAGAAAATATTTGCCCAATATTGGACATTTTAGGATATTTTTTAAAAAAAAATTCTCCATTTTCTATAATTTTAGATTTTTATAAGAGGAATAATTCCAACCCACCTACACTTATATTTTCATGGAAGAATCTTATTTTTTACCCTAATTTGATTCCTACATAGGCTTGATGTACTTTGACATAAGGAGCAGCCCGCAAGAAACATTCAAATGTGCATTTTTTTCCAAGATTCACTGATTTTTATGTAGTTGAAGCATCATCATCATGTCAACACATGAGCATCCTATCACCATTGTTTCCTGTGTATTCCAAATACCTTGCACATGTAAGCTATAAGCTTGTAGCTAGGTCCAAAACTTGGTCTCTTTAGTTTGCATTTTGTGCTATTTTTTACATAGATTTAGAGCACAACTTCTCAACAAAGTTGTAGAGCTTGGTGTCAGCTTTTTAAATCTTTAGTTTGTTTCTCGTTTTGATATTTCTATCAAAAGTTATTGCAAAAACAATGCAGGAATGTCTAGATATCTTTTCTCCACAAAATCCTGAAAATGACTTATCCTGCAGCCTAATTTCTTCTTCAACTACTTCATTGGGCTAAAAACTTGCATTCCTACTTTTTCTCACTTGCTTTGAGCATTGACTTATTGAAGACTCACACACCCACTAGCCCATAGTGGGTTTTGATACCATATGAAGAGATATGGTACTAGCCTCTCACACAGACAACACACAAGATGCTGATCAATTCTCTATGCTCATATATTTTCTTATCTCTTCAATAGTGGCTGAGACAAAAAACCCTAAGTGTGCCTTATATACTATGGCACTAAATTCACACATGCAAGTATATCTAAAATGTGCGGGTACCAACTAGGCTACATGTCCCACTTGTTCTCATCACACTGGTGAAATTACCTAACTCTACTGAGCTGGTGGGTACAATCTGGCATCATCGTTGCCATCTTTCTCAACACTCCCTACCTTAAAAGAAGGAAGGGTACAAGAGGTATCTTATAGGTGGTATCAGATCCAAGTTGAGATTAGAGAGAGAGAGAGAGTTTAAATTTGATAAATGAGTTACAGGTACACCCCATATGAATATTGATCGAACAATAGAAATATACTCAATTTAGCCTTCAACCACTTTTAGTGAACAAACCAATCTATGAACAAAGAGCTTGGGTAAGCTACTTTTTAGACTTCTATCAATCTCCTAGCATTAGGGATAAAGTTTCTACAATTTCCCTCTACTCCAAATGTATATTCATCTCAGTAGATTCAAACTCATAGGATGCCGAGCTATGCATCCTCTAGATTCTAGAGAAGCTTAGGGTACTAAAATATTTCATGGTCTATGGGACTCTTTTCCCATATCAAACTGTAGTTGTGAATGGGGAGGCTCGTTATGCAATTAGTTCACTTAACTCATCCCTAAGTGTAGGATTCATTATTATGGTAGGTTTCACCCAGGATTTTCTCGGATCACTGATTCCATAAAAATCAATGCCTTTGATCTTATGAAACAGCCTCCCAAGTTTTTCCTAATTATGAACAATCTGTAAGAAATTATTGTAAACTAGCATATCATGTAACCTTGCTCATAAATTGTAATAAAAAGTGAATAATATCTTTTGCACCTCTTTAGTTTTCCTCAAATTTGGAGTTGAAGCATATTCTCTCTTTTTCACGCTAATAGGATGATGAAGTTCAAAGGAAACTCCTACTTTAGCAGATGCATCTCTCTTCCTTTTCTCAAGAGAAGGAAAAGTTGCTGCCAAACATGCTGAGACATGGATAGAGTCCACCATAACCAACTATTTCTCTCTTGTTGGCACTAATGAAGCCAACCAATCTATGTTGACCCATTTCCAACTAGCCATGTGATGCTAAGCTATAGTGGAGAAAGGAGTCCCAGTCTAAATCCTTCTAGGAGAATTCATAAATAATGAGAAATGTGGGAATTTAAATATTCCATGAATTAACTCCTCATAACATGCCTAACTAATAATCATCATGGGCTAGTGTGAACATAAGATGCAATGGGCAAGCATCGGGACAAGGGCATGATGGAGTGGCCTTTATAGTTGACCAAATATTAGGGATAAATGTTACCTTTTATTATTATTATATTAATAAATAAATAAAAACTATTTACTATGAATTAGCATGGTAAACAAGATCTATGTTAGAATTAAATCTAAATAGGAAAGCATTCAACTTCAAATACATACACTAGGAATACAACATGATCCTTTTTGGGCTAACTAATGCCTCAACTACTTTCAACAGGCTCATGCAAATATTTTCATCAAAGATATATTCAAATTGCATGGATTACTTAAAAGGATCACCAGTGGGATGCAAAGTTTACTTCTTGGTTTCGGATTCCTCTTTTTGACGGTATTGGAACTCAATTAAACTTCAACACAATCTATCACCAAGAAACAAATGGTCAAATAGAAAGTCTAAATCAAGTCATTGATACATACTTAGGGCTCATTGTAATCGTGAGCCAAAGCTATGGCTTCATTACCTACCATTGGTAGAATTTTCCTATAACACAACCTATCATAGGAGTATAGGTATGTCCCCTTTCAAGGCTTTATATGGTCAAGATTGTATAATATAATGCCATTAAATTTTTTTGACCCAATGAAGAGAGTAGAAGCCTCTAAACAAATGTTGCATGACATGGATCAACAAATGAAACCTGTCTAGAAGGAGATCAAAGCTTCGCACGATAAACAAAAGCACTACGTGGATCCTAGAAGAACTCAACAATTATTCAAAGAAGGAGATATGATCTTTCTAATGATATGTCCAAAAAGAAGATCTATATCTCTAGGAAAGTAAAAATAGCTAAGCCCTCACTATTGTGGACCTTATGTCATTACCAAAAGAATCAATGATCAAGCCTATGATCTATTGCTACTTTCTCATATAAAAGTCCATAATGTATTCCATGTAAGCCTTTTGAAAGCTTTTGTACCTAGTCTTGATCATATTCTAGATCATGAGCAGATTGTTATGCCATCTAAAGCACTTTGGAAATTCAACCAGACAAAATCCTTAGTTCTAGAGAAAGGACTTTCATAAATAGAGTCATTATCAGACATCTAGTTTAGTGAAAAGACTTCCCAACAAAAGATGTTACCTGCTGGGAAGATGAGTTGTATCAAGATTTTCCCTGCTGGGAAGATGAGTTGTATCAAGATGTTACCTGCTGGGAAGATGAGTTGTATCAAGATTTTCCCTACTTATTTTTTAGATGAGGGCACCTTGATTTCTTTAAGATGGAAGGATGTAAAATCTTCTTTTTTTTTCTCTCCCTAGCTTGCGTGAGAACCTCCCCATTTTTACATATATGTTCTCCAAGGTGCATTAGGAATCGTTTAAAAATGATTTATAAGACCTTAGCCTAAGGATCAAGATTTTCTAAAAATTTTAGATTATGGTCCAATTAAGGTTCCTATGGGCCAATAAGATTAATCCAAGTATTGGGATGAGATAAATCCAATGAATGAAAGAAAATACCCAAAAATGAGTAAATTCTCACATAAGATGAAGAGTTGATTGAGTACAAGGTTTATTAGTTAAAAACTATGAGATATTACTAAAAAATGAGATATTTTGGAATAAACTATGAGATATTACTAAAAAAAATAAGATATTTTGAAATAATGATACATTTTTGACACCTTGGTAAGGAGGGGGGAGACTTTGAGGTAGGCACCTATTTCACACATGTGGATGAGTTTTTAATTCAAAAATATTAAGATTTTTTTATCTCTCCTCTCCTGACTCAAACTAGATCAAAATGGGAGCTAAACTGGTCCAAATCATGTCCAAATTCAACCAAACTGAACCTGGAAAATTCTAGAACTTAGTTGGACTTAGTTAGTGACCTCCCTCACCTATAAATAGACCCTCATTATTTTGTATTCTCATCTGTGAGCTAGACCATGCGAGTATTACATTAAAATCAGCATATTTTTTATTATCCTTTAAAAATCCTCTACATTTTGGAGAGATTGGAGCTTCTCTCTCTCTTCAACCATCCTTGGAGCTTTCCTCTCAACACACTAACCAATTGATTGGTTGGGGGACTTCTTCTAAGATAGAGAAGCAAGCAAATCAAGTGGTAAGATGTAGTTTCATGGTTTTTTTCTCTAAAATTCTCAATGTCACTTCTCAGTCCCTCTCAAGCTTGAGAAATTTCAAATGGATTGTTTTTCAATGCAAATGAAGCTTTCTAAAGAATTCTAATGATTAATCACAAAAAGTTTATCTTTAGGCTTAATTTAGGATGTTTTTTATGTATATCTCTCTCCCCCCAAAAGAATGGTCATTTCTATGACCAACTCTTATTCAAATTATACTTCTCATTGATAAAATCTCAATTCAAAGATCAAATTGTATGCTAGTTAAGCTAGAGGTTAGAAAATGGCTTTTTTTTAATGCTTTTATACTAATAAAATTATGGTAGAGTAACTATCATTTGGACCTAAGTCTTATTCTTTTAGAAAATATTAAAAATTATCAATAATAGCAGGGAAGCTATGGTAGAATTTTTAGAAAATTAATACATAAATAATTTTTATGCATAATGTGAAAAGAGGACTTCCTACCATATTCTAGGATTAGTCATCCTATGCTAAAAGAATAATTTTCATCACATCCATGGAAATTTGATTTTTAATGTTTATGCATAAATAATTAATTAGGAAAAAAGAGGATGTTTTAGTAATTTCATGTTTATGCAAAAACAGGAATTCCATAATAATGGAGATCCATGTATTTCAATGAAGAAAGAGAAAATTTGTTAAATTAAAATAATGGATATTTTTAGTTAATTTTAAGAGAAATTTTAGTTAAAATTTTTTTATGCATGAAAAAACTTAAATGATAAAAGAGGAATTCCCATCATATTTTTAATTCAATCATTTAAATAGTAAATGTGGAATTATTGGTATATTTGGAATAATGCATATTTTTATTTAATTTAAAGAGAAATTTTAGATAAATTTATTTTTATGATAAAAGAGAAATTCCCATGGTAATTGAAATCCAATCATTAAATGAGGAAAAGAGAAATTTTAAGCTTATTGAAAAAATGGATATTGGTATTTAGTTAAAAGAAGAATTTTTATGGTATTTAAATAGAGAAAGAATTGAATTAAATTTTGGTGACAAAAGAGGAATTTTCACCATAATTCCTCCTAGAGAATCAGGGTTGATAAATTAAGATTGGAAGAAAGAATATCTTTAGATATTCTATGTGGTTAAATCACCAAACTGGTATTTACCCAAAAATAGATTAAACGGAAGAAGAGTATTTTCATTAAAATCCAATATTCTCTAATAAAACCATTTCTTAATCTACTATGAAAAAGAAGGAATGAAATTCACAAAGTTGGAACTTCCTTACGATTAGAAATTTAGTAGTTATCTGAAGAAAATTCTTGTTAGAACTAAACCGAATGATTTTGGTTAGGACCACGAGAGGGACGGTCAGTAAATCTACCTGTCCATCTCTCGATCTAGATCTCATTGGTTGGTCAGTTGGTCTTCAATGGAGAGTCCAAATGACATATTTTGTAATACAATGGATTCAAAGTTTTGGAGGATTATGATCAGCAATACCATGATTTTTCATTGAAGGATTATTTTTTTAAAGACAGCCGAATCTGTTATAAATGGCAATTTTATATTGGGTGCGTACGTGGTATGCCTACCTTAAGTTTTGCATGAAACGCCGGCTAGGGGGCCTAGGAACTCTTTTACTCGGTACCCGGGCAAAAACATATCCAAATCTTTATAAAGGAATCCCACCAATACAGTGGTCGGGTGGTTGGCTAACCCATGGGCCGATTGGCTACATCGGGGGATTCCTATGATACCATTAAGTTATGATTAGTTACGTTAGTTAGATTAAGTCTTGCAAAGACCCTTGTTCTATGGGATGAAATCAGCGGTTGTGCCTCATTAAAGGAGGAAAAAATCAGTGATTCTATGGACCAAGTGCAAGTCTCTTCTTCGATCTGACCATATGACTTCAGGTTTGGTTGGATAAGTTTGAATAGTTAAGACTTTGACCCATTAGATTAATTCTCCCACTCGAAGATTTTCCCTAGAGGAATCGTGTGTGCCTTCCAAGCAAGGGAAATTTTTTTGGGTTGGGTTTCGGAGGAACCGTCGGACTAGTCTCTTGTCCTGACATCTGCGGGCGACGCCTCGAGTGTGGATCCTAGCCCCGCGCTAGAGGTTGACGCTGCTTCTGCCACCAGCGCCCTCGGAGGGGGGCATGGTCTCACAGCTGGTATCGAAGCTTTGTTGAAAGCTAAAAAGGACAAAAGAATTCTTATCAGAAATTTGTAATAAAAACTCAGAAAGAGCATTTACGTGTTGTGTTTTCATTCCTTAAGCTTCATGAACGAAGAATTTTAATCAAAGAATTTGGTTTTATAGTTGGAAGTTTCACACTTATCTAGTGTTCTCGACCTCACCCAGTCACAAGACATGACTCCATTTGCCTTCGACCATCTCATCTCTTCCGCTACTACAACTCAAACGAGTCGAGCCAGACTCGTAGGCCATTTCGAGGATCTATATTTCCCTGACCCAGCGGAGAGATGGTAGCACAAGTGGTTTGCAGGGCATTATGTCCACACCTCTTGCGACCAGCGTGCGATGTTGAGGCAGAATCTCTCATTAACCATGATTTTGATGAGTCTGAAAGTGATACATGGTGTTATTTTATATCACTCAACGCCTCAAAATTTCAGACTTTCTTGCCAAATCTACAGACTCCTTAGTCGCTTTATTCCTAATAAAGGAGAAGATAGTAGCTCCCTTGGCAGTAAGGGAACATTTGTATCAAGGCATGTCTATAGCCTAGTATCGCCATCTTATGTGTCTCTTGAGGAGATTTTGACTTCTGGAGCCAAGCTGCTCTATGTACATATTGCCACCTTTATATAAAGAAAGAAATGTTTGTGGAAAAATTCCATGTTGTATAAGTGATTGTTTAAGCTTGTGCATAGTGATGTATGAGGACCCCCTCATACATGGTCTTAGTGGGTACAAGTATTATATTTCCTTTGTTGACTATTTTTCACAAAAATTTGGGTGCATGCCATACGCACAAAATTCGAGGTATTTGTGCTTTTTCAAACATTTAAGGATATGGTGGATAGGAAAACATGCATGTATATACATACCATTCGTACGGATGGAGGGGGAGAATATGTATCAAAGAAATTTGATGACTATTTGTGTCAATGTTGTTAAATTTGCAGCAATGTGATGATGAGCTATGGTGAATCAAATGCAAGAATCAACATCAGGTTAGTGCTTTGACAGCTTAATGTAGGCATGGATAATCGAAAACTAGCAAAATTCTCATTAGGCCAATCCCTCATTAGGCCAATCCCTCAATTTATAGAGTTTACAATTTATAGAGATTAGTGATGATTAAGATGAGATTAGTGAAGCAATTAATTGATAGCTTAATGTAGGCATGGATAATCGAAAACTAGCAAAATTCTCATTAGGCCAATGGCTCAATTTATAGAGTTTACATCCAAGCATCTAATCCCAATGATCTCTCCTTGATTCACTCCACCTCTTTTGCTTGATTCTCTCCACCTCTTCACTTTTCCCAGAATATCTCCACACATCCTAAATCTTCTCATGCTACCCTTTATTCTTTCCTAGTAGATACCTCTCACCTTTTCACTGTTTCTCACTCATTTACAGACTCTCTTTTACAACCTCTTGCTAAGGGCTTGTTCCCGCACACACCCTATTCACTTGTATATTTCAACACCTCCCCTCTCAAGTGAATAATCCTAGCACACCTGGACCCTATACCAAGTTTCCCTTTTACTTCGTAGCCCCTCTCAAGTGAATAATCCTAGCACACCTGGACCCTATACCAAGTTTCCCTTTTACTTCGTAGCCCGCAACCAGTGCCTCAAGTCCCTAAACTCATAGTCCTTGACACTCTCTCTCTCTTTATGTGTCCAAGGCTACAAGTGCTCGTGACCTTGACTAGAGTGCTCACGCATACATCTACCACATGGCCTACATCATTGGTGGCTCTGAGGTGGTTTTACTCTGTTGGGACAGGTTACATTGGGTTGTGGGGTTTCTCTCTCTCTCTCTCTCTCTCTCTCTCTCTCTCTCTCTCTCTCTCAGAAAAGATGATCTGACTCCACTTCCTTAGGAGTCTCCATGAAGTTTGCCGATGTCATTCCTTCTCCACTTGATTTGTTGTAGGAGTCTCTTGCCATGTGTCTTGGCTTCCCACAGTTGTGGCAAGTGAAGGTTCTTCCTCCTACTCTGCCTCTTCCTCGTCCTCGTCCCCTCATGAGAATCCTCCTTGGGTGAAGAATGCTTTTTCCTCTCGAGTTGTTGTTGAGTCCTGCCATTTCTTCTCTTTGACCTTGGTCTATTGATCTAGTAGAGCTCCTTCTATCTGATGCAGCTTCAATTCAGGTACATTCTTTAAGGTTGCTACAATGTTTTCATATTCACCTTTGTCCACACTCTTCAGAAGCACTACTAGTGCCTCATCATCCTCTACCATCTTGTTAATGGTGGCTGGCAGTTGTTGCTTAATGCTTTTGTATTTGTTCAAGTGTGTGATTAAAGGTTCACTTTCCTTCATATCAAGTTTGTAGAATTGCATTAACAGATTTATCTTTGAATATTTTGCTTGAGTGCCAAATAATTTATCAAGTTCATCCCATGCATCTTTTGCCCATTGTATCCCTGTGATGTGATGAATGATTTTATCATTTAAACTGAGTGCGATGAGTCCTAATGCCTTCTCACTCCTACTCTTCCACTCATTTTTTCCACTCACCTCTGGGCATTCATCTCTTCCCTCAACTAGCCCCCACAGATTTTTCCTCATGAGCAAATACAAGTGTACTCAATTTCTTTGTAAATGCATCAAAAATGACCCTTGGGGCCTAGGGGAGCAGTGCCAGAACAGTGCAAATTTTGAGCCTGCATCACCGCAATAGAGCCCAAATTTGCATTATTTTGGCACAGCTTCCCTAGCCCTCAAAGAGAAATTTTAATGCATTGGATGACAAACAATGTATTTTTACACATGATTAAAGGTGTTTTTATATCTTGTAAACTATTGTTTCTCACAATTAGTGTACTCAACTTCATTATAAATGCATCATAAATGCATCCTAAGTGGTTGGGGGAGAAGTGCCAGAACAATATGAACTTTGAGCCTGCACCGCGCTGTAGAGCCCAAATTTGCACTATTCTGGCACATCTTCCCTAGCCCTCCAAGAGCAATTCTGATGCATTGGATGACAAACAATGTATTTTTACACATGATTAAAGGTGTTTTTATCGTGTAAACTATTGTTTCTCACAATCAATGTACTCAACTTCATTATAAATGCATCACAAATGATCTTGAGTGCCTAGGAGAGAAGTGCCAGAACAGTGCAAATTTTTAGCCTACATCGCCGTCGTTTTGCAGAGGCCAAATTTGCACTGTTCTGGCACAGCTTCCTCAGCCCTCCAAGAGCATTTCTCATGCCTTGGGTGACAAACTGGCACATGATAGACACTCCATGTTAAACAAACATGATGACACCCCAAGACATTGTAAGCGAAACTTAAAATTTAAATTATTAGAAGGTTACAAATGAAAGCCAGATAGGCTTGTAACAAAGGGGGGTTTGAAACAAAAGAGTTGCTTCAAAAAGCAGGTTAACACATCTAAGATCTCTAGATTGTATCACGATCGCCTTGAATACACCGAGCTAGTTGCATGTCCTTATAGCAGAAATGGTAATCCTCTTTGCATGTGCTGCAAGGAGGTTGGTGTCTTCAAAAAGCCCAACCAGGTAAACCTTGGCGGCTTCTTGCAATGCTTCAAGGGCAATCCCTTGCACACGGAAATTTGTTCTATATCGCTAGAGAATCTCCTTTTGATTGTGCGAGTGAAAGGGGCTCTTCTTATTAGCAACTCAGTGTTCCTCTAATAAAACTTGATTTCTTGTCGAGCCCTATGCCCTTGGGGCATCCTTCTCCTTGGAGCTCTCTGTGTTGTGCTGGTGTGTTGGTGAGGTTGGGACTTCCTTGGCTTGAAGAGCTTGACCTTTCTGTGCTTGCGTGCACTTGCAGTAACCTCCCCTTGATCTCTCTCATAGTCTAAATCATCCTCCTCCTCTTGTTGTGGTACCTGTGTTCAAGTTCCTCCCGAGTAGGTAGGGGACCTTGTCCTGGTAGTAGGGTCTTGCCACCTATGGTGGTGCACAATGTAGGAATGTTTTCACCAACCTAGTCAAACTGCTCACATCATCGGAGTCTCTGTCTTGATCTTTGGGGTGGCCTGCGTCGTGGGGTCTCCTTCACACGCTTGCTCCCACTAGAAGGGCCTACATGTGTGTGCATTGTTGTTGCTGTGGGAGGAGGGCTGGACTCTGGTGATCTCGTTGGGCGTGTCCTAGAATCCCAGGGGTCACTCTCTTCCATGGTGTCGCCCAGTATGTGGTCGTTGGGTGCCTTGTACTATGTTTTGTGAAGGCATGGCAACACATACGGTGTTCTTGGTGCGTGTCATATCCATGTACGACTATGCCTACTATTCTAACGTGGTGATATGTTGGTGTCCTTACGTGGGTGCCTACATAGATCTTGAGCTCAAGCTCTCTAAAAAAGTGAAATGAAAATGAAGTGAGTGAATGAACTATTAATAGTTTGTTTTTAGGGCCAAAAAAACCTAACTAAACTTATTTTCTTAGCCTTATTACATCTAGATTTGTGCTGGTGCATGCACAACCCAACGCCTCCCTTGTCTTCTCATTCCTACACGCTAACAAGCACCATGCCTATGGGGAGCATTGGTCTGCAACCATTCAACCTGAGCATGAATTTTTATAGCCTTGCATGCCTCTTGCACAAGCTTTGATTGTTGGGCCTGCTCCCTAACCAGTACCCTTCCAAAGGTTGTGCAATAAAACCAATTGAACATCTCTTGTAGATAGTTTGTACGTGTTCCTCCTGCACAAGCTCCACCTCCATGTCTTGTATTTTTGAAATGAACCACTCTTGCTTTATAATGTGATTTCTCCATCCCTTGGGTACTCCACATGTCGAGCGATCCATACTTATTCATGAAATACGCACCATGCGCATAAACTATGTGCTGTACACATGATAATATAATTTAATTAGAAAAAGTCCAAGTTAAAACACTAGTTTATTTCTTTATTGTATAACTTACCATATAGTGTGTTACTTTACTCTCTCCCCAAGCACTTAGCACACTTTTGGTGAATTCTACGATACGTTGTTGGAATGATGCTCGTTCTTGGGCAGTTGTGCTACTTTGATTCATAATGCAAACCATGTTATTGAAATTTATCCAAAGCTATTTGCGCATATTTACAAAAGCTGGCATTGGATAATCTACATTTGTGGTAATTGCACACAGGTCTCTCCAGAGTTCCCAAGTCTTCTTTGAATTCTGTATGTTTGCTAGCTTCTCCAAAAATCTCCTTGCCTTTGCTCCAGTCATGGTGGAGACCTTTTGAGCAACCTCATAAGACATACCAGAGGCTTGCTTATTCACTTCTGTTTTCACGTTTCCGCCATGGCAGCCCAGAGAATTCAAAAGATGCTCTAATTTACCAAGGGCTGTAACTTTCCTCTCTTGTGTAGGCATTGTGAATGCATAATCGATATGGCACTTAAGTAATTGATCGAAGATTCTCATGAATGCATGAAGTGTGTAAAAGTGAATATTCTTTAGTGGAAAATTAATGATGGGGCTCCAATTTGAATTCCTATTTGGTTCTCCTAGCATATCAGGAGACATGACACCTTGTTCCTCATCTTCATCGTCAGTTGACTCAGTTGGATCTACTACATCTTCCTGTTGCTTCTTCAAGCCACCAAACCTCTTTCTCAGATTGCACACTAAAACTTGGTTTGGTAGTCTTTTTCCATGCACATATCATGGCATCATTCATGATCATAATGCTCATATGTTCTAGCTTCCAAGTGTGCTCCCCAAAACTGCAAATAAACCATAATTTACAATATTCAAAACAAAATAATCGTCTTCATTTTATACTGAAAAACATGAATAGTAGCAATTGTAAGTTCTCACCTTCTGGGTGAAAGACCATAGAACTTCACCATAGCTTGTTGTAGTCAATATGAACAAAGATGTTATTGTAAACATTATAGTGAAATTCTATACTTGTTGTCTTGCTTTTCTTTCTGCTTGACCCTATGTCTAATGTTAGTGTGCTGTCAACATGATAAAACTATCCTATAGCTTGCTGCACATCATCATTATTTGATACGCTTGATCACCTTGAGTGTAGGAAATTTGGTTACCCACAGTAATAGCACCCTATGATATTTGCATTCTGATTTCTTTGCCAACCCCCTCTGCCTCTAGACTGGCCTCTTCTACATTATGATTGCTACTGTGAATCATTAGACTGTTGTTGTCTAGAATTCTGATTTCCTTGTCGGCCACACCTTGGCCTTGACTGCAACCTCTACTTAAATTAGAGTAGAAGGCCTATTTCGATTTGTTCTTGCTTTGTGAAGAAGAATCCTCACCTAAAGCCTTTTCTTCTATGATTAGCATAGATATCAAGTCTTGAAAGTTGGGAATATTCTCCCTAATTGCAATGGAGGTCTTGAATGGCTTTTACTCTTTGCTAAACCCATTCAGACAGAAACTCACCAAATCATCATCCTCCACTAATACATTGATAGACCCAAGGGATTCAACAATGTCGTTGATCTTTAAGGCATATTCATTGATATACATGCTTTTCTTTTCCACGGTATGTAACTCGAAATTTTTTGGACTCAAAAAGGGCCTCCTAAGGATTCCTTTTTTAAAGGGATTAGAGCTTAAAAAACTGGGCTTAAGGGAGAAAAGGCTATGATGACCCCTATTTTTTGCCTTGCCACATTAGCCATACCCCCCTAGTTTCACTTTTTAAAGGGAATATTCTCATACTCTCTCTCTTACTTTTTGACATTTTTCATACTTTCTCTCTTACTTTTTGAATTTTTTTATCTTCAATCTTTACGAATTGAATCTTTCTTGTTAGTTTGAAATCTCTTTTCTCATTAACTCTCACCATATCTCCCTTCCATATCCGCAAAAACATTCTCGTGTTTAGGTGGGTCCCAAAAAGTTAAAATTTTTAATTTTCTATTTTTTAACATTTTGAGGTGGAAAAAACACCACCCAATCAATATGTATGATGAAAATATTTTTTTCCCTCCAAAAAGCTTGTAATTCAAGGGTCACATCAGAAGCGTGTTAGGAGCCAGTACATCCATAACTAACTGTCAGGTCCCCATAACCCCATAAACATACTGTCATCAGGAACCACTATATCCATGAGATCCCGAAATTGTGGGGACCCCAAAAATTATTATTTTTAAAATTTTTCTTATCAATGCAATTTATTGATAAAAAATTCCATGTTACTCTCTCTCTCTCTCTCTCTCTCTCTCTCTCTCTCTCTCTCCCTCTGAGGATCTCTCTACTTTAGCTTCTTCCTCTGCTTATAGCTATGGAGCCTTTTCAAGCTATGTGTGTAGCCCCTTTTGAAGCTAGAAAATAGAAGGTTGATTTACACATTCGTATTCCTGAAGAGTATGGCAACTCTAAAAAAACCCATCCTACTGATGCACAATCTATCCAAGCTCGTAGGATAGCTAAGGAGAAAAATGTAGATCTTTGGGTTGATGGGCGTCTCTATCCAATTGAACCTCCATTAAGAGCAAACCCTCCTTTCTGTGATTTATCATCTTTTATGTAATTTGTTGGTGAAGGAGAGCTTGGCTTGTTAGAACACTGTAGAAGATTGACTATAAGGTGAGCTTGGCAAACCCATATTCGCCACTCTCAGTTGCAAGCATCACAATTCACCCTTTTACAATGTTAAGAAGGACTTAAAACATCATCAGATAAAATGAAAGAGATCCTCATAGAGAATGTGGAGAAGGATGCAAAGGATCAAAGGCTAGAGGAACTTATCAAACGACTCAAAGCAATGCCAAATGGTAACACAAAAAGACATTGGTTGGTATAGAATCTCTTGCGTTTAAAGGTGAAGCACAGAAGAAAAGGATTCGTACAACAAAGTAAGTAACATAAACTTTCATTAGTGATTTAAACAAAATAGTCATGATTTATGTTCTGCAGGAATTTTCGAAGAGAGATAGAAGGATTTGGTCAAAGCCATTGTGATTTTCTCTCAATTATTACTGACCCTCATCGTCCTAAAATATGCCAAGCTATTGTCAGCAATGTGGTGAGGGAGATTACCACCTCCATTCAATTCAACATGCTTGTGATGTGGCTAGAATCAGCATGAAAGTCAGCAGCCTGTTGATACTGCTCTTGCTCAATACACAGAAGTGCTTCCTGATCTTCCTCAAATGCGACCCTTAGCTCCTCTTCTAGCTGCTGAGGGAGTAGGGCTTGCTATTGCTCTCTTCTTCTATGCGCCTCCTCATCAATCTGGCGTTGTTGCTCTTCCAGCACACGCTCCTGCTGCTCAGCCTCTGAGAGGTCGGGGAAATGGTGTACGCGTGGCTCTAAATGAGCCGGTGTCTCCAGGCTGCTTGGAGACATCCTCAGTATTGTCCAGTCCTGAAAACACATCCGGCTGTACATCTTTCTGTCGAGTCTCTACCTCTCTGTCCATGCTTATATGCTTCTTTTTGATACGTTTTTGCACTTGTTGAAATGCCTGTGCCGCGGTGACTTCCTGTGTATCAAATTGTGTGCACCAGCAGACGGTACGTTTGGGTTCTCAGCTTTGCGTGCAGTGTGCTTAGTTCTAGCCATCCATTGACTTACACGAGTGAATGAACGTGAAAATGTAATTTTAAAACTCACTTTTACAGGTTTATATAGTTTTTGAAAAAAACTTATTAATAAAAATAATCTCTAGAAATTAAAAAAAAAGCTTTAACTTAAAAAAGGCTACAATTTTTTAATATGGAACCCATTTTCGACCCATACGCCTCTGCGCAGCGGACCACTCACGCATCCCATGCATGGCACTTGATGCTCGCCATGCAATTGCTTGTTGCAGATTGACATTTTTTACAACCCTTTGTAGTAATGGCACCTGTCCTTTTGGTTTCTGTCGGCGTCGACCTCCCAAACTGCGATAAAACCAATTAAACATCTCATGCAAGGCATTACTTTTTTCCTCACCACCTCCACCATGTCGCGTGTTCTTAAAGTATGCTGCCTTAGCTTGATAATGAGAGTGCTCCATTCCTTGGGTGCTCCAAATTGCCATTGGACCATATTCGTCAAGAAAAAACTGTGCGTGGGCAAATATAATGTGCTGCAATAAAGATCATATTAGAATTTTACTATTTGGCGATTAATATCAGTAAATAGATAGAAAGGTAAATACCATATAGTGGGTGATATGTGTTTCTCCCCATGCATCAACCAAATGTATGTATTGCAGTCTGTAAGTTTGCAATCTCCTCACAGCAACAAGTGGAGCCTTTTCTAGCAATTGAATCATTTTGTCAAGTGACTCCCACAGCCTTGACCTCTTGAGACCAAGCTCTGCATTATTCCCACGATAAGTGGTGCATTCACAAATGGCCTTCCATAATTCATATTTTGTGTAATTATTGTACCCCTCGTAATTTGAGAGAAGGTGTCTTGCTTTGGACCCACCCATACATATTTTGTTTGGATTATCTTGACCCGGTCCTGACTTTTTAATATCCTTAGTTAACTTTACAGCACCACCATGAAGCCCCACGCTTGAAAGGACATCTTCTAGCTTACTGATGCATTCGTTTTGCGAAGATGTTCAGGCTCCATATTCCATGATATGTAACTTCAGTAGTTTGTCCATTATGCGTAACCTAGCATGAAGCATGCAAATATGAACACGGGAAAGTGGAATCTCTAATATAGGGCTCCATGAGATATCTTCTTGATCATTAGGCGGACAATTGGTATTACAATTCATGATGCCATTAACCCACTGCATAGGTTTCTTTGTATCTTTGTTTTGCGTTGTACTCATTGAAGGTGGTTGTACACTTTTCTTGCCCTTTGCATGAGATTTGGTCGTCTTGGTGGCTGCAACCTTGCCTGAAGCTTTGCCGTGATCAATATACTCTGATTTTGAATGGCAGCAATAAATACATGGAAAGAAAGTATTTGCTCCTAGCTTGCATCCCAGCATACACTTCAATGTCTTTAAATCACCTGCCATGTGCCACTCAACTGTAAATGTTCCTACATCTTCCACATGCAAAGTTTCTCCTTTTGATTGCAATGATATGACATTTGGGATGCCTGTTCGGGTAAGGTACCATCGCAATGTATCATTCGTCTCCTGTGGAAGCTCAAATGCTGACAACCACCATATATTCTTTTTTGATTGCACTCCATAGTAATCTTTTCCCTAAGATTGACTTCCCTTGTTGGAATTTGAGGCTTGTGCACTACAGGCAAGAAGATTATCATCCTGTTCCAGATTTCCTTTGATAGCCCTGTTCATAAGTGTTAGGCTGACTCTTTCTAATTTTCGTCCTTTTACAATTTGACACTCATCAAGCTTTAACACAAACACAGTCTGACCTTGGCACTCCTCAATGCTTAGACCATAATAAGAAATCATAGCTCTTTGAAGGGTCCTTAAATCAATAAAGACATTGTTGTACTTATTGTATTCAAATACCTTTGTAGTACATACAGGCAGAGCATCCTCCACATGACGGTAGCCACCTAACATGTTCGCAGTTTCTGAGTTTGCACTTTTTCTTGCCATGGCTACACTGTATGGAGTTGGTAGCATGGGTCAAAGAAGTCCTTTAGCACGATGACCTAGTGTAAACACCCTGTAAATGGCTTCATATCCCTTCCTGCTGACACCAGCACTATCACATGCATCCATAATCTGTATGGGGCTTACCATATTTTGCAGCTCTCCAGAAATTTTGTTTCGGATTTGCTTAGATATTTTGCATGTGGGATCTTCTAATAGCAGCTTATATATGTATGATAACAACATGTTTCAATATGCCTGCTCTACATTCCTCAGCACCACCTTCATATCCCATCATATCCCAAGCAATATCTCTACATGGAACATAAATACAAAATAACATCAATATGTTTCACAAAACAGAATGGCCTGCAAAACAATGGCAAGAATAGAAGTTACCTTGTTGCTCATACACGTCGTTTTCTTGCTCCACTTAGGGTTGCCAAGGTTTCTAGGGACTAACACTTTCTTTTCCGTTGTCGAAAGCCTACTGGAAGCTTCTTCAGGCTTGCAAGGTGTCGTTGCTTGTTTCCTGCATCTTGTTTGGCTACATTCATCTTGTCCCATTCAATATCAAAGGCCTCCTTAAGCAACAAGTTGTTCTTTTGGAGCTCCTGATTCTAAGTTTTCAAGTTTTTCACCACTTCTTCAAGCCTATCAATGTCCTTCTTGTGTTGCTGCTGCAACTCAAGCCATAAGCCTCAAAAATGCAGTCTTGAATGCGATTCCTGAGCTGCAACAAAAGAAAGCCTCCTACAATAGCCAAATAGACCATTAGCTCCATCACCTACATAACTAAGAAATGTAGTGATATTAACAAAATGAGGTGGAGAATTGGTGAGTGGGTCAATAGGGTATATGAATCCATTCGTCCAGAGGTCAATACATTTTCGCCCTTGTGATCGAAGAGTACCCAATGGCACATTGGTCACACCACTTGATTTTGTGCTGCGGGATGGTAGCATACTCAGCAGCCAAATCTACATGTAACTTGAACTTTGGTGCTCTGTTAGATATATCTTCAAGTGGCATTTTCTTTA
The DNA here is from genome assembly GCF_041138505.1 of Cibotium barometz. Lineage (NCBI taxonomy): Eukaryota > Viridiplantae > Streptophyta > Polypodiopsida > Cyatheales > Cibotiaceae > Cibotium > Cibotium barometz. The sequence goes on along the minus strand of NC_141095.1, from coordinate 8,271,261 downwards.
GGGTTAGGCAATGCTGAAAAGAGCTTCTTGTAGAACACAATGCAAGAGTGAGGATAGGGTATTCTGAGGAGAGTGCAATGAAGTTTTGCTATAAAAGATATTAGAAGATCATAGATCTTCTGATTAGGTAATAGGAGAAAGGACAAGGAAGATGGCAAGAGGCATAGAAAATGGTAGATTGAGGTTTTGCAGCATAATACAGTAGAGAGAGAGAGAGAGATGTAGATTGCAGACAGAAGTAAGGGATATGTATGGTAAACAATGCAAGAATGGAAAATGGTAAGCTCTGAAGCTATGGAGGTTGACAAAGGGATTTTTTGCACTTCAATGGGGGAAAGACATGAGAGAGAGAGAGAGAGAGAGAGAGAGAGAGAGCAGAAAATGATAAAAAGATGAGGCATGGAGGATGAGAGAGTGTGAGATATCTGCATTTGGAAGTGCAGAGGTTATGGAAGCTTACTAATCAGAGATGCAGAGCCATGGCACACCCAAATGTGAGAAAGGGGAAGAGAAAGAGAGTGGTAGAGAGACGAGGGCGTCTTAGAGAGAGAATATAGAGAGAGAAAGTGGGGAGGACCTAAAAGTGGAGGGAAGAGAGGAGGGAAGGCTTTTCAGCCATTTTGAATTTGGGGAAACCAAAAAGTTACCCCCATTTTAGCTCAAGCAAATATATATTTGAAAAAATAGAAATTCAAATAATGATTGCATAAAGATCCCCTTGTCAGGCCTAGTCAAAGTATGCTTAGAGTCCTTAAGCAAAAGTACTTAAAAGCATAATATGGCAGCTTAAAGGGCCCCCATAGACCTCAACCTTCCCCTAATGCAACATAAGTTTACAGGCATAAGACCGGATTGTGTCACTTGAAAGTGTTTGGGTGTTATGTACATGTTTTTGATGAAGTGAGAACAAAGTTGGATCCAAAGGTAGAGAAATGCATCTTCATTTGTTATGCTATGGAGGAGCAAAAAGGTTATAGATGCTATAACCCCACCACTCGTGACATGCGAGTAAGCAGAGATGTTGTCTTTGATGAGATGAGTAGCTGGTTTGCACTAGAAGATGCAAATGTAAGAAGTGCTGATGTTGCACCACATGTAGAGCAGCAAACACAGGTGCTGAGTGGACCTAGTGATGAAGGCAACAGAAGATGCAGATGTAAGAAATACTGATGTTGCACCACATGTAGAGCAGCAAACACAAGTGCTGAGTGGGGACCTAGGGAGTCCTCGAGCAATGGATCCAATGTTAGCCCATGGTCAGGCATGTTGAGGAGAATGATGCAGGTACACTATATCACGGAAAGGGAAGGCAAGGGTCGATCAACCTTTTGTGCCTAATGTGTCAGTAGGTCACTCATATATGGATGGTAACTCGAGTGGCTATGAGCAAAGCCTTGATGAGGAGCTTGTCATTCCGTCCATGTGGTTACTCCTGGTGTAAGGAGAACCAGGCCTTGCCAGCATATATATATATGATGGTGATATATCACAAGGTACTTTGAACCATCAAAAAAATCTTTCACTTGAACAACACGTTGTCCATGTATATTCTTCAAATCTTAAAGGTTATTCTTCTCAAGATCTAGCCGCTCCTCCATTATTCTTTCTTCTTTAATTTTATTATCTTCCTCAAAAGATATCTTATCTTTATTCATCTCATCCTTGGCATGATCTACATTTTTAGTATCCCTTTCATGTGTAATATCTTCAATCTTAATAACTACATCCTTAGGTTACCTAAATGGTGGCACATTTAAATTATTGAATTCCCTATAATCATTCAGTGGTATAGGATGTAGGATCTTTTCAAATCTATATCTTATAAGTCCACATGTGTGCATGTCTTTGTTCATAAGTGTGACCCTATGGGCATGGGAAAAACAAATATAGCTGTCTATAAAAAATTCTATAATAAAATCTTATGCAGTCTCTTGAATGGCACATATAGCATTGGAGGCCCATCTCATTCCAAGTTTCCAATCATCACAAATCTATCTAACAATTCTCATGAATGTAAGCCTGAATGTAAGCCTAGGGATAAGAAGATCAACATGTTTTGGGGCCTTCCTTATATCTCTGAGGGAATTCAAATGATGTTGATCCTCTTCTTTAGCTTCTCCCACAAACATGCTTTGGCTCAAATGAAGAGGGAAAAGGAAAAGAGCTTATCTTCTTTCGTGTTGAGTTTTTTTTCTCAATTTGTTTGTGTTAGTCATTGATGTTATCGTTCTTGGGTGTGTATGAATCCTCTCAATGCTTAAGATAAATCAATATAATTATATAATTTTTAGTAGGTCTTTTGTGTTTGTGAAATCATGTGAGTATGTTGTCTTTTTTTTGGGCTTCCCACAAAAACTGCCACATGCAGTGAGATTAATCCCACGTGATATTGGGAAGATTTTCATGTTAGGGTATATATATAACTTTAAACACACAATATCTTCAACAGTGAAAGAGAGAGAGAGAGATCTTGTTGAGTCCCTCAACTCCCGCAGATGCATAGCTATGTCTCTGTGGTGTTCTTTCTCTTGATGCTGATGGCTTTGGTGCTGCTATTGTGGCACTTGGCGCTCCTGTCTATTGTGGTGCGTGTTATGTTGATCCACACCTCCAAGATCGCACATATGCTCCAAACTCCAAGCTCCACCTCCTCACTGTCACTGTGGAGTTGCTCACACCATCACATAGGCCAATCACACTCTCTCTCTCACTCTCATACGAGCATAAACACACAAGCATGAGAGAGGCACAATGCTAGAATGCTCTCACTCCTCACTCTCTCACAAGTACAAAGGAAGAGCTCTCAATAGCACAAAGGGGATTGTATTCTTCCATTATGATAAAATACCTTATATACAATTGGCCCTTATTCACACTTGGGCACCCAAAACTTACTAACTAGGCCTTAGGTGGCCAATGTCTCATAATGTACAACCTTTATAGTGCCTTTACATAACACTTATTAATGTCCTCAATTGAGGATCATGGTGTTAATCCAAATGGGATTAACATTCCCCCTTTCTTGAAGTAGGTTCTGTCCTCAAAACCTGTTATCGAGGTCGGAAGACCTGGTCACCAAATATCCAGAACCCTGTGTCGATCATGTCTTCAAATTTTATGTGTATGTAACCTAGAAGACATCTTAGAAAATGGTAATATATCATTATACCTCTATCTGTTTGGCCCTTGGTTCATAACTATAGATACTGAGCCTCATTAGCCATCATAAGGTTCTCTAGGAGGTTGGTCTATCAAAACCACTAATAACTTCATGAACCTGACACTTGCTACAATTGCAGGATCTGGTATATTTTGCCAAATTCTAATCCAATTGAGTAGTTTTTGTCTTTGTGCCTGAATACTGACAAATGTGGCTGGGTTAAATATTGGAAAATTGTAGCAAACATGAGAATCCCTCTCTTTTGCTGCTTAAAACTCCAGCGGTGTCCATCTGCTCTCTTGATAGGCATGTAGAGTAGATCCACTCGTAATGTTGGTGGTGCACTTATGTAAATGCTACTGTATTCAGCGTGACGACTGTTAGAAATTCCTTTCTCCATGAAGGTTGCACTCCAAAATCCTACAGTTGTGGTGCCTCTTCATTTGTGTGTATGGTAGTGTATCCACCTCTGTGTGCACTGGATGTTTCCTCCTCCATCTTCTGTAAGAATAATTGACCATAAAAGTGACCAGGCGAATTTCCAACAAGTCTGATAGATGGGGGTTTGCCAGCTTAGTGTGTTTTGCCACATTGGACCATAATGTTCCTTCTCTAGCCAATAGCACTAATTCCTGTAATTCTGGACGAGTGGCCTAGAGAGGGTACGGCACATAATGTTGCCGAGTGGGGGTAACCGCAGAATATGCCTCTGGGAGAATCTTGCTTGTAGGATCAAACGGGGTAATCTTCATCAAGGCATTGAACATAAGCTCTGGCTTTAACAGTGGATTGCCTTGTTGTATGAATTCTTCATATTCTGCAGTTGTCATGGAATCCAAAACATTATTGTTATTGTAAGTTGTACTATTATCAGTTGGAGGCAGACTACATAACTCTTGAGGTTGCCTTGGTGGAGATGGAATAGGTGCCAATGTCTCCTCGGCGGGGGCGAGAGTGTTAGTGGGAAACTCTAATTCTGGTGGGGAGAAGGAAGAGTAGATGCATCTAGCTTGTGAAGAAGTAGTAGGAGACATGCTTGGATAGGGATTAAGAAGCGTATTAATGATATTAGTATACACAGGGTAGGTGTTTTTGAAAAAAGAAGATGGATCCTTATCCTCACCGTGCCCCAAACTAGGGGGTGGGTGGTTAGGTTTGTGAGCTTGAAAAAAGGTTTGAATTTCAGGGATTTATTCGTTATCCACATCTAGGTAATTTATGTGAGTTGCATCAAAATCATTGCTTACAATGGTAAGCATAGCTTCTAAATGCTTATGGATATTAGTATATAACTTAAGGATGCCCATTGGGTGATATAAGGTAGACCCACAAAGATTTAAATGCTGGTGGGTATTATATACTTCTAACCACCAATGACTAATTACCCATTGATAAGTATTAGCCACAACCTCATAGTTAGCTGGTGTTTCTTGTATGTCATCTAGAATAAACAGATCGAGTTTGTCGACCCTGTTGTCCAAAATTTTTGAATTTTGTAAGACACGAAACCAACTACAGAGATTGAGGACTATTGATGCAAAGGATAAAAGAAGATATCTTGTGGGTTAGTTAATATCAAATCCATCCTCAAAATGCCCATAATGATGGTTGGGTCAACATCGCGCTCGGTATTTTGTTTAATAAGGGTTAATTCTCCTAAACCTATATCTTCAACTAAGTTAATGTCGTATTGAATCCACATCCATTCTTTCACATACATCCACATCCACATCCACATCCATTCTTTCACATATACATCCACATCCATTCTTCACATACACATCCACATCCATTCTTCACATACACATTCACATCTATTTTCATCACATACACATCCACATCCATTTACTTCCCATCTTACCCTTTCACATATCCCCTCTTCTCATTCTTATCTCATCATTCACATCCACAGCCACATCCATTTACTTCACATCTCATCCACATTCATTTTCATTACACCACATCCTATCACATCCCATTTACATCATCTTATCACCTCTCATTCACATCCACATCCATTTACTTCCCATCTTACCCTTTCACATATCCTCTCTTCTCATTCTCATCTCATCTTTCACATCCACAACCATTTACTTCACATCTCATCCACATTCAGAGAGGATGGATAAGCATCCTCTTGGTGATCTAGTAACAAATGGGCTTCCAAGGAGCAATGTTTCACTTCTACATGCTTTAAATTCAAGGAAAGCTTTAGACAACCACAATATGAGTGATGGTAAAGATCCCATTGTTGAACCATGTATAAATCAAGGAGACACAATGAATTGGGTTTCCTCGTTTTGCAAGTTGCTAGAAAACTTGTTGCTACAACTAGATAATTGTGCTGGAGAAAATAAAAATCGGTACTTATTTGCCTATTTGTCATTGCTTGTGTTCAAAATTGTACAGTTGGGATTTCTAATGGTCAGACATACACATGAGGATATAGATGCCATGTTTAGCAGGTTTTCATAGAAATTAAGAGTGGGGCAAACCTTTACTTTATCACATTTGATGGATACTTTAAGAACCAGCTCAACTTCTTCTCCAGCTCCCTTCTTGCTTTTTGGTCGAAAAGCGATAAGTTGAACAAAACCACAATGAGGATGAATGGGATGAGTCCCTGTGATGATGTTCGTAAACTCGAATGACAATAACGACTTCAGCACATCACTATGAGACTAGTAGATTGTGCTGATAGATTGCTATTGTTAACACTTGATCCAATGGATAAAGTTAAGGGATGACAAATTAAAAAATCTGTGTAATTGAAATTCCCATGGAAGACTATTCAGAAGGAAATTTTGGTCTAATGGACCATTATTGTGTTAAGGATATATGATCTGAATAAATTGTTATCTGATAATGAGTTCAGTATAAGGGATCTTTATCTTAGGATTCTGTTGGGTTGACCAGACTATAAGGAACCCCAGAATCAGTTGGATCTTAAGGGAGTCCTCCAGTTTGCGAGATGAGGACATCTCGCGTTTTTTAAGTGGGGTAGGATGTAAGATTCCTCCCTCCAGCTTTTGAGGTGTGAAGGTGTAAGAACCTCCCCTTCTGATCTTATAATTATTCCCCTCTCTGAAAAAAAAAGAAAGATACTGTTTTACCTTGTTTTGGCCTGGAGAGAGAAAATGTCTAGAGGGAGGTAATCGAAAATTGAGATATTTTTGGATATAAAAATCCTCCTAGTGTCTAAAATGGTTTTCCCTGAAAGAGAAATTTAAAAAGAACTTTCCAATGTGCAATCGAAATTAATTGAAAATAGGTATAAAGGACCTTAGCCTATGGGTCTAGATTTTTAGAAAAATTTGGATTATGGTCTAATTCAGGTTCCTATGGGGGCCAATAGAATCAATCCAAGTGTGGGGAGGAGATAAATCCAATTTATAAAAGAAAAATATCCACAAATGAGTAAATGCCCAAATAAGATGAAGAGTTGACCGAGTACAAGGTTTATTAGTAAAAAACTAAGAATATTACTAAAAAAAAAGAGATATTTTGGGTATAATTATATATTTTTAACACCTTGGTTAGGAGAAGGGGGCTCTTCAAGGAGGCACCTATTTCACATATGTGGAGGAGTTTTAAACTCAAAAATAATAATATATTTTTATCTCTCCTTTCTCTTGGATCAAACCAGATCAAAAAGGGAGCAAACTCGTTTCCCTTTTTGATCAAACCAGATCAAAAAGGGAACAAACTCGTCCAAATCTTGTCCAAATTCAGCCAAATTGAACGTGGAAAATTCTAGAAACTAGTCGAACTTGGTTAGAGGCCTCCCTCACCTATAAATGGACCCTTGGTTAGAGGCCTCCCTCACCTATAGAGGCCTCCCTCACCTATAAATGGACCCTTAGCCCTTTGTAAAAAAATATGAGAACTATACCATGCCAGTATTATACTGAGATAATGATATTTTCTATTATTCTCTAAAATTCCTCTACAATTTGGAGAAAATGGAGTTCCTCTCTCTCTTCAACCTTCTTTGGAGCTTTCCTCAACATACTAACCAATTGATTGGTTGGGGGCCTCTCCAATGACTAAAGAATCAAGGAAAACAAGAGGTAAAGTGTGAGTTTATGGTCTTTTTCTTAATTTCTAAATGTTTCTCATTTCTCAACGCCTCTTAAGCTTGAGAAGTATTCAATTGAATGGCTCTTTAATGCAATTGAAGCTCTCTAATGAATTTTAGTGATAATTATGCTTAAATTAAATGTTCTTTTAAGCATATCTCTCTCTCCCCCAAAGAATGGTCATTCCTATGACCTATTCTATATTCAAATGATGCTTCTCATGAAGCAATTCTCAAATAAAAAAGTAAATTCTATGCTTGTCGAATTCGAGACCAAAGAAGTGGATTTTTAATGCTTTTATGCTATTTAATTTATGAAAAGCTTGGGAATCAAGCCCACAACTGGATATTGATCCAAATAATAGTTATTCTATCATATGGTATTACTAAACTTTATTCTTTCAAAATTAATGAAAATTATCAGTAATAGCACCGGAGCTATGGTAAAATTTTTACAAAATTAACACATGAATCATTTTCATTCAAAATATGAAGAGAGGACTTCCTACAATATTCTAGGATTAATCATCCTAGGTTAATTGAAAAATTCTCATCATAACCATGCAAAAAACAATTTTAATGTTTATGCATACATAGTTAATTAGCAAAAAGAGGAATTTCTAGTAATTCATTTTTATGAAACGAAAGAGGAATTCCCATCATATTTGGAATTCCATCATTTAGATGGAAAAAGAGAAATTCCTAGCATATTGGAATTATTGAATATTTTATTTAAATTCAAAGATAAATTTTAAATAAATTTATTTTATCTATGAGAAATAATTAAATGGTAAAAGAGGAATTCCTATGACATTTGGAATTCCATCATTTAGATGGGAAAAGAGAAATTTCTAGCATATTGGAATTATTGGATATTTTATTGAAATTCAAAGATAAATTTCTGATAAATTTATTTTATCTATGAGAAATAATTAAATGGTAAAAGAGGAATTCCTATGAAATTTGGAATTCCATGGGAAAAGAGAAATTCTTAGCATATTGGAATTATTAGATATTTTATTTAAATTCAAAGATGAATTTTAGATAAATTTATTTTATCTATGAGAAATATTTAAATGGTAAAAGGAAAAATTTCTATGACATTTGGAATTCCATCATTTGGATGGGAAAAGATAAATTCCTATCATATTGAGTTAATGGGTATTTTAGTTTAGATGAAATTATTTTATGAGAAATATTTGATGGTAAAAAAGGAATTCCCATGACATTGGAATGCAAAAAGAGGAATTTCCATATTATTTAAGATCCAAGAAATTAAATGGGAAGAAGAGGAATTTTTACTATAATTCAATTTATGGTTATTTATCAAAAGTGAAAATATGGGTAGAATTGATTTTTGTAAATCCCATGAATTCTTTTTTTCAAAAGAGGAATATTGAATAAAATTCAATTGAGGAATTGAGAAGGGATATGAAAATAGTCATTGAGAAAAAGAATCTTTATCTAAGCCAAGCAATTGGCAAAAATTTGGAAAAAGTCCCATTATCGATATCAAAGTAGAAAAAGCTACTAAATGGGAATAGGATGTGGAATGGATGTGATAGGATACATAAACGGGATGCGATAGGATTTGAATGGATATAATAAGATGTAAATAAGAGGTGATAAGATGTAACTCGGATGTGATAGGATGTGGTCTAATGAAAATGAATGTGGATGAGATGTGAAGTAAATGGATGTGGACGGGAATGATGAGATGAGAATGAGAAGAGAGGATATGTGAAAGGGTGAGATGGGAAGTAAATGGATGTGGATGTGTATGTGATGAAAATGGATGTGAATGTGTATGTGAAGAATAGATGTGGATGTGTATGTGATGAATGGATGTGGATGTATGTGAAGGAATGGATGTGGATGTGAAAGAATGGATGTGTATGTGATGAATGGATGTGTATGTGAAGAATAGATGTGGATGTATGTGAAAGAATGGATGTGGATGTGTATGTGAAGAATGGATGTGGATGTGTATGTGAAAGAATGGATGTGGATGTATGTGAACGAATGGATATGGATTTTTATGTGAAATAATAGATGTGGATGTGTATGTGAAAGAATGAATGTGGATGTATGTGAAAGAATGGATGTGGATGTATGTGAAAGAATGGATGTGGATGTGTATGTGAATGAATGGATGTGGATGTATGTGAAAGAATGGATGTGGTTGTATATGTGAAAGAATGTGATGTGATGTAAAGAGATGTGATGCGACATGAATATGTGTGGATGTGAAGTGATAAATGTGAATGTATGGATAGATGTGGGTAGTCGTACATGTGAACGATTGGATGGATGTGGATGAATGAGATGAGATGTGTATGAATGAGACATGATGTGGATGTGATGTAATGTGGATGGGATGAATGAGATATAATGTGGATAAATGTGATGTGATGTAATGTGTATAGAATGTATGTGATGGGATGGTGATGAGAATGAACGTGATGGATATGAATGAATGTGATGTAATGTGTATAGAATGTACGTGATGGGATGGTGATGAGAATGAACGTGATGGATATGAATGAATGTGATGTGATGGATGTGAATGGATGGAGGTGATGTGATGTGAAATGAAAAGATGTGAGTGAATGAGATGTGATGTAATGTGAAATGGAAAGATGTGAGTGAATGAGATGTGATGTAATGTGATGTAAATCAGGATGTGAATGAATGAGATGTGATGTGATGTGAATCCGGATGTGAATGAATGAGATGTGATGTGGAATAGATGTGATGAGATATGATGTAAATTGAGATAGATGTGAATGGATGATATGTGATGTGAATGAATGTGATGTGAAACGGGATAGATGTGAATGAATGAGATGTGATTAGAATGGATGAGATATGATGGGTTGTGAATCGGAATAGATGTGAATGAATGAGATGTGAGGTAAAATGGATGTGATGTGATGTGATGTGATATCATCTTTCCAATGCTTATGCCTAAGTTCCTCCTCAAAACCTATGGGCTCTACCTCTTGTTGTATAGCTTTAACCACATATGCATAATGATGGGTTGCATGCCCATCATATCTTAACCTCTACACCCATCATATATGAACATGTCCACTGGATATCTAACCCTCTTAGACTTGTGTACACCTTGATCATAGCTAGGTATTCTTAGCACTGCTTTGGTTCTTTGTACACTAGGTGTAACAATAGCTAGGATCATAAACTCCTCTTCAAGGCTATGTTATAAGCAACTATGTCCATCAACAAAGGAGCGACCTGCTGAAACATCAAGCCTTGTAAAGGTTGATTCACCTTTTATTTTCCCTTGCATGATACACATGAGATTTCTAAATTTTCAGCACCTATAATACTATTATATGACACATTAAAATACCTAATATTCTATTGCAACCTGCTTGGCCAATATCCCCTCATAATAGACCCATTACCAGAGGACTTTGCTAGTCCACTAAATGTATGTGATTTCTACCTCAACCTGCTTGACGAAGATCTCCTCATGATAGACTCGTTGTTGTAGAGGAATCTGATGGTCCACTAAGTGCACGTATTGCTCAACATTAAGGCACCCATCTGATTCTTTGCTTTAGCTTCTATAGAATGCTTCACTAGTGTATACTAGGTGCTCAACTACTCATCTCACTAAACACAACATCCCTACTCACTTTCATCACACACATAGTGGTGTTTATTATAGCATTTAAAACCTTTTTTCCCAAGGGAATAACCAATGAATATAAATTTGAGTCTGCCTTGGGATCCAACTTAATTTTACCTCATTTGGTACATGTACATAAGCAATGCACCCAAATACTCTCCTCACTGATTAGAAGGGCTACAAGATCCTGAAAGTTCAAGAAAGTTTTCCATTTTTGGATAGATGTTGGATAGATGTCCGAAACTGATCATAGTCTTTTCCAAGCCCATTCAAAGTGACCGAAACTAATTCATTATTATCAGCTGGTACTTTGGTACTCCAATAGAGGCGAGGGCATCTACAAGCCCTTTAATCTTCGATGTAAATTATATATAGTTTATTCCTTTGCACATTATCATCAACTCGTACTTGGTACTTCAATAGAGGTGATGGCATCTACAAGTCCTTTAATCTTCAATGTAATCATATATAGTTTATTCCTTTTCACATTATCATCAACTCATACTTGGTACTCCAATAGAGGCGATGGCATCTGTAAGACCTTTAATCTTTAATGTAATCATATATAGTTTATTCCTTTTCACATTGTGCAACTCTTGCTTTAATTGTATCTTTCTAGCCTGAGTACTTGAGCTATACATCTTGACCAAGGTATCGCATGTAAATTATTTAGTCATGTAAATTGTCAATTGATGATGGTTATTTTTGAAGAAAATATAGGTAAGAGAAAATGTCCACGGATATAAATAATGGAAAAAACTACATTACCACTTTTAGCTATTGTTCACATCAATTTTAGCTACTATTCACATCAATATCTAGATTCTAGAGCATGGTCCCAAGGGAGGTAGGTAAGGGTGATTATGCCCTGCAACTCCTCAAGGACACTTAACAATTTTGAAAATGATAACTTACTAGCTATTCATCCACCTTCTTTTGCATGACACACTCTTTGTTTTTGTAAAAAAGGGTTTCACTGTAGCTCTACATGGTACATAACTACCCAACCACCCTTGAGGCAAGGCTGAAACTTGGAGGAAATTTTATGAGGGCCATAAACTAGCTTGACCTTCAAAAATCAACTAAATATGTATTTTTATGTGTAACATCTAGATAAAATTTCAAAACAATGGCCTTATTCTACAACCCTATTTTCTAAGAGGCCTTCTCTAAAAGGTTTGAAGGGCTTTAATGCCCTCTAAAGGCTTCAAATTTTAGCACTGTCTATGGAAGCCCTGAAACTAGTCTATGGCAGGTAGCTTCATCCAGTTCCCATGATTTAATCCACCATGCTCATGGTGTGTGGTAGTGCCTAGTTAGGTGTCTTGTCTTGAAGAACCCGTGTGCCTAGTTGGGCTTCTTATAGAGATTTGGGAGCATGAAACCCTTTGAGGCCAACACTTCATGTGCCATGGTGGAGACCATGATGCTTTACATCTACATGGAAAACATGCACTCACTTGATGCTCTCCTTAAATGGTGCCCAAAACCATTTTTGCAAGGCTAGGCATATTCCGTTAACCTAGCCTTAAAACCTATGCTATATTGCAAAGGATCTAGCTTGGATACCCTCAACTTCCTCTTGAAATAACTATGTTCTACTTGGAGAGGCACCAACACCCACTAATTCCACACCTACTCCAATAGGTGTGATGTTAAGGTAATATTGCTTCTAAGTTCTTTCAATAGCCTTACAAACCTATCACCATTGTCTCTACCCTACTCCATCTCTGTAGGTCTTGGCTCCTCCATCTCTGCATTGCCACTCATACACATACTCTTGTCCCCCTGGCCTCCCTAGCTTCTATGGCATCACCATGGTAGTGCCACCCTCTCCTATAATTTCCCCACCACGCTAGTTCCTAGTGTAGTCTTGTGTAGTCTTGACATCCTTGGCCCGACTATTTGGTTTCAAATGAAGTTGCTTTTTCCACCCCAAGTTTGAATGACATGAACATTAAAAAAATTTCATGTAGTATTGAAACTTTTTTTTGATGTTCCACAGTGAAAAAAAGGCTTTGCGTCAGCGGGCACTTTCTTGAGTGGCTTAGCTCACCACCATGGCCCACATTGGAAAGAAGGCTTTGCATGAGGATGAGCACTTTCCCAAGTGGCTTAGCTCATCACACGACCCACCCTAACCAAGAGGTCATGGGTTCGAGCCCCAATATTGTAGTGTTGTGTGTGTGAGTGGTGTCAACGGCTACATCCCCTCAAAAGGGGGATTTCGAAAAAATGAAGAAGGCTTTGCAGCACTAAATTTAGTGCGATGAAGCTCAATTTTGGTGTCCCACCAACATTGACAAAAATATTTTTGCTTGCCACTTTTTGCGAAGGTTGAATCGTAAACAAACATACAGTCGTACATTTTAAAGTGTATGCACGACTTTATTTTAAACTAAATCTAAGTGTTGTTGGCCAACTCTAGCCAAATTATTTGTTGTAATTTTTATACTAGTGTGTCAGGCCAACTTAGGGAAAAATTATTTGTTGTAGTATTTATACAAGCGTGTTACTTTTTGGCTCTTATGCTCATCTTTCTCTGCCATGCATAATCTCTAACTTAGGATTTTTATTTTTGCCTGTGTTAACCCATTTTAGGGTTAATAAGGTTCGCCACACACAATCGTATGACAAAGCATAAGTAATCTACATCAAATGTCAAGGATGGACACACCAAACTCATGTATAAACAAACTAGGAAGAAATGGTGTCCAAATCTCAAACTTGGACAGGTGCTCGTAAAGGTATGACAAATAGTTAATGGTGTTTGTGCCACTCCAAGAGAGTGTGGTAATGAGCTAGGATGTTCTCCATAGTGTCAGACCTTTATGGGTACCCGTAAAGGTCTGACAGATAGTTAATGGTGTTCGTGCCGCTCCAAGAGTGTGTGGTAATGAGCTAGGATGTGCTCCATAGTGTTGTAATACATCATTGTATTAGGAGATGAAGCAACGTATAAGCAATAGGCCAAATAGAAGCTTTGGGTACCTGATCAACCACGTAGCTTAAGTGTGTGTGAACACTTATGGCCATTGTATAAAAGGCAATTTCTCTCATAATGCAAGAACACTGTCCCATTGTGAAATTGAGGTTTCCCTCTTGCTATGCCTCTCTCTAATGTTCTCTGTAATGCATGTTAGTGAGTGTGTGTTAGGGATTTGAGGTGACAGGAGGGAGTAGTGCCCATAGAGCAACGCGACAGTGTGACAATGCTCATGGGAGAAGGCGAATGGTAAAGCTACCCATGGTGGTTTTGAGCTTGAAGACCTCAAGGGTTATGAGCTCGGTCACATCGGAAAGATCCCTCATGACACGTTGAGGTGAGTGGTTCCCTCGAAGTTATCTCTTAGCCTTAACATTTTTGGTGCTGCTGGCTACTGCCAATCCCTTGGCTTTGCCACCACTCGTATTTCTCTAATCTACGTGTGAGATTCCATGAAAAAGAGTGGCATTTTGTGTGAGTTTTTTGTGATCCTTGCACTCTTTTATTTGTTTCTCCTATTTCAAGAAGGTGTTTTTGTCTAATTAGTTGTGTGATTTGTTGTTTTGATGATGTTAGGATTGTTTATTCATGTAGTTAGAGCATACACATAGGTAGAATTAGGTTTGATTAGCACTAACTGCATCAAATAATAAAGTAGCATTACATATTAACCCTCTTGCATGTTTTGACATAGAGTTTATTGGTTAATTTTTACATGATTAGGGAGGTTTTTGGTTGCATTTTAATGTTTAGAGTGTAGGGACGCATATGAGGAAGCTTAATGTCCAAGAAAATCCATCAAAAAAGCAAGATTGATTTTCATCGAGATGAATTCACTAGTTGGATTGGTTTTTTCATTAAGGTAGTGATTAGTGAGGCAAAGAGTCAAGAAAATAAAAAAATCAAGCCTCCAATGGGCATTAGGATTGATGGGGATGTTGATTGGATGAGAGTGGACTCAATTTTGATGTGATTGCATTCATTTTACGTCCCAAGGTGTATAGGAATATGCATTCCTATCAATTGGTGGCTCTCTTTGTGTGCATTAGTATTGAATAAGTAGGTTTAATTTCGCATAAAATTTCCCTTTCTGGGTGCACTAGAAGAAATAGCATGTTAGCATTGTGTGTAGGGGACTTAATTTGCTTAAAAGTCATTAAAAAATCCATCATTATTGTATAATTTCACTTAACTGACTAGTTTTTTCTAGTTAGTAAGATGATTAGACTAATTAGGGCCTCTTTCCTCTTTTTCCTCTCTCTCTCTCATGTTTCTCTCTCTTCTCATCGTGTAGTCCTATTCTTGGTTCTCTTAATTCTCCCTCCTGGTCTATCCTCTGCACTTGGGGAGGCATTATTAACTATTGCCAGTTATAGGGTCTCTATAAAACTTGATGGGCGAGCTACATTTGAATGCCAACCTTGCCTTAATGAGACTTAGCCATGATCTCGACCAACTCACCACATATGCCGTGATTACTAGCTCAACCGTGCTCACCAGTTACACCATCGTTGCCAGCTCTCCAGTGTGATCTTGCCACATCGTCAGCACAAGTGACATGATTTTGGCTTACGTCTGCATAAATGACGTGATTTTGGCTTATGTCAGCACAAACGGCATGTTTCCATTGCATCTCCTCCAACATGATACCGTCGCCCTTCAGCACAATCGCTGTCAGATTAATGCTGACATGGCTATGATTAAGTTAACCATGATTGCCATGACTGAGCTGTGATAACTGATGAGTGGCTGCCTCCATGACTATCATGATTGTGCCCTTAATCTTGTCGTAAGTATTATTAAAACGGGCCATGTTTACAGACGAATGCATGACCTCAGCAAACACGGCACATAGTGTGTGCACTGTGCATGTCGATTCTAACGTCACAAGAGACATGATTCCATCAAATAACGTAGCAACTAACAGCGTGATTCCATCGATCCACTACGTAGTTTGATCTTTCTTATGTCTTGGGTCCATCTACAAAAGAATGGCAAGATTTTGTGCAACAATTGTATCATTACTAAGTTGCTAGGATCCCCATTATGTGAAGCTTTGGAGCCCTAACCTTTAGAGCCTATAATATTCGTTATATGGCTCCTCAAGACACTCAACAAAGGATTAATTAACCTTGTTGTTGGCTAACCTAGAGTCCCTTTCCATACTTCGTTTCTTGCTCCTCCCCCTGCTTGAGGACCTCATCTCTTCTTTGTCTTAGGACTTCTTCGAGTCCATCTTTTGCTGATGCTTTGAGGCTTAAGATGAAGCAAAGAAAGAATGACCGGCAACAAGATTGTGAAGCATCCATTTTTACTCTTGAAGAAGCTTGTCACCATGGGCTAGTGTAGTTGTCAAATCGTAAGTGTAAGATTGCCAATTTGATGATATCACAAGGAAGGGTAAAGTGAAACTGGGAAATTGGGTGATCCTACATCACCCCCCTTGACCCTTATTTGATATTGCCTTCTTTCTTTCTTCTTGTTTCCCCCCTATCTCTCGGTATGTTGCTTCCTTCATCTACATTTAATTCTTTCCTTCCCTCTTTTCCAATGGTACCCTCCTTCTTCCCTATCCTCATAGTGTCCCTTCTTCAAAAGCAATCAAGTTGTGGCAATCAATTGAGTGCTCTTTGTAACCCAATTTCTCAACACTCCAAGGAACATAAAGAAGACACATCGCATTCATTTGCAAAACATTGGATCCATTTTGAACATTAAATTCACTTTTGACATTGGCATGGTGTGTATTGGTTTTACCTCAGCTCCATATGTACAAGGGTCATAACGTCAAGGGTGAAACTAGTAGAAGGAAGCTAACTTAATGTGGCACACACCATCAAGGCCAATGTGCGAGGCCCAAACACATCTATACTTGGGCCAAATCCAATACGCATGACCTCAGGATTATGATGTCTCTTCAAGTTATCCCACAAAATATAGAAGGAATCCTAATCTACCTATATCGGGTTTTTGGAGCCATTGTAAGAAAGGAACATAAGCATATTCAATACTTAAAGGATTCCACTATTCACATTTGATCCAGTTCATCTTTGAAAAACCCCTCTCACATTCCACTGTGCTTGCAACAATGACTATGCATGCATGCACCAAAGGAGCTTCATTTCACCATAGGTTTGACCCCACTCCTTATCCATGACTACAAAATTGCCATGCTACATGAATACTCATTCCTAGCCATGCTCGCTTCAGTCTGATCATAAAGTCTTTATATTGCATCTCACATGCTTTCACATTCACTAAGTTTGCAAACTTTTCTATCAAAATATGCATCCATATCTTACCCATGGCAAATCAAGATTTGTGATGGTCATTTGAACTAATGACTTTTCCTGCCTCAAAGAGCTTCAAATTTGAAAATCAAACACTTAGGCATGAGATATCTTTACCAGCAAATTGCTTACCCATTGTTATGCAACATTCCTAAGAGTTTTCCCACTAGTTGGATTGTTAATTTCCTCATTCCCACCATCAATGCTAGATTCCATTGGAGATGCTACATGTTGCTATCCGTGTTAAGGTGGAATCCAGGGTTCATTCATGCATACATGCATTTTTCTCGAGGATACAACCACCATAGGCTGAACACACTTGGAAGCTTGCTTTCTCCTCAACAAAGCGGGAGGACCATTGGAGATGCATGACAATGATGTGTTGCTTACCTAAGGGCATGTAGAACTAGTTGTCTATGAGTGGAGGCAACATGTGGCTTTCAAAAAGTTGTGTAGACAAATCTATGGGACATAAGTTGCCCACTAGAGGCATTGCACTTTTATGTGTAAATAAATTTGTGGGACACGAGCTACCCACGAGAGGCATTGCACTTACACCATATGAACAGCCTCTATGTGTTCCGAATGGGGTTGCCAAAATTGCAAGTTGCAATACCAAGTCAAATGTACTATGTAGCTGTAGTTTCAACTAGCTTTGATTGTCTAGGAAGATTGCAAGGCCTAAAAAATAAAATAATATAACATTAATAATAAAATGCATGGTTTTATATTTATTAATATAACATATTTTCAAAAAATCTCAAAAAGCTACCTTCGATAGAAAGGTCTTTTTTTTTTGCCTTTCTTTGAGAGGGGCTATTTTTTTAAGTTTAACTTTCTATTGAGGGGTCAAAATTTTTCTTTAAGTCTGTTGCTCTTGAAGGCCAAATGCCTCTTAGAAGGATACTGTAACTTGCAAAAATAAACCTTGGATTCTCGAGCGAGAAGAGAGAGGGGTTATCATCTTTTCTGGCAAGGTCCAAGGGACGTGGTCACACTAAGGTCACCACCATAGTTGCTTTTTAACAAAGGTCACTCTCATTTTTGAGCATTTTGGCACTTGCAAAAATTTAAAATGTCACTCAAAAATTACACTAAAATTTACCGAACCCGTGAAGGGCAAGGGTGTCCTTCAAAAATCATGCGGGGTTCACCACCCTTACTTTTTTGCCAGGTCAGACGCTTGGAGAGGAGGGAAGCCACGAGGTACACGTCAGTGCTGCACGTCTTTGTTTGAGTTTGCCCTTTTCTGGCAACGCTGACCATCAGGGGGGAGGTGCTCTCAACAGGCGCCACGTGCCGTGCAAGCTGGCTAAGGCAGATAGGAAGGTACACCAAGGCGATATCGACACGTATTTGCTTGATCTTATAAGTATTGGGATTGGGGTGGTAAGGTTACAGGGAAACAACTTTCTGTGCAGAGTTCGTAAAAGACCAGCCGCCAGAGAGATGGAGCCATATTGTATAGTATTTGCTTTTGCTGCTTGCCTGTTGGTGGCTCTGATAAGAAGAAAGAATCCCCATCCGCTGCTTCTCCCACCAAGCCCTCCTGGATGGCCACTGATTGGCCATCTTCACATGCTGCATAGGCCTCTCCACCAGTCTCTCTACAAGCTTGCACACAGCTATGGTTCCTTGTTTTTCCTGCGCCTGGGCTGCATGCCCACTGTTGTGGTTTCTTCTCCAGAGTGGGCCAAGGAGTTTTTGCAAGCCCATGACCGAGACTTCTCAGACCGCCCACAATTGGAAGCCAGCAAGCGTCTCTTTTACGGTAGCAAAAGCGTCGTTTTGATGGAGCATGGCCCCAACTGGAGAGAGCTCAGAAAGCTCTACACCGCTGAAATCCTCACCATCAAGCGCATTGAGATGTTCGAGCAAGCTAGAAATGATGAAATGGCCTTGGCTCTCCACCTCGTTGAGTGCCAATTAGCCACCGATAACATCCATGAAACTTACCCCATTGAGGTTAGAAAACTTGTTTTCAATATTGTGGGCAACATGATGACCAGCATGCTCTTGATGGCGGTTTTGTTCGGAGCTCCCATTATAGGCGATTTGATTCCATGTCTAAGGTGGCTTGATATACAAGGTTACAAGAAACGGATGGATAGTCTGGCCAAAGAGCTGGACACATTTTTGGAAGAAGTGGTGATGGAGAGGCTAGAGGGCAGAGGCCAAGGAGTGGACGTGAAGGCTATGGACTTTTTGGACTTGCTGATAGGCATTTACAAGGGAGATGGAGGGGCAGGAAAGGAGTCGATCAAGAGCATCTTGCTGGTAGGGTTAAGTTTTGATAAAGTACTCGATCCTTTAAATAATCATAGCATTATATGGTGTTTTGGGCAATGTTATTGATGGTGTTATGTTGTCCTAGGACTTGTTGAGTGCTGGCACGGAGACCTCTACCACAACGGTGAAGTGGGCTATGGCAGAGCTACTGAGAAATCCTCACTGCATGCAAAAGCTACAAGAGGAGAGTTGAGTACATCAAAGCAAGCTAGCCTTTTATCTGATGATGAAGACAATGATAAAAGTAAAAGCAAATTAATTGCAGTTGCGGATGCAGACATACCAAAGCTCAACTACCTGCAGGCAGTGGTAAAGGAGACGTTGAGGTTGCACCCACCAGTGCCATTGGTAGTGCGCCAGATGTCAAAGAGCTTAGAAAATGGGAAAGTTGTGGGGGGTTTCAAGCTGCCCAAGAAAACAAGCCTGCTAGTGAACGTGTGGGCGATGGGAAGGGACACCAAGGTGTGGGGAGAGCAGGCGGACGCTTTCCGCCCGGACCGATTCCTGGCGCGGACAACACTTCGAGCTGCTGCCCTTTGGGGCCGGCTGTAGGGGGTGCCCGGGTATGAATCTGGGCTTGGCTATGGTGGGCTTAGTTTTGGCCAACCTTGTGCATCGCTTTGACTGGAGGCTCCCCTATGGTCATCACAACTTGGACCTCTCCGAGGCTGCCTCCCGTACCGCCCCCATGGCCAAGCCCCTCCTTGCCTTACCCACCCGTAAATTATCAACATAGATTCACCCCCTTACACAACAACAAATCAACCAACTTTGTGTTACATCACAAAAACCCGGGTTTGGTGTAGTTTGCACCTGCGTATTTTTTGGAAAAATACCTTCAAATTTAATACTTAATAGTACAAATACTTCAAGATTTTGAGAAGTTATGGAATAAAAATTTTAAGATTTCAAGATTTTTTTTTATAAATAATTTCACTATTCTTAGATAAAGGTTTTCCATTTTTGGGAAAATACTTTTTTTCTAAGTGATTACATGGCACTACCCTGCACTATCGCAACGATGGCCCTATTTTCCACGTTTTTGACGAAATGTTATGCCCTCATTGTAATGGGTGAGTTATCCTTTAAGTATGGGTCATGCTCCGTATTAGCTAACTCCTCCCTGGTCTCTTAACACACAGTGCCATTAAAATACCATTATACTAGTTTCTGTTGCCTTTCAACTTAGAGTTGCAAATCATGACATTTGAGACCATGCGTGTATATAATGCTTCCTAATTATCTCACATATCTATACCAATTTTTCAAATAACAAGATAGACTTAACCTCTCTATTTAGGTCTAATGCTCTACATACACCTTTCCATCCTTAAGAGAACGAGGTTTTATTCCAACTAAAACACTTTAACAATGTCTTAAGTGGAAAAGGATCCTTGCATTTTACCAATTCACCCTACTTTTAAACCCTCTCTCTCTCTCTCTCTCTCTCTCTCTCTCATGTCGCCACTTATGTGAAGAAGTAGAAACAAAAAGAAGTCCTAGTCTTCAAACTCTTAGTGGAAGGCCTACCAAATAAATGGTAAGTGTGTCTTTCTAAGCAAAAACCCAAGCCACACAAAAAACAAATGGAATGTAAACAAGACAATTGCCATTGAAGCAAGTACCCAAAGTCATGCTATTGTGACCTTCACCTAGAAGTAGAGGATCCAACTATTAGTTAAAAATTAAGAGATATTACTAAAAAAAAGAGATATTTAGAGAAATGATGAATTTTTGACACCTTGGTAAGGAGAGGGGGACTCTTGAGGTAGGCGCCTTCTTCACATGTGTGGGAAGGTTTTTTAATTCAAAAAAATTGTGATAATTTTTATCTCTCCTCTCTCCTAGATCAAACTGGGAGCTAAACTGGTCTAAATCTTGTCCAAATTCAGTCAAACGGAAGCTAAAAAATTCTAGAACTTAAATGGACTCAGTTAGTAACCTCCCTCACCTATAAATAGACCCTCATTCTTTTGTATTCTCATCTGTGAGCTATACCATGTCAGTATTACATTAAAATAATTATATTTTCTATTATCCTTTAAAAATCCTCTACTTTTGGGGAGCTTGGAGCTTCTCTCTCTCTCTCTCTCTCTCTCTCTCTCTCTCTCTCTCTCTCTTCAACAACTCTTGGAGCTTTCTTCTCAACTCACTAAACCAATTGATTGGTTAGGCACTTCACTTAGATAAAGAAGCAAGCCAAACCTAGAGAGGTAAGAAGAAATTTCATGGTTTCTGTTAATATTCTCAAATGATTTCACTTCTCAACCCCTTTTAAGCTTGAGAAGTTTCTAATTAGTTGTTTTTAATGCAAATCAAGCTTTCTCTAAGAACTTTAATGATTAATCACAAAAAGTGAATCTTTATGCTTATTTAGAATGCTTTTTATGTATATCTCTCTCTCCCAAAAGAATAGTCATTCCTATGGCTAATTCTTTAGAAAAAGAATGCTTCTCATTGATAAATTCTTAATTCAAAACTAAACTCTAAGCTTGTTAAGCTAGAGGTTAAGAAAATAGTATTTTTATGCTTTTATGTTAATAAAATTATGGTAAATTTATGCTTTAATTCCATAATTTGGATTTAAGTTTAAGGATAGTTCTTCTTGTTGAAATTAGAGCAATGTGATGAGCTATGGTGGATCAAATACTAGAATCAACATTATTAACAAAGTGATTAGTAAATAATTAAGATATAATTAGTGAGTAATTAGCAAATAGCTTAATGTAGGCATGGATAATAAAAAACCAGTAAATTCTCATTAGGCCAATGCCTCAATTTATAGAGTTTACATCCAAGCATCTAATCCCACTGATTTCTCCTTGATTCACTCCACCTCTTTTGCTTGATTCTCTCCACTTCTTCACTTTTCCCAGAATATCTCCACACTTCTTAAATTCTTCTCACCTTTTTGTTCTCTCACATTTACACATTCTCTTTTACAGCCTCTAACCAAGGGCTTGTTCCCGAACACACCCTATTCACTTGTATATTTCAACACCTCCCCTCAAGTGAATACTCCTAGCACACCTAGACCCTATACCAAGTTTCCCTCTTACTTGATAATCCGCGACCAGTGCCTAGCACACCTCCCCTCAAGTTAACTTAGCACACCTGGACCCTGTACCAAGTCTCTCTTGTACTTGATAGTCCGCGACCAGTGCCTCAAGTCCCTAAACTCATAGTCCTTGACACTCTCTCTCTCTCTATGTGTCCAAGGCTTATTATAGTTGCTTGCGACCTTGACTAAAGTGCTCACACATACATCTATCTACCACGTGGCCTACATCATCGGTGGCTCAGAGGTGGTTTTACTTTGTTGGGGCAGGTTACATTGGATTGTGGGGTCTCTCTCTCTCTCTCTCTCTCTCTCTCTCTCTCTCTCTCTCTCTCTCTCTGAGATTTTTACATGGTTACATTGGGTTGTGGGGTCTCTCTCTCTCTCTCTCTCTCTCTCTCTCTCTCTCTCTCTCTGAGATTTTCACATGGTTCCTCACTGTTTGGAGCCTCACATCTTCTCTTGTCTTCAATCTTTTTCTCGTGGCAGCTTCTCTTCAGGCGTCCATCTCTTCATTCAGTCTTCTTGGGGCAGCTTCTCTTCTCGTGTCCATGTCTTCCTTCAGCTTTTCTTCTTGGTGTGGATCTTCCTCTTGGAAGGAGATGTTCTTCTTCTTTCATGGCTGGGGCCATGAGCTTGTCCGTCAGGTCTTTTTGCTTCATGTGAGCAATATGTTCAAATGATTTGCTGACAGTTCCTTTAGGTTTTTGATGTTTATCTTGTGTCATTATGCAATGCAAACCCAAATTTATGTGGGAGGTCTTACCTCTTGCCTTATTCTGGACAAGGACAGTGTCTGATCCCATTTTGACACTGATGTAATGTGCCCAATACATAATGTGTATAGCATTCATTCTTATGCACATTCCCAAATGTAATTTTGGCTGTGAATAATCTTGAATTTGAGTGAGGTTTACAGGCATTAACCAAGGGTTAAATACAAAATGATGATTATCACAAATTTATCAGCACAATAGAGTTTCTTGTGGAATGGCTGTCGATGAGATGAGGCTTTCGAGCATGCGGTTGTCTCCTTTGGTGGGGTTTGTCAATGAAGAGGCATAGGCTTTGAGGTTTTTATTTTGAGTTCCTTGTTAGAGATGGATGGTTGCGCTATGGGAACTTCATCAAGAATAGCTGTTGATTGTGAGGTATTGGCATCTAACTTTGGTGGTGAGGATGGGGTTAAAGGAGTAGATGCTCTAACGGAGTCAGTTGTTGTTGACGTAGATGGTAGGTCATTATGTAGGGGGCTTCTGTGTGGAAGAGGCTTGTAACCTTTTGTGTTCAGCATCAAAGTTGGATCCTCTTCCTTGAAATATGGTATTGTCAACTTTTTGTCATTGACCATCATGATGACTCTATTGCTAGCAAAGCACAGTGGTTCTTGGGCAGCAATAGTCCATTTATGCCCCAAGATCAAATCTACTTCGAACACATACTCAACCACAAAAAACTTGCAAGTAAGGGGGGTAGTTTCAATATACATTTTATATTCAAAGTACCCCAAACATGGCATGTTCAAGTCTTGTGTAAAGGAAATTCTTTCATGGTGTGTCATGAGTGTTGGTTGACCTAACAAATCCCATAGCTCGAGGGTCATGATATTGTGTTCTCGTGTTGGATAGAGCTCTGCTTGAGCTGTGGTGATTTTATTTGAAATTTCCAATCCAACCAGAATCCTAGGGATCTTTTCAGTAAGATATATTGGAAGTTCCATCTCCTCTATGGTCTCATTCTCCCATATAAAAGCAATTGTACAATGTCTTCACGAGTGTTTAAGGTGACTGTTTATATCCACCAACAATTCACCTATCCAACAAGGACGCATCATACTCATGGATTCATCTATTGAATACAACAATTCACCTATCCAACAAGGACGCATCATACTCAAGGGAATCTAGGGTAATATGGAATGTAAATTCCATATCTCCACCGATTGTTTGAGTAGTGTAGCTAAAGTAACATGAAACTTCAATGTTTTGTCCATTGGCTCCTCTTGCAAGACTATTGTTTGCAGGGATGAGTTTAGGTTGTCGATTTCTTTACGTCCTGGTATAACTCATGAACCATTAAAGGTGCAAGTGCTGAAGTTATGCAGGCTTCACCCGAGCTTCACCCCCATGAGAGAAGAGCATTTCTCCAAATGAGGTTTTGAGGGACTGCTTTAATTTTATAGGGGAATTATCGAATTCCTCATGTGCTTTCTCAAGCGTATATTTCGTGCAATTTGTAAGAGTATGTCTTCCTCTCTTGAAAGGGGAAGCGATACTCCTCTGGGCTTTGTATTTTGGTTGCTTTTTTAGGATTGGCATTATGAGGCTCAATCACAAATGATGATCTTGTAAGACACTCAACCAAGCTAAGCATGCTCTTTTGAGCTTGCCTTTTGCATTCCACACATGTCATATGATCATGATTTTCAATTTGGGATAGTTGGGTGGGTTCTATTTTCTTGATTGGTCTATGAGGTGCACTGAGTGAAGAGTCAGAACTTGTTTTATCCTCACTACGTGACATACTAGAACTTGTTTCATCTTCAGACTTTATTTGGATTGTCAATTTTTCATTATGTTTGCCCATATGACGAGATCAAATTTTCTTTTGGGCTTTTGTACTGTGTGTCGCACATATGGGTTTTGTGGTTTGCGTGGTGGCCTTTAAGGTGGATGTTTCTGCATCATGTAAAGCTTTTGGCTCTTTTGGGTTTATATCTCCTTTTGGTTTTATGTCCTCCATAAGCTCCTTTTCCCTGTCCTTTAATTCAACCTTGGTTTTGATAGTTTGTTGTCTCTTGTTTTTCTTGGATTTAGAAGGTTTTGTTTTCTCTTTTGGGTTCTACTCTAAAGAATGTTCTTCTATACCCATCATTAGGACATTTTGGAGGTTATTCGTAATAGGGCCTTTTCATAGAGAGAGAAAATGGAGCACATCCAATCAAGAAGAAGGCAAGGTTACGTTGAAAAATAGGTTATTTCTGTTTCCTAAATCCAAAAATTATTCTTTTCTACCTCAAATTGTATTCTACTTACACTTGATATTCTACTTACACTTGATAGTCAATTTTCACAAAACACACCCAAATGCATTAAACACACCTTCATTTTTGTAGAGAGGGAAACTTCTATTCCTATCCATATATTAAATACACTTGATAGTCACTTTTCACACCCAAATGCATTAAACACACCCAATGCATTAAACACAAAAACACACCTAAATGCATTAAACACACCCAAATGCATTAAACACACCTACACTTTTGTAGAGAGGGAAACTTCTATTCCTATCCATATATTAAATACATGTATCTTTGTTGTTGCAGAGGAGTGAAAATTCCCTCCTTCTCAAACTTCCTCTTTGGCTTAAACAATTTCTCGCGCTCTTTTCATTTCCTCTACCTTATGCACTCCATTTCCCCAAGCTTCAACCTTCTGCACTCCATTTCCTCTTGAAACGATGGGTAGAAAATCTCATTTTTATCATCCCGATTTCGCCCCACTAATACCATCATAGATGATTCGATTCCTAGGGCAAGGAGACCAATAACATCAGTGTTTGCCATACTTGTATCCAACTCTATCAACGTGAAAAATCAGTGGACTTAAGTGCTAATCACTAAGGGCACCTGGGTCCTTATGCAGCAAAGGAAGAAAAGAAAGACAAGCAACAAGAATATCTTCAGGGCATCATGGAAAAAGGAAGAGTGAAAGACTTCAAGATAGAGGCTGGAAGGACAACCATCAAGGAGGTCCTAGTGCAGCATGTATATATGCATAATGAGCTTGTGCTTGAGAGTCAAGATGACATATCTTTTCCCTCACATAGACCAAAATGTAAATTAATATATTGCTTGTTAATCTTCCATTTTCTCATAATGGTCTCATGAACAATGTAAACTCTCCATCTCTATGGTTGCAGATGTGTATCCCTCATCCTATGAGGAGTGGGAGTCAGTTGAGTGCATCACTAGAATTATGAATGTGGTTCATGCACACATTGGTTGGCTAGAGTATGAAGGGAGGAGCAACAAAAGCCTTGTAGATGCAGGTATCTTTTTCTACGATCCTTTCTACCATCTGCTAAACAAGAAACACAATTGTGGTCACTTGGAAGAGGTAACTTTACA
This sequence comes from Cibotium barometz, assembly GCF_041138505.1. NCBI lineage: Eukaryota > Viridiplantae > Streptophyta > Polypodiopsida > Cyatheales > Cibotiaceae > Cibotium > Cibotium barometz. The sequence goes on along the minus strand of NC_141095.1, from coordinate 8,244,613 downwards.
AGCTGAGTGGAACTTCATGGATTGGCCTATCCCAGACTCCTCAGTAATGGATTTAGCAAGGAGCAAGCTCTTCAAGGATGTGTAACACTTCCTATGAGGGAGAATTCCAACTCGTGGAGTGAGAATTGTGGTTTACCTACTACCAATTACTGTGTTTATGGAGCTTTTTTGCTTTTTTTGAAGATAGCAAGAACCATGCTCATTTGCAAAGATTTGGATAGCAAGACTTCTTGATGAGGGATGGCAGAGTAAAGTTTTTGACGATATCCATTGTAACATTGCACTGGAGACAATAGTTGCAAAGTACATGATTGTTGCAGCTCAAACTTTTATCTTGTCCTTCTGGTATAGCAGGTCCTGTTACATCAATGGAGAGTTGGTGCCAATGGATCAAGAAGTTGCAAGTGCAATGGACAACAAAGTCATAGACATTGAAGTAATTGATGAAGCTTCAACACTGGTGACAATTGTTTCTATACGGGAGAAATGCAATCTACAAGAGCTAAGGAAGGATATTGTCGAAGAATCCTTGCAAGACATGTCGGCAAACTTTACTTTCATTCATAGTGGAAGAAAGGTCCTCCTTAGAAGGGAGAGACTAATACAATGTAAAGAATTGGGTATTACAGTCAAGATCATTCCTACTTGACTCTACCCATTTCAATGTAATCTTTTCACATAATTAATCAAGTCCATCTTGTGAATGACACTCCTACTTGACATTACCCATTTGAATGTACTCTTTTAACATAATTAATCAAGAGACTTTTGTCTGACTTTTATTTTCAAAAAACAAGACAATGTATCCTATTTTTCAGGACACATTACTTCAATGGGAATAGGAAAGTTGAAGACATCACATTATAAAAATAGATTTCTCATTACATAATCTTGTACAGAGTCTTTTTACTTGTACAATCCATCTAAATATGGAATCAATTGTTCTTCCAAATAAACATCATCTGGGTTACCTTCAAAAGGAAGGGGTGATCCATGTTTGGGGTATCATCAATTAATAATGTATTTGTGGGATCATAGGGATGTATTTGTGGGATCATAGGGATGTTGGATATCCTTGTAGCGCTTCATATGCAATAGTACCCTAGGTTTGCCAGGATGACAAACACCTAGGTCAAGATAACAGTGCCTTTGGTCATATACAAAATAAAATTATGTCTCCTCAATCTTAGATTCTCTCAAAACTAGCGTGACAAGAGGCCTCAAATTATACGTCATCATTGAGGACCAGATGGCCAATCTAAAGTGCTTAGTTACAAAGTTGATGAATTGATACAGTTTGGACCTTAGCATGACATACATTCCCCCAACTTTGTAATTCCCTGCAACACTTGGTCCAAAGCTCTTAGGCTGTCTTTTGAGCGGCAGTCCATTCACATCCAAGATGATAAGCCTCCTCAGCGTCTAGAACCATTATTAACATGATTCATACTTCTAACCAATGTCAATATGATTTTGAAACTTATAATCGTTGTTAAGGGACAAGAAGCACTTAATAAAAACAATTGTTAAAATTGAGTTGGTTACATTACATCAGGTACATTAGTCTTTGGATCTTCATCAGGCTTGGGATCCTCACTAGCCTTGGGATCCTCCTTCATTGTTCACCTCCTCATCAGGGCTTGGCTCTGTCTCTTCAATTTGCTTTGCCTCTGTCTTCTCTTCAGGCTTTGGCTCTATCTCTTCAGCTTGCTTTGCCCCTCAACAGTCTTGGGTTCTTCATTGTTCACCTCCTCATCAGGGCTTGGCTCTATCTCTTAAGTTTGCTTTACCTCTATCTTCTCTTCAGGCTTTGGCTCTACCTCTTTAGCTTTCTTTGCCTCATCAACCTTGGGTTCTTCATTGTTCACCTCGTCATCGGCGGGCCTTCACTCTGTCTCTTCAGGCTTTGGCTCTGTCTTTCCTTCAGCATTGGCCTATATGTGCTCAGAAGGCTTTGGCTCCCCCCCTTCATCCCCTAAAGAAGCATCTTAACGTCTATAGCATCAGGGAAGTCCGGGAGGTTGTTATTATTAGTAATCTCCATGGACTTATTTAGTATTAAACATACCATGGTCACTCTATAGCACTCCACATAGTTGCTATCATAGTTGTGTAAGGCGGTATGGAGTACACAAAATTCACAATGTCAAACTAACCTAGCTAAATCAATGTCCACCCGCCGATGATTCTTCCACTTACCTTAGACATGAAGGGATTCATGGAGAAGAGACTTTGGAGAATATATTCTACATGGCCATGGCTCATCACTCTCCAACCATAGGAGTGTGAGTCTCCTTGCTTGAACACTTGAACCTGCTTGATCTCTAACTTGTACAATTGATAGTCTCCATATTGGGCACCAAGAATAGCAAGAAGCCTTTTTATACAACTGCGTAACAAATAAGATTTCACAATAAGATACACTGCCAACTTCAAGCACTCTAAGATACTAGGAGAAAGGTGATTTGGATGTTTAATTACAGTCCTAACTTAGGTTGTGAACTTGGTATTGAATTAAGGGTCCGCACAATTCTCTTATCCAATTCTATACACGTAAGGCTAATGGTTCTTGCAAAAGCAGAAATGTCTATAACTAAGGCATCCCTTATCTATTAAATGCATATGACTATCAAGATAGAGAAGTAACATACCCTGAATCATATGGAAGGATTACTATTGTAACCTCGAGCATGTTCAAAAACGTGAACCACTTTTGTATCTGTTGTTGGGAAGTGCTCTTTTTTCTTAGCAATGGTGCCAGCTGTGTGAGTTCAGAATAAACATCTCAGAATGGCTCTCTTGAGGAAGCTAGCACTTTATTAAACTGCAAAAACAAGGGTAGCTCATTGAGGAAAAAGGAAAAACCTAAAAAGCAAAAGACCATATCATTAGTAAAGGCAATTCACATACTTACTTTAGGCACATATATAGGATTGTGTCTGAGATCTGTGCTGTCCTATATCCATGAGAGTCCTGAGATCCACCGGGTCAAGGGAGAGTTGTCTCTCACCATCTTCCATTTCCACAAAGACAAACACACCCCTCTTAAAGCTCCTTAGCATCTCCAGGTTGGTTGCTTCCTACTCTTTTATTTCTTTGATGTACTGTTCTTGTAGATTCGCTGGGGGCCTATTCACTTGTTGATCCTTTTCTTTTCTGATCATGTTCTCTTCCTCCCGTCTGGCCTCCTATTCTGCCCTTGTTCTTGTGTTAACATTATGTGTAATCTCTACAATTTTTATTTTATCCCTTGGAGCTCTTGCTGGTGGAATCATCAGGATATCTCTCATCTTTGGATCTATAAACTCTGCAAGGTGTAGAAGCTTTTCATATCTCCATCTAACCCTCTTCAGTGTGTCATTGTCCTTGGGCATTATTGTCATCCTATGCGCGTCTGGCTTACGTTTATACCTTAGCAAATGGTGTTTGCCATACTCTTCTAGTTCCTGTGGGTTCTCTATGCCTAGAGATAATGCTACTGCAACATAGGTATGAAATTAACCCCTTCAGGTGTGCTCGTATAACCAGGGTAGCATCCAAAAAGTTCTAAGGAAGTGGACTTTTTTATCAAAATAACATTCTCATAAATTTTAGGAATAATTGTTCCACCTAGAAATAGGGACAATGTCTTGAATAAAACAATTGCAACTCTCCCTTCCTGGCTCATGGCATTTTGTGGTAGATTATCATCTTTGCCTTAGACAATTTGGGTAGGTAGTGAGAGAGAGCTGCATCTCGGCCACAGTACTCCCTTTTATGCCGTTGCAAGAATTCATCATTGACTTCAAATGTACTCTTCAAAATAAAATAATTAAGAAAATATAAATCTACATATCACTTCTTCACACACACACACAGACACACACACACACACACAGAACTTGAGTCTCATCTGTTTACAAACAGTTGGTCTTGCCAAAGCTTAATAGGAATTTTGCTATCTTCTCCTATTCTGTTCATCCACTGGAGTCATTCAACTTATCATAGCCATATTTGGCATGAAGCTCCATGAAGGTCCTATCATCTGGCACAAAGCCATCATCTTTGAACTTCTATGCTTTTCTCAAACATCTGCTGAGACACTCTTTACTATTATAATTTTCCTCCAATGCTAAGTCATCTCATTGTCATCTTTTGAGACAAAACCACTGCTCTCTTCCTGAAATTTGGCAATAGCAGATAGAGAAAAATCTTCCCTAAGACTGAAAATATTCTGAATGTTAGATAAGAGTACATAACGTTTGTTATCCATAATTAATTTTGGCAGTATAATACTGGCAATATTAGACCACACTGGTCCACTTTATAGAGATCTACATCCAGAGGTCTCTGTATGTTGCATGTCTTAAGAGCAACAATATCCATAAACTTGGCCTCCTCTTCCTCCTATACTAACTCTAACTCCTCAACTTCTGCCTCTTGAGAAGGTAACTCATCTTCTTGGGGAATCTCATATTCAATAGTACCTTCATAGAGAAGTTCTTCACCCCTTTCAGGAAGCTCTATATAGAGGCATTGCAAGTAGTACAGGAATCCCAATGGCTCATACAGCAGCCTATAGCAACTCATGTGCATGGTACACCAAGTAGGCTTGTAGGAAGATGGGAGTTGCTGGTACTTCTTGTATAAAAAATTGTTTGCCTTCTTGCTTGGTGCACAATCCAGCAAGTGCACATAAGCCAGATCCCTTAGCAACAACCTTTCTTTGGATACTGCTTTTTCGAAACCGTCCCTCTATTTTGATAGTAGGTACTCTGCACGCTGGTCCAAAATTGACTCTACTGGAAAAGGCCTGTTAAACATCTCAGCAATTATGTGAAAGTCATCAGCAGCTCCAGCGTTATAAACAAAATTAAAAAGTCTCTCATCAATTAAAGCAATATCATTGCTCTTCTCAATAATTTCCTCCTTCTTGTCCTTCATGTCTGTGCAAAGAACTTGGTGATTCTTCTTCTTCTTCTTCTTTTGCATCTCTGTGTCACCAGTTGGCCCTTTCTCCTCTCCTTAGCCTCCGTTGAGAAATTGAAATCCCTCCTAATAGAGGGCCTCTGCTGGTGAGTAGGTTGTTTGGAACGGGATACCAGACTGAGAACACTAACTTTATCCTATTTATCTTCATCTGCCCCCATATCTTGGTCTTCTGAATAGGGTTCCTCATCATTATGTTGCTTGACAAAGTAAAGGGGGGAACTGGATTCTCTCGGCTCCACAGTTAGAAATCCTTGCTCCTCTGTCTGTCCTCTCACAAGCTGTGGCTCCTCTATCTGTGCCATAACCTCCTCAGGGTCGTCAGTAGAGTGAAGTCAATAGACCTTCTCTTTGTGGTCCTCAAGAGCTTTGGAGTCTTCATCCGCACATCGCTCCTCCTTGCAGCACTTAATTTTGCATCCAGCGCCGTGGCTCCCCGCTTAAGCCTTCTCTGTTCTTCTGATCAGTGAAATACTGGGCAAAACTAGAACTTGAGCGACCCCTCTATCTATATTTGTGCGATTTGGCATGATAACACACTTCCAATCCTGTTGTTGCAAGAGCCATATCGTGCCAAACTGGACAAACCTCTCTCTCTGTCTCTCTCTCTCTCTCTCTCTCTCTCTCTCTCTTTCTTTCTTTGTGTACTGTATGTGTGTGTCTATGTTGTATATGTTTCTGTCCACTGGTTGCAGAGAAACAGAGCATTTTAATTGAGCAATTAATCTTTGGTGTTTTACAATTGGACAAATTCCTCTTACATGAAGTTGATGGACACTATTGCTAAGCCAATGAATGCCTGGTTGCTCAATTTGGTGAAATATTGAAGAAATTAGAGCCAAATCATTACTGGTTTTTCTGGTTTTTCTGGTTTTTCCAAAAACAAAGAAAGGGGTTTTCAAAAATTGATAATTACACATGTCAGATGGAGTTGATACTCAACATTAAGGTTCATTAGGTGTCAATGCAAGTTGCCTATACTTGATTGCACCATTACATTGCGATTTGGAGCCGTGGAAGGCGTGTCAACTCAGGGTATCCCGCACTGAGTGAGTCAGTTCATCTCGGATGATTACAGGTTGATTTTCTACATCAAATTTGGAGGTTGTTTGCTACCTTGAAGTATCTGGAACTTTCATTGGAGTGTGGTTGAGCTGAGGAAGGCTCATTTACAGATTTGAAGTGTGCGGAAGGTGTACGCATTGAGCAACATGTCGGATAATCCAGTTCAGATTGTTGGTGAAAAGCTGGATAGGAAGAACTTCCAGGCATGGAAGTACAGGATAAAGAGTTTCTTGAAAGGGAAAGGATTTTGGAATCTCATTACAGGTGCTGAGCCTGAGCCTGAGCTACCTCGGCAACCTACACAGCAGCAGCTTATTGCTCATAAGCAATGGTCAGAGAGAGCATTCAAAGTGCTGCATTATTTGTCTATATGCATTTCTGATGCTATGCTCATACACATTCAGGATGCTGAGAATCCCAAAGATGCATGGGATACTTTGGTCAAGATGTTTGATACAGATACGAGTGCTCGCAAGTCTCAATTGCGACAGCAGATACACATTCAGGATGCTGAGAATCCCAAAGATGCATGGGATACTTTGGTCAAGATGTTTGATACAGATACGAGTGCTCGCAAGTCTCAATTGCGACAGCAGATACACAATGTGAAAAGGAATAAAAGGAGCATACATGATTATGTGCAAGAAATCAAGAAGTTTGCAGATGCATTGGCCACAATAAATGCCCCCATGCCTGATGATGATTTGGTGGATATTACCTTGCGTGGTCTTGGCAAGGAATACAAATCATTTGATACATCTATCTCAGTGAGGAGTACAGGTTTACCCGACTTCGATGAGTTGGTTTCCCTCTTGTTGGTTGAGGAAATCAAGCTCAGTGACTCATTTCTGGATGCATCTACTAGCCATGATGATGGCAGAAATCAGGCTTTTTACTCGCAGAGAGGTTTTAGAGGCAGGGGGAGATTCACATCACGTGGACGTGGTGGTAATGGTCGTGGATGGCAGGACAGGCCTCCACAATAGAATTTTCAGCCTTCATTTGGTGCTCGAGGTGGTCGTGGATATGCACCTCAAAGAGGTCGTGGTAACCCCCGTGGAAGAGGACGTTGTTTGGCAAGGCCAACAAAATTCTATGCAAGATGTGGAATGCCATTATTGTGGCAAATATGGTCATATGGCGAGAGATTGCTTTCGCAAACAGAATGATTTGAGAGGGGGAAGAGCACAGCGTGGTGGTCATATGGCGAGAGATTGCTTTCGCAAACAGAATGATTTGAGAGGGGGAAGAGCACAGCGTGGTGGTCATTATGGTGGAAACTATGCACAACATGGTGGTAACTATAATGATGGAACTGCAAATCATTTGTTTGCCATGAAGCATGTTGTGGGTTCTATGACAACAAATGCTGAGAATGATGACACATGGTATATGGACTCAGGAGCATCAAACCATATGACATGTCATGGTGAATGGTTTGAGCACATGAAGCCTATGGATGATGTAAAGGGCTATGTGGAAACAGGTGATGATACCCAGCATGTCATTACACATGTTGGAAGTGTACCATTGGTCATGCACAATGGTCAGACAAAGTCTATGTCAGATGTGCTGTATGTGCCTTCGATCACTAAAAGCTTGGCCTCAGTTGGTCAAATGGTGGAACAGGGATTACAGGTTCGCTTCAATGAGCATGGATGCTTCGTTGAAGATTTTAAACATGGATGTAGAGTGATTGCTAAAGGCAAGAAAGAAGGAAGATTGTTTAAGCTGGATGCTGGAATTCCTGAGCTAAAATCAGCCATGTTCTCAAAGAGCAGGAATGTGGTACAGGACATTGATATGTGGCACAAGAGGATTGGCCATGTCAATATACAGAGATTAAAGAACATGCAAACAAGAGGCATTGTCAATGGATTGCCTAGGTTCAAATATGATGGACATATGCATGTTTGTGAAGCCTGTCAGTTTGGGAAGCAGGCAAGGTTGAGATTTCCTAGAGAAGGAAATATGAGTAACAGGCCACTTGAGATCGTACATAGTGATGTATGGGGTCCTGCACAAAACCCATCTATCAAAGGCAGTTTATACTATGTTACATTCATACATGATTTCAGCAGGATGACATGGATATACTTTCTGAAAGAGAAGAGTGAAGTGTTGGAAAAATTCATGGATTTCAAAGCTTTTGCAGAAAAGTAGTATGGCTGTTGGATTAAATGTCTGAGGACAGATGGAGGTGGTGAATACACCTCAAAATCTTTTGAGCATTTCTTGACGAAGCATGGAATAAGAAGACAATTGACTTGCAGGTATACACCTTAGCAGAATGGTGTGGCTGGAGGTGGTGAATACACCTCAAAAGCTTTTGAGCATTTCTTGAGGAAGCATGGAATAAGAAGACAATTGACTTGTAGGTATACACCTTAGCAGAATGGTGTGGCTGAGAGAAAGAATAGAGTCATATGTGAAGTGGCAAGGACAATTGACTTGCAGGTATACACCTCAGCAGAATGGTGTGGCTGAGAGAAAGAATAGAGTCATATGTGAAGTGGCAAGGGCGATGCTCAATGAAAAGAGCATGCCAGATTACTATTGGGCAGAAGCATGTGCTACTGCAGTATATATATTGAACAAAACACCTACAGCAGCCATTCATGGAAGCACGCCAGAGATGCGGCTTACAGGTTATAGGCCAGACATTGGACATCTTATAGTTTTTGGATGCATAGCTTATGTGCATGTGCTTGATGAAAGAAGAAGGAAGTTGGATCCTAAAGCAGAAAAATGTGTATTTGTTGGATATGCACAGGATCGAAAGGCCTACAAGTGTTATAATCCACAAACTAGACAAGTGGTCATCTCACGTGATGTGGTGTTTGATGAGCTTGCTAGTTGGTATAAAGCAAAAGATGAGGGTGTTATTGAGTCACTTGAGGCTGATGTACATGTGAACTTGCCATCACAAGCAAGTTCTAGTTCTACTACTATGTCTAGGCCAGCAGCAGCAGCAGACAGCAGAAGCTGAGAGTAGCAGTGTACGTCCATGGTCAGGACGTTTGAGGCATGAGAGTGTGAGCACTGGGAGTAGTGCTATGGATAAAGGCAAAAAGAAAGTCGAAGGAATTGGAATCACAAGATATGAGTCATCTAGTTCTGAGAGTTTGGATGAGGAGCTTGGCATACCTATGTTACGCACACCTGGATGAGGAGCTTGGCATACCTATGTTACGCACACCTGGTGCTAGATAGGACAGATATGTGCCACCACATGCTAGAGTTACAGGTGTACAGAGTGACCCACATGCATTGCGGAGATCCCAGAGAGTCAGATATCCTGTTGACATGTTGACATATAGAGATTTTGCTATGCACTATGCATACATGACATCTATGGTGAAGCATGTGGAACCTACATGCTATACAGAGGCTATTGGAGAGCATGTATGGGAGAAAGCAATGGATGTTGAGATGGATGCATTGGTCCATAATGATACATGGGACTTGGTTGCATTACCAAAGGACAAGAATGTTATTGGATGTAAATGGGTTTATAAAGTGAAGTGCAAATCTGATGGTTCTATTGAGAGACATAAAGCAAGATTGGTAGCAAAGGGTTATGCATAGACCCAAGGATTGGATTATGATGAGACGTTTAGTCCAGTGGCTAAGATGGGCACAGTGAGAGCAGTCATTGCTATGGCTGCAGCTAATGGCTCGGAAATGCATCAGATGGATGTTAAGAATGCATTTCTGAATGGAGATACTTCCTTGGAATTGATGTGGTAAAAGATCATGCAGGTACTTGGTTAGTACAGCGCCAATATGCATTGGATATTTTGGCAAAGTATGGCATGACAGGGTGTAAGCCTATGAGTACACCATTGGAGCAAAATGTGAAGTTGCGGGCTGATTATGGCGAGGAATTGGATGATCCTTCTATGTACAGGAAGATGGTTGGTAGTCTCATATATATGACTATCACACGCCCGGATTTGAGTTATGCTGTGGGGCTAGTCAGCCAGTTTATGCAGAGCCCCAGGAAACCACATTTGGATGCAGTGAGACGCATCATGAGATATGTGAAGACCACAGCACATTATGGTTTATTTTATGAGAGTGGTAAAAGCTTGGACATACATGGCTACACAGATGCTGATTGGGCAGGTAGCGCATATGACAGGAGGTCTACTAGTGGATATGCTTTTACACTTGGAAGTGCCGTGGTGAGTTGGAGTAGCAAAAAGCAACCTACAATTGGAGTAGCAAAAAGCAACCTACAGTTGCTTTATCCAGTACAGAGGCTGAGTACAGAGGTGCAGCCATTGCTACTTGTGAGGCTATATGGTTAAAGAGTCTTTTGGCAGATTTATGTGAGCCTCTTGATGGCAAAGTTGTCATTCATTGTGACAACATGAGCAGTATACAGTTGGCAAAGAATCCAGTGTTTCATGCGAGGACCAAACACATAGAGGTCCATTATCACTTTGTCAGAGAGAAGGTGCTGGATGGTTCAGTTGATCTTCACTATGTGAAGACTGGTGAGCAGGTGGCTGATATCTTCACGAAGCCACTTAGCAGGGAGAAGTTTGAGTACTTCCGGACTATGTTGGGAGTACATGGGATGAGCTTGAGGGGGAGTGTTGAGAGTCTTGATATCCCAAGCTCATCTACATCTTCATCGGCAGTACATCATGAGCTTGAGAGGGGCTGTTGAGATTCAAGCTCGATGTCAGTGTGAGCCAGCTATGCTATGTGCTGGCAGATTAGGTAGGAACATGTGTGAGACATAAATGACCGCGTGTCCAGCTGGTCATAGTGTGTGGACATTAGCTAGGGTTAGTAGAGTGTGGACACAACTCATTGTGTGTTGTGTGGATTATGGATTAGTGCATTATGCTTTGTGTGAGAGTGGACATGGCTTCCCTCTATGGTTAAGGTTTGCAATATACATTAGGGTTTGCTCCTGTGTGTGTGTCTCCTCCTCCTCTACCGTTCCTTCAACAAAAACGAGAACCATTAATAGTAGTGTGAAGTTTAAATAACTCACACGTGTGAGTCCATTCTTTTTAATCTATTTGTAATGGAGAGAGAGAGAGAGAGAGAGGCTTTGTCCACGTGTGAGTAATAACTGACAGCTGTGATGTTGACCATGTGAATTATGAATATTAAAAACGACACATTTTTTATTCTATTTGTGACGGTGCATGTGTGTATGTGTGTGTGTGTGTGTGTGTGTGTGTGTGAGAGAGAGAGAGAGAGAGAGAGAGAGAGAGAGAGAGAAGAGAGAGAGAGAGAGACTGACATTTGTCCAACAACACAAGAAGGCACTGAGACAGCGGTCCATCAAACAGGACAAGGCACTGACGGATTTGGTATGTCTTTCTTTTGACGTACACACACACACACACACACACACACACACACAGAGGGAGAAACATATACAATACAGACACACACATACAATACAATCATAGAGAGAGAGAGAGAGAGAGTGGTTTGGCGATATGGCGCTTGTAAGACTAACGAAAGTGCGCTATTGTGCCAAACCACATAAATAGAGATAGAGGTGTTGCTAGTGTGGTCTTAGACGTACACACAAATGCACAGGACTTCAACAAAGAGAGAGAGAGAGAGAGAGAGAGAGAGAGAGAGAGAGAGAGAGAGAGAGTATGTGTGTGCGGTTTGGTGCACAATAATGCAAATGCCCACTAAATGGAATAGCTATTGCGCACCAAGAGGCACACATTGAGGGGGGGAGAGAGATAGAGAGAGTTTTGTCTCTTTTTTCCAGGCTTATTCATAGCTCATGGTGGCGAGGACAAAAGCTACTACAAGGAGACAGGGTAAGGGGCCTGGATTGGGAGCAAAGGTTGCCTCTCAGAAGAAGACAAGAAAGGGAAAGCCTATCCACATTCTGAAACAGACCAGAACAAGAAGGTTTTCCTAAAACTTCTACATTCTGATGGAAATCAGGAAAGCTCAGAAATGTGTAGAGTTATGTGTTCCAAAGCTCCCTCTTTAGAGGATGTGTAGGTCCATTTGTGAGAGCAGTGGAACCTAACTCTAAGGTGGAACAGGACAGCCTTGCTCTGTCTATAGGAGGCTGCTGAAGATTTCCTCTAGAGTGCCAGGAGCAAAAAATGGACAGTGAAAGTAATGATATTAGCATTAGTCCCCCCTTCCTACTTTCTATCATACCGAGATTATACCTTGACCTCACAAAAGGTATTGTAGGTTTTTTATAACCATCCCTTCCAACTATGCTCCATCAGTGTTTGTTGGTTAGGAGAACCCTTTGTTACTTATTGTAGCATGCCAATTTCCAGCTTTAATGGTGCAATAAAGGGCTCTCATAAGACTAGATGGAGCTTATGGATTCTCCCTTATAGATGAGAAATGGAGTTGACACTTGTGTAGTGGATTTCTCTAGGGAAATCAATGGGGTTGGGGATTGGATAGCCACCAACAATGGTTTTATAACCTTTAGTGATGTAGAATATTCACCATCAATCACCATGTCTCGTGTGATAGGGTTTCTCTTTGGGATCTAGACTTGTTTGGGCATTGGTGGTGAAGGTTCTTTTACAATGGCTTTACCTTTGATCACATTTGAACTATTGAAGCTTTTATCCATCTGAGTAGACTTGGGAATTTGTAAGCGACAGCAAAGAAGGTTTCAACACACATAGTATCTTGAGGTGTTATTTCACAGACTCAAAATGGTCCTTTACCAGTATATTTAAGTTTCTTCTTTTCATTTACGGACTCCGTACATAAGTACAAGGTCTCCCTCCTTGATTTGCTTATCTTTGAGATTATTATCAAACCACTTTTTTGTTGATCCTTTTCTATTAACAAGTTCTACATAGTACTTTATCAAGAATGAATAGTCGATTGGCCAACATGTTATCCTCTATTCTCTCAATCATCTCACTAATACTTTTAAGCTAGGTATCATGAATTCCTAGGGCATTACTACCTTAACCGCATACACCATCTTAAATGGTGCGCAATTAATTGCAAGTTTTAAGAGGTTTGGTAAGCCCATAAAGCTACTATGAGCTTGAATTCCCAATCATTGCATCAAGCTTCAACAGTTTTTGTTAATATGGAAATGAGCACTTTGTTGGTGCTCTCAACTTGACCATTTGCTTGCAGGTAGTAAGGTGTGTACTTGTGGTGTGAGGTCATGAACGTTGTGGTAAATTGTTGGATTACATCATTTATAAAGTGGCGAGCTACTAGATTACATCATTTATAAAGTGTTTCCCTTGGTCATTAACAGCTAGCTCAAAAGGACAACCAAAGCAGGTAAAAAGTTCTCATAGAGAAACTTAGCAATCGCCATGGCATCCACTTTTCGTAAAGCTCTTGCTGTTGCCATATATATAGGCAATGATGTGTGTGAACACACTTAGGACCGCCGGGGCACTTTTTCCCTCTTTAGGAGGTTTTTTCCCCTGGCTTGTATATACGCCCATCATTCTAGGGCTAACTAATCTTTTGTACATTGACACAATCTAATACATTGTGTATTGTGTGCATTCTTGCTTCGTCTTCTCCAAGCTTTGTGTGCTTTCCTGCAACCCTAATTCCAACAATTGGTATCAGAGCAGGCATCGGCTCCTAGGGGTAGCTACACCACTAGCACCCTCGCCGACTCACATTCTCTGATTGAAAAATTTTGATAGTGCAGTTTTTTGCAAAACAGGCATACGTATTCTATTGTGGACCGTGCTACATAGCACGAGTTGTTTTCTGTTTAGTCTTTTCTTCATTACAGGTAGCTTTTGCATCAGTTTCAGTCAGTGGCCATGGCTGATAACAGCAATGATGTATTTCACATGTTGTCTGCTGATGACAAACTGGATGGAGACAGCAACTACCCACTTTGGGCATACATGATGCAGCATGTTTTGGTTGCAAAAGGAGTGTGAAAAATTGTGCAGGGTATGGATGTACGTCTAGGTTCTGTGGATGTAGGATCTGTTGAGGATGTTGCAGGTTCTAGAATCTCTACTGTTACTACTGTTTTACCCACTGCTGAACAAGCTCGTTAGGATGGTTTAGATGCGCAGGTTCATGCCTTGATTGCACTTTCTGTCAAACGTAACATCACCCCACATATTCGTTCAGCTAAAACAGCAAAACAGGCTTGGGATATTCTAGCTGGTTTGTATGCAGGTCGTAATAATGAGGCAAAAATCTCTTACCTACGTAAAGAGATAGAATCGAAGATTATGCAGGAAGATGATGACATGAATGTTTTTCTTGCTGAGATTAAAGATCTCAAGGAACAATTGATTTCTGCAGGTGAGATTATTCCTGATCATTCTCTTATGCAGACTGTTCTTGATGCTTTACCTGAGTCATATCAGACTTTTGCTTCCATGTGAAGACTTGTTTTACTGAGGATAGACCTGATGTTATCAAGTATGATACTTTAGTCAACAAGCTCTTGCAAGAAGCGCAGTCCAGGCAAAACAGGACTAGGCAACGTGCAGTTGATCAGGCATTTATGCTGCCCAGCAAAGAAGAAGTGGTAAGGCAGCCCCTTCCACTGTTTCTTCTCCTATTAATAGGTCTGCAACTTCTTCTCCTTCCACAGGTAGTAATAATAGGTCTGAGAAGGCTCTTGATAAAGGCAAGAAAAAGATCAGGTGCAACTATTATAAGGCAACTGATCATGTCATTAAGAATTACCCTAAGCTAAAGGCTAAAGAGGCAAAGAAGAAAGAGTCAAATGTAGCCACAATAGCGGATGCTTCTACAAATGCAGATTCTGCAAATGTTGTGCAGGATACAGAATGGGCGTTTAGCGTGTACTGCCAGTATGACCCATCTGTACATGATGCATATTTGGCAGTTTCTGTTGACTCTGATGTATGGTATTTTGAGAGTGGTGCTACAAAGCACATTACCTCGCATCATGATATGTTCACTTGTCTTGAGGTTGTCTCTAATGGGAATACTGTCACATGTGCCAATAATGCTTCTTACCCACCAGTGAAGGGCATTGGTAAAATTATGCTGGTTGCTGCAAATGGCAGTGCTTTCACTCTTTCAGATGCTTTGTATGTGCCAGGGATAAAGAAGAATCTATTGTCTATCTCTGCACTTGCTAGACTTGGATTTGTAGTCAAATTTCTGGATGACAGATGTATTGTTCATGATTTGACTTCTGGTGATACGATTATTGCATTTGGCACCTTGTTTCGTGGGTTGTATAGGCTCAATTCTTATGACAAGTGTGTGGAAGATTCAGCAAATGTAGTTTCTGATGAAAAGGCAGTTTCAGATGCAAAACTATGGCTTGCTCATTTTGGTCATCTGAACTTTGCTAGTTTGCTGCATTTGTAGAAATTTGATATGGTTGCTTCATTGCCCCCTCTTGAGGCACCATTGAAACATGTTTGTCAAGGCTATATTTTGGGCAAAATGCAGCGTTTTGTGTTTCCAAAGGATGGTTCTGTGCGGGCCACTCGCAAATTGCAACTTGTACATAGTGATGTATGTGGGCCTATGCAAACTCCGTCATTTGGTAAACACTTGTACTTTGTGACTTTCATTGATGATTACTCAAGGCATGCATGGGTATATCCATTGAAGGCAAAGTCCGAAGTGTTTTTGTGCTTCAAACAGTTTTTGCTTATGGTTGAAAATGTATCCAATTGTACTGTGGGCACCCTCCGTTCTGATCGAGGGGGGGGAGTACGTCTAAAGAGTTTGATGCATTTCTGGCTAGTCGTGGGATAAAACACCAATGTACAGTGCCGTATACCCCTCAGCAAAATGGTGTTGCTGAGAGGAAAAACAGGTCACTTATGGAGATGGCACGATGTATGGTCAAGAGCCAAGCTTTGCCACATGCGTTTTTGGCTTGAGGCTGTCATGTGTGCTGCATATGTACTCAACAGGTGTCCCACTAAGGCCTTGCGATCTATTACTCCATACGAAGCTTGGCATGGCAGGAAGCCTTCTATTGGTCACTTGCGTGTCTTTGGTTGCTTGGCCTATGCTTTAGTGCCTGTGCAACAATGTAGAAAATTGGATGATAAGGCTGTCAAATGCATTTTTATTGGTTACAGTGCTAAGAGCAAGGGTTACAGATTGTATCATCTGCAGTCAAAGAGTATCTTGATTAGTCGAGATGTTGTTTTTGTGGAAGATGCTGTGCAACCTTTGTTATCATGTACTAAAGAGACAGGTGTGAGCTCACGGGATGTATTTGATATGTTGTTGCCTCTGTTTACAGGTGGGAATTCAAATGTAAGTCCTAATGAGGTAAATATTTATCCTATGCAGATTTCAAACAATATCATAGATCAGCCTATTTCTGATGCAGATTTACAGGATGTAATTTATGAGGATAGGGTTGAAAATGAGCAGGCTAGAGGTATGCCTAAATGGCTAGTGCAAACCTTGCGTGATAGTAAAATTGATGCACCTATGTCTAGTCGTACTCGTTCAGGTTTTCAGCATGCCTCTTATGCATTAGATTGTTATGCTTTGGCTGTGTCTAGTATGTGTGAAGAGGAAGAACCTCTTTCATTTGATGAGGCACAAAAATCAGAAAATTGGTTGGTTGCAGTGCTTGAATATGCAAAATTTCTCATCATGCTATATATCATTGGAAAGGTCTCAAGAGTAGATTCCAAATGTCTAAACTCCGCTCACTTCTGAGTTAATTTGTAAAAATTTTACCATGAGCCCATTCTGTAGGGAGAGAATATGTGCAAATTCTTAAAGGGCCCAATTTGAGTCTAAATTTCCCCTAATGTGATATAGTTTTAGTCTTCTCATGTAGTAGGGCTCACATTATGGAACATCCATTCATTCATTATAGTAGGAGAGTACTTTCCCTTATAGTATAAATGTCACGTGCATCCCGCACTTGGATGTCACGTAGACATTTCTGTACAAAAGTGAGCCCCTAGTCTCGGTCAGCCAGGGATCCATCTCAATCGTCCGAGGTCAGGTGTGCATTATCTTGCACATGAGTCCAAGGTCAGGTGTGCACTGTCCTAGCACATGAAATAGTGCTAGTCCGCGCTGTGAGTCTCCCTCTACAATGATGTCAGTGATTCTGTGTATATGGTATGGTATCGGATTCAGGTCAAGGCAGGGTATTCCCAGCCAAGAAAAGGTCCAAGATTGCTGTATTTTCTTTCAAATTTCTCATCATTCTAATAAAGCAAATACACCATCCATGGTGGGGGCCCTACAGAGGGTAATTGGGACCCAATATTGTGTCCTCTCCATCTCTCCCTCTCTCTATTTTTTGCACATCTCCTTTCAGTTTGTGTGTTAATTTCCATCGCGAAAAGAGTGATGAATTCTAAATATTGAAGTTACCGGTTCTTATCCGAAGCTTCCGCATATTACAGTGATATCAGAGCCTACTTCAAGTACAAAGATTCAGCAAAGAAACCAAAACTTTTTCTCACTCGTGTGGTTGGTTTTTAGATGCCGGTGGACTACCCCTTTCGGAGTGACTCCTGTCCCTCGAAGGACGGTTGGTTTTTAGCCTCCGGAAGACTCCAGACGTCTCCCACACAGATAGTGGATGGTCATATTGCGTTCTAGGGAGGAATTGCATTTTCCTGCTATGGCGAGCTTCAACGACGATGAGAGAGACCAAGAACCATGGGACTAGAGTGCACCAGGCAGCCTAGCTAGGGCACTAGGCTTGAGTGTCACAGACATGTTCCAGCAGATGATGCGAGAAATCGCAGAATAGACAGCCAAGTTGGATGAGTAGAAGGCACGGATCTTGGCTCTGGAGGAGCGTACCTACTCTCTAGCCTCGCGTTTTCCATCTCCTTCCGTATCCCACATACCAGATCCTACACAGGGACCCTCTCGCGGGGTCACACAGCCACAACCAAGCTCTTTGCTTGAGTTGGAGATGCATGCAGGCCAGCCACCTTTGAGGACGCACTCTCGCTTGGCAGAGTGCAGAAATGAAACATAATGGTGGCAAGCCCAAGACTTCCCAGCCGGCTTCTCCCAAGGCTACCGCCTCGGGGGACAAAAGCCAGAACCAGACGGGGTCTTCCCCACCAGGACAAATCCCGGGAGCCTCTGGCTCCAAGAACTCAAACAATGTGTCTAAACTTACTCCAGACCAGAAAGCGGAGGCAGGCAAGAGAGGTGGCAAGTTAAGTGCTAAGTAACTTTCTCAGTACAAGAAGAAGGGTAGATGTTTCTTTTGTCATACAAAAGGACATACTTCTTGGGATTTTCCTAAGAAGCCTCCAAAGCCTGTCCATCGTCGCCGCCTCCATAGCTTCCGTGGTGAGCTCAGCTCCCACACAGACCACAGCGCGGCTACCCCTAGTTCTTCAAACCTCGGTGCTTCAGTTGGAGCAATTATTAGCCGGGAGCTCGAAGATAAGCAGAAGGATGCCCATGACCAAGAGTATGAGCGCAACAAATTGCTCAAGTCCTTTGGCTACATAGGTGGCCAGAGAGTCGATGTCTTGTTTGACAGCGGAGGATGTGGTCACGGAACGGGCCCCTAGGCATGCCCGTTTCGAGCTAACTTTGGTGGACAAACAGGTTGAGGGTTTTAGCACAGGCATGACAACGAGCGTCAAGTATGAAGCTCTAGGTGCTAAGTTAGTGATTCAGGGCATGGAGTTTGTGCGTGACTTTATGGTTGCCCTTCTTGTAGGGAGCAGACAATTTTGGATATTCAGTGGTTTCACAAGTTTCTCTCCCTGATGTCAAGTGGGACAAGCACACATTCCAGATCAATCGGAATGTGTCAAATGCCCCGGTGACCATTAAGTGTGAGCTAGGAATTCCAAACTTTCCGCTTATAAGCCACTTTGCAGGTTAAGCGAGCAGTCAGGAGGCGCACAATATGCGATGATTTATATCAAGACAGCCGAGACGGTGGGCCAGTGCTTCCGAGAAGTACTCGGTTCTCCACGAAAAGTTCCAGAAGATTTTTCTTTAGGATAGCCTCCCTCCCCAGCTCCCCCCATCCACACTGGGGAGGATCACAGGATTGACCTCCTCCCAGGCTCGGAACCCCCGAGCAAGTTTCCGTATCACCTTTCCAAGGCAATGGAATCCGAGTTGGACCACCAACTCCAAGAATTGTTGCAAGCTGGCTTCATCTGCCCCAGCGTGTCGCCATTTGCAACACCGATCTTGTTTGTCAAGAAGAAAGATGGGTCTTCCCGTTTGTGTGTCGATTATCGTGCACTCAACAAGCTGACTATCAAGAGCAAATTCCCTATGCCTCGAATTGATTATATTCTCGAGAGGCTGAATGGAGTAAAGGTGTTCTCAAAATTGGATTTAAAGAGTGGGTACCACCAAGTACGAATTTTGGAGGGGGACATTCTTAAGATAGCCTTCCATACGAAACGGGCCCACTATGAATTTGTGGTCATGCCATTTGGCTTGACAAATGCCCTAGCTACATTTAATTTCATGATGATGCGTGTTTTCTGGGATTTGATTGGAAAGTGTGTGTTCATATTTCTGGACGACATACTCACATTTTTAGCTACGGTTGAACAGCATGACATTGATGTGGAGAAAGTCCTTAAGATGCTGGAAAGCAACGAGCTCTATGTCAATGAAAAGAAGTCAGAATTTTATCTGTTCCATGTGCATTACTTGGGATATATAATTAGTGCTGATGAAGGCATTTGACTTGATTATCCGGATAAAGTGGCCGAGATTGTCAACTGTGAAGTACCTCAGACAGCCTATGACATTAGATCATTTGTGGGTATATGCCAGGCATATTCCACCCACATCGACAAGTATTCTGATCTCTCGGTAAATCTCACCGATCTGCTAAAGGGAGTGAAGACAAGAAGGCAAAAGATTTGAATGACTCCACGAGTGTTGGAGGCATTCCAGAACCTCAAGGTGGCTTTGTTAGAAGTGCCTTGTTTAGCACTTGCCACATGGGACGAACCATTTCAGGTGATCACCGATGCGAGTAACATCACAATTGGAGGTGTTTCAACAAAATGGTCATCCAGTAGCTTACATGTCTCGTAAGTTACTGCCTGCCGAGAAGAACTACTCAGTTTATGATCGTGAACTCCTAGCAGTGATACAGGCCTTGAAACATTGGGAACATTTCCTGTATGGCCGTGACTTTGAGGTTCACACTGACCATCAGGCATTACGCTGGATTCAAACAATGCCAAGTGCACAGTGGAGTGATCGTCAACACTGCTAGAGTTAGATATTCCAGCACTGCTAGAGTCAGATATTCCAGCAGTTCAGTGGTATGATTGAGTACCTTCCAAGAAAGGCCAATCCAGTGGTGGTCGATGCTTTGAGCAGGAAGGGACAAATGTCTATGATTCAGACCACTAGACTTGATCTTGTTGGTACATGACTAGAGGACATAAAGCACACATACGCGGATTTTGAGGAATTTGGTACACAATGGGAAAAGGCATTGGATGCCACAGGACCATGCCATTTTCTGATACACGATGGTTGGCTTTTCTACAAAGGCCGACTATGTGTCATGAAGTCATTTAGGGAAGCTCTTCTCCATGATGCCCATGATGCCATTACAGGTGGTCATAGGGGCATGAATTCGACTCTAGAGAAATTAGAATGGCAATACCATTGGCCAAAGATGAGGCGTGATGTGTTTACGTATGTACAATGCTGCGACATTTGACAAAAGGTGAAAGCTCCTCTCGTGGAAAGAAGATAGGGCTGTTACAGCCCTTGCCAATTCCTGAGGGTCCTTCCCAAGACATTTCCATGGAATTTGTCACGAATCTGCCTCCCTGTCCGAGTAAGCGTTATACGCAGTGCTTAACTATTGTTGATAGGTTTAGCAAATTTGTTATGCTTATTCCTTGCAGGGCCAGTGTGACCACCGAGGATGTTGCCCAGTTGTTCATTCGGCATTGGTGCCCGATTGGCGGGATTCCTAGAACCATAGTGTCAGACTGAGATACCAAGTTTACCAACAGTCATTTTTGGAGGGCATTGTTTGATAATTTTGGTACTAAGTTGAATTTTTCCGGGAGCTCGAAGATTAACAGAAGGACGCCCATGACCAGGAGTATGAGCGCAATGAATTGCTCAAGTCCTTTGGCTACATAGGTGGCCAGAGAGTCGTTGTCTTGTTTGACAGCGGCAGCATGGAGGATGTGGTCACGGAACGGACCGCTAGGCGTGCCCGTTTCGAGCTAACTTCGGTGGACAAACAGGTTGAGGGTTTACCACCAACTCCAAGAATTGTTGCAAGCTGGCTTCATCCGTCTCAGTGTGTCGCTATTTGCAGCACCGATCTTGTTTGTCAAGAAGAAAGATGGGTCTTCCCGTTTGTGTGTCAATTATCATGCACTCAACAAGCTGACTATCAAGAGCAAATTCCCGATGCCTTGAATTGATTATATTCTCGAGAGGCTGAATGGAGCAAAGGTGTTCTCTTAAATTGGATTTAAAGAGTGGGTACCACCAGATACGGATTGTGGAGAGACAGCCTTTCATACGGATTGTGGAGAGACAGCCTTTCATATGGAATGGGCCCACTATGAATTTGCGGTCATGCCATTTGGCTTGACAAACACTCTAGCTACATTTAACTACATGATGATGCATGTTTTTTGGGATTGGATTGGAAAGTGTGTGTTCATATTTTTGGACGACATACTCATATTTTCAGCTACGGTTGAACATCATGACGTTGATGTGGAGAAAGTCCTTAAGTTGCTGGAAAGCAACGAGCTCTATGTCAATGAAAAGAAGTCAGAATTTTCTTTGTTCCAGGTGCATTACTTGGCCGAGATTGTCAACTGGGAAGTACCTCAGACAGCCTATGACATTAGATCATTTGTGGGTATATGCCAGGCATATTCCACCCACATCGACAAGTTTTTTGATCTCTCGGCAGATCTCACCGATCTGCTAAAGGGAGTGAAGACAAGAAGGCAAAAGATTCAAATGACTCCACGAGCGTTGGAGGCATTCCAGAACCTCAAGGTGGCTTTGTCAGAAGCGCCTTGTTTAGCACTTGCCTCGTGGGACGAACCATTTCAGGTGATCACCGATGCAAGTAACATCGCAATTGGAGGTGTTTTACAATAGAATGGTCATCCAGTAGCTTACATGTCTCGTAAGCTATTGCCCGCAGAGAAGAACTACTCAGTTTATGATCGTGAACTCCTAGCAGTGATACATGCCTTGAAACATTGGAAACATTTCCTATATGACCGTGACTTCGAGGTTCGCACTGACCATCAGGCATTACGCTGGATTTAGACCATGGCAAGTGCACAGTGGAGTGATCGATAGCACCACTGGAATCAGATATTCCAGCAGTTCGGTGGTATGGTTGGCTTTTCTACAAAGGCCGACTATGTGTCATGAAGTCATTCAGGGCAGCTCTTCTCCATGATGCCCATGATGCCATTACAGGTGGTCACAGGGGCATGAATTCGACTCTAGAGAAATTAGAACGGCAATACTATTGGCCAAAGATGAGGCATGATGTGTTTACATATGTACAACGCTGCAAAAGGTGAAAGCTCCTCGTGGAAAGAAGATAGGGCTGTTACAGCCCTTGCCAATTCTTGAGGGTCCTTCTTAAGACATTTCCATGGAATTTGTCTCACGAATCTGCCTCCCAGTTCGAGTAAGCGTTATACGCAGTGCTTAACTATTGTTGATAGGTTTAGCAAATTTGTTATGCTTATTTCTTGCAGGGCCAATGACTAACACCTAGCAACCTCTCTATCATAAAGAAATAGTAAAAAGAAAAGAAAAACTTATCTTGCTCTCACCATCCCCATCGACCACCTCCTCCTATCCTCTGCATTAACACTCTCCCTCTCGTACCATCTCCACCAACACGAGTCCCCCCATCCTCTCCACTAATAAGCACCACCCATTCCTCGTTTTTTGTAGAGGCGCTCAAGAAACTTCTCATTCTCACCTTGCCTCACGAAAGAATAGTTTTTTTAATGGTGGTATAGTTACAGACCCTATGCCAATTTATATCCCTATTACTCTTGGTATTGGTGTGTCTACCTTTGCTAGTAGTTGGAGTTATCAAACCATGTCTAACCAAAGTGGTTAACACCAATAAATTTCTAGTATGCAATAAGATTTTATATTTTAGTTTCCATGAAAAAAGCTAGTTGACACAATGAGGAGTGGTACCTAGTGGATTCTCTTTAAAAAATATGCAACCATTGGGAGAGCTTCATGATGAGTAGTTCAAAAAACCCATATTTTGTTTCCTATTGTGAAAAGGTTGTTGTCTTGGAAGTAAACACCAAGTATTTCCTAGTGTAGTGTGGAAATTGACCCCATTATGCATGGTTCACAAGCATGTGGTTTTACAACTTGGCTACAATTATAGCTACAAAGTGTCTTTGATAGACAACAACTTGTAGCTACCACAATCCAATACAAATGGTCCACTACAAATTACAAATATATAATGATAGTTCACAACATTTCTAACATCATGTAATTACAGTTATAGCTAGGGAATGCCTTCAATAAAGAGTGCCTTGTCATACCAATACTTTTAATTGAAAAAGGAAGTTAATTATGTAATTCTTCACAAATCCCCTTATATATAGATATGTGTGTGTGTGTGTGTGTGTGTATACACACACACACACACACACACACATATATATATAGATATATGTATGTATGTATGTATATCTATATATATCTATACATACATATATACATAGATATATATATGTATGTATGTATATCTATATATATCTATATATATGTGTGTGTGTGTGTGTGTGTGTATATATATACATACACACAGTGTGTGTGTATATATATATATATACATACACACAGTGTGTGTGTGTGTGTGTGTGTGTGTGTGTGTGTGTGTGTGTGTGTGTATATATATATATATATATATATATATATATATACACACACATACACATACACACACACACACACATACATACATACATACATACATATATATATATATACCTAAATGAATCCAAGAACATGCCCAAATTCACCTTTTAGGAACGTGCATGTTATATACTCATGGTAGTCATGCATAATATGGACTTGATACTACGACATTCCCACTAACGTCATCAGTGCCCAATAGTGGGTGTAGAACTCTGTATAAAGATATGCTCTCTCGCACACACACACACACAAGCATATATTCACACAAAGCCCTTCGTACTTATTGAGTTTCTGTCAAACCTCTAGCGATGCAGGGCAGACTCAACTATAATGAAGCCTAGCACTAAAAGAAGTAGCAAATAAAAAAGAATTAGTACAGCAAAAAAATACATGCATACATACATATATACATATACATATATATATATATATATATATATATATATACATATACACACATATATATATACATGTGTATGTATATACATATATATATGTAAATGTATATATATATATATATGTATACATATATGTATATTTATATATACATATATATATATATATATTTATATACATTTACATATGTACATATGTATGTATATATATATATTTGTATATATGTATACGCATCTATATATCGATAGTATAGATATGTATACATACATATATATATATATATATAGTGATGTTGAATAAAATGTTGCGTACACTGACCGCTTGTTGGTTGGCTCCACCATTTCCATAAGAGTGGTGAGCACTCTAGTCTTGTCGCTGCCTGTGCTCCTCAGCACCACATGAGCGCCGCCATGCTCGGCTAAAGCGGCGAAGCTGTTGGCCGCTGACCAGCCCACTTGGCCGGGTCCGAGCTTGTCCGCGAGCTTGGTGAGCAACGACTTGGGCAGCTTGCTTATGGACGTCCAGCCTGCGACCCTTCTCCGCAACCCAAAACCCCACCACATTGGCCGCTGCTTGCTGCACAAACGCGTTATCCCGATCCAAGTAGATCTGCACGAATTCAGCCCCGTGGCGATGGGCTTGCATGTAACCCAAGAGCTGCTTGTAATTCTTCCGCACGCCAGGCGCTTGGGCGTTCCTTGCATACTCTTTCCCGAGCACATTGAAGGCGAAATCAAAGAACTCAAAATCATCTGCTTGAACAATGCCACTATCAAACGTTCTTTGCAAGATCTCATCATAGTATATTTGGATGCTCTGTTCCGTCTTATCATACAGGAGCAACAGAAACCCCAATGAGACAGCCACAGCTGCTAAGCCTACGGCAGCGTTGATGAGGGCAAGGATGTAGAAGATCTTGAGAGAGACCAGGAGAGTGCACTACCCTTAACCTGATGATGGGCAAGACAATGCTGGGGGAGATGAAGATTGTTTGCCCGATTTGGGAGAGCACTCGCACTGCTCTCGCCAGGGTGGGCTGCTTGTCTTTTAGCAGGCTAAGAAGGGCTGGGTTTTGGCTCAGCCTTACCAGGGCTTTCCTTGCAAGCCTGCTGAAGAAGATCGCACAAGCTAGGCGCCCGGCTTCAAGCAGCAGCAAGATAGTAACAATCCTGATATCTGCATAGTCTAAGTAGGACACAAAGCCCCCCAACAGAACCACCGTAGCCCAAGTGAGATTGCAATAAGCCAAAAACCTGCAAATTCCCTGCAGAGCTCCTGCGCACCACGCTCCCCACCTTGCTTGGGCCAATTTTCCCTCGTAGGCCTCAATCAGTTCATCACCAGAGGGAGTATTATTTCTCACATCTGATCCCGTCACAGAGCCTGCTTGGACCCCTGCAGAACCTTCATTCTTTGTAGCCTGCTGACTCGGTTGAATCTCCCCTGCAGGGCGATCATTTCTCATAACTGGTTGATTTGGTTGAATCTCCGGCTCCATGATGCTCCTTTTGTTTTCCCGAGCCGGGTGAGAGATGATGAGTAGACTAGACTCCGCCGGAGACTCGAGCACAGAAATGTTTTTGTCATTAGTACTCTGCCTATCTCATTTTACCACTTGTTAGAAGAAGGGCGAGTAAAAAAGCGAAAGAGAAGCTTTATTCCATTCTAACAACTTTTAGTGTAAAGAGGCATGTGATGAAAACTCTCTCTCTTTCTCTCTATCATTATTGTTCTAAAATAGAACACCCAATCATTATATAAAGGTGCATCTATTTGAGAATATAATACGTGAGCACACCCCATCACACATCTCAACCAATAAAAAAAATTAAAAGCAATAACCATTTCTATTTTTAAAAAAATATTTTTCTTTAACAAAAATTCTACAATACATACACACATACACTTACACACTTGTACCCACACATAGACACACATATGTACACACTCTCGTATGCATACACATGCAAGCATGCACACACATACGACTATGCATGTACACAAAGTCACACACAATCACATGCGTGTACACATAGTTGACACACACCCAATCACCCACACACGTGCATGCACACACCCCCACACACGTGCATATATGATGCACATGCACGCACACACGACTATGCATGTACACAAAGTCACACACAATCACATGCGTGTACACATAGTTGACATACACCCAATCACCCACATACACGTGCATGCACACACCCCCACACACGTGCATAAATGATGCACATACACACACTTGCATACACATACACAACATAAATACACATGTGTGCACACACTCGAGTGTACACATGTACGTACACACATGCATGTATGCATGCACGCGCATGCACATGTATACATACATGCATGCATCCGCACACAGGCACATAGATGCATGCACACACTCTCTTGTGTACATGCACACATAGACACATACTCTCTTGTATGCGTACACACAAAGATACATATACATAGCCACATGCACATATAATCACACACCCCATGTTGAGATTACATGGTGCTTAAGAGAGAGAGAGAGAGCACAACATAGTGACGAATGAATTATAATAACACTTTCACCATGTACATGGCTTTTATAGGCATCAAGCCTCATCTCTTGACATAGACCTTAATAAGAGTTGTTCACACCCGAAGGGGGTGTTCACATCAAAGAACACACTAGCAAACTCTGAAACACCTATCAGCATCCCTTCGATTTTTAGGATTTTCATTTTCAATTGAAATTTCATCACAACCCTTGCATTTCTTATTGTTGCTTCAAAAGCAACGTGGAGAGAGAGTTGTCTTTTGTCTTTTTTTGGCCTTCCAATTTTTCCAAAAAAATAATATCCTTTAGACTTTATAGTTTACACCATATCATGATTAAGATTTGAAAAGATGGAATAAATTTTAAAATCATATGTAGAGGAAATATGTGAATTCTTTAGCACTTAGCTCTTGGCAAGGATGTTTGATATCAAATTGCTTTGCTCCAAAAAATATGGCTCAAAGGGCTGAAGAGACCACATCCTGCTTGAGTTCATTAATAACATAGCATCAAGAGAGAGATATGTAGCATTTTGTCATTTTTTTTGCAAAGCTTGGCAACTCAATAGGGAGCCCAGGCCCCAAGTTGAAGTTCCAGTGCCCGAAAAAAAACCCGAGTTCAATGTAATATCACCTTCAAATTTTAAAAAATACCTACAAATTTATAGCTTGAAGGTGCCAATACTTGCAAAATTTGAGGGAATATAGTACAAATACTTTCAAAAATAAAATAAAAAACTCTTCATTATAATTCCTTATTTTTATATATGAAGGTTTTTCAATTTTTGAGGAAATAGTTTTTTTTCGAGCTGGGAACCCCTAGTTCGTGAAAAGTAAAGTTAGCTTTTCAAATTTGGAATTCATGGAAACACTGGCAGCAATTGATTGTAAAGGCAAAAATCCAAGTTTAAAAAAAAGGCGGCCCACCTTTATTCTCCACTTTCTTTTTTTGCATTTTCTCGTCCTGTCTTCCTCTCCAACTCAGGTATTCCCAGCTTAAAATCAAACCTCGCTAAACATTTCCATGGATTCTGCTCCTGCACTTCTGAGACCTCCATGAGGGGTGGTCTCAATGGGATGAGGATCCTCCCAACCCGAACCAGTAACTTCCCTAGACTCCCCTCCTGTTTTTCTGTGCCATCCTATTCTGATGCCCGAAAGCTCTAGACCTCTTGTATCTCCAAATCATGTACCTCTCTCTTGTCTCACAAATAGGCCACTTACAACTAGTACATCTACAAAGATATCACAGAGCAAGCGGCCTCCCACGTCTCAAACCAATGCAACAAGTGGGAAGCATGTGACTCTTGAAGAAGCTCCAAGTTAAAAAGCTACTCAATAGTGGATGCCTGCAATGAGTATTTGAGTAATTGGTGGAGCTGAAGGGAATGTTGATGTTTACAGACAGCTTAAAATTTTGTAAGCTTGTCATCTAAGAAAGTAGCAACAAACAGTAATGCAAAGTGTTGAGGATTTGGACCCTCATGCTATTGAAGATGAATGTTCCGGTCAAAGAGATGATTGGGATGCACATGACACATTGACACTTATTGATGCTAAGAGAGATTTGGAGGACAAGATTGAGGCTGGCCAACTTCTAGAGGAGCTGAGAACTAAGACAAGGAGATGACAATATGTTTCTGATGTATGTGCATCTATATGCAATGAAAACAGGTACTAGTTGTCTAAATCGATGGAACAGAGTATGGCGTAAGTTCAAAGACATTCATGATTATCTCCATTCATTGACAAGGAAACGTATTGCATTAGGAATTTTTTGGACCCAAAGAGGGCCTCTTGGATTAACTTTTGATTAGGAATGGACCAATAGGAAGAGGGCTGGGTGCACATTTTTGAATTCTTTGACCCTAGGGAGCCTAGGCTTTGGTTTGCTAATGGGGCCTAATTACTACTCTTGTCCCCGTACCTCTTGGGCCCAAACTTAGAGGTCCCCCCACCTAGAATCGCGCAGATTAAAAACCCTAAAAATTAAAAAAAAATATTTTTTCTCAAAAGTGTGTTTTCCCTCTCAAACTTCCCCCCAGCATACTCTAGGTTTGGAAAGCTCATTTTGAACCTCTTTCTTCCTCTTCTAAGCTCTCCATTGTTGTAGAAACTCTATACCTCTTAAGCTCTCCTTCCTTGTCAAGCTCTCTCTCCCTCTTTCTTCCTTTTCTAAGCTCTCCATTGCTGCAGGAACTCCATCCCTCTCAAGCTCTCCCTCCTTCTCAAGATCCATCCCTCTCAATCTCCCTCTCTCTCTCTCTCTCTCGAGCTCCCTCCCTCTCCATTGCTGTAGAAACTCTATCCCTCTTTAGTTTACTCTAGGTTCAGGAAGCCTATTCTCAAACTCTAACCCTCTTTTAAGCTTTCCATTGCTGCACTGAAAACCCTGAATTTTCTCTCCTCTCCACTCCTCTATTGGAAAACAAGCATTTCTTTTCCCTTCTCTTTTCTTACTACCGTGGCCTCTTTCAGTAATGTGAGAAGACCTAGAGAGAAGGTGGAAGAGCTTGTGCTGCATAACACAAGAGATGAGAATGGAGTTTGGGCTCCAACAAGATTCAAGTTGGGGATTGGTTCTACATGCAGCCAATCTCTAAGGGACCACATTGAGTGCGTCAATTGGGGAATATGCTACATCATTGGAAGGGGCGGCTATAAGGCTTCAAGCATACTAAGAAGGAAGGACTGGTTGCCATAGTGCAACATGTGTATACCTTTGGAGACCTGTATATTCAAGGCCAACGACCAAAGTTACCTTCAAATTGTCAGTGTAACTGTTGAAACCTTCTTTGCTGTCGCTTACAAATTCCCAAGTCTACTCAGATGGATAAAAGCTTCAATAGTTCAAATGTGATCAAAGGTAAAGCCATTGTAAAAGAACCTTCACCACCAATGCCCAAACAAGTCTAGATCCCAAAGAGAAACCCTATCACACGAGACATGGTGATTGATGGTGAATATTCTACATCACTAAAGGTTATAAAACCATTGTTGGTGGCTATCCAATCCCCAACCCCATTGATTTCCCTAGAGAAATCCACTACACAAGTGTCAACTCCATTTCTCATCTATAAGGGAGAATCCATAAGCTCCATCTAGTCTTATGAGAGCCCTTTACTGCACCATTAAAGCTGGAAATTGGCATGCTACAATAAGTAACAAAGGGTTCTCCTAACCAACAAACACTGATGGAGCATAGTTGGAAGGGATGGTTATAAAAAACCTACAATACCTTTTGTGAGGTCAAGGTATAATCTCGGTATGATAGAAAGTAGGAAGGGGGGACTAATGCTAATATCATTACTTTCACTGTCCATTTTTTGCTCCTGGCACTCTAGAGGAAATCTTCAGCAGCCTCCTATAGACAGAGCAAGGCTGTCCTGTTCCACCTTAGAGTTAGGTTCCACTGCTCTCACAAATGGACCTACACATCCTCTAAAGAGGGAGCTTTGGAACACATAACTCTACACATTTCTGAGCTTTCCTGATTTCCATCAGAATGTAGAAGTTTTAGGAAAACCTTCTTGTTCTGGTCTGTTTCAGAATGTGGATAGGCTTTCCCTTTCTTGTCTTCTTCTGCTGAGAGGCAACCTTTGCTCCCAATCCAGGCCCCTTACCCTGTCTCCTTGTAGTAGCTTTTGTCCTCGCCACCATGAGCTATGAATAAGCCTGGAAAAAAGAGACAAAACTCTCTCTCTCTCTCCCCCCCTCAATGTGTGCCTCTTGGTGCGCTCCATTTAGCGGGCATTTGCATTATCGTGCACCAAACCGCACACACATACTCTCTCTCTCTCTCTCTCTCTCTCTCTCTCTCTCTCTCTCTCTCTCTCTCTCTCTCTCTCTCTCTCTCTCCATTTAGCGGGCATTTGCATTATCATGCACCAAACCGCACACACATACTCTCTCTCTCTCTCTCTCTCTCTCTCTCTCTCTCTCTCTCCATTTAGCGGGCATTTGCATTATCGTGCACCAAACCGCACACACATACTCTCTCTCTCTCTCTCTCTCTCTCTCTCTCTCTCTCCATTTAGCGGGCATTTGCATTATCGTGCACCAAACCGCACACACATACTCTCTCTCTCTCTCTCTCTCTCTCTCTCTCTCTCTCTCTCTCTCTCTCTTTGTTGAAGTCCTGTGCATTTGTGTGTACGTCTAAGACCACACTAGCAACACCTCTATCTCTATTTATGTGGTTTGGCACAATAGCGCACTTTCGTTAGTCTTACAAGCGCCATATCGCCAAACTGCAAAAACCACTCTCTCTCTCTCTCTATGATTGTATTGTATGTGTGTGTCTGTATTGTATATGTTTCTCCCTCTGTGTGTGTGTGTGTGTGTGTGTGTGTGTCTGTACGTCAAAAGAAAGACATACCAAATCCGTCAGTGCCTTGTCCTGTTTGATGGACCGCTGTCTCAGTGCCTTCTTGTGTTGTTGGACAAATGTCAGTCTCTCTCTCTCTCTCTTCTCTCTCTCTCTCTCTCTCTCTCTCTCTCTCTCTCTCTCACACACACACACACACACACACACACATACACACATGCACCGTCACAAATAGAATAAAAAATATATCGTTTTTAATATTCATAATTCACATGGTCAACAGGACAAAGCCTCTCTCTCTCTCTCTCTCTCCATTACAAATAGATTAAAAAGAATGGACTCACACGTGTGAGTTATTTAAACTTCACACTACTATTAATGGTTCTCGTTTTTGTTGAAGGAACGGTAGAGGAGGAGGAGACACACACACAGGAGCAAACCCTAATGTATATTGCAAACCCTAACCATAGAGGGAAGCCATGTCCACTCTCACACAAAGCATAATG
The DNA here is from genome assembly GCF_041138505.1 of Cibotium barometz. Lineage (NCBI taxonomy): Eukaryota > Viridiplantae > Streptophyta > Polypodiopsida > Cyatheales > Cibotiaceae > Cibotium > Cibotium barometz. The sequence goes on along the minus strand of NC_141095.1, from coordinate 8,212,939 downwards.
CACTAATCCATAATCCACACAACACACAATGAGTTGTGTCCACACTCTACTAACCCTAGCTAATGTCCACACACTATGACCAGCTGGACACGCGGTCATTTATGTCTCACACATGTTCCTACCTAATCTGCCAGCACATAGCATAGCTGCCTCACACTGACATCGAGCTTGAATCTCAACAGCCCCTTTCAAGCTCATGATGTACTGCCGATGAAGATGTAGATGAGCTTGGGATATCAAGACCCTCAACACTCCCCCTCAAGCTCATCCCATGTACTCCCAACATAGTCCGGAAGTACTCAAACTTCTCCCTGCTAAGTGGCTTCGTGAAGATATCAGCCACCTGCTCACCAGTCTTCACATAGTGAAGATCAACTAAACCATCCAGCACCTTCTCTCTGACAAAGTGATAATGGACCTCTATGTGTTTGGTCCTCGCATGAAACACTGGATTCTTTGCCAACTGTATACTGCTCATGTTGTCACAATGAATGACAACTTTGCCATCAAGAGGCTCACATAAATCTGCCAAGAGACTCTTTAACCATATAGCCTCACAAGTAGCAATGGCTGCACCTCTGTACTCAGCCTCTGTTACTGGATAAAGCAACTGTAGGTTGCTTTTTGCTACTCCAACTCACCACGGCACTTCCAAGTGTAAAAGCATATCCACTAGTAGACCTTCTGTCATATGCGCTACCTGCCCAATCAGCATCTGTGTAGCCATGTATGTCCAAGCTTTTACCACTCTCATAAAATAAACCATAATGTGCTGTGGTCTTCACATATCTCATGATGCGTCTCACTGCATCCAAATGTGGTTTCCTGGGGCTCTGCATAAACTGGCTGACTAGCCCCACAGCATAACTCAAATCCGGGCGTGTGATAGTCATATATATGAGACTACCAACCATCTTCCTGTACATAGAAGGATCATCCAATTCCTCGCCATAATCAGCCCGAAACTTCACATTTTGCTCCAATGGTGTACTCATAGGCTTACACCCTGTCATGCCATACTTTGCCAAAATATCCAATGCATATTGGTGCTGTACTAACCAAGTACCTGCATGATCTTTTACCACTTCAATTCCAAGGAAGTATCTCCATTTAGAAATGCATTCTTAACATCCATCTGATGCATTTCCCAGCCATTAGCTGCAGCCATAGCAATGACTGCTCTCACTGTGCCCATCTTAGCCACTAGACTAAACGTCTCATCATAATCCAATCCTTGGGTCTGTGCATAACCCTTTGCTACCAATCTTGCTTTATGTCTCTCAATAGAACCATCAGATTTGCACTTCACTTTATAAACCCATTTACATCCAATAACATTCTTGTCCTTTGGTAATGCAACCAAGTCCCATGTATCATTATGGACCAATGCATCCATCTCAACATCCATTGCTTTCTCCCATACATGCTCTCCAATAGCCTCTGTATAGCATCATGTAGGTTCCACATGCTTCACCATAGATGTCATGTATGCATAGTGCATAGCAAAATCTCTATATGTCAACCTGTCAAAACAGGATATCTGACTCTCTGGGATCTCCGCAATGCATGTGGGTCACTCTGTACACCTGTAACTCTAGCCTGTGGTGGCACATATCTGTCCTATCTAGCACCAGGTGTGCGTAACATAGGTATGCCAAGCTCCTCATCCAAACTCTCAGAACTAGATGACTCATATCCTGTGATTCCAATTCCTTCGACTTTCTTTTTGCCTTTATCCATAGCACTACTCCCAGTGCTCACACTCTCATGCCTCAAACGTCCTGACCATGGACGTACACTGCTACTCTCAGCTTCTGCTGGCTCTGCTGGCCTAGACATAGTAGTAGAACTAGAACTTGCTTGTGATGGCAAGTTCACATGTACATCAGCCTCAAGTGACTCAATAACACCCTCATCTTTTGCTTTATACCAACTAGCAAGCTCATCAAACACCACATCACGTGAGATGACCACTTGTCTAGTTTGTGGATTATAACACTTGTAGGCCTTTCGATCCTGTGCATATCCAACAAATACACATTTTTCTGCTTTAGGATCCAACTTCCTTCTTCTTTCATCAGGCACATGCACATAAGCTATGCATCCAAAAACTTTAAGATGTCCAATGTCTGGCCTGTAACAAACCTGTAAGCCGCATCTCTGGCGTGCTTCCATGAATGGCTGCTGTAGGTGTTTTGTTCAATATATATACTGCAGTAGCACATGCTTCTGCCCAATAGTAATCTGGCATGCTCTTTTCATTGGGCATCGCCCTTGCCACTTCACATATGACTCTATTCTTTCTCTCAGCCACACCATTCTGCTGAGGTGTATACCTGCAAGTCAATTGTCTTCTTATTCCATGCTTCCTCAAGAAATGCTCAAAAGCTTTTGAGGTGTATTCACCACCTCCATCTGTCCTCAGACATTTAATCCAACAGCCATACTACTTTTCTGCAAAAGCTTTGAAATCCATGAATTTTTCCAACACTTCACTCTTCTCTTTCAGAAAGTATATCCATGTCATCCTGCTGAAATCATGTATGAATGTAACATAGTATAAACTGCCTTTGATAGATGGGTTTTGTGCAGGACCCCATACATCACTATGTACGATCTCAAGTGGCCTGTTACTCATATTTCCTTCTCTAGGAAATCTCAACCTTGCCTGCTTCCCAAACTGACAGGCTTCACAAACATGCATATGTCCATCATATTTGAACCTAGGCAATCCATTGACAATGCCTCTTGTTTGCATGTTCTTTAATCTCTGTATATTGACATGGCCAATCCTCTTGTGCCACATATCAATGTCATGTACCACATTCCTGCTCTTTGAGAACATGGCTGATTTTAGCTCAGGAATTCCAGCATCCAGCTTAAACAATCTTCCTTCTTTCTTGCCTTTAGCAATCACTCTACATCCATGTTTAAAATCTTCAACGAAGCATCCATGCTCATTGAAGCGAACCTGTAATCCCTGTTCCACCATTTGACCAACTGAGGCCAAGCTTTTAGTGATCGAAGAAGGCACATACAGCACATCTGACATAGACTTTGTCTGACCATTGTGCATGACCAATGGTACACTTCCAACATGTGTAATGACATGCTGGGTATCATCACCTGTTTCCACATAGCCCTTTACATCCATAGGCTTCATGTGCTCAAACCATTCACCATGACATGTCATATGGTTTGATGCTCCTGAGTCCATATACCATGTGTCATCATTCTCAGCATTTGTTGTCATAGAACCCACAACATGCTTCATGGCAAACAAATGATTTGCAGTTCCATCATTGCTACTTGATGCATAGTTACCACCATGTTGTGCATAGTTTCCACCATAATGACCACCATGCTGTGCTCTTCCCCCTCTCAAATCATTCTGTTTGCGAAAGCAATCTCTCGCCATATGACCATATTTGCCACAATAATGGCATTCCACATCTTGCATAGAATTTTGTTGGCCTTGCCAACGTCCTCTTCCACGGGGGTTACCACGACCTCTTTGAGGTGCATATCCACGACCACCTCGAGCACCAAATGAAGGCTGAAAATTCTATTGTGGAGGCCTGTCCTGCCATCCACGACCATTACCACCACGTCCACGTGATGTGAATCTCCCCCTGCCTCTAAAACCTCTCTGCGAGTAAAAAGCCTGATTTCTGCCATCATCATGGCTAGTAGATGCATCCAGAAATGAGTCACTGAGCTTGATTTCCTCAACCAACAAGAGGGAAACCAACTCATCGAAGTCGGGTAAACCTGTACTCCTCACTGAGATAGATGTATCAAATGATTTGTATTCCTTGCCAAGACCACGCAAGGTAATATCCACCAAATCATCATCAGGCATGGGGGCATTTATTGTGGCCAATGCATCTGCAAACTTCTTGATTTCTTGCACATAATCATGTATGCTCCTTTTATTCCTTTTCACATTGTGTATCTGCTGTCGCAATTGAGGCTTGCAAGCACTCGTATCTGTATCAAACATCTTGACCAAAGTATCCCATGCATCTTTGGGATTCTCAGCATCCTGAATGTGTATCTGCTGTCGCAATTGAGACTTGCGAGCACTCGTATCTGTATCAAACATCTTGACCAAAGTATCCCATGCATCTTTGGGATTCTCAGCATCCTGAATGTGTATGAGCATAGCATCAGAAATGCATATAGACAAATAATGCAGCACTTTGAATGCTCTCTCTGACCATTGCTTATGAGCAATAAGCTGCTGCTGTGTAGGTTGCCGAGGTAGCTCAGACAGCACCTGTAATGAGATTCCAAAATCCTTTCCCTTTCAAGAAACTCTTTATCCTGTACTTCCATGCCTGGAAGTTCTTCCTATCCAGCTTTTCACCAACAATCTGAACTGGATTATCCGACATGTTGCTCAATGCGTACACCTTCCGCACACTTCAAATCTGTAAATGAGCCTTCCTCAGCTCAACCACACTCCAATGAATGTTCCAGATACTTCAAGGTAGCAAACAACCTCCAAATTTGATGTAGAAAATCAACCTGTAATCATCCGAGATGAACTGACTCACTCAGTGCGGGATACCCTGAGTTGACACGCCTTCCACGGCTCCAAATCGCAATGTAATGGTGCAATCAAGTATAGGCAACTTGCATTGACACCTAATGAACCTCAATGTTGAGTATCAACGCCATCTGACATGTGTAATTATCAATTTTTGAAAACCCCTTTCTCTGTTTTTGGAAAAACCAGAAAAACCAAAAAAACCAGTAATGATTTGGCTCTAATTTCTTTAATATTTCACCAAATTGAGCAACCAAGCATTCATTGGCTTAGCAATAGTGTCCATCAACTTCATGTAAGAGGAATTTGTCCAATTGTAAAACACCAAAGATTAATTGCTCAATTAAAATGCTCTGTTTCTCTGCAACAACCAGTGGTGGACAGCCTGTTTTAATCAGCTCATTCCCAACTCAATTAGGCATCATTGACCAAACAAATCACATAGCCCTCTTCTCCAAGATGTAAAGCATCCAATTGCTAAGGAATTTGTGGAATATATCAAGCACCAAGTGAGAAATCAATCTCCTCGTAGGCAAAAACCAGAAAAATGCTCTGTTTTCTCTGTATGGACTGCGCCGCCTGCTGTAGAGCTCTTTGGGAGTGGTTTTAATCCTCAATGATGAGGTAATCAAGTCCCCAACACTCCTAGGTATGTGTGCAATCCACCAATTCTTTGATTTTTACCAAATACATGCTCCAAATGATTCAATTTTGGGCTTCTTTTTCACTGTTTTGTGAGAGCTCAAAAACCAGAGTTTTCCACTCAATTAAATGCATTCAAATTGCTCCAAATTTTGTTCAAGGCTTGCACATGGGTTGCCAATACATCCCTCATTGTCAAATACATGTTTGCTTTGCCAGATTTACATGTATTTCCACCATACATCAATGTTCCCAAGCTTTAATGGAAAGCTTCAAAAACAAGAATTTTGCTTTGATTTGATTTGCTCTATTTTGCTTTGCTTTTGCCTGTTTCACCTGCAATCTGCTCAAGGATGTTTAGAAGACCTTACCCGGTAGGCCAAGCTTTCAGATCTGATAGTATTTGGTGTGCTCCAAGCTTCACAGCTCCAATGGCCAGCTTCACAGCTTCTTTTCACAGCTTCTTCTCCTCCCCCTTCACTCACTCACTCATAAACCCTAATAAACAGCACAAGGCTCTGATACCATGTTGAAGGAACGGTAGAGGAGGAGGAGACACACACACAGGAGCAAACCCTAATGTATATTGCAAATCCTAACCATAGAGGGAAGCCATGTCCACTCTCACACAAAGCATAATGCACTAATCCATAATCCACACAACACACAATGAGTTGTGTCCACACTCTACTAACCCTAGCTAATGTCCACACACTGACCAGCTGGACACGCGGTCATTTATGTCTCACACATGTTCCTACCTAATCTGCCAGCACATAGCATAGCTGGCTCACACTGACATCGAGCTTGAATCTCAATAGTTTTTTAGAGAGAGAGAGAGAGAGAGAGAATCCACTCCCACATAAGCACGCAGCAATGGCAACAGGTAAGTTCGCTTGCTCTCTCTCTCTCTCTCTCTCTCACACACACACACACACACACACACACACACAAACACACACTCAGACACACATACATGTATGCATAGACACACACACACACACACACAAAAACACACATCACACACAGAAACATATACAACATAGACACACACATACAGTACACAAACAAAGAAAGAGAGAGAGAGAGAGAGAGAGACAGAGACAGAGAGAGAGGTTTGTCCAGTTTGGCACGATATGGCTCTTGCAACAGGATTGGAAGTGTGTTATCATGCCAAATTGCACAAATATAGATAGAGGGGTCGCTCAAGTTCTAGTTTTGCCCAGTATTTCACTGATCAGAAGAACAGAGAAGGCTTAAGCGGGGAGCCACGGCGCTGGATGCAGAATTAAGTGCTGCAAGGAGGAGCGATGTGCGGATGAAGACTCCAAAGCTCTTGAGGACCACAAAGAGAAGGTCTATTGACTTCACTCTACTGACGACCCTGAGGAGGTTATGGCACAGATAGAGGAGCCACAGCTTGTGAGAGGACAGACAGAGGAGCAAGGATTTCTAACTGTGGAGCCGAGAGAATCCAGTTCCCCCCTTTACTTTGTCAAGCAACATAATGATGAGGAACCCTATTCAGAAGACCAAGATATGGGGGCAGATGAAGATAAATAGGATAAAGTTAGTGTTCTCAGTCTGGTATCCCGTTCCAAACAACCTACTCACCAGAGGCCCTCTATTAGGAGGGATTTCAATTTCTCAACGGAGGCTAAGGAGAGGAGAAAGGGCCAACTGGTGACACAGAGATGCAAAAGAAGAAGAAGAAGAAGAATCACCAAGTTCTTTGCACAGACATGAAGGACAAGAAGGAGGAAATTATTGAGAAGAGCAATGATATTGCTTTAATTGATGAGAGACTTTTTAATTTTGTTTATAACGCTAGAGCTGCTGATGACTTTCACATAATTGCTGAGATGTTTAACAAGCCTTTTCCAATAGAGTCAATTTTGGACCAGCGTGCAGAGTACCTACTATCAAAATAGAGGGACGGTTTCGAAAAAGCAGTATCCAAAGAAAGGTTGTTGCTAAGGGATCTGGCTTATGTGCACTTGCTGGATTGTGCACCAAGCAAGAAGGCAAACAATTTTTTATACAAGAACTACCAGCAACTCCCATCTTCCTACAAGCCTACTTGGTGTACCATGCACATGAGTTGCTATAGGCTGCTGTATGAGCCATTGGGATTCCTGTACTACTTGCAATGCCTCTATATAGAGCTTCCTGAAAGGGGTGAAGAACTTCTCTATGAAGGTACTATTGAAGATGAGATTCCCCAAGAAGATGAGTTACCTTCTCAAGAGGCAGAAGTTGAGGAGTTAGAGTTAGTATAGGAGGAAGAGGAGGCCAAGTTTATGGATATTGTTGCTCTTAAGACATGCAACATACAGAGACCTCTGGATGTAGATCTCTATAAAGTGGACTAGTGTGGTCTAATATTGCCAGTATTATACTGCCAAAATTAATTATGGATAACAAACGTTATGTACTCTTATCTAACATTCAAAATATTTTCAGTCTTAGGGAAGATTTTTCTCTATCTGCTATTGCCAAATTTCAGGAAGTGAGCAGTGGTTTTGTCTCAAAAGATGACAATGAGATGACTTAGCATTGGAGGAAAATTATAATAGTAAAGAGTGTCTCAGCAGATGTTTGAGAAAAGCATAGAAGTTCAAAGATGATGGCTTTGTGCCAGACGATAGGACCTTCATGGAGCTTCATGCCAAATATGGCAATGATAAGTTGAATGACTCCACAAAGTAGTGGATGAACAGAATAGGAGAAGATAGCAAAATTCCTATTAAGCTTTGGCAAGACCAACTGTTTGTAACAGATGAGACTCAAGTTGTGTGTGTGTGTGTGTGTGTGTGTGTGTGTGTGTGTGTGAAGAAGTGATATGTAGATTTATATTTTCTTAATTATTTTGTTTTGAAGAGTACATTTGAAGTCAATGATGAATTCTTGCAGCGGCATAAAAGGGAGTACTGTGGCCGAGATGCAGCTCTCTCTCACTACCTACCCAAATTGTCTAAGGCAAAGATGATAATCTACCACAAAATGCCATGAGCCAGGAAGGGAGAGTTGCAATTGTTTTATTCAAGACATTGTCCCTATTTCTAGGTGGAACAATTATTCCTAAAATTTATGAGAATATTATTTTGATAAAAAAGTCCACTTCCTTAGAGCTTTTTGGATGCTACCCTGGTTATACGAGCACACCTAAAGGGGTTAATTTCATACCTATGTTGCAGTAGCATTATCTCTAGGCATAGAGAACCCACAGGAACTAGAAGAGTATGGCAAACACCATTTGCTAAGGTATAAATGTAAGCCAGACGCGCATAGGATGACAATAATGCCCAAGGACAATGACACACTGAAGAGGGTTAGATGGAGATATGAAAAGCTTCTACACCTTGCAGAGTTTATAGATCCAAAGATGAGAGATATCCTGATGATTCCACCAGCAAGAGCTCCAAGGGATAAAATAAAAATTGTAGAGATTACACATAATGTTAACACAAGAACAAGGGCAGAATAGGAGGCCAGACGGGAGGAAGAGAACATGATCAGAAAAGAAAAGGATCAACAAGTGAATAGACCCCCAACGAATCTACAAGAACAGTACATCAAAGAGTTGGAAGCAACCAACCTGGAGATGCTAAGGAGCTTTAAGAGGGGTGTGTTTGTCTTTGTGGAAATGGAAGATGGTGAGAGACAACTCTCCCTTGACCCGGTGGATCTCAGGACTCTCATGGATAGGACAGCACAGATCTCAGACACAATCCTATATATGTGCCTAAAGTAAGTATGTGAATTGCCTTTACTAATGATATGGTCTTTTGCTTTTTAGGTTTTTCCTTTTTCCTCAATGAGCTACCCTTGTTTTTGCAGTTTAATAAAGTGCTAGCTTCCTCAAGAGAGCCATTCTGAGATGTTTATTCTGAACTCACACAGTTGGCACCATTGCTAAGAAAAAAGAGCACTTCCCAACAACAGATACAAAAGTGGTTCACGTTTTTGAACATGCTCGAGGTTACAATAGTAATCCTTCCATATGATTCAGGGTATGTTACTTCTCTATCTTGATAGTCATATGCATTTAATAGATAAGGGATGCCTTAGTTATAGACATTTCTGCTTTTGCAAGAACCATTGGAGCCTTACGTGTATAGAATTGGATAAGAGAATTGTGCGGACCCTTAATTCAATACCAAGTTCACAACCTAAGTTAGGACTGTAATTAAACATCCAAATCACCTTTCTCCTAGTATCTTAGAGTGCTTGAAGTTGGCAGTGTATCTTATTGTGAAATCTTATTTGTTACGCAGTTGTATAAAAAGGCTTCTTGCTATTCTTGGTGCCCAATATGGAGACTATGAATTGTACAAGTTAGAGATCACGCAGGTTCAAGTGTTCAAGCAAGGAGACTCACACTCCTATGGTTGGAGAGTGATGAGCCATGGCCATGTAGAATATATTCTCCAAAGTCTCTTCTCCATGAATCCCTTCATGTATAAGGTAAGTGGAAGAATCATCGGCGGGTGGACATTGATTTAGCTAGATTAGTTTGACATTGTGAATTTTGTGTACTCCATACCGCCTTACACAACTATGATAGCAACTATGTGGAGTGCTATAGAGTGACCATGGTATGTTTAATACTAAATAAGTCCATGGAGATTACTGATAATAACAACCTCCCGGACTTCCCTGATGCTATAGACGTTAAGATGCTTCTTTAGGGGATGAAGGGGGGGAGCCAAAGCCTTCTGAGCACATATAGGCCAATGCTGAAGGAAAGACAGAGCCAAAGCCTGAAGAGACAGAGTGAACGCCCGCCGATGACGAGGTGAACAATGAAGAACCCAAGGTTGATGAGGCAAAGCAAGCTGAAGAGGTAGAGCCAAAGCCTGAAGAGAAGATAGAGGTAAAGCAAACTGAAGAGATAGAGCCAAGCCCTGATGAGGAGGTGAACAATGAAGAACCCAAGACTGTTGAGGGGCAAAGCAAGCTGAAGAGATAGAGCCAAAGCCTGAAGAGAAGACAGAGGCAAAGCAAATTGAAGAGACAGAGCCAAGCCCTGATGAGGAGGTGAACAATGAAGAACCCAAGGCTGGATCCCAAGGCTAGTGAGGATCCCAAGCCTGATGAAGATCCAAAGACTAATGTACCTGATGTAATGTAACCAACTCAATTTTAACAATTGTTTTTATTAAGTGCTTCTTGTCCCTTAACAATGATTATAAGTTTCAAAATCATATTAACATTGGTTAGAAGTATGAATCATGTTAATAATGGTTCTAGACGCTGAGGAGGCTTATCATCTTGGATGTGAATGGACTGCCGCTCAAAAGACAGCCTAAGAGCTTTGGACCAAGTGTTGCAGGGAATTACAAAGTTGGGGGAATGTATGTCATGCTAAGGTCCAAACTGTATCAATTCATCAACTTTGTAACTAAGCACTTTAGATTGGCCATCTGGTCCTCAATGATGACGTATAATTTGAGGCCTCTTGTCACGCTAGTTTTGAGAGAATCTAAGATTGAGGAGACATAATTTTATTTTGTATATGACCAAAGGCACTGTTATCTTGACCTAGGTGTTTGTCATCCTGGCAAACCTAGGGTACTATTGCATATGAAGCGCTACAAGGATATCCAACATCCCTATGATCCCACAAATACATCCCTATGATCCCTACATGATCCCACAAATACATTATTAATTGATGATACCCCAAACATGGATCACCCCTTCCTTTTGAACCCAGATGATGTTTATTTGGAAGAACAATTGATTCCATATTTAGATGGATTGTACAAGTAAAAAGACTCTGTACAAGATTATGTAATGAGAAATCTATTTTTATAATGTGATGTCTTTAACTTTCCTATTCTCATTGAAGTAATGTGTCCTGAAAAATAGGATACACTGTCTTGTTTTTTGAAAATAAAAGTCAGACAAAAGTCTCTTGATTAATTATGTTAAAAGAGTACAATCAAATGGGTAATGTCAAGTAGGAGTGTCATTCACAAGATGGACTTGATTAATTATGTGAAAAGATTACATTGAAATGGGTAGAGTCAAGTAGGAATGATCTTGACTGTAATACCCAATTCTTTACATTGTATTAGTCTCTCCCTTCTAAGGAGGACCTTTCTTCCACTATGAATGAAAGTAAAGTTTGCCGACATGTCTTGCAAGGATTCTTCGACAATATCCTTCCTTAGCTCTTGTAGATTGCATTTCTCCCGTATAGAAACAATTGTCACCAGTGTTGAAGCTTCATCAATTACTTCAATGTCTATGACTTTGTTGTCCATTGCACTTGCAACTTCTTGATCCATTGGCACCAACTCTCCATTGATGTAACAGGACCTGCTATACCAGAAGGACAAGATAAAAGTTTGAGCTGCAATCATGTACTTTGCAACTATTGTCTCCAGTGCAATGTTACAATGGATATCGTCAAAAACTTTACTCTGCCATCCCTCATCAAGAAGTCTTGCTATCCAAATCTTTGCAAATGAGCATGGTTCTTGCTATCTTCAAAAAAAGCAAAAAAGCTCCATAAACACAATAATTGGTAGTAGGTAAACCACAATTCTCACTCCACGAGTTGGAATTCTCCCTCATAGGAAGTGTTACACATCCTTGAAGAGCTTGCTCCTTGCTCCTTGCTAAATCCATTACTGAGGAGTCTGGGATAGGCCAATCCATGAAGTTCCACTCAGCTTGTAAAGTTACCTCTTCCAAGTGACCACAATTGTGTTTCTTGTTTAGCAGATGGTAGAAAGGATCGTAGAAAAAGATACCTGCATCTACAAGGCTTTTGTTGCTCCTCCCTTCATACTCTAGCCAACCAATGTGTGCATGAACCACATTCATAATTCTAGTGATGCACTCAACTGACTCCCACTCCTCATAGGATGAGGGATACACATCTGCAACCATAGAGATGGAGAGTTTACATTGTTCATGAGACCATTATGAGAAAATGGAAGATTAACAAGCAATATATTAATTTACATTTTGGTCTATGCGAGGGAAAAGATATGTCATCTTGACTCTCAAGCACAAGCTCATTATGCATATATACATGCTGCACTAGGACCTCCTTGATGGTTGTCCTTCCAGCCTCTATCTTGAAGTCTTTCACTCTTCCTTTTTCCATGATACCCTGAAGATATTCTTGTTGCTTGTCTTTCTTCTCTTCCTTCGCTGCATAAGGACCCAGGTGCCCTTAGTGATTAGCACTTAAGTCCACTGATTTTTCACGTTGATAGAGTTGGATACAAGTATGGCAAACACTGATGTTATTGGTCTCCTTGCCCTAGGAATCGAATCATCTATGATGGTATTAGTGGGGCGAAATCGGGATGATAAAAATGAGATTTTCTACCCATCGTTTCAAGAGGAAATGGAGTGCAGAAGGTTGAAGCTTGGGGAAATGGAGTGCATAAGGTAGAGGAAATGAAAAGAGCGCGAGAAATTGTTTAAGCCCAAGAGGAAGTTTGAGAAGGAGGGAATTTTCACTCCTCTGCAACAAAGATACATGTATTTAATATATGGATAGGAATAGAAGTTTCCCTCTCTACAAAAGTGTAGGTGTGTTTAATGCATTTGGGTGTGTTTAATGCATTTAGGTGTGTTTTTGTGTTTAATGCATTGGGTGTGTTTAATGCATTTGGGTGTGAAAAGTGACTATCAAGTGTATTTAATATATGGATAGGAATAGAAGTTTCCCTCTCTACAAAAATGAAGGTGTGTTTAATGCATTTGGGTGTGTTTTGTGAAAATTGACTATCAAGTGTAAGTAGAATATCAAGTGTAAGTAGAATACAATTTGAGGTAGAAAAGAATAATTTTTGGATTTAGGAAACAGAAATAACCTATTTTTCAACGTAACCTTGCCTTCTTCTTGATTGGATGTGCTCCATTTTCTCTCTCTATGAAAAGGTCCTATTACGAATAACCTCCAAAATGTCCTAATGATGGGTATAGAAGAACATTCTTTAGAGTAGAACCCAAAAGAGAAAACAAAACCTTCTAAATCCAAGAAAAACAAGAGACAACAAACTATCAAAACCAAGGTTGAATTAAAGGACAGGGAAAAGGAGCTTATGGAGGACATAAAACCAAAAGGAGATATAAACCCAAAAGAGCCAAAAGCTTTACATGATGCAGAAACATCCACCTTAAAGGCCACCACACAAACCACAAAACCCATATGTGCGACACACGGTACAAAAGCCCAAAAGAAAATTTGATCTCGTCATATGGGCAAACATGATGAAAAATTGACAATCCAAATAAAGTCTGAAGATAAAACAAGTTCTAGTATGTCACGTAGTGAGGATAAAACAAGTTCTGACTCTTCACTCATAGACCAATCAAGAAAATAGAACCCACCCAACTATCCCAAATTGAAAATCATGATCATATGACATGTGTGGAATGCAAAAGGCAAGCTCAAAAGAGCATGCTTAGCTTGGTTGAGTGTCTTACAAGATCATCATTTGTGATTGAGCCTCATAATGCCAATCCTAAAAAAGCAACCAAAATACAAAGCCCAGAGGAGTATCGCTTCCCCTTTCAAGAGAGGAAGACATACTCTTACAAATTGCATGAAATATACGCTTGAGAAAGCACATGAGGAATTCGATAATTCCCCTATAAAATTAAAGCAGTCCCTCAAAACCTCATTTGGAGAAATGCTCTTCTCTCATGGGGGTGAAGCTCGGGTGAAGCCTGCATAACTTCAGCACTTGCACCTTTAATGGTTCATGAGTTATACCAGGACGTAAAGAAATCGACAACCTAAACTCATCCCTGCAAACAATAGTCTTGCAAGAGGAGCCAATGGACAAAACATTGAAGTTTCATGTTACTTTAGCTACACTACTCAAACAATCGGTGGAGATATGGAATTTACATTCCATATTACCCTAGATTCCCTTGAGTATGATGCGTCCTTGTTGGATAGGTGAATTGTTGTATTCAATAGATGAATCCATATAAACAGTCACCTTAAACACTCGTGAAGACATTGTACAATTGCTTTTATATGGGAGAATGAGACCATAGAGGAGATGGAACTTCCAACATATCTTACTGAAAAGATCCCTAGGATTTTGGTTGGATTGGAAATTTCAAATAAAATCACCAAAGCTCACGCAGAGCTCTATCCAACACGAGAACACAATATCATGACCCTCGAGCTATGGGATTTGTTAGGTCAACCAACACTCATGACACATCATGAAAGAATTTCCTTTACACAAGACTTGAACATGCCATGTTTGGGGTACTTTGAATATAAAATGTATATTGAGACTACCCCCCTTACTTGCAAGTTTTTTGTGGTTGAGTATGTGTTCGAAGTAGATTTGATCTTGGGACATAAATGGACTATTGCTGCCCAAGAACCACTGTGCTTTGCTAGCAATAGAGTCATCATGATGGTCAATGACAAAAAGTTGACAATACCATATTTCAAGGAAGAGGATCCAACTTTGATGCTGAACACAAAAGGTTACAAGCCTCTTCCACACAGAAGCCCCCTACATAATGACCTACCATCTACGTCAACAACCGACTCCGTTAGAGCATCTACTCCTTTAACCCCATCCTCACCACCAAAGTTAGATGCCAATACCTCACAATCAACAGCTATTCTTGATGAAGTTCCCATAGCGCAACCATCCATCTCTAACAAGGAACTCAAAATAAAAGCCTCAAAGCCTATGCCTCTTCATTGACAAACCCCACCAAAGGAGACAACCGCATGCTCGAAAGCCTCATCTCATCGACAGCCATTCCACAAGAAACTCTATTGTGCTGATAAATTTGTGATAATCATCATTTTGTATTTAACCCTTGGTTAATGCCTGTAAATCTCACTCAAATTCAAGATTATTCACAGCCAAAATTACATTTGGGAATGTGCATAAGAATGAATGCTATACACATTATGTATTGGGCACATTACATCAGTGTCAAAATGGGATCAGACACTGTCCTTGTCCAGAATAAGGCAAGAGGTAAGACCTCCCACATAAATTTGGGTTTGCATTGCATAATGACACAAGATAAACATCAAAAACCTAAAGGAACTGTCAGCAAATCATTTGAAGCTCACATGAAGCAAAAAGACCTGACGGACAAGCTCATGGCCCCAGCCATGAAAGAAGAAGAACATCTCCTTCCAAGAGGAAGATCCACACCAAGAAGAAAAGCTGAAGGAAGACATGGACACGAGAAGAGAAGCTGCCCCAAGAAGACTGAATGAAGAGATGGACGCGTGAAGAGAAGCTGCCACGAGAAAAAGATTGAAGACAAGAGAAGATGTGAGGCTCCAAACAGTGAGGAACCATGTGAAAATCTCAGAGAGAGAGAGAGAGAGAGAGAGAGAGAGAGAGAGAGAGACCCCACAACCCAATGTAACCTGCCCCAACAAAGTAAAACCACCTCTGAGCCACCGATGTTGTAGGCCACGTGGTAGATAGATGTATGTGTGAGCACTTTAGTCAAGGTCGCAAGCAACTATAATAAGCCTTGGACACATAGAGAGAGAGAGAGTGTCAAGGACTATGAGTTTAGGGACTTGAGGCACTGGTCGCGGACTATCAAGTACAAGAGAAACTTGGTACAGGGTCCAGGTGTGCTAAGTTAACTTGAGGGGAGGTGTGCTAGGCACTGGTCGCGGATTATCAAGTAAGAGGGAAACTTGGTATAGGGTCTAGGTGTGCTAGGAGTATTCACTTGAGGGGGAGGTGTTGAAATATACAAGTGAATAGGGTGTGTTCGGGAACAAGCCCTTGGTTAGAGGCTATAAAAGAGAATGTGTAAATGTGAGAGAACAAAAAGGTGAGAAGAATTTAAGAAGTGTGGAGATATTCTGGGAGATATTCTGGGAAAAGTGAAGAAGTGGAGAGAATCAAGCAAAAGAGGTGGAGTGAATCAAGGAGAAATCAGTGGGATTAGATGCTTGGATGTAAACTCTATAAATTGAGGCATTGGCCTAATGAGAATTTACTGGTTTTTTATTATCCATGCCTACATTAAGCTATTTGCTAATTACTCACTAATTATATCTTAATTATTTACTAATCACTTTGTTAATGATGTTGATTATAGTATTTGATCCACCATAGCTCATCACATTGCTCTAATTTCAACAAGAAGAACTATCCTTAAACTTAAATCCAAATTATGAAATTAAAGCATAAATTTACCATAATTTTATTAACATAAAAGCATAAAAATACTATTTTCTTAACCTCTAGCTTAACAAGCTTAGAGTTTGGTTTTGAATTAAGAATTTATCAATGAGAAGCATTCTTTTTCTAAAGAATTAGCCATAGGAATGACTATTCTTTTGGGAGAGAGAGATATACATAAAAAGCATTCAAAATAAGCATAAAGATTCACTTTTTGTGATTAATCATTAAAGTTCTTAGAGAAAGCTTGATTTGCATTAAAAATAACTAATTAGAAACTTCTCAAGCTTAAGAGGGGTTGAGAAGTGAAATCATTTGAGAATATTAACAGAAACCATGAAATTTCTTCTTACCTCTCTAGGTTTGGCTTGCTTCTTTATCTAAGTGAAGTGCCTAACCAATCAATTGGTTTAGTGAGTTGAGAAGAAAGCTCCAAGAGTTGTTGAAGAGAGAGAGAGAGAGAGAGAGAGAGAGAGAGAGAGAGAGAGAGAGAAGCTCCAAGCTCCCCAAAAGTAGAGGATTTTTAAAGGATAATAGAAAATATAATTATTTTAATGTAATACTGACATGGTATAGCTCACAGATGAGAATACAAAAGAATGAGGGTCTATTTATAGTAGGTGAGGGAGGTTACTAACTGAGTCCATTTAAGTTCTAGAATTTTCTAGCTTCCGTTTGACTGAATTTGGACAAGATTTAGACCAGTTTAGCTCCCAGTTCGATCTAGGAGAGAGGAGAGAGAAAAATATCACAATTTTTTGAATTAAAAAACCTTCCCACACATGTGAAGAAGGCGCCTACCTCAAGAGTCCCCCTCTCCTTACCAAGGTGTCAAAAATTCATCATTTCTCTAAATATCTCTTTTTTTAGTAATATCTCTTAATTTTTAACTAATAGTTGGATCCTCTACTTCTAGGTGAAGGTCACAATAGCATGACTTTGGGTACTTGCTTCAATGGCAATTGTCTTGTTTACATTCCATTTGTTTTTTGTGTGGCTTGGGTTTTTGCTTAGAAAGACACACTTACCATTTATTTGGTAGGCCTTCCACTAAGAGTTTGAAGACTAGGACTTCTTTTTGTTTCTACTTCTTCACATAAGTGGCGACATGAGAGAGAGAGAGAGAGAGAGAGAGAGAGAGAGGGTTTAAAAGTAGGGTGAATTGGTAAAATGCAAGGATCCTTTTCCACTTAAGACATTGTTAAAGTGTTTTAGTTGGAATAAAACCTCGTTCTCTTAAGGATGGAAAGGTGTATGTAGAGCATTAGACCTAAATAGAGAGGTTAAGTCTATCTTGTTATTTGAAAAATTGGTATAGATATGTGAGATAATTAGGAAGCTTTATATACACGCATGGTCTCAAATGTCATGATTTGCAACTCTAAGTTGAAAGGCAACAGAAACTAGTATAATGGTATTTTAATGGCACTGTGTGTTAAGAGACCAGGGAGGAGTTAGCTAATACGGAGCATGACCCATACGTAAAGGATAACTCACCCATTACAATGAGGGCATAACATTTCGTCAAAAACGTGGAAAATAGGGCCATTGTTGCGATAGTGCAGGGTAGTGCCATGTAATCACTTAGAAAAAAAGTATTTTCCCAAAAAATGGAAAACCTTTATCTAAGAATAGTGAAATTATTTATAAAGAAAAATCTTGAAATCTTAAAATTTTTATTCCATAACTTCTCAAAATCTTGAAGTATTTGTACTATTGAGTATTAAATTTGAAGGTATTTTTCCAAAAAATACGCAGGTGGAAACTACACCAAACCCGGGTTTTTGTGATGTAACACAAAGTTGGTTGATTTGTTGTTGTGTAAGGGGGTGAATCTATGTTGATAATTTACGGGTGGGTAAGGCAAGGAGGGGCTTGGCCATGGGGGCGGTACGGGAGGCAGCCTCGGAGAGGTCCAAGTTGTGATGACCATGGGGGAGCCTCCAGTCAAAGCGATGCACAAGGTTGGCCAAAACTAAGCCCACCATAGCCAAGCCCAGATTCATACCCGGGCACCCCCTACGGCCGGCCCCAAAGGGCAGCAGCTCGAAGTGTTGTCCGCGCAGGTCCGGTGGGCAGGCGCTGCTCAGGAATCGGTCCGGGCGGAAAGCGTCCGCCTGCTCTCCCCACACCTTGGTGTCCCTTCCCATCGCCCACACGTTCACTAGCAGGCTTGTTTTCTTGGGCAGCTTGAAACCCCCCACAACTTTCCCATTTTCTAAGCTCTTTGACATCTGGCGCACTACCAATGGCACTGGTGGGTGCAACCTCAACGTCTCCTTTACCACTGCCTGCAGGTAGTTGAGCTTTGGTATGTCTGCATCCGCAACTGCAATTAATTTGCTTTTACTTTTATCATTGTCTTCATCATCAGATAAAAGGCTAGCTTGCTTTGATGTACTCAACTCCTCTTGTAGCTTTTGCATGCAGTGAGGATTTCTCAGTAGCTCTGCCATAGCCCACTTCACCGTTGTGGTAGAGGTCTCCGTGCCAGCACTCAACAAGTCCTAGGACAACATAACACCATCAATAACATTGCCCAAAACACCAGATAATGCTATGATTATTTAAAGGATCGAGCACTTTATCAAAACTTAACCCTACCAGCAAGATGCTCTTGATCGACTCCTTTCCTGCCCCTCCATCTCCCTTGTAAATGCCTATCAGCAAGTCCAAAAAGTCCATAGCCTTCACGTCCACTCCTTGGCCTCTGCCCTCTAGCCTCTCCATCACCACTTCTTCCAAAAATGTGTCCAGCTCTTTGGCCAGACTATCCATCCGTTTCTTGTAACCTTGTATATCAAGCCACCTTAGACATGGAATCAAATCGCCTATAATGGGAGCTCCGAACAAAACCGCCATCAAGAGCATGCTGGTCATCATGTTGCCCACAATATTGAAAACAAGTTTTCTAACCTCAATGGGGTAAGTTTCATGGATGTTATCGGTGGCTAATTGGCACTCAACGAGGTGGAGAGCCAAGGCCATTTCACCATTTCTAGCTTGCTCGAACATCTCAATGCGCTTGATGGTGAGGATTTCAGCGGTGTAGAGCTTTCTGAGCTCTCTCCAGTTGGGGCCATGCTCCATCAAAACGACGCTTTTGCTACCGTAAAAGAGACGCTTGCTGGCTTCCAATTGTGGGCGGTCTGAGAAGTCTCGGTCATGGGCTTGCAAAAACTCCTTGGCCCACTCTGGAGAAGAAACCACAACAGTGGGCATGCAGCCCAGGCGCAGGAAAAACAAGGAACCATAGCTGTGTGCAAGCTTGTAGAGAGACTGGTGGAGAGGCCTATGCAGCATGTGAAGATGGCCAATCAGTGGCCATCCAGGAGGGCTTGGTGGGAGAAGCAGCGGATGGGGATTCTTTCTTCTTATCAGAGCCACCAACAGGCAAGCAGCAAAAGCAAATACTATACAATATGGCTCCATCTCTCTGGCGGCTGGTCTTTTACGAACTCTGCAGAGAAAGTTGTTTCCCTGTAACCTTACCACCCCAATCCCAATACTTATAAGATCAAGCAAATACGTGTCGATATCGCCTTGGTGTACCTTCCTATCTGCCTTAGCCAGCTTGCACGGCACGTGGCGCCTGTTGAGAGCACCTCCCCCCTGATGGTCAGCGTTGCCAGAAAAGGGCAAACTCAAACAAAGACGTGCAGCACTGACGTGTACCTTGTGGCTTCCCTCCTCTCCAAGCGTCTGACCTGGCAAAAAAGTAAGGGTGGTGAACCCCGCTTGATTTTTGAAGGACACCCTTGCCCTTCACGGGTTCGGTAAATTTTAGTGTAATTTTTGAGTGACATTTTAAATTTTTGCAAGTGCCAAAATGCTCAAAAATGAGAGTGACCTTTGTTAAAAAGCAACTATGGTGGTGACCTTAGTGTGACCACCCTTGGACCTTGCCAGAAAAGATGATAACCCCTCTCTCTTCTCGCTCGAGAATCCAAGGTTTATTTTTGCAAGTTACAGTATCCTTCTAAGAGGCATTTGGCCTTCAAGAGCAACAGACTTAAAGAAAAATTTTGACCCCTCAATAGAAAGTTAAAGTTAAAAAAATAGCCCCTCTCAAAGAAAGGCAAAAATCGAAGGTAGCTTTTTGAGATTTTTTGAAAATATGTTACATTAATAAGTATAAAACCATGCATTTTATTATTAATGTTATATTATTTTATTTTTTAGGCCTTGCAATCTTCCTAGACAATCAAAGCTAGTTGAAACTACAGCTACATAGTACATTTGACTTGGCATTGCAACTTGCAATTTTGGCAACCCCATTCGGAACACATAGAGGCTGTTCATATGGTGTAAGTGCAATGCCTCTCGTGGGTAGCTCATGTCCCATAAATTTATTTACACATAAAAGTGCAATGCCTCTAGTGGGCAACTTATGTCCCATAGATTTGTCTACACAACTTTTTGAAAGCCACATGTTGCCTCCACTCATAGACAACTAGTTCTACATGCCCTTAGGTAAGCAACACATCATTGTCATGCATCTCCAATGGTCCTCCCGCTTTGTTGAGGAGAAAGCAAGCTTCCAAGTGTGTTCAGCCTATGGTGGTTGTATCCTCGAGAAAAATGCATGTATGCATGAATCAACCCTGGATTCCACCTTAACACGGATAGCAACATGTAGCATCTCCAATGGAATCTAGCATTGATGGTGGGAATGAGGAAATTAACAATCCAACTAGTGGGAAAACTCTTAGGAATGTTGCATAACAATGGGTAGGCAATTTGCTGGTAAAGATATCTCATGCCTAAGTGTTTGATTTTCAAATTTGAAGCTCTTTGAGGCAGGAAAAGTCATTAGTTCAAATGACCATCACAAATCTTGATTTGCCATGGGTAAGATATGGATGCATATTTTGTTAGAAAAGTTTGCAAACTTAGTGAATGTGAAAGCATGTGAGATGCAATATAAAGACTTTATGATCAGACTGAAGCGAGCATGGCTAGGAATGAGTATTCATGTAGCATGGCAATTTTGTAGTCATGGATAAGGAGTGGGGTCAAACCTATGGTGAAATGAAGCTCCTTTGGTGCATCCATATCTTACCCATCACAAATCTTGATTTGCCATGGGTAAGATATGGATGCATATTTTGTTAGAAAAGTTTGCAAACTTAGTGAATGTGAAAGCATGTGAGATGCAATATAAAGACTTTATGATCAGACTGAAGCGAGCATGGCTAGGAATGAGTATTCATGTAGCATGGCAATTTTGTAGTCATGGATAAGGAGTGGGGTCAAACCTATGGTGAAATGAAGCTCCTTTGGTGCATGCATGCATAGTCATTGTTGCAAGCATAGTGGAATGTGAGAGGGGTTTTTCAAAGATGAACTGGATCAAATGTGAATAGTGGAATCCTTTAAGTATTGAATATGCTTATGTTCCTTTCTTACAATGGCTCCAAAAACCCGATATAGGTAGATTAGGATTCCTTCTATATTTTGTGGGATGACTTGAAGAGACATCATAATCTTGAGGTCATGCGTATTGGATTTGGCCCAAGTATAGATGTGTTTGGGCCTCGCACATTGGCCTTGATGGTGTGTGCCACATTAAGTTAGCTTCCTTCTACTAGTTTCACCCTTGACGTTATCACCCTTGTACATATGGAGCTGAGGTAAAACCAATACACACCATCCCAATGTCAAAAGTGAATTTAATGTTCAAAATGGATCCAATGTTTTGCAAATGAATGCGATGTGTCTTCTTTATGTTCCTTGGAGTGTTGAGAAATTGGGTTACAAAGAGCACTCAATTGATTGCCACAACTTGATTGCTTTTGAAGAAGGGACACTATGAGGATAGGGAAGAAGGAGGGTACCATTGGAAAAGAGGGAAGGAAAGAATTAAATGTAGATGAAGGAAGCGACATACCGAGAGATAGGGGGGAAACAAGAAGAAAGAAGGCAATATCAAATAAGGGTCAAGAAGGGTGATGTAGGATCACCCAATTTCCCTGTTTCACTTTACCCTTCCTTGTGATATCATCAAATTGGCAATCTTACACTTACGATTTGACAACTACACTAGCCCATGGTGACAAGCTTCTTCAAGAGTAAAAATGGATGCTTCACAATCTTGTTGCCGGTCATTCTTTCTTTGCTTCATCTTAAGCCTCAAAGCATCAGCAAAAGATGGACTCGAAGAAGTCCTAAGACAAAGAAGAGATGAGGTCCTCAAGCAGGGGGAGGAGCAAGAAACGAAGTATGGAAAGGGACTCTAGGTTAGCCAACAACAAGGTTAATTAATCCTTTGTTGAGTGTCTTGAGGAGCCTGCCTCTCAGCATATAACGAATATTATAGGCTCTAAAGGTTAGGGCTCCAAAGCTTCACATAATGGGGATCCTAGCAACTTAGTAATGATACAATTGTTGCACAAAATCTTGCCATTCTTTTGTAGATGGACCCAAGACATAAGAAAGATCAAACTACGTAGTGGATCGATGGAATCACGCTGTTAGTTGCTACGTTATTTGATGGAATCATGTCTCTTGTGACGTTAGAATCGACATGCACAGTGCACACACTATGTGCCGTGTTTGCTGAGGTCATGCATTCGTCTGTAAACATGGCCCGTTTTAATAATACTTACGACAAGATTAAGGGCACAATCATGATAGTCATGGAGGCAGCCACTCATCAGTTATCACAGCTCAGTCATGGCAATCATGGTTAACTTAATCATAGCCATGTCAGCATTAATCTGACAGCGATTGTGCTGAAGGGCGACGGTATCATGTTGGAGGAGATGCAATGGAAACATGCCGTTTGTGCTGACATAAGCCAAAATCACGTCATTTATGCAGACGTAAGCCAAAATCATGTCACTTGTGCTGACGATGTGGCAAGATCACACTGGAGAGCTGGCAACGATGGTGTAACTGGTGAGCACGGTTGAGCTAGTAATCACGGCATATGTGGTGAGTTGGTCGAGATCATGGCTAAGTCTCATTAAGGCAAGGTTGGCATTCAAATGTAGCTCGCCCATCAAGTTTTATAGAGACCCTATAACTGGCAATAGTTAATAATGCCTCCCCAAGTGCAGAGGATAGACCAAGAGGGAGAATTAAGAGAACCAAGAATAGGACTACACGATGAGAAGAGAGAGAAACATGAGAGAGAGAGAGGAAAAAGAGGAAAGAGGCCCTAATTAGTCTAATCATCTTACTAACTAGAAAAAACTAGTCAGTTAAGTGAAATTATACAATAATGATGGATTTTTTAATGACTTTTAAGCAAATTAAGTCCCCTACACACAATGCTAACATGCTATTTCTTCTAGTGCACCCAGAAAGGGAAATTTTATGCGAAATTAAACCTACTTATTCAATACTAATGCACACAAAGAGAGCCACCAATTGATAGGAATGCATATTCCTATACACCTTGGGACGTAAAATGAATGCAATCACATCAAAATTGAGTCCACTCTCATCCAATCAACATCCCCATCAATCCTAATGCCCATT
This sequence comes from Cibotium barometz, assembly GCF_041138505.1. Lineage (NCBI taxonomy): Eukaryota > Viridiplantae > Streptophyta > Polypodiopsida > Cyatheales > Cibotiaceae > Cibotium > Cibotium barometz. The sequence continues at coordinate 8,189,089 of NC_141095.1, read as the reverse complement.
GGAGGCTTGATTTTTTTATTTTCTTGACTCTTTGCCTCACTAATCACTACCTTAATGAAAAAACCAATCCAACTAGTGAATTCATCTCGATGAAAATCAATCTTGCTTTTTTGATGGATTTTCTTGGACATTAAGCTTCCTCATATGCGTCCCTACACTCTAAACATTAAAATGCAACCAAAAACCTTCCTAATTATGTAAAAATTAACCAATAAACTCTATGTCAAAACATGCAAGAGGGTTAATATGTAATGCTACTTTATTATTTGATGCAGTTAGTGCTAATCAAACCTAATTCTACCTATGTGTATGCTCTAACTACATGAATAAACAATCCTAACATCATCAAAACAACAAATCACACAACTAATTAGACAAAAACACCTTCTTGAAATAGGAGAAACAAATAAAAGAGTGCAAGGATCACAAAAAACTCACACAAAATGCCACTCTTTTTCATGGAATCTCACACGTAGATTAGAGAAATACGAGTGGTGGCAAAGCCAAGGGATTGGCAGTAGCCAGCAGCACCAAAAATGTTAAGGCTAAGAGATAACTTCGAGGGAACCACTCACCTCAACGTGTCATGAGGGATCTTTCCGATGTGACCGAGCTCATAACCCTTGAGGTCTTCAAGCTCAAAACCACCATGGGTAGCTTTACCATTCGCCTTCTCCCATGAGCATTGTCACACTGTCGCGTTGCTCTATGGGCACTACTCCCTCCTGTCACCTCAAATCCCTAACACACACTCATAACATGCATTACAGAGAACATTAGAGAGAGGCTTAGCAAGAGGGAAACCTCAATTTCACAATGGGACAGTGTTCTTGCATTATGAGAGAAATTGCCTTTTATACAATGGCCATAAGTGTTCACACACACTTAAGCTACGTGGTTGATCAGGTACCCAAAGCTTCTATTTGGCCTATTGCTTATACGTTGCTTCATCTCCTAATACAATGATGTATTACAACACTATGGAGCACATCCTAGCTCATTACCACACACTCTTGGAGCGGCACGAACACCATTAACTATCCGTCAGACCTTTACGGGTACCCATAAAGGTCTGACACTATGGAGAACATCCTAGCTCATTACCACACTCTCTTGGAGTGGCACAAACACCATTAACTATCTGTCATACCTTTACGAGCACCTGTCCAAGTTTGAGATTTGGACACCATTTCTTCCTAGTTTGTTTATACATGAGTTTGGTGTGTCCATCCTTGACATTTGATGTAGATTACTTATGCTTTGTCATACGATTGTGTGTGGCGAACCTTATTAACCCTAAAATGGGTTAACACAGGCAAAAATAAAAATCCTAAGTTAGAGATTATGCATGGCAGAGAAAGATGAGCATAAGAGCCAAAAAGCAACACGCTTGTATAAATACTACAACAAATAATTTTTCCCTGAGTTGGCCTGACACACTAGTATAAAAATTACAACAAATAATTTGGCTAGAGTTGGCCAACAACACTTAGATTTAGTTTAAAATAAAGTCGTGCATACACTTTAAAATGTACGACTGTATGCATTTGTTGTTTGTTTACGATTCAACCTTCGCAAAAAGTGGCAAGCAAAAATATTTTTGTCAATGTTGGTGGGACACCAAAATTGAGCTTCATCGCACTAAATTTAGTGCTGCAAAGCCTTCTTCATTTTTTCGAAATCCCCCTTTTGAGGGGATGTAGCCGTTGACACCACTCACACACACAACACTACAATATTAGGGCTCGAACCCATGACCTCTTGGTTAGGGTGGGTCGTGTGATGAGCTAAGCCACTTGGGAAAGTGCTCATCCTCATGCAAAGCCTTCTTTCCAATGTGGGCCATGGTGGTGAGCTAAGCCACTCAAGAAAGTGCCCGCTGACGCAAAGCCTTTTTTTCACTGTGGAACATCAAAAAAAAGTTTCAATACTACATGAAATTTTTTTAATGTTCATGTCATTCAAACTTGGGGTGGAAAAAGCAACTTCATTTGAAACCAAATAGTCGGGCCAAGGATGTCAAGACTACACAAGACTACACTAGGAACTAGCGTGGTGGGGAAATTATAGGAGAGGGTGGCACTACCATGGTGATGCCATAGAAGCTAGGGAGGCCAGGGGGACAAGAGTATGTGTATGAGTGGCAATGCAGAGATGGAGGAGCCAAGACCTACAGAGATGGAGTAGGGTAGAGACAATGGTGATAGGTTTGTAAGGCTATTGAAAGAACTTAGAAGCAATATTACCTTAACATCACACCTATTGGAGTAGGTGTGGAATTAGTGGGTGTTGGTGCCTCTCCAAGTAGAACATAGTTATTTCAAGAGGAAGTTGAGGGTATCCAAGCTAGATCCTTTGCAATATAGCATAGGTTTTAAGGCTAGGTAAACGGAATATGCCTAGCCTTGCAAAAATGGTTTTGGGCACCATTTAAGGAGAGCATCAAGTGAGTGCATGTTTTCCATGTAGATGTAAAGCATCATGGTCTCCACCATGGCACATGAAGTGTTGGCCTCAAAGGGTTTCATGCTCCCAAATCGCTATAAGAAGCCCAACTAGGCACACGGGTTCTTCAAGACACGACACCTAACTAGGCACTACCACACACCATGAGCATGGTGGATTAAATCATGGGAACTGGATGAAGCTACCTGCCATAGACTAGTTTCAGGGCTTCCATGACAGTGCTAAAATTTGAAGCCTTTAGAGGGCATTAAAGCCCTTCAAACCTTTTAGAGAAGGCCTCTTAGAAAATAGGGTTGTAGAATAAGGCCATTGTTTTGAAATTTTATCTAGATGTTACACATAAAAATACATATTTCGTTGATTTTTGAAGGTCAAGCTAGTTTATGGCCCTCATAAAATTTCCTCCAAGTTTCAGCCTTGCCTCAAGGGTGGTTGGGTAGTTATGTACCATGTAGAGCTACAGTGAAACCCTTTTTTACAAAAACAAAGAGTGTGTCATGCAAAAGAAGGTGGATGAATAGCTAGTAAGTTATCATTTTCAAAATTGTTAAGTGTCCTTGAGGAGTTGCAGGGCATAATTACCCTTACCTACCTCCCTTGGGACCATGCTCTAGAATCTAGATATTGATGTGAATAGTAGCTAAAATTGATGTGAACAATAGCTAAAAGTGGTAATGTAGTTTTTTCCATTATTTATATCCGTGGACATTTTCTCTTACCTATATTTTCTTCAAAAATAACCATCATCAATTGACAATTTACATGACTAAATAATTTACATGCGATACCTTGGTCAAGATGTATAGCTCAAGTACTCAGGCTAGAAAGATACAATTAAAGCAAGAGTTGCACAATGTGAAAAGGAATAAACTATATATGATTACATTAAAGATTAAAGGTCTTACAGATGCCATCGCCTCTATTGGAGTACCAAGTATGAGTTGATGATAATGTGAAAAGGAATAAACTATATATGATTACATTGAAGATTAAAGGACTTGTAGATGCCATCACCTCTATTGAAGTACCAAGTACAAGTTGATGATAATGTGCAAAGGAATAAACTATATATAATTTACATTGAAGATTAAAGGGCTTGTAGATGCCCTCGCCTCTATTGGAGTACCAAAGTACCAGCTGATAATAATGAATTAGTTTCGGTCACTTTGAATGGGCTTGGAAAAGACTATGATCAGTTTCGGACATCTATCCAACATCTATCCGAAAATGGAAAACTTTCTTGAACTTTCAGGATCTTGTAGCCCTTCTAATCAGTGAGGAGAGTATTTGGGTGCATTGCTTATGTACATGTACCAAATGAGGTAAAATTAAGTTGGATCCCAAGGCAGACTCAAATTTATATTCATTGGTTATTCCCTTGGGAAAAAAGGTTTTAAATGCTATAATAAACACCACTATGTGTGTGATGAAAGTGAGTAGGGATGTTGTGTTTATTAGTGAGATGAGTAGTTGAGCACCTAGTATACACTAGTGAAGCATTCTATAGAAGCTAAAGCAAAGAATCAGATGGGTGCCTTAATGTTGAGCAATACGTGCACTTAGTGGACCATCAGATTCCTCTACAACAACGAGTCTATCATGAGGAGATCTTCGTCAAGCAGGTTGAGGTAGAAATCACATACATTTAGTGGACTAGCAAAGTCCTCTGGTAATGGGTCTATTATGAGGGGATATTGGCCAAGCAAGTTGCAATAGAATATTAGGTATTTTAATGTGTCATATGATAGTATTATAGGTGTTGAAAATTTAGAAATCTCATGTGTATCATGCAAGGGAAAATAAAAGGTGAATCAACCTTTACAAGGCTTGATGTTTCAGCAGGTCGCTCCTTTGTTGATGGACATAGTTGCTTATAACATAGCCTTGAAGAGGAGTTTATGATCCTAGCTATTGTTACACCTAGTGTACAAAGAACCAAAGCAGTGCTAAGAATACCTAGCTATGATCAAGGTGTACACAAGTCTAAGAGGGTTAGATATCCAGTGGACATGTTCATATATGATGGGTATAGAGGTTAAGATATGATGGGCATACAACCCATCATTATGCATATGTGGTTAAAGCTATACAACAAGAGGTAGAGCCCATAGGTTTTGAGGAGGAACTTAGGCATAAGCATTGGAAAGATGATATCACATCACATCACATCACATCCATTTTACCTCACATCTCATTCATTCACATCTATTCCGATTCACAACCCATCATATCTCATCCATTCTAATCACATCTCATTCATTCACATCTATCCTGTTTCACATCACATTCATTCACATCACATATCATCCATTCACATCTATCTCAATTTACATCACATCTCATCACATCTATTCCACATCACATCTCATTCATTCACATCCGGATTCACATCACATCACATCTCATTCATTCACATCCTGATTTACATCACATTACATCACATCTCATTCACTCACATCTTTCCATTTCACATCACATCACCTCCATCCATTCACATCCATCACATCACATTCATTCATATCCATCATGTTCATTCTCATCACCATCCCATCACGTACATTCTATACACATTACATCACATTCATTCATATCCATCACGTTCATTCTCATCACCATCCCATCACATACATTCTATACACATTACATCACATCACATTTATCCACATCATATCTCATTCATCCCATCCACATTACATCACATCCACATCATGTCTCATTCATACACATCTCATCTCATTCATCCACATCCATCCAATCGTTCACATGTACGACTACCCACATCTATCCATACATTCACATTTATCACTTCACATCCACATATATTCATGTCACATCACATCTCTTTACATCACATCACATTCTTTCACATATACAACCACATCCATTCTTTCACATACATCCACATCCATTCATTCACATACACATCCACATCCATTCTTTCACATACATCCACATTCATTCTTTCACATACACATCCACATCTATTATTTCACATACAAATCCATATCCATTCGTTCACATACATCCACATCCATTCTTTCACATACACATCGACATCCATTCTTCACATACACATCCACATCCATTCTTTCACATACATCCACATCTATTCTTCACATACACATCCATTCATCACATACACATCCATTCTTTCACATCCACATCCATTCTTTCACATACATCCACATCCATTCTTTCACATCCACATCCATTCTTTCACATACATCCACATCCATTCTTTCACATACATCCACATCCATTCATCACATACACATCCACATCTATTCTTCACATACACATTCACATCCATTTTCATCACATACACATCCACATCCATTTACTTCCCATCTCACCCTTTCACATATCCTCTCTTCTCATTCTCATCTCATCATTCCCGTCCACATCCATTTACTTCACATCTCATCCACATTCATTTTCATTAGACCACATCCTATCACATCCGAGTTACATCTTATCACCTCTTATTTACATCTTATTATATCCATTCAAATCCTATCGCATCCCGTTTATGTATCTTATCACATCCATTCCACATCCTATTCCCATTTAGTAGCTTTTTCTACTTTGATATCGATAATGGGACTTTTTCCAAATTTTTGCCAATTGCTTGGCTTAGATAAAGATTCTTTTTCTCAATGACTATTTTCATATTCCTTCTCAATTCCTCAATTGAATTTTATTCAATATTCCTCTTTTGAAAAAAAGAATTCATGGGATTTACAGAAATCAATTCTACCCATATTTTCACTTTTGATAAATAACCATAAATTGAATTATAGTAAAAATTCCTCTTCTTCCCATTTAATTTCTTGGATCTTAAATAATATGGAAATTCCTCTTTTTGCATTCCAATGTCATGGGAATTCCTTTTTTACCATCAAATATTTCTCATAAAATAATTTCATCTAAACTAAAATACCCATTAACTCAATATGATAGGAATTTATCTTTTCCCATCCAAATGATGGAATTCCAAATGTCATAGAAATTTTTTCTTTTACCATTTAAATATTTCTCATAGATAAAATAAATTTATCTAAAATTCATCTTTGAATTTAAATAAAATATCTAATAATTCCAATATGCTAGGAATTTCTCTTTTCCCATCTAAATGATGGAATTCCAAATTTCATAGGAATTCCTCTTTTACCATTTAATTATTTCTCATAGATAAAATAAATTTATCTGAAATTTATCTTTGAATTTCAATAAAATATCCAATAATTCCAATATGCTAGGAATTTCTCTTTTCCCATCTAAATGATGGAATTCCAAATGTCATAGGAATTCCTCTTTTACCATTTAATTATTTCTCATAGATAAAATAAATTTATTTAAAATTTATCTTTGAATTTAAATAAAATATTGAATAATTCCAATATGCTAGGAATTTCTCTTTTTCCATCTAAATGATGGAATTCCTCTTTCGTTTCATAAAAATGAATTACTAGAAATTCCTCTTTTTGCTAATTAACTATGTATGCATAAACATTAAAATTATTTTTTGCATGGTTATGATGAGAATTTTTCAATTAACCTAGGATGATTAATCCTAGAATATTGTAGGAAGTCCTCTCTTCATATTTTGAATGAAAATGATTCATGTGTTAATTTTGCAAAAATTTTGCCATAGCTCCGGTGCTATTACTGATAATTTTCATTAATTTTGAAAGAATAAAGTTTAGTAATACCATATGATAGAATAACTATTATTTGGATCAATATCCAATTGTGGGCTTGATTCCCAAGCTTTTCATAAATTAAATAGCATAAAAGCATTAAAAATCCACTTCTTTGGTCTCGAATTCGACAAGCATAGAATTTACTTTTTTATTTGAGAATTGCTTCATGAGAAGCATCATTTGAATATAGAATAGGTCATAGGAATGACCATTCTTTGGGGGAGAGAGAGATATGCTTAAAAGAACATTTAATTTAAGCATAATTATCACTAAAATTCATTAGAGAGCTTCAATTGCATTAAAGAGCCATTCAATTGAATACTTCTCAAGCTTAAGAGGCGTTGAGAAATGAGAAACATTTAGAAATTAAGAAAAAGACCATAAACTCACACTTTACCTCTTGTTTTCCGTGATTCTTTAGTCATTGGAGAGGCCCCCAACCAATCAATTGGTTAGTATGTTGAGGAAAGCTCCAAAGAAGGTTGAAGAGAGAGAGGAACTCCATTTTCTCCAAATTGTAGAGGAATTTTAGAGAATAATAGAAAATATCATTATCTCAGTATAATACTGGCAGCATGGTATAGTTCTCATATTTTTTACAAAGGGCTAAGGGTCCATTTATAGGTGAGGGAGGCCTCTATAGGTGAGGGAGGCCTCTATAGGTGAGGGAGGCCTCTAACCAAGGGTCCATTTATAGGTGAGGGAGGCCTCTAACCAAGTTCGACTAGTTTCTAGAATTTTCCACGTTCAATTTGGCTGAATTTGGACAAGATTTGGACGAGTTTGCTCCCTTTTTGATCTGGTTTGATCAAAAAGGGAAACGAGTTTGCTCCCTTTTTGATCTGGTTTGATCCAAGAGAAAGGAGAGATAAAAATATATTATTATTTTTGAGTTTAAAACTCCTCCACATATGTGAAATAGGTGCCTCCTTGAAGAGCCCCCTTCTCCTAACCAAGGTGTCAAAAATGTATAATTATACCCAAAATATCTCTTTTTTTTAAAGTAATATTCTTAGTTTTTTACTAATAAACCTTGTACTCGGTCAACTCTTCATCTTATTTGGGCATTTACTCATTTGTGGATATTTTTCTTTTATAAATTGGATTTATCTCCTCCCCACACTTGGATTGATTCTATTGGCCCCCATAGGAACCTAAATTAGACCATAATCTAATTTTTTCTAAAAATCTAGACCCATAGGCTAAGGTCCTTTATACCTATTTTCAATTAATTTCGATTGCACATTGGAAAGTTCTTTTTAAATTTCTCTTTCAGGGAAAACCATTTTAGACACTAGGAGGATTTTTATATCTAAAAATATCTCAATTTTCGATTACCTCCCTCTAGACATTTTCTCTCTCCAGGCCAAAACAAGGTAAAACAGTATCTTTCTTTTTTTTTCAGAGAGGGGAATAATTATAAGATCAGAAGGGGAGGTTCTTACACCTTCACACCTCAAAAGCTGGAGGGAGGAATCTTACATCCTACCCCACTTAAAAAGCGCGAGATGTCCTCATCTCGCAAACTGGAGGACAACTCTTTCCCTTAAGATCCAACTGATTCTGGGGTTCCTTATAGTCTGGTCAACCCAACAGAATCCTAAGATAAAGATCCCTTATACTGAACTCATTATCAGATAACAATTTATTCAGATCATATATCCTTAACACAATAATGGTCCATTAGACCAAAATTTCCTTCTGAATAGTCTTCCATGGGAATTTCAATTACACAGATTTTTTAATTTGTCATCCCTTAACTTTATCCATTGGATCAAGTGTTAACAATAGCAATCTATCAGCACAATCCACTAGTCTCATAGTGATGTGCTGAAGTCGTTATTGTCATTCGAGTATACGAACATCATCACAGGGACTCATCCCATTCATCCTCATTGTGGTTTTGTTCAACTTATCGCTTTTCGACCAAAAAGCAAGAAGGGAGCTGGAGAAGAAGTTGAGCTGGTTCTTAAAGTATCCATCAAATGTGGTAAAGTAAAGGTTTGCCCCACTCTTAATTTCTATGAAAACCTGCTAAACATGGCATCTATATCCTCATGTGTATGTCTGACCATTAGAAATCCCAACTGTACAATTTTGAAAGCACCCCGTGCAACAAGCAATGACAAATAGGCAAATAAGTATCGATTTTTATTTTCTCCAGCACAATTATCTAGTTGTAGCAACAAGTTTTCTGGCAACTTGCAAAACGAGGAAACCCAATTCATTGTGTCTCCTTGATTTATACATGGTTCTGTTGAAATATCAAGCGCGTATACAGCTGGAGGATAGCACATGGGTGCTGACAGAGTGACCGTATGGTAGATAGATATCGTGTGGTGTGTTTATGACCGCGTCCAGCTGGTCATGTGTGGTGTGGACATTACATTAGGTTTACTTTGTAGTGTGGACATAACACTATGTTGTGTTCCCCTTTGTGTGTGTGAGAGAGATGGTGACTATGGCTTCTCTCCTTCTTTATGGTTGATGATTATGGATTAGGGTTTGCTTCTCTTGTGTGTGTTACATCCTGCTCCTATTTTTTATCATGGTATCAGAGCCAAGATCTCATTAGCTGTGTTGTGAGAGTGAGTGAGAGAAGAGGTAAGAAGAAGAAAAAGCTGTGAAGGAAGCCATTGGAGCTTGGAGCAAAGGAGAAGCTGTGGAGCACACATCGGCATCAGATCTGAGAGCTAAGGACCATTGGTGAGTGTAGCAAGACCCCCTCTGCGGATTGCAGGTATCAAAGAGCAAGTTCAGTGAAGATTGAAGTGCATAGAGCAAGTGAAAAATTCTGGTTTTTTCTCAAAGCTTCCATGGAAAGCTTGAAGTGAATGTATACTCTTGGCAAATGTATACACAAAGGCACATGTATTCGGGCTTGCAAATGTATTAACAAAGTGGACACAAACAATATACAGGATCTTGAAGCAGATTGATGCATACAGATTTGAGCAAAATCAAGTGAAAGTGAGTTTATGCAAAAATTTCTGGTTTTTCACAAAAACAGAAAACATACCCCCCGTGGAGGATCAATTGCAGGAGCTAGAGGCAAAATTGAGCTAAACCCTTCATACCCAAGGTAGATTAGGTCATTTCTAAGAGGCCTATCTATTCAATTGTGATTTCCCCTCTCTCTACAGCCCTCTGGAGCAGGCGGTGCATGAAGATGCAGAATTCTGGACAGTTTTCAAAGATTTCATCCTAATTCACTCATTTGGACACCAAATTGAATGCTTTAAATCTTGGAGAGTTTAGCAAAGTCATTGCTAAGGACTTGTGATGCTTGGTTGCAGCTCATTTCATGTATTTGGAGCTCATTGAAGTGATTTATCAGAGGTGTACAGGTTTGCAGAAATTCTGTCCAGAAACAGAGCATTTTTAATCAAGGCATTAATCTTTGTGTATATCAAATTGGCCTAATTCCTTTGGTACAAGTAAAGTCCTATGAGTTGCTAAACTTTTGAATCAAAAAGTTTTGGATTTGGAGAAGATTTGAAGGAGATAGAGCAATTTTAGTGAGAGGTGGTACCTGACAGGTGCAGAAAAATTCAAACCAGAGGTTACAAAAATTGGTGGTTCTCATTCCCCTTGAAGAATTGGATCAAACCCTTCTAGGATATGTTGGAGCAATGTGTTGGGAAGCTAATGCAAGTTGAATCATTGAATTTGGACAAGATTTGAAGGATTTAGAGCATAATCTTGACTGGTTACTGGCGAGAATTTACTGGCGAGAAAAAAACCAGAAATTTTTTTGTGAAGGAGTTTCATTTGATTTCAACTTTGATCGAGTGTACATTGTTGGTGAATCATTGTGGGATGTTAATGCACACAATTTGCAAGCATTTGCTGTGATTTGGAGAGATTTGGAGCATTACAGGTACTTCGTACATTGTGATCGAAAGGGTACATCTACTCTATTTTTTTGCAACAATGGGAGATGGTCCGATACAGATTGTTGGAGAGAAGCTTGATCGCACTAACTTTCAAGTGTGGAAGTTTAGAATGAAGAGTTTTTTGAAAGGAAAAGGTTTATGGAGTCTCGTCTCGGAGGAAGATCCGGAGCCATACCTACCTCCTCAACCAAATAATGCTCAGTTACTGGCTCACAAGCAATGGGTAGAGCGGTCCTCGAAGGTGTTGCATTATTTTTCAATATGTGTAATAGATGCCTTGCTCATTCACATCCAAGATGCAGATACACCGAAAGAAGCATGGGGTATATTGTGCCGAATGTATGAGACAGACACTGGTGCAAGGAAAATACAACTTAAGCAACAGATTCACAGTGTAACACGAAGGAATAGGAGCATACATGAGTATGTTCAGGAAATCAAGGGTTATGCTGACTCCTTGTCTCATCGATCCATGCCCCGATGGATGATGATGATTTGGTTGCTCTCACATTGCGTGGTTTAGGCAAAGAATACAAATCTTTTGACACTTCCATCTCAGTAAGGTTGGGAGGAATGCCAGACTTTAATGAGCTTGTGTCCTTGCTCATTGTGGAAGAATTGAAGCTTGGCCTTGGTGGTATGAGTGTTACAGGTGGTGCATCCTCGTCAAGCAATGATGAACATGCAAGAAATCAAGCTTTTTACTCATCTAGAGGCTCTCGAGGCAGGGGGAGATTTACCCCTCGAGGCTGTGGAGGACGTGGTTGGAATGATAGGTCTACTCAACCACAATCAAATCAGAATTTTCAGAATTCACAGTCATCATTTGGATCACGTGGAGGACGTGGATTTCAATCCCATAGGGGGAGATTTGGAGCAGGTGCTCGTGGTAGAGGACGATGGCAAGGTCCTCAACAAAATTTGAATGGGATTGAATGTTACTATTGTGGCAAACTTGGACATTTGGCAAAAGATTGTTACAAAAAGCAGAATGATGCGAGGAATGGAAGACCACAACATGGAAATTATGCATCTACCAGTAACAATGATGGGAGTTCAAACCATCTTTTTGCAATGAAGCATGTTATGGGGACAATGGATTCTCAGAATGCTCGAGATGAGTCATGGTATATGGATTCAGGTGCCTCAAACCACATGACATGTCATGGTGAGTGGTTTGAGAAGATGCAACCATTGGATACAAATGGTTATGTGGTCACAGGAGATGATACTCAGCATCTTATAACACATGTTGGCAGTGTGCCTTTGAAGATGCATGATGGAAATGTGAAAAATATGTCAGAAGTGTTATATGTACCATCCATCACAAAGAGTTTGGCATCAGTAGGACAGATGGTTGAGCAGGGACTACAAGTCAGATTCAATGAGAAAGGCTGTTTTGTGGAAGATTTTAAGCATGGCTGTAGATTGGTTGCCAAGGGCAAGAAGGAAGGAAGGTTGTTCAAATTGGATGCAGGCATACCAGAATTGAGCTCAGCCATGTTTTCAAAGAGCAATGGGATTGTGCAGGACATTGACATGTGGCACAAGAGGATTGGACATGTCAATATACAGAGATTAAAGAACATGCAAACAAGGGGCATTGTCAGTGGATTGCCTCGATTCAAATATGATGGTCATATGCATATTTGTGAAGCCTGTCAGTTTGGGAAGCAGGCAAGGTTGAGGTTTCCTAGAGAAGGAAACATGAGTAATAGACCACTTGAGATAGTGCACAGTGATGTATGGGGCCCAGCACAAAATCCATCTATCAAAGGAAGTCTATACTATGTGACATTTATAGATGACTTCAGCAGGATGACATGGATATATTTCTTGAGAGAGAAGAGTGAAGTGCTGGAAAAATTTATGGATTTCAAAGCTCTTGTAGAAAAAAAATATGGCTGTTGGATTAAGTGCCTGAGAACAGATGGAGGTGGTGAATACACCTCAAAAGCATTTGAGCATTTCTTGCGGAAGCATGGGATAAGAAGACAGTTGACATGCAGGTATACACCTCAGCAGAATGGTGTGGCTGAGAGAAAGAATCGTGTCATATGTGAAGTGGCAAGGGCAATGCTCAATGAAAAGAGCATGCCAGATTACTATTGGGCAGAAGCATGTGCTACTGCAGTGTATATCCTGAACAAATCACCTACAGTAGCCATTCATGGAAGCACGCCTGAGATGCGGCTTACAGGTTACAGGCCAGATATTGGACATCTGAAAGTTTTTGGATGTGTAGCTTATGTTCATGTGCCTGATGAAAGAAGACGGAAGTTGGATCCTAAAGCAGAGAAATGTGTCTTTGTTGGATATGCACAGGATCGAAAGGCTTACAAATGCTATAACCCGCAAACTAGACAAGTAGTCATCTCACGAGATGTGGTATTCGATGAGCTTGCTAGTTGGTATAAAGCCAAAGATGAGGGAGTCATTGACACACTTGAGGCTAATGTGCCTGTGAACTTGCCCTCACAAGCAAGTTCTAGTTCTACTACTATGTCTGGGCCAGCAGAAGCTGAGAGTAGTAGCAGTGTCCGTCCGTGGTCAGCAGGACGTCTGAGACATGAGAGTGTTAGCACTGGCAGTAGTGCTATGGATAAAGGCAAGAAGAAAGTTGAAGGAATTGGGATCACAGGTTATGAGTCTTCTTGCTCAGAGGGTTTGGATGAGGAGCTCGGGATACCTGTTGTACGCACACCTGGTGTTAGGCAGGACAGATATGTGCCACCACATGCTCGAGTTACAGGTGTACAGAGTGACCTGCATGCATTGCGGAGATCCCAGAGAGTCAGATATCCAGTGGAAAGATTGACATATAGAGATTTTGCTATGCATTATGCATACATGACATCTATGGTAAAGCATGTGGAACCTACATGCTATTCAGAGGCTATTGGAGAGCATGTATGGCAGAAAGCCATGGATGAAGAGATGGATGCTTTGGACAAAAATGATACATGGGAATTGGCTGAGTTACCTAAAGGAAAGAATGCAATTGGATGCAAATGGGTGTATAAGGTAAAGTGCAAGTCAGATGGCAGCCTAGAGAGACATAAGGCAAGGCTGGTCGCTAAAGGATATGCACAAACTTATGGTCTTGATTATGATGAAACTTTCAGCCCAGTGGCTAAAATGGCTACAGTGAGGTCTATCATTGCATTAGCAGCACAAAAAGGTTGGGCTTTACATCAAATGGATGTCAAAAATGCCTTCTTGAATGGTGATCTACAAGAAGAGGTGTACATGGAACAGCCAGAAGGTTATGTACATCCAAAATATCCGACTTTTGTTTGCAGGTTAAAGAAAGCACTCTATGGTTTGAAACAAGCACCTCGTGCTTGGAGTGACAAGATCAGCAGATATCTTGTCAGTATTGGATTTGTGGTTGGAAATGCAGACTCTTCACTTTATGTAAAGAAGACACATGATGGTATCGTGATGATAGTCATTTATGTTGATGATCTGATTATCACAGGTGATTGTGGGAAAGGCATTGATGAGGTTAAGGCCTCTCTATGCAAAGAGTTTGATATGAAAGACCTTGGTGATTTGAGGTTCTTTCTTGGCATTGAGGTGATTAGAACAGGCAAGGGTATATGGTTGGTGCAAAGGCAATATGCACTTGACATGCTGGCAAAGTATGGTATGACAGCATGCAAACCCATGTTGACACCATTAGAGCAAAACATGAAGCTTAGGGCTGATTTGGGTGATGAGCTTGATGATATCACCATGTACAGGCAAATGGTTGGTAGCCTTATCTACATGACCATTACGAGGCCAGATCTCAGTTATGCAGTTGGTTTGGTAAGTCAGTTTATGCAGAGTCCTCGTAAACCTCTTGGATGCTGTGAGACGGATTCTGAGATACGTCAAAACTACCGCGCATTATGGTCTTTTCTATGAGGCAGGAAAAGACATGCATGTCTATGGATATACAGATGCAGATTGGGCCGGTAGTGGGCCGGTAGTGCATATGACAGGAGATCTACCAGTGGTGGCTATGTTTTCAGCCTTGGTAGTGGAGCTGTGAGTTGGAGCAGTAAAAAGAAACCTACAGTTGCTTTATCTACCACAGAGGCAGAGTATCGTGGAGCAGCCCATAGCTGCATGTGAGGCTATGTGGTTGAAGAAGTTGCTAGATGATGTCAGGATACAGAGTGATATGAGAGTTGTCATTCATTGTGACAACATGAGTAGTATTCAGCTTGCTAGCAACCCAGTTTATCATGCCAGGACCAAACATATTGAGGTCCACTATCACTTCATCAGAGAGAAAGTGCTAGATGGGCATGTTGATTTGACATATGTGCAGACAGATGAGCAGGTTGCAGATATCTTTACCAAAGCACTTGGTAAGGATAAGTTTGAGTATTTCCGTACTCGATTGGGAGTCCTAGAGATGGACATGTCGAGCTTGAGGGGGAGTGTTGAAATATCAAGCTCGTATACAGCTGGAGGATAGCACATGGGTGCTGACAGAGTGACAGTATGGTAGATAGATATCGTGTGGTGTGTTTATGACCGCGTCCAGCTGGTCATGTGTGGTGTGGACATTACATTAGGTTTACTTTGTAGTGTGGACATAACACTATGTTATGTTCCCCTTTGTGTGTGTGAGAGAGATGGTGACTATGGCTTCTCTCCTTCTTTATGGTTGATGATTATGGATTAGGGTTTGCTTCTCTTGTGTGTGTTACATCCTGCTCCTGTTTTTTATCAGGTTCAACAATGGGATCTTTACCATCACTCATATTGTGGTTGTCTAAAGCTTTCCTTGAATTTAAAGCATGTAGAAGTGAAACATTGCTCCTTGGAAGCCCATTTGTTACTAGATCACCAAGAGGATGCTTATCCATCCTCTCTGAATGTGGATGAGATGTGAAGTAAATGGTTGTGGATGTAAATGGTTGTGGATGTAAATGGTTGTGGATGTGAAAGATGAGATGAGAAGTAAATGGTTGTGGATGTGAAAGATGAGATGAGAATGAGAAGAGAGGATATGTGAAAGGGTAAGATGGGAAGTAAATGGATGTGGATGTGGATGTGAATGAGAGGTGATAAGATGATGTAAATGGGATGTGATAGGATGTGGTGTAATGAAAATGAATGTGGATGAGATGTGAAGTAAATGGATGTGGCTGTGGATGTGAATGATGAGATAAGAATGAGAAGAGGAGATATGTGAAAGGGTAAGATGGGAAGTAAATGGATGTGGATGTGTATGTGATGAAAATAGATGTGAATGTGTATGTGAAGAATGGATGTGGATGTGTATGTGAAGAATGGATGTGGATGTATATGTGAAAGAATGGATGTGGATGTGGATGTATGTGAAAGAATGGATGTGGATTCAATACGACATTAACTTAGTTGAAGATATAGGTTTAGGAGAATTAACCCTTATTAAACAAAATACCGAGCGCGATGTTGACCCAACCATCATTATGGGCATTTTGAGGAGGGATTTGATATTAACTAACCCACAAGATATCTTCTTTTATCCTTTGCATCAATAGTCCTCAATCTCTGTAGTTGGTTTCGTGTCTTACAAAATTCAAAAATTTTGGACAACAGGGTCGACAAACTCGATCTGTTTATTCTAGATGACATACCAGAAACACCAGCTAACTACAAGGTTGTGGCTAATACTTATCAATGGGTAATTAGTCATTGGTGGTTAGAAGTATATAATACCCACCAGCATTTAAATCTTTGTGGGTCTACCTTATATCACCCAATGGGCATCCTTAAGTTATATACTAATATCCATAAGCATTTAGAAGCTATGCTTACCATTGTAAGCAATGATTTTGATGCAACTCACATAAATTACCTAGATGTGGATAACGAATAAATCCCTGAAATTCAAACCTTTTTTCAAGCTCACAAACCTAACCACCCACCCCCTAGTTTGGGGCACGGTGAGGATAAGGATCCATCTTCTTTTTTCAAAAACACCTACCCTGTGTACTAATATCATTAATACGCTTCTTAATCCCTATCCAAGCATGTCTCCTACTACTTCTTCACAAGCTAGATGCATCTACTCTTCCTTCTCCCCACCAGAATTAGAGTTTCCCACTAACACTCTCGCCCCTGTCGAGGAGACATTGGCACCTATTCCATCTCCACCAAGGCAACCTCAAGAGTTATGTAGTCTGCCTCCAGCTGATAATATTACAACTTACAATAACAATAATGTTTTGGATTCCATGACAACTGCAGAATATGAAGAATTCATACAACAAGGCAATCCACTGTTAAAGCCAGATTCAATGCCTTGATGAAGATTACCCCGTTTGATCCTACAAGCAAGATTCTCCCAGAGGCATATTCTGCGCCCACTCGGCAACATTATGTGCCATACCCTCTCTAGGCCACTCGTCCAGAATTACAGGAATTAGTGCTATTGGCTAGAGAAGGAACATTATGGTCCAATGTGGCAAAACACACTAAGCTGGCAAACCCCCATCTATCAGACTTGTTGGAAATTCACCTGGTCACTTTTATGGTCAATTATTCTTACAGAAGATGGAGGAGGAAACATCCAGTGCACACAGAGGTGGATACACTACCATACACACAAATGAAGAGGCACCACAACTGTAGGATTTTGGAGTGCAACCTTCATGGAGAAAGGAATTTCTAACAGTCGTCACGCTAATACAGTAGCATTTACATAAGTGCACCACCAACATTACGAGTGGATCTACTCTACATGCCTATCAAGAGAGCAGATGGACACCGCTGGAGTTTTAAGCAGCAAAAGAGAGGGATTCTCATGTTTGCTACAATTTTCCAATATTTAACCCAGCCACATTTGTCAGTATTCAGGCACAAAGACAAAAACTACTCAATTGGATCAGAATTTGGCAAAATATACCAGATCCTGCAATTGTAGCAAGTGTCAGGTTCATGAAGTTATTAGTGGTTTTGATAGACCAACCTCCTAGAGAACCTTATGATGGCTAATGAGGCTCAGTATCTATAGTTTGATATGAAACAAGGGCCAAACAGATAGAGGTATAATGATATATTACCATTTTCTAAGATGTCTTCTAGGTTACATACACATAAAATTTGAAGACATGATCGACACAGGGTTCTGGAAGTCCCATTTGGCATTCCGGTGCACACTCAGGAAACTCCAGTCTCATCGCAATTTCTATCACCATGAATTTGGTGACCAGGTCTTCCGACCTCGATAACAGGTTTTGAGGACAGAACCTACTTCAAGAAAGGGGGAATGTTAATCCCATTTGGATTAACACCATGATCCTCAATTGAGGACATTAATAAGTGTTATGTAAAGGCACTATAAAGGTTGTACATTATGAGACATTGGCCACCTAAGGCCTAGTTAGTAAGTTTTGGGTGCCCAAGTGTGAATAAGGGCCAATTGTATATAAGGTATTTTATCATAATGGAAGAATACAATCCCCTTTGTGCTATTGAGAGCTCTTCCTTTGTACTTGTGAGAGAGTGAGGAGTGAGAGCATTCTAGCATTGTGCCTCTCTCATGCTTGTGTGTTTATGCTCGTATGAGAGAGTGAGAGAGAGTGTGATTGGCCTATGTGATGGTGTGAGCAACTCCACAGTGACAGTGAGGAGGTGGAGCTTGGAGTTTGGAGCATATGTGCGATCTTGGAGGTGTGGATCAACATAACACGCACCACAATAGACAGGAGCGCCAAGTGCCACAATAGCAGCACCAAAGCCATCAGCATCAAGAGAAAGAACACCACAGAGACATAGCTATGCATCTGCGGGAGTTGAGGGACTCAACAAGATCTCTCTCTCTCTCTTTCACTATTGAAGATATTGTGTGTTTAAAGTTATATATATACCCTAACATGAAAATCTTCCCAATATCATGTGGGATTAATCTCACTGCATGTGGCAGTTTTTGTGGGAAGCCCAAAAAAAAGAGAACATACTCACATGATTTCACAAACACAAAAGACCTACTAAAAATTATATAATTATATTGATTTATCTTAAGCATTGAGAGGATTCATACACACCCAAGAACGATAACATCAGTGACTAACACAAACAAATTGAGAAAAAAAACTCAACACGAAAGAAGATAAGCTCTTTTCCTTTTCCCTCTTCATTTGAGCCAAAGCATGTTTGTGGGAGAAGCTAAAGAAGAGGATCAACATCATTTGAATTCCCTCAGAGATATAAGGAAGGCCCCAAAACATGTTGATCTTCTTATCCCTAGGCTTACATTCATGAGAATTGTTAGATAGATTTGTGATGATTGGAAACTTGGAATGAGATGGGTCTCCAATGCTATATGTGCCATTCAAGAGACTGCATAAGATTTTATTATAGAATTTTTTATAGACAGCTATATTTGTTTTGCCCATGCCCATAGGGTCACACTTATGAACAAAGACATGCACACATGTGGACTTATAAGATATAGATTTGAAAAGATCCTACATCCTATACCACTGAATGATTATAGGGAATTCAATAATTTAAATGTGTCACCATTTAGGTAACCTAAGGATGTAGTTATTAAGATTAAAGATATTACACATGAAAGGGATACTAAAAATGTAGATCATGCCAAGGATGAGATGAATAAAGATAAGATATCTTTTGAGGAAGATAATAAAATTAAAGAAGAAAGAATAATGGAGGAGCGGCTAGATCTTGAGAAGAATAACCTTTAAGATTTGAAGAATATACATGGACAACGTGTTGTTCAAGTGAAAGATTTTTTTGATGGTTCAAAGTACCTTGTGATATATCACCATCATATATATATATGCTGGCAAGGCCTGGTTCTCCTTACACCAGGAGTAACCACACGGACGGAATGACAAGCTCCTCATCAAGGCTTTGCTCATAGCCACTCGAGTTACCATCCATATATGAGTGACCTACTGACACATTAGGCACAAAAGGTTGATCGACCTACTGACACATTAGGCACAAAAGGTTGATCGACCCTTGCCTTCTCTTTCCGTGATATAGTGTACCTGCATCATTCTCCTCAACATGCCTGCTAACATTGGATCCATTGCTCGAGGACTCCCTAGGTCCACTCAGCACTTGTGTTTGCTGCTCTACATGTGGTGCAACATCAGTATTTCTTACATCTGCATCTTCTGTTGCCTTCATCACTAGGTCCACTCAGCACCTGTGTTTGCTGCTCTACATGTGGTGCAACATCAGCACTTCTTACATTTGCATCTTCTAGTGCAAACCAGCTACTCATCTCATCAAAGACAACATCTCTGCTTACTCGCATGTCACGAGTGGTGGGGTTATAGCATCTATAACCTTTTTGCTCCTCCATAGCATAACAAATGAAGATGCATTTCTCTACCTTTGGATCCAACTTTGTTCTCACTTCATCAAAAACATGTACATATGCAATACACCTAAACACTTTCAAGTGACACACATCCGGTCTTATGCCTGTAAACTTATGTTGCATTAGGGGAAGGTTGAGGTCTATGGGGGCCCTTTAAGCTGCCATATTATGCTTTTAAGTACTTTTGCTTAAGGACTCTTAAGCATACTTTGACTAGGCCTGACAAGGGGATCTTTATGCAATCATTATTTGAATTTCTATTTTTTCAAATATATATTTGCTTGAGCTAAAATGGGGGTAACTTTTTGGTTTCCCCAAATTCAAAATGGCTGAAAAGCCTTCCCTCCTCTCTTCCCTCCACTTTTAGGTCCCCCCCACTTTCTCTCTCTACATTCTCTCTCTAAGACGCCCTCGTCTCTCTACCACTCTCTTTCTCTTCCCCTTTCTCACATTTGGGTGTGCCATGGCTCTACATCTCTGATTAGTAAGCTTCCATAACCTCTGCACTTCCAAATGCAGATATCTCACACTCTCTCATCCTCCATGCCTCATCTTTTTATCATTTTCTGCTCTCTCTCTCTCTCTCTCTCTCTCTCTCATGTCTTTCCCCCATTGAAGTGCAAAAATCCCTTTGTCAACCTCCATAGCTTCAGAGCTTACCATTTTCCATTCTTGCATTGTTTACCATACATATCCCGTACTTCTGTCTACAATCTACATCTCTCTCTCTCTCTCTACTGTATTATGCTGCAAAACCTCAATCTACCATTTTCTATGCCTCTTGCCATCTTCCTTGATTACCCTATCCTCACTCTTGCATTGTGTTCTACAAGAAGCTCTTTTCAGCATTGCCTAACCCTAAAGAAAATGCCACTTGAAGATATATCTAACAGAGCACCAAAGTTCAAGTTACATGTAGATTTGGCTGCTGAGTATGCTACCATCCCGCAGCACAAAATCAAGTGGTGTGACCAATGTGCCATTGGGTACTCTTCGATCACAAGGGCGAAAATGTATTGACCTCTGGAGGAAGAATGGATTCATATACCCTATTGACCCACTCACCAATTCTCCACCTCATTTTGTTAATATCACTACATTTCTTAGTTATGTAGGTGATGGAGCTAATGGTCTATTTGGCTATTGTAGGAGGCTTTCTTTTGTTGCAGCTCAGGAATCGCATTCAAGACTGCATTTTTGAGGCTTATGGCTTGAGTTGCAGAGCAGCAACACAAGAAGGACATTGATAGGCTTGAAGAAGTGGTGAAAAACTTGAAAACTTAGAATCAGGAGCTCCAAAAGAACAACTTGTTGCTTAAGGAGGCCTTTGATATTGAATGGGACAAGATGAATGTAGCCAAACAGGATGCACGAAACAAGCAACGAAACCTTGCAAGCCTGAAGAAGCTTCCAGTAGGCTTTCGACAACGGAAAAGAAAGTGTCAGTCCCTAGAAACCTTGGCAACCCTAAGTGGAGCAAGAAAACGACGTGTATGAGCAACAAGGTAACTTCTATTCTTGCCATTGTTTTGCAGGCCATTCTGTTTTGTGAAACATATTGATGTTATTTTGTATTTATGTTCCATGTAGAGATATTGCTTGGGATATGATGGGATATGAAGGTGGTGCTGAGGAATGTAGAGCAGGCATATTGAAACATGTTGTTATCATACATATATAAGCTGCTATTAGAAGATCCCACATGCAAAATATCTAAGCAAATCCGAAACAAAATTTCTGGAGAGCTGCAAAATATGGTAAGCCCCATACAGATTATGGATGCATGTGATAGTGCTGGTGTCAGCAGCAGCAGAGCAGGAAGGGATATGAAGCCATTTACAGGGTGTTTACACTAGGTCATCGTGCTAAAGGACTTCTTTGACCCATGCTACCAACTCCATACAGTGTAGCCATGGCAAGAAAAAGTGCAAACTCAGAAATTGCGAACATGTTAGGTGGCTACCGTCATGTGGAGGATGCTCTGCCTGTATGTACTACAAAGGTATTTGAATACAATAAGTACAACAATGTCTTTATTGATTTAAGGACCCTTCAAAGAGCTATGATTTCTTATTATGGTCTAAGCATTGAGGAGTGCCAAGGTCAGACTGTGTTTGTGTTAAAGCTTGATGAGTGTCAAATTGTAAAAGGACGAAAATTAGAAAGAGTCAGCCTAACACTTATGAACAGGGCTATCAAAGGAAATCTGGAACAGGATGATAATCTTCTTGCCTGTAGTGCACAAGCCTCAAATTCCAACAAGGGAAGTCAATCTCAGGGAAAAGATTACTATGGAGTGCAATCAAAAAAGAATATATGGTGGTTGTCAGCATTTGAGCTTCCACAGGAGACGAATGATACATTGCGATGGTACCTTACCCGAACAGGCATCCCAAATGTCATATCATTGCAATCAAAAGGAGAAACTTTGCATGTGGAAGATGTAGGAACATTTACAGTTGAGTGGCACATGGCAGGTGATTTAAAGACATTGAAGTGTATGCTGGGATGCAAGCTAGGAGCAAATACTTTCTTTCCATGTATTTATTTGCTACCATTCAAAATTAGAGTATATTGATCACGGCAAAGCTTCAGGCAAGGTTGCAGCCACCAAGACGACCAAATCTCATGCAAAGGGCAAGAAAAGTGTACAACCACCTTCAATGAGTACAACACAAAACAAAGATACAAAGAAACCTATGCAGTGGGTTAATGGCATCATGAATTGTAATACCAATTGTCCGCCTAATGATCAAGAAGATATCTCATGGAGCCCTATATTAGAGATTCCACTTTCCCGTGTTCATATTTGCATGCTTCATGCTAGGTTACGCATAATGGACAAACTACTGAAGTTACATATCATGGAATATGGAGCCTGAACATCTTCGCAAAACGAATGCATCAGTAAGCTAGAAGATGTCCTTTCAAGCGTGGGGCTTCATGGTGGTGCTGTAAAGTTAACTAAGGATACTAAAAAGTCAAGACCGGGTCAAGATAATCCAAACAAAATATGTATGGGTGGGTCCAAAGCAAGACACCTTCTCTCAAATTATGAGGGGTACAATAATTACACAAAATATGAATTATGGAAGGCCATTTGTGAATGCACCACTTATCGTGGGAATAATGCAGAGCTTGGTCTCAAGAGGTCAAGGCTGTGGGAGTCACTTGACAAAATGATTCAATTGCTAGAAAAGGCTCCACTTGTTGCTGTGAGGAGATTGCAAACTTAAAGACTGCAATACATACATTTGGTTGATGCATGGGGAGAAACACATATCACCCACTATATGGTATTTACCTTTCTATCTATTTACTGATATTAATCGCCAAATAGTAAAATTGTAATATGATCTTTATTGCAGCACATTATATTTGCCCACGCACAGTTTTTTCTTGACGAATATGGTCCAATGGCAATTTGGAGCACCCAAGGAATGGAGCACTCTCATTATCAAGCTAAGGCAGCATACTTGAAGAACACGCGACATGGTGGAGGTGGTGAGGAAAAAAGTAATGCCTTGCATGAGATGTTTAATTGGTTTTATCGCAGTTTGGGAGGTCGACGCCGACAGAAACCAAAAGGGCAGGTGCCATTACTACAAAGGGTTGTAAAAAATGTCAATCTGCAACAAGCAATTGCATGGCGAGCATCAAATGCCATGCATGGGATGCGTGAGTGGTTCGCTGCGCAGAGGCGTATGGGTCGAAAATGGGTTCCATATTAAAAAATTGTAGCCTTTTTTAAGTTAAAGCTTTTTTTTAAATTTCTAGAGATTATTTTTATTAATAAGTTTTTTTCAAAAACTATATAAACCTGTAAAAGTGAGTTTTAAAATTACATTTTCACGTTCATTCACTCGTGTAAGTCAATGGATGGCTAGAACTAAGCACACTGCATGCAAAACTGAGAACCCAAACGTACCGTCTGCTCGTGCACACAATTTGATACACAGGAAGTCACCGCGGCACAGGCATTTCAACAAGTGCAAAAACGTATCAAAAAGAAGCATATAAGCATGGACAGAGAGGTAGAGACTCGACAGGAAGATGTACAGCCGGATGTGTTTTCAGGACTGGACAATACTGAGGATGTCTCCAAGCAGCCTGGAGACACCGGCTCATTTAGAGCCACGCGTACACCATTTCCCCGAACTCTCAGAGGCTGAGCAGCAGGAGCGTGTGCTGGAAGAGCAACAACGCCAGATTGATGAGGAGGCGCATAGAAGAAGAGAGCAATAGCAAGCCCTACTCCCTCAGCAGCTAGAAGAGGAGCTAAGGGTCGCATTTGAGGAAGATCAGGAAGCACTTCTCTGTATTGAGCAAGAGCAGTATCAACAGGCTGCTGACTTTCATGCTGATTCTAGCCACATCACAAGCATGTTGAATTGATGAAGAATCAATGGAGGTGGTAATCTCCCTCACCACATTGCTGACAATAGCTTGGCGTATTTTAGGACGATGAGGGTCAGTAATAATTGAGAGAATATCACAATGGCTTTGACCAAATCCTTCTATCTCTCTTCGAAAATTCCTGCAGAACATAAATCATGACTATTTTGTTTAAATCACTAATGAAAGTTTATGTTACTTACTTTGTTGTACGAATCCTTTTCTTCTGTGCTTCACCTTTAAACGCAAGAGATTCTATACCAACCAATGTCTTTTTGTGTTACCATTTGGCATTGCTTTGAGTCGTTTGATAAGTTCCTCTAGCCTTTGATCCTTTGCATCCTTCTCCACATTCTCTGTGAGGATCTCTTTCATTTTATCTGATGATGTTTTAAGTCCTTCTTAACATTGTAAAAGGGTGAATTGTGATGCTTGCAACTGAGAGTGGCGAATATGGGTTTGCCAAGCTCACCTTATAGTCAATCTTCTACAGTGTTCTAACAAGCCAAGCTCTCCTTCACCAACAAATTACATAAAAGATGATAAATCACAGAAAGGAGGGTTTGCTCTTAATGGAGGTTCAATTGGATAGAGACGCCCATCAACCCAAAGATCTACATTTTTCTCCTTAGCTATCCTACGAGCTTGGATAGATTGTGCATCAGTAGGATGGGTTTTTTTAGAGTTGCCATACTCTTCAGGAATACGAATGTGTAAATCAACCTTCTATTTTCTAGCTTCAAAAGGGGCTACACACATAGCTTGAAAAGGCTCCATAGCTATAAGCAGAGGAAGAAGCTAAAGTAGAGAGATCCTCAGAGGGAGAGAGAGAGAGAGAGAGAGAGAGAGAGAGAGAGAGAGAGAGAGAGAGAGAGAGAGAGAGAGTGTAACATGGAATTTTTTATCAATAAATTGCATTGATAAGAAAAATTTTAAAAATAATAATTTTTGGGGTCCCCACAATTTCGGGATCTCATGGATATAGTGGTTCCTGATGACAGTATGTTTATGGGGTTATGGGGACCTGACAGTTAGTTATGGATGTACTGGCTCCTAACACGCTTCTGATGTGACCCTTGAATTACAAGCTTTTTGGAGGGAAAAAAATATTTTCATCATACATATTGATTGGGTGGTGTTTTTTCTACCTCAAAATGTTAAAAAATAGAAAATTAAAAATTTTAACTTTTTGGGACCCACCTAAACACGAGAATGTTTTTGCGGATATGGAAGGGAGATATGGTGAGAGTTAATGAGAAAAGAGATTTCAAACTAACAAGAAAGATTCAATTCGTAAAGATTGAAGATAAAAAAATTCAAAAAGTAAGAGAGAAAGTATGAAAAATGTCAAAAAGTAAGAGAGAGAGTATGAGAATATTCCCTTTAAAAAGTTAAACTAGGGGGTATGGCTAATGTGGCAAGGCAAAAAATAGGGGTCATCATAGCCTTTTCTCCCTTAAGCCCAGTTTTTTAAGCTCTAATCCCTTTAAAAAAGGAATCCTTAGGAGGCCCTTTTTGAGTCCAAAAAATTTCGAGTTGCATACTGTGGAAAAGAAAAGCATGTATATCAATGAATATGCCTTAAAGATCAACGGCATTGTTGAATCCCTTGGGTCTATCAATGTATTAGTGGAGGATGATGATTTGGTGAGTTTCTGTCTGAATGGGTTTAGCAAAGAGTAAAAGCCATTCAAGACCTCCATTGCAATTAGGGAGAATATTCCCAACTTTCAAGACTTGATATCTATGCTAATCATAGAAGAAAAGGCTTTAGGTGAGGATTCTTCTTCACAAAGCAAGAACAAATCGAAATAGGCCTTCTACTCTAATTTAAGTAGAGGTTGCAGTCAAGGCCAAGGTGTGGCCGATAAGGAAATCAGAATTCTAGACAACAACAGTCTAATGATTCACAGTAGCAATCATAATGTAGAAGAGGCCAGTCTAGAGGCAGGGGGAGCCAAAGAGGCAGAGGTGGTTGGCAAAGAAATCAGAATGCAAATATCATAGGGTGCTATTACTGTGGGTAACCAAATTTCCTACACTCAAGGTGATCAAGCGTATCAAATAATGATGATGTGCAGCAAGCTATAGGATAGTTTTATCATGTTGACAGCACACTAACATTAGACATAGGGTCAAGCAGAAAGAAAAGCAAGACAACAAGTATAGAATTTCACTATAATGTTTACAATAACATCTTTGTTCATATTGACTACAACAAGCTATGGTGAAGTTCTATGGTCTTTCACCCAGAAGGTGAGAACTTACAATTGCTACTATTCATGTTTTTCAGTATAAAATGAAGACGATTATTTTGTTTTGAATATTGTAAATTATGGTTTATTTGCAGTTTTGGGGAGCACACTTGGAAGCTAGAACATATGAGCATTATGATCATGAATGATGCCATGATATGTGCATGGAAAAAGACTACCAAACCAAGTTTTAGTGTGCAATCTGAGAAAGAGGTTTGGTGGCTTGAAGAAGCAACAGGAAGATGTAGTAGATCCAACTGAGTCAACTGACGATGAAGATGAGGAACAAGGTGTCATGTCTCCTGATATGCTAGGAGAACCAAATAGGAATTCAAATTGGAGCCCCATCATTAATTTTCCACTAAAGAATATTCACTTTTACACACTTCATGCATTCATGAGAATCTTCGATCAATTACTTAAGTGCCATATCGATTATGCATTCACAATGCCTACACAAGAGAGGAAAGTTACAGCCCTTGGTAAATTAGAGCATCTTTTGAATTCTCTGGGCTGCCATGGCGGAAACGTGAAAACAGAAGTGAATAAGCAAGCCTCTGGTATGTCTTATGAGGTTGCTCAAAAGGTCTCCACCATGACTGGAGCAAAGGCAAGGAGATTTTTGGAGAAGCTAGCAAACATACAGAATTCAAAGAAGACTTGGGAACTCTGGAGAGACCTGTGTGCAATTACCACAAATGTAGATTATCCAATGCCAGCTTTTGTAAATATGCGCAAATAGCTTTGGATAAATTTCAATAACATGGTTTGCATTATGAATCAAAGTAGCACAACTGCCCAAGAACGAGCATCATTCCAACAACATATCGTAGAATTCACCAAAAGTGTGCTAAGTGCTTGGGGAGAGAGTAAAGTAACACAGTATATGGTAAGTTATACAATAAAGAAATAAACTAGTGTTTTAACTTGGACTTTTTCTAATTAAATTATATTATCATGTGTACAGCACATAGTTTATGCGCATGGTGCGTATTTCATGAATAAGTATGGATCGCTCGACATGTGGAGTACCCAAGGGATGGAGAAATCACATTATAAAGCAAGAGTGGTTCATTTCAAAAATACAAGACATGGAGGTGGAGCTTGTGCAGGAGGAACACGTACAAACTATCTACAAGAGATGTTCAATTGGTTTTATTGCACAACCTTTGGAAGGGTACTAGTTAGGGAGCAGGCCCAACAATCAAAGCTTGTGCAAGAGGCATGCAAGGCTATAAAAAGTCATGCTCAGGTTGAATGGTTGCAGACCAATGCTCCCCATAGGCATGGTGCTTGTTAGCGTGTAGGAATGAGAAGACAAGGGAGGCGTTTGGTTGTGCATGCACCAGCACAAATCTAGATGTAATAAGGCTAAGAAAATAAGTTTAGTTAGGTTTTTTTGGCCCTAAAAACAAACTATTAATAGTTCCTTCACTCACTTCATTTTCATTTCACTTTTTTAGAGAGCTTGAGCTCAAGATCTATGTAGGCACCCACGTAAGGACACCAACATATCACCACGTTAGAATAGTAGGCATAGTCGTACATGGATATGACACGCACCAAGAACACCGTATGTGTTGCCATGCCTTCACAAAACATAGTACAAGGCACCCAACGACCACATACTGGGCGACACCACGGAAGAGAGTGACCCCTGGGATTCTTGGACACACCCAACGAGATCACCAGAGTCCAGCCCTCCTCCCACAGCAACAACAATGCACACACATGTAGGCCCTTCTAGTGGGAGCAAGCGTGTGAAGGAGACCCCATGACGCAGGCCACCCCAAAGATCAAGACAGAGACTCCGATGATGTGAGCAGTTTGACTAGGTTGGTGAAAACATTCCTACATTGTGCACCACCATAGGTGGCAAGACCCTACTACAAGGACAGGGTCCCCTACCTACTCGAGAGGAACTTGAACACAGGTACCACAACAAGAGGAGGAGGAGGATTCAGACTATGAGAGAGATCAAGGGGACGTTACTGCAAGTGCACGCAAGCACAGAAAGGTCAAGCTCTTGAAGCCAAGGAAGTCCCAACCTCACCAACACACCAGCACAACACAGAGAGCTCCAAGGAGAAGGATGCCCCAAGGGCATAAGGCTTGACAAGAAATCAAGTTTTATTAGAGGAACACTGAGTTGCTGATAAAGAAGAGCCCCTTTCACTCGCACAATCAAAAGGAGATTCTCTAGTGATATAGAACAAATTTCCGTGTGCAAGGGATTGCCCTTGAAGCATTGCAAGAAGCCGCCAAGGTTTACCTGGTTGGGCTTTTTGAAGACACCAACCTCCTTGCAGCACATGCAAAGAGGATTACCATTTCTGCTATAAGGACATGCAACTAGCTCGTTGTATTCAAGGCGATCGTGATACAATCTAGAGATCTTAGATGTTAACCTGCTTTTTGAAGCAACTCTTTTGTTTCAAACCCCCCTTTGTTACAAGCCTATCTGGCTTTCATTTGTAACCTTCTAATAATTTAAATTTTAAGTTTCGCTTACAATGTCTTGGGGTGTCATCATGTTTGTTTAACATGGAGTGTCTATCATGTGCCAGTTTGTCACCCAAGGCATGAGAAATGCTCTTGGAGGGCTGAGGAAGCTGTGCCAGAACAGTGCAAATTTGGCCTCTGCAACGACGGCGATGTAGGCTAAAAATTTGCACTGTTCTGGCACTTCTCTCCTAGGCACTCAAGATCATTTGTGATGCATTTATAATGAAGTTGAGTACACTGATGCATTTATAATGAAGTTGAGTACATTGATTGTGAGAAACAATAGTTTACACGATAAAAACACCTTTAATCATGTGTAAAAATACATTGTTTGTCATCCAATGCATCAGAATTGCTCTTGGAGGGCTGGGGAAGATGTGCCAGAATAGTGCAAATTTGGGCTCTACAGCGCGGTGCAGGCTCAAAGTTCATATTGTTCTGGCACTTCTCCCCCAACCACTTAGGATGCATTTATGATGCATTTATAATGAAGTTGAGTACACTAATTGTGAGAAACAATAGTTTACAAGATATAAAAACACCTTTAATCATGTGTAAAAATACATTGTTTGTCATCCAATGCATTAAAATTTCTCTTTGAGGGCTAGGGAAGCTGTGCCAAAATAATGCAAATTTGGGCTCTATTGCGGTGATGCAGGCTCAAAATTTGCACTGTTCTGGCACTACTCCCCTAGGCCCCAAGGGTCATTTCTGATGCATTTACAAAGAAATTGAGTACACTTGTATTTGCTCATGAGGAAAAATCTGTGGGGGCTAGTTGAGGGAAGAGATGAATGCCCAGAGGTGAGTGGGAAAAATGAGTGGAAGAGCAGGAGTGAGAAGGCATTAGGACTCATCGCACTCAGTTTAAATGATAAAATCATTCATCACATCACAGGGATACAATGGGCAAAAGATGCATGGGATGAACTTGATAAATTATTTGGCACTCAAGCCAAATATTCAAAGATAAATCTGTTAATGCAATTCTACAAACTTGATATGAAGGAAAGTGAACCTTTAATCACACACTTGAACAAATACAAAAGCATTAAGCAACAACTGCCAGCCACCATTAACAAGACGGTAGAGGATGATGAGGCACTAGTAGTGCTTCTGAAGAGTGTGGACAAAGGTGAATATGAAAACATTGTAGCAACCTTAAAGAATGTACCTGAATTGAAGCTGCATCAGATAGAAGGAGCTCTACTAGATCAATAGACCAAGGTCAAAGAGAAGAAATGGCAGGACTCAACAACAACTGGAGAGCAAACGAGGACGAGGAAGAGGCAGAGTAGGAGGAAGAACCTTCACTTGCCCCACAACTGTGGGAAGCCAAGACACATGGCAAGAGACTCCTACAACAAATCAAGTGGAGAAGGAATGACATCGGCAAACTTCATGGAGACTCCTAAGGAAGTGGAGTCAGATCATCTTTTCGGAGAGAGAGAGAGAGAGAGAGAGAGAGAGAGAGAGAGAAAGAGAGAGAGAGAGAGAGAGAGAGAGAGAGAAACCCCACAACCCAATGTAACCTGTGCCAACAGAGTAAAACCACCTCAGAGCCACCAATGATGTAGGCCATGTGGTAGATGTATGCGTGAGCACTCTAGTCAAGGTCATGAGCACTTGTAGCCTTGGACACATAAAGAGAGAGAGAGTGTCAAGGACTATGAGTTTAGGGACTTGAGGCACTGGTTGCGGGCTACGAAGTAAAAGGGAAACTTGGTATAGGGTCCAGGTGTGCTAGGATTATTCACTTGAAAGGGGAGGTGTTGAAATATACAAGTGAATAGGGTGTGTGCGGGAACAAGCCCTTAGCAAGAGGTTGTAAAAGAGAATCTGTAAATGAGTGAGAAACAGTGAAAAGGTGAGAGGTATCTACTAGGAGAGAATAAAGGGTAGCATGAGAAGATTTAGGATGTGTGGAGATATTCTGGGAAAAGTGAAGAGGTGGAGAGAATCAAGGAGAGATCATTGGGATTAGATGCTTGGATGTAAACTCTATAAATTGAGGGATTGGCCTAATGAGAATTTTGCTAGTTTTTGATTATCCATGCCTACATTAAGCTATCAATTAATTGCTTCACTAATCTCATCTTAATCATCACTAATCTCTATAAATTGTAAACTCTATAAATTGAGGGATTGGCCTAATGAGGGATTGGCCTAATGAGAATTTTGCTAGTTTTCGATTATCCATGCCTACATTCAGCACTAACCTGATGTTGATTCTTGCATTTGATTCACCATAGCTCATCATCACATTGCTGCAAATTTAACAACATTGACACAAATAGTCATCAAATTTCTTTGATACATATTCTCCCCCTCCATCCGTATATGCATAAAAATTATTTATGTATTAATTTTCTAAAAATTCTACCATAGCTTCCCTGCTATTATTGATAATTTTTAATATTTTCTAAAAGAATAAGACTTAGGTCCAAATGATAGTTACTCTACCATAATTTTATTAGTATAAAAGCATTAAAAAAAAGCCATTTTCTAACCTCTAGCTTAACTAGCATACAGTTTGATCTTTGAATTGAGATTTTATCAATGAGAAGTATAATTTGAATAAGAGTTGGTCATAGAAATGACCATTCTTTTGGGGGGAGAGAGATATACATAAAAAACATCCTAAATTAAGCCTAAAGATAAACTTTTTGTGATTAATCATTAGAATTCTTTAGAAAGCTTCATTTGCATTGAAAAACAATCCATTTGAAATTTCTCAAGCTTGAGAGGGACTGAGAAGTGACATTGAGAATTTTAGAGAAAAAAACCATGAAACTACATCTTACCACTTGATTTGCTTGCTTCTCTATCTTAGAAGAAGTCCCCCAACCAATCAATTGGTTAGTGTGTTGAGAGGAAAGCTCCAAGGATGGTTGAAGAGAGAGAGAAGCTCCAATCTCTCCAAAATGTAGAGGATTTTTAAAGGATAATAAAAAATATGCTGATTTTAATGTAATACTCGCATGGTCTAGCTCACAGATGAGAATACAAAATAATGAGGGTCTATTTATAGGTGAGGGAGGTCACTAACTAAGTCCAACTAAGTTCTAGAATTTTCCAGGTTCAGTTTGGTTGAATTTGGACATGATTTGGACCAGTTTAGCTCCCATTTTGATCTAGTTTGAGTCAGGAGAGAGGAGAGATAAAAAAATCTTAATATTTTTGAATTAAAAACTCATCCACATGTGTGAAATAGGTGCCTACCTCAAAGTCTCCCCCCTCCTTACCAAGGTGTCAAAAATGTATCATTATTTCAAAATATCTTATTTTTTTTAGTAATATCTCATAGTTTATTCCAAAATATCTCATTTTTGGTAATATCTCATAGTTTTTAACTAATAAACCTTGTACTCAATCAACTCTTCATCTTATGTGAGAATTTACTCATTTTTGGGTATTTTCTTTCATTCATGTCTATCCATGTCTCAGCATGTTTGGCAGCAACTTTTCCTTCTCTTGAGAAAAGGAAGAGAGATGCATCTGCTAAAGTAGCTTCATCATCCTATTAGCGTGAAAAAGAGAGAATATGCTTCAACTCCAAATTTGAGGAAAACTAAACTGGTGCAAAAGATATTATTCACTTTTTATTACAATTTATGAGCAAGGTTACATGATATGCTAGTTTACAATAATTTCTTACAGATTGTTCATAACTAGGAAAAACTTGGGAGGCTGTTTCATAAGATCAAAGGCATTGATTTTTATGGAATCAGTGATCCGAGAAAATCCTGGGTGAAACCTACCATAATAATGAATCCTACACTTAGGGATGAGTTAGGTGAACTAATTGCATAACGAGCCTCCCCATTCACAACTACAGTTTGATATGGGAAAAGAGTCCCATAGACCATGAAATATTTTAGTACCCTAAGCTTCTCTAGAATCTAGAGGATGCATAGCTCGGCATCCTATGAGTTTGAATCTACTGAGACGAATATACATTTGGAGTAGAGGGAAATTGTAGAAACTTTATCCCTAATGCTAGGAGATTGATAGAAGTCTAAAAAGTAGCTTACCCAAGCTCTTTGTTCATAAATTGGTTTGTTCACTAAAAGTGGTTGAAGGCTAAATTGAGTATATTTCTATTGTTCGATCAATATTCATATGGGGTGTACCTGTAACTCATTTATCAAATTTAAACTCTCTCTCTCTCTCTAATCTCAACTTGGATGTGATACCACCTATAAGATACCTCTTGTACCCTTCCTTCTTTTAAGGTAGGGAGTGTTGAGAAAGATGGCAATGATGATGCCAGATTGTACCCACCAGCTCAGTAGAGTTAGGTAATTTCACCAGTGTGATGAGAACAAGTGGGACATGTAGCCTAGTTGGTACCCGCACATTTTAGATATACTTGCATGTGTGAATTTAGTGCCATAGTATATAAGGCACACTTAGGGTTTTTTGTCTAAGCCACTATTGAAGAGATAAGAAAATATATGAGCATAGAGAATTGATCAGCATCTTGTGTGTTGTCTGTGTGAGAAGCTAGTACCATATCTCTTCATATGGTATCAAAACCCACTATGGGCTAGTGGGTGTGTGAGTCTTCAATAAGTCAATGCTCAAAGCAAGTGAGAAAAAGTAGGAATGCAAGTTTTTAGCCCAATGAAGTAGTTGAAGAAGAAATTAGGCTGCAGGATAAGTCATTTTCAGGATTTTGTGGAGAAAAGATAGCTAGACATTCCTGCATTGTTTTTGCAATAACTTTTGATAGAAATATCAAAACGAGAAACAAACTAAAGATTTAAAAAGCTGACACCAAGCTCTACAACTTTGTTGAGAAGTTGTGCTCTAAATCTATGTGCAAAATAGCACAAAATGCAAACTAAAGAGACCAAGTTTTGGACCTAGCTACAAGCTTACAGCTTACATGTGCAAGGTATTTGGAATACACTGGAAACAATGGTGATAGGATGCTCATGTGTTGACATGATGATGATGCTTCAACTACATAAAAATCAGTGAATCTTGGAAAAAAATGCACATTTGAATGTTTCTTGCAGGCTGCTCCTTATGTCAAAGTACATCAAGCCTATGTAGGAATCAAATTAGGGTAAAAAATAAGATTCTTCCATGAATATATAAGTGTAGGTGGGTTGGAATTATTCCTCTTATACAAATCTAAAATTATAGAAAATGGAGAAATTTAAAAAAAAAATATCCTAAAATGTCCAATATTGGGCAAATATTTTCTAAAACCCTTCAAAACGGTGAAAATTTGGCAAATGTTTTAAGGTACCGGGCAAATTGTTTTTCAAAAAGGCCCTTTAAAAAATAGCCAATTAGTGAAGATTAGCCCCTATTTTTTTTCCTTATGTAGGATATGCCTTGTATGGTAGTTTGAGCAAGCATTGCTCTAAAGAAACTTGCTTGTGAGCACTTGTTGGATATTCTAATTGCATTCCATCTATGTTGGACATTAGATAGGCCACATTAGATAGGCCAAATTCTTAAAAACATGTAGATCTACATGCTTTATGCCTTAAAGAGGCAGTGTTGGTACATGTTGTTAAAGAGTGGAAGCACACGAAACTTGTGCAGTGATTTTTGGGATCATTTGTTACTTGTAATACATAGATTTGAGTAGCTTTTTGTATTAACATTTTGAGGTTAAACTCCATCCATTTGTGTTCAGTTTGTTAAGCATAGAGCCATGGCGAATGAGTCGCAGTGTGTCAAATATCATAGGTGAAAGGCTTGGGAAGCATAACTACCCATCTTAAAAATTTTGCATAAAACATTACCTCATTGGTAAGGGTTTATGGGACATACCCACAAGTGCAGAAGCATGCCTGTCAAGCAATGCCAACAATCCCACATTGCACGAATGAAATAAGAAGATGCATCGCGCTTCATTACATATCTATCACCATTATGAGGATAGCATCCTTGGGCATATACAAGACAATGAAATGGAAAAGGATAGATGGGATGAGATTGGAAAGATCTTTGAGACGAGCTTTAAGGTTTGTAAGCTATAGTTGAAGTAAGAGCTACATGATGTGTTGCGCAAAGGTTCAAGCATATAGGATTATGCCTTGAAGATAAGAGCTATCATGGATCAACTAGGTAGCATTGGTGTTGGAGTGAATGATGATGATTTTGTTGTTGTATGCTTACATGGTCCTGAGAAGAATTATCAGCCTCTTGTCACAAGCATCTCCATTAGGGAGAACATGCCAACATTTAATGATCTTATTCCTTTATTGATCCAGCGAGGACGACAAGGAGATGCAATTGGTCAAAGAAGGTGTGATTTGTAGTACTAATGGTGGGGAGCTTCATCCTTGAATCAAGAGCATGCCTTAGTGATTAACAGCTGCTGCCGCGGTCATAGTAGAGGTAGAGGCAACATGCAAGGTCATTCAAGGCCGAAGTGGAAAGCAGAACTATGACCAAAAGAGTCAACAATTTTAGTAGAAAAATCAGAGGCAAAGGTAGCGGCAACATGCAAGGTCAACCGACGTGGACAATAAAACTATGACCAATAGAGTCAACAATTTTAGTAGTAAAATCAGCCATATCGAGGT
Source organism: Cibotium barometz (assembly GCF_041138505.1). Lineage (NCBI taxonomy): Eukaryota > Viridiplantae > Streptophyta > Polypodiopsida > Cyatheales > Cibotiaceae > Cibotium > Cibotium barometz. The sequence goes on along the minus strand of NC_141095.1, from coordinate 8,152,975 downwards.
GCATATGCTAAAGGTAGGGGGAGCAATCAAGGCCATGGTGGCCAACAACAACAACACCAAGCGCAAAAGCCAAGTTCATGTAACTAATGTGATATCTTAGGGCACTATGCATATGAATGTCGAAAGAAGAAAGCTAATATACAATCAGGAAAGCTACCATAAAGCAATTTTATGCATCTAGTGATCATCATTCACAAGCAAGGGATCTTTTGGTTATGGTCCTATGGATCATCATGAATGCGAAGCATTCATGTGAGGATGATGGGTATGTAGACTCTGGAGCTTCCAATCACATGACACCACATGCAAAGTGGTTTGAGGAATTGAAGCCAACCCAAAGTACATCGTTTGTGCATATAGGTGATAACTCACAGCATGAGATTACACATATAGGAAATGTGAAAATTAATTCATTTTCTCAAAAGAGTCAAGTTACCGATGCTATGTATGTGCCTGCTCTACCATAAAGAGGAATCTTGTCTCATTGGATCAAATGACAAAAAGAGGCTATGAAATTGGATTCAATTAGAGGGGTTGTCAAGTGTTTGACACAAATCAAAACATACAGGTAGTTTCCACTGGGAAAAAGGTTGGTCGTATGTTTAAATTGGAAGCAGTAATACTAGAAATAAAAGCCCAAATGTATGCCTTAACCAATGTTGAAATTTAATAGATAAAGATGTGGCAAAACGCCCTAGTCACATGAACTATCAGAGTCTAAAAATGTTGCCAAATTTCGGTCTTGTGTAATAGGTATGCCATCCTTTAAGGTGGTTGTGGTCTCTCATGCGTATGTGAAGCATGTCAATTTACAAAAAATGCGAACAGGTGCTTTGGATGTCAGGGGTTTGGGCACCAGCTCAAGGATTTGAAAAGATACAGGGGGGAAGAGAGCTTGAGCTCTTGCAAGCACACACACACACTCACAAAACCCTAATAGAGAACACACAAGGTGAAAGGCTGAAAATCTTCTTCTTCTCTACTCAACACTCAACACACCATATACAAGAATAAGAGTACACAATAATATGAAAGGTACTCAACCAATACATACACGGGTTCTCTATAGTGTGAACCCGACTAAATGAGCTGGCGCTATAACTATGCCAGTCTCTAGAATGGCTGTCACACAGCCTGTCATCCCACTGGCCACATATCTCCCATGATCTCACCAACCATGCCAGTGGTGTAAGTGTGGGGCCTATCCCCCAGGCGGGTCATCAGTGGCCACCGCCTCACTAGACGAGCTCGATATCTCAACACTCCCCCTCGAGATCAACTCCATCTCATGTACACCAAGCGAAGCCCTGAATCTGCAGAGCTTCTCTGTACCCAATGCTTTGGTGAAGATGTCAGCTACCTGATCCTCTGTGCTGACATAAACAAGGTCAAGGTCTCCTGCCAAGACCTTCTCTCTGACAAAGTGGTAGTGGACCTCTATGTGCTTTGTACGAGCATGAAAGACTGGGTTCTTGGCCAACTGTATACTACTAATGTTGTCACAGAAAATGACAACCTGTCTATCCATTGATAGACCCAAATCTGCAAGTAGCTTTCTCAACCAAGCTACCTCACATTCTGCCATAGCAGCTCCTCTGTACTCGGCCTCTGTACTCGATAGAGCAACCGTAGGCTACTTCTTGCTGCTCCAAGTCACAGCAGCACTCCCCAAAGAAAACATGAATCCACTGGTAGATCGTCTATCTGAGATACTACCAGCCCAATCAGCATCTGTGTACCCATGTACACATATCTCTGTCCCAGTCTCATAGAATAGTCCACAATGCAAAGTAGACTTCACATACCTCAGTATGCGTCTCACTACATCCAAATGCGATTTCCGTGGAACCTGCATAAACTGACTCACCAACCCAACAGCATAGCTCAAATCTGGTCTGGTGATCGTCATGTAGATCAAACTTCCTACTATGCGTCTGTACATAGTAGGATCCTCCAAGATCTCTCCTGAATCTGCACACTCAACTTGCCATTCTGATCCAATGGCACAGAAATAGGCTTACAGCCTGTCATACCATACTTGGACAACATATCCAAGCCATATTGTCTCTGCAGTAATCCAATACCATGTGGTGACCTAATCACCTCAATGCCCAAGAAATATCTGAGCTCCCCCAGATCATCTCAAATTTCTGTCTAAGCAAGATCTTTACATCAAAGATCTCTGCATCATGGTCCCCCGTAATGATCAAGTCATCTACATAGATGACAACAAACACAACTCCTCTATCACCATGTCTCACATACAATGAGAAATTTGCATTGGCTACATGAAAGCCAATAGTGACAAGATATTCAGAAATCTTGTCAGACCATGCTCTTGGTGCTTGCTTTAAGCCATACAAGGCTTTCTTCAACCTGCAAACATGCTCGGGGTGACCCTCATCCTCATAACCAGGTGGCTGCAACATATACACCTCTTCTTGCAAATCTCCATGCAAGAATGCATTCTTTACATCCATCTGATGTAAAGACCATTTCTTTGACGTAGCCACTACTATCACAACTCTCACCGTTGCCATCTTGGCAAGTGGGCTGAAAGTTTCCTCATAATCAATCCCATATGTCTGCGCATATCCTTTGGCTACCAATCTAGCCTTGTACCTGTTTATGCTTCCATCACTGTTATGTTTAACTTTGTACACCCACTTGCATCCAATGGCTTTCTTGCCTTCAGGCAATTGCACTAAGTCCCAAGTTTCATTTCCATATAGTGCATCCATCTCCTCATCCATAGCTTTCTCCCAACACACATTTCCAACAGCCTCATCAATGCATGTGGGCTCTAAAACCTGCACAACCTTTGCCATATATGCATAGTGATGTGCCACATAACCATCATATGTAATCTCTGCACAGGGTTCTTCACTCTCCCTGATCTTCGCAGCTTTTCATTTATGGCTTCCATAGCCTTCTTTACACCAGGTGTTCTCATAGCTGGGATCCCAAGCTCCTCATCAAGGCTCATATCTGAGCCACTAGACTCTCCTCATCAAGGCTCATATCTGAGCCACTAGACTCTCCATCAACATGAGAATGCCCTGCAAAAATGTCAGGCATACCAAGGGGCTCAACCACTTTCTCTTTTCCTTTACGTGATGTACTAATCACATTTGCAGGGCTGGTATTATGACACAGTCTGCCACTCCATGGTCTATCAACAGACCCACTAGATGAGGACTCTCCTGGTCCACTCAAAAACTGTGATTGTTGACCTGCATTCTGTGCAACCACACTTCCACTCACATCAGCCCCAACAACTTCTTTTTCAGTAGCATACCAGCTGCTCATCTCATCAAAGACAACATCCCTGCTTACCCTCAACTCACGTGTAGCAGGGTTATAACACCTGTATCCCTTTTGCTCAAGGGAATATCCAATAAACACACATTTTTCAGCTTTTGGATCCAGCTTAGTTCTTAGCTCATCTCGCACATGCACATATGCAATGCATCCAAAGACTTTCAGATGAGACAAATCTGGTTTTCTGCCAGTAAACCTCTCCTCTGGAGTTACATCATGTATGGCTGCAGCAGTTGGAGTCCTGTTCATGATGTATACTGCTGTAGAAATAGCCTCAGCCCAATAGCAATGCGGCATATTCTTCTCTTCCATCAATGCTCGCGCAATCTCAGCAATGTGCCTGTTTTTCCGCTCAGCAACTCCATTTTGCTACGGAGTGTATCTGCATGTGAACTGTCTCCGAATACCATTCTTCTTCAAAAATTCAGAGAACTCATTGGAGAAGTATTCTCCCCCTCCATCTGACCTTAGGCACTTTACATATTTCCCTGTTTGCTTTCCAACCAAAACTCTGAAATTCTGAAAGTGAGTGAACACCTCACTCTTCTCCTTCATGAAATATACCCACACTTTCCTTGTGTGGTCATCAATGAAAGTCACATAATACCTGTAGCCTCCCATAGATATGGTCTTCGTAGGACCCCATACATCTGAATGCACAACATCTAGTGCATTTCTGCTCACATATCTATTACATGGAAACACATGCTTTGTTTGCTTCCCAAATTGGCATGCTTCACAGATTTTATGCATACCTTCCACTTTAAATTTTGGCAGCCCTGTCACAATTCCTTTTGTCTGCATAGACTTCAATCTCTGCACATTCACATGTCCAATTCTTTTATGCCATATGTCTGTGTCTGCAACAATTCCTGAACCATTTGCAAACATCGCAGCACTCATCTCAGGCATGTCTACATCCAACGTAAACATTCTGCCCACTCTGTTGCCTTTTGCAACCAACCTACTCTTGTCTTTAAAATCTTCAACATAACATCCATAAACCGAACCTGCAAACCCTGCTCGATCATCTGGCCAACTGAAACCAGATTCTTTGTTATGTTTGGTACATGAAGTACATCTGCAAGGTACTTCACTTTGCCATCCTGCATAGACAATGGCACATCTCCAATGTGGGCAATTGGATGAGCAGTGTCATCCCCTGTTTCCACAAAACCTGGTCTTTCTGGGTTTTTCATCTCCTTCTTGAACCACTCCCCATGACTCATCATGTGGTTCGAAGCGCCTGAATCCACATACCATACATTATCTTTTTGTGCTGCATCAACATTTTCAGACATGGCATTCACAACATGCTGCATAACAAACAACCTTTCATTATCCTCATTATTTCTGCTTGAGGATGCATAGTTGTTTTGCTGCACTTTCCCATTTTGCATGTCAGCCTGCTTCTTATAACATTCTGCCTGCACATGTCCAGTATTACCACAATAATAGCATTCACATGCATCATTGTACTGCCTTTGCCAATTTCCACGTCCTCTTTGACCCCCCCTGCCTCTGAATTTGCCTCTTCCACCTGCGTGTTGTTGTTGTTGTTGTTGATTCTGGGACTGTTGTTGCTGCTGCTGCTGCTGACCATAATTCTGATTACCTGTTCGGCCACCTCCTTGACCGCGTCCACGGCTTCCTCTACCTCGTCCTCTTCCTGAACTCGTGTAGAAGGCCTGTTGCTCTGAACTGTTTTTGCTTTGTGAAGACTGTTGGTCTTCACCCAAGTTCTTCTCTTCGATAATCAGCATAGACACCAAATCTGTAAAGTTGGGAATGTTTTCCCGAGTCTGAATAGATGTCTTAAACGCCTTGTATTGTGGCCCGAGACCACGTAGACAGACTTCCACCTTGTCATCATCATCTACTAACACACCAATAGATGCAAGGGATTCCACAATACCCTTTATCTTCAGCGCATAGTCATTCACAGACATGCTCTTTTTCTCCACAGTATGAAGTTCATTCTTCAACTGTATCTTGCGTGCCTTGGTATTTGTTTCATAAAGCTTTACCAAGGTGTCCCACGCCTCCTTGGGGGACTTGGCATCCTGAATGTGCCCAATCATGGTGTCCTGTATACTAATGGATAGCCAATACATAACCTTCCTGGCTCCTTGGTTCCAGTCTTTAAACTCTTTCACATCTGCAGACAGCAGTAGGATTTATGTCCGGTATCTCCGGTGCCTCTTCATGTTCACCTTCTATGTAGTCCCAATAGCCTTTTCCCATCAGGAAATTAGTCAACCTGAACCTCCAAGCATGGAAGTTATTCTTATCCAGCTTCTCAGCCACAATCTGTGTTATGCCATCATTAGACATCTTGCCAAACACACAATTTTACCAAAAACTGCACTCTGGCTTTTCCTGCACAAATGCTGTATTTTCTGCACAGCGGTACTGCAGTCCACTCAAATGTCACAACCAGTGACCTCAATGTGCATACATACACCCAATGGCAACTGTAGACCTCTTTGCAGCACCCACAGTGTCTGCACAGTCAATCTGTCTTCCTGCAGTTCTTAAAACAGAGTTCTGCAGAGAATCGATGACTTACTCGCAGTGCTCGAAATCGCCTGCTTTCTGAAAAACGGAGGTCCAGACGCGCCCAAAACGCGTTTTCGGCCCAAAATTTCAGTCCAATAGGACTACATAGTTGCCCTATAACTTTACTCCCGCGAAGAAAGCTCCTCAATCAGAGACCGTTTGTTGCCGGTGCCTCCCGTAGAGCTCCCGACAAGGGTGTAGTCACCAACACAATAGGGAAGAGTAGTTGAAGCTCTTACCCTCGTACCGCTTCCTGTGGTTCTCTTGCTTGCAGCTCAGCCCTTAGCACGAACCAGGCTCTCATACCATGAAAAGATGCAGGGGGGAAGAGAGCTTGAGCTCTTGCAAGCACACACACACACTCACAAAACCCTAATAGAGAACACACAAGGTGAGAGGCTGAAAATCTTCTTCTTCTCTACTTAACACTCAACACACCATATACAAGAATAAGAGTACACAATAATATGGAAGGTACTCAACCAATACATACACGGGTTCTCTATAGTGTGAACCCGACTAAATGAGCTGGCGCTATAACTATGCCAGTCTCTAGAATGGCTGTCACATAGCCTGTCATCCCACTGGCCGCATATCTCCCATGATCTCACCAACCATGCCAGTGGTGTAAGTGTGGGGCCTATCCCCTAGGCGGGTCATCAGTGGCCACCGCCTCACTAGACGAGCTCGATATCTCAACAGGATTGCCCATCTCCTTCTGTGGGCCAAGGAAGCCAGGGTCCTAGAATTCAAAGACAGACTCCTTCGTATCAAAAATTCAAAGGGAAGAGCTTCGAAGTGAGAACAGGTGCTTTGGATGTCAGGGGTTTGGGCACTAGCTCAAGGATTGCCCATCTCCTTTTGTGGGCCAACGAAGCCTGGGTCCTAGAATTTAGAGACAGACTCCTTCGTATCAGTCCAATCAAGGTCCCCCACGCCAAAATTAGGGCAGCCCCAAAAGAGTGCCAGCTCAGCCTGTAGCCTCCATGCAAAGTAATCTCCAAACTCCCTCCCAGAATTGGAGTAACCAAAGAGAGAGAGTTCCACCTTAGAATGTAGCAGCTAGAGCTGTCACTATACCTGAGGAAGTGGAGGAAGAAAAAGGACAAGTCTATGCAGCACAGCAATAGAGCATCAGGGGACCGTCAATTTTCAGTCCTCCAGACTCTAGCAAAGTACCAAGGTAAGCAATTCAAGATTTTGATTGATTTAGGTAGTATTAATTCTTTTATTTCCCCAGGATGTCTGCGTAAGTTAGTCCTAAATCAAAAATCAGGGAAACCTATGCAAGTGAAATTGGCCTGTGAAAGATTCTTTTCAAACACCTTGAGACAGACCTTATTCAGTTTAGTCTAGATGGGAACGTAACAAAATGCCAGTTTAGAGTCCTAACCTTGGGAGTCTATGATGGAATCCTTGGAATGGATTGGCTCCACAAGAATCAAGCTGACATTCATTGTTACAAAGGAACCATCCCTTTCCTTGACCTTCATGGGAATAAAGTTCAAGGAACTGGAATTTCCAGTGCTACAATTAGTCAAGGCTTATAAATTGTTAAAAGGGCTCAGGAAGAGGCAAGCTATTTATGTCGCTAAGATGAATCCGGTAGACATAAAATGCAAGGCTAAAGAACTAGAGTGGTTAAGTGAGTATGCAGATGTGTTCCCTGAAGAGCTAACTGAGATGCCTCTGTCTCGCGAAGTAGATCATGAGATCGAGTTAACCCTCGGAGCTTAGCCACAGTGGCCCAGCATGCATACAAAATGCCAGTCCCTGAAGCCATAGAACTTAAGGATCAGTTAAGACAACTGTTAGAATAGGGATTCGTCAGATCCACTGTCTCACCTTGTGGTGTGCCCGTTCTCTTTCAAAAGAAGAAAGATGGAACATTAAGACTCTGTATTGACTACAGAGGATTGAATCAATTAACAATTAAAAATAAGTATCCTATTCCTAGGATTGATGAATTTCTGGATCGCTTAAGTGAGACCCAAATGTTTACAAAGATAGATCTCAAATCCGGGTACTACTAAATCAGAATCAAGGAGTAGGACATCCCAAAGACAGCATTCAATACCTGCTATGGGCATTATGAGTTCACAGTCATGCCGTTTGGATTGACTAATGCCCCGGTGACGCTTAATCAACTTATGAAGAATATTTTCACGTGGAAGATTTTGTTCTTGTCTTCTTTGATGATATCTTGGTATACTCAAAGAATGTTGAAGATCATGAAGATCGTGCGCGCAAGGTCTTGAAAATCCTAAGGAAACACCGACTCTTTGCAAAAAAGAGCAAGTGTTCTTTCTCTGTCGAGACCAGGTGGAATACTTGGGATTCATAGTATGAAAAGATGGGATTTCTCCTGACCCCGCAAAGATCGAAGCAGTCGTAGAATGGCCAGAACCCAAGATAGTAAAGGAAGTCAAAGGATTCTTAGGATTAACCGGATGGTATAGGATCTTTATACCTATGTATGCTCAGACAGCATCCCCTTTAACTAACCTTCTCAATAAGAGTACCCTTTTTTAGTGGACTGCAATGTGTCAAAGTGCCTTTGATAAACTGAAGACAGCCTTAGTAACCAACCCTGTCCTTAAGTTGCCAAATTTTACCAAACCCTTTGAGGTAGTTACTGATGCCAGTGGGTTTGCCTTAGGCAGTGCTCTTATTATGCAGGAAGGTCATGCAATGGCCTATGAATCCAGAAAACTCAGAACACATGAGAGAAATTATGCCGTCCATGACTTGGAGTTTCTCTCAGTAGTTTATGCTCTGAAGTTGTGGAGACATTATCTTTTGGGACAAAGGTTCACCTTGATGATAGATCAAGGTGAACCTTGATGATAGATCATCAAAGTCTAAAGTGAATGTTCACCCAAAGGGATCTCAACATGCATCAAAGGAGATGGATGCAGACCCTCCAGGAATTCGATTTTGAAATTAAGTATCGACGAGAAAGAAAATGTGGTTTTAGATGCACTCAACAAAAAAGCCTCCTTGCTTACGATTACAATGGTGTCAAATCCATTGATCAGTGAAGCAAAGGAGAAAATCATGTAGGACAAATTATTTACCCCTATTGCTACCCTTCTAATGCAAGAAAGTAAGACTTCTCAGGAAATGAGTCGAGTTCTTGGGTACAAATTGGATGATGGATGCATGTATTATAATAATCGGCTATGTATTCCCAATGATGAGGGAATAAAGGGAAGAATTCTGAGAGAAGCCCATGATAGCCTGATAGCTGGACATCCAGGGTTTATAAAAACCTATATGTCTGTGAAGAAAAGCTTCTTCTAGCCATGACTCAAAAAGGATGTACTTGATCATGTGCATAAATGCTTAATGTGTCAAAGAGTCAAGGCTGAGAGAGTCAAGACGCCAGGGAAACTGTAGCCTCTAGACATTCCTCAGATGAAGTGGGAATGTAGTATGGACTTTGTCACTGGATTACCTTCAGTGACAATTAGGATACAACTCCATTTTTGTTATAGTTTGATAGGCTAATCAAAGTTGTCCATCTGATTCTAGTGAAAGAAACATACACTGCTGTGGATGTTGCCAGAGTTTTCCTTAAAGAGATCTTCAGATTGCATGGTCCAGGAGGATAGTAAGTGACAGAGATCCCACATTCACATCAAAATTCTAGACTGCATTCTTCGAAGCAGTAGGAACTTTCTTGGATCTCAGCACAGCCTATCACCCCGAAACAGATGGCCAAACTGAAAGAGTGAATCAGGTAATAGAAGATATCCTTCGGTCATATTGCAGCAGAGAACCCAAGAAGTGGTTAAGCCATTTTCATCTGGTCGAATTTGCTTACAATGCTTCTTATCACATCGAAGCATTGGGATGAGTCCTTTCAAAGCTTTGTATGGACAAGATTGCCTTACACCGTTGACTTGGTCCGATCCATTGATCAGAGTCGAGATGTCCAGACAAATGCTTGATGACATGGACCAACAAATGCAATCAACCTGTAAAGATATAAAGGAAGCCCAAGATAGAAAAAAGTAGTATGCAGATAAAAAGAGATTTGAGAGAGTGTTTGAAGAATCAGATATGGTCTTCATTTGAGTACGACCAAAAAGAAGTTCCTTATCCTTAGAAAAGTACAAGAAGCTCTCTCCCAGATATTGTGGACCGTATGTTGTTATGAAGAAAGTGGGCGATCTAGCCTATAAACTTCTTCTACCTCCCCATATCAAGGTACATAATGTATTCCATGTCAATTTGCTCAAGAAATATGTACCCAACTCAAGTGCTTGATGATGATCTCCGACTCAAGGCCAGATGGTACTCCAACCTGAGGAAATTCTTGATGTATGGGAGAAGATTCTCAGGAGCAGAGTCCTCAGAGAATTTTTAGTAAAGTGGAAGTTCTTCCCTCTAGAAGACGCCACCTGGGAGAAAGAAGAAGAGTTAGCGAAAGATTACCCCCACTTTGCGAGATGAGGACCTCTCGCATTTTTCAAGTGGGAAAGGATGTAAGATTCCTCCTCAGCCTGAATAATGAATAAGCTTTACTTCAATCCCGTGTAATCATTCCCTATTTCTCAATACAAGAAAATATTATTTTTCCTTGTTTTTGCCTAGAGAGAGGTAATTCAATATTGAGATATTTTTGGATAAACAAATTCTCCTAATATCAAAAATATACTTTCTTGAAACAAAATTTCAAAATAAATTCTTTAATGTGCATTAGCAAATCAATAAAGATTTATTTTAAAAAAAGACCTTAGCCTAAGGGCCAAGATTTTCTAAAATTTTTGGATTATGGTCCAATTAAGGTTCCTATGGGCCAATAAGATTAATCCAAGTGTTGGGATGAGATAAATCCAATGAATAAAATAAAATACCCAAAAATGAGTAAATGCTCACATAAGATGAAGAGTTGACTGGTGAGTACAAGGTTTATTAGTTAAAAACTATGAGATATTACTAAAAAAACGAGATATTTTGGAATAATGATACATTTTTGATACCTTGGTAAGGAGGTGGGAGACTTTGCAGTAGGTGCCTATTTCACACATGTGGATGAGTTTTAAATTCAAAAATATTAAGATATTTTTATCTCTCCTTTCTCTTGAATCAAACTAGATCAAAATGGGAGTTAAACTGGTCCAAATCTTATCGAAATTCAGCCAAACTGAACCTGGAAAATTCTAGAACTTACTTGGACTCGGTTAGTGGCCTCTCTCACCTATAAATAGACCCTCATTCTTTTATATTCTCATATGTGAGCTAGACCACGCCATTATTACATTAAAATAAGCATATTTTCTATTATCCTTTAAAAATCCTCTACATTTTGGAGAGATTGGAGCTTCTCTCTCTCTTCAACCATCCTTGGAGCTTTCCTCTCAACACACTAACCAATTGATTGGTTGGGGGCTTCTTCTAAGATAGAGAAGCAAGCAAATCAAGAGATAAGATGTAATTTCATGGTTTTTTTCTCTAAAACTCTGAATGTTTTCACTTCTCAACCCCTCTCAAGCATGAGAAGTTTCAAATGGATTGTTTTTCAATGCAAATGAAGCTTTCTAAAGAATTCTAATGATTAATCACAAAAAGTTTATCTTTATGCTTAATTTATATATATATCTCTCCCCCCAAAAGAATGGTCATTTCTATGACCAAATCTTATTCAAATGATGCTTCTCATTGATAAAATCTCAATTCAAAGATCAAACTCTATGCGAGTTAAGCTAGAGGTTAGAAAATAGCTTTTTTTTAATGCTTTTATACTAATAAAATTATGGTGAAATTATGATTAATTCCAAGAGAAATTTTAGATAAATTCATTTTATGATAAAAGAGGAATTCCCATGATAATTGACATCCAATCATTAAATGAGGAAAAGAGCAATTTTAAGCTTATTAAAAAAATAGATATTGGTATTTAGTTAAAAAAAGAATTTTTATGGTATTTAAATAGAGAAAGAATTGAATTAAATTTTGGTGACAAAAGAGGAATTTTCCCCATAATTCCTCCTAGAGAATCAGGGTTGATAAATTAAGATTGGAAGAAATAATATCTTTATATTTTTTTATGTGGTTAAATCACCAAATTGGTATTTACCCAAAATTAGATTAAATGGAAGAAGAGTATTTTCATTAGATGTTTATCTGAAGAAAATCCTTGTTAGAACTAAACCGAATGATTTTGGTTAGACCACGAGAGGGACGGTCAGTAAATCTACTTGTCCATCTCTTGATATCTGAATCAAGAAAAAATCTCGTGATGACCGATTCCAGTTATTAATACAAAGAATAAACCACTGTTGAATTCACTATTCTCCCCTTGACCGAAGTTACCAAGAATCTAGTTAGACAGTCAGTCAAATGATGGGTAAATTACCCTGATGAGAGATCAAGGATTCTCATTATGAAATTGGGGATTAAGGAAAAAGGGTTTTGTGGAACTGATCTTAAACTGGGAATTTTACTTGCATAGAACCTCTGTTTTCATTTAAAGGACTGTTTTATGCCAGAATGTTGACATGTGTTTTGCTAAGAGGTTCGTTGTGCAATAGCTAGCGGGGAGTCGTCGAGGGACGTCACTCGCGGCAAAGCTTGCCGAGGTCTTGACCAGCCTCGGTATGGTTAAAATGGTGCACGTCCGGTACGATGGGCGAGGACCGATGAAGCGGTCCTCCCTGATGAGTGAAGTGCTAGGACACCTAAGTAGGATCCTAGAGGGTTCTGACCAGGTGATGAACGCGCTCGCAGTTGCTAAGACACCCATGCATGCATCTCGTTGGACTAAGAAAAGTGACTTTTGTGAATCAAATTTTGGATATTGGATCTCATTTTGGTTGGCCAGCTGGTCTTCAACGGAGAGTCCAGATGACATATTTTGTAATATAATGGATTCAAAATTTTCGAGGATTATAATCAGCAATACTATGATTTTTCACTGAAGGATTTCTTTTTTAAAGACAGCCGAATCTATTATAAATGGCAATTTCATATTGGGTGCGTACATGGTATGCCCACCTTAATTTTTGCATGAAACGCCGGCTAGGGGGCCTAGGAACTCTTTTCCTTCAGTACTCGGGCAAAACATAACCGAACCTTTATAAAGGAATCCCACCAATACAGTGGTCAGCTAACCCATGGACCGGATGGCTGCATCGAGGGATTCCTGTGGTACCATTAAGTTATGATTAGTTAGATTAGTTAGATTAAGTCCTGAGAAGACCCTTGTTCTGTGGGAGGGAATCAGTGGGGCTGTGCCTTATTAAAGGAGGAAAAAAGCGGTGATACTGTGGACCAAGTGCAAGTCTCTTCTTCGATCTAACTATGTGACTTCAGGTTTGGTCGGATCAATTTGAATAGTTAAGACTTTGACCCGTTATATTAATTCTCTCGTTCTTCGAATCACCCGTGCCTTCCGGGCAAAGGAAGTTTTTTCGGGTTCGGTTTCAGAGGAACCGCCGGACTAGTATCTTGTCTGGACATCCGTGTGGCGGGCGAGGCCTCATGTTTGGATCCCAATCCTGTGCAAGAGGCTGACACTGCTTCCACGGCCAGTGCCCTCGGAGGGGGCACTGCGGAGGGGGTGGAGGTCTCACAGTCTTGTGCACACACATGATGATATTGATGTATCACACACACATACACATAGACATGATGATATTGATGTATCACACACATACACATGATGATAGTGATACACATGCACATGATGGCAGTGATGCATATGCACATGATGATGATGTACATGATATTAATAGAAATAATGATGTGTGTGAGTTAGATCATGTGGGCATGATCTTGATGGGAGGGAAGGCAGTACCTTTCAATGGATCGTGATGCATTAGGAGATAGTGATGTATTAGACTATCATTGGGGATCGTATTTTGATTAGTGTTGTGTCCATTGGCACGTTTGAGATTGGGGATGATGATACTTCATATGTTAATATGCATACAATAGTGTATGAGGAGCATAGACCTGAGTTTCTAGTGTTAGATGAGTCAGGCTACTCTTTTAGGTCTTTTATTCATAGAGATATTTATGATTATATCTCTATTCCTAGCTCTCATAGAATTTTGGCAACATTCACTTTGGTTTAGTGCATATATTTAGGCAATCAAGCATTGCACATGAGCATAGCGATAATTTGGTTGAGGCGAGACCTCATAGGAGAGAGGGGATTATGCATATGGATCTAGATAAATTTTCATTGGATCTAGATATATACTTAGATCCATTAGTATTAGAGATAGATCTGTCTTGGGATCTAGGTTATATAGGGCCATCATGGATTGTTATAGATCATTATTATAGGGGTGACCTTAATGAGCTTGAAGATTTTGAGATTTGTGACTCTACTTACCGCTCATTTATAGACACTCTATCCCTCTCAAGTGATGTCTTGAAGATTTTGAGATTTGTGACTCTACTTACCGCTCATTTATAGACACTCTATCCCTCTCAAGTGATGATGAGGTCTACAATGATCCTATTGATCATACGATGGATCACACACACCTAGAGGATCTTGCACTTGAGGATGTAGTCCATATCTTGGATTGTGCTTCTACTCACATTTACGTAGTGGATCATGCTTTGGATTGTTTAAGTGGTGCTTTAGTGGACATCATTGGTTCACACTTGATACTGCATGATGCCAGCTTTAAGCTATGTTCTTTTAGTTCCTATGGGTGTCGACATGAGCCTATGTTCTTTGGGGGCCAGGACATTTTCTATGGGTGCATTTTGTCACTTCTGGCACATGGTTTCCAAACTATGTGGTATATCATTCTCATGCACCTATAGCACATCTCAGTTGTGGTATACATGGTGCCTCTATTGCACCAAGACAATTCCACATTCCTACTAGGAGTGTTGATTCCACTTGGTGGATACCTTAGGTTTCAGATTCGCACCGTGGTTATGTGGATAGGCTTATGAGCTTTCCCTTCAACCTTGGTGCTACCATGACATCGATATCAAGGATCCCTGATGTGTACCTTACCTATCCATTTAATCTTGGAGGGCATAGGATTAGCTTTGCCATCGGGGTGGTGGTTCCTTGGCCTCTCCATTCACACTAGATTGTCATTGGACTATTGTTTTGTATTTAGAGTACCTTAGATTTCCCTTTGATCCAGGCGAGATCTTGTCTAGCCTCATCATCAAGGGGAGTCCACTGACCTTTCCATTTGATCCGGGATTCATCGAAGATCACCTTTTGTGAGATAGGGTGACATTATTACTTTACGTTTGACCCGGGTAGCCGCATACTCATGGAATGGGGAGATACAACCTACCCTTTTGCCACCTGGGTAGCAGGAGATCTATTTCCTTAATCATGCGACTCTTCGGTCTTTCATTTGATCCGAGAGGCCTCTACACCACCCATGTTATCGTGATTTTTATTTCCACACTTTCATGTATACAGATTATATTTTTTATTTTTGGCTTTTGTATATAGCCTCTTGTATGTGTATTTTCATGCACGACCACCCTCTGATTTTGAGGAAAAAATCATTACAAGAGGGGATGTTTTGTAAAGAAGGGATTTTAGTGTGCACATACATATGGGGATGGGCCTAGGCACTAGACCTAGGATATTATACCTTTTTTTAACCTTTTGTCATGACATGACATCTTGTCTTCTTGGATCTTTCATGGCTGTATAAGGGTGCAGAAAAGTGTCATTCACAGTGTCCTGAAAGTTGTCATAGAATTGTCATCTGAGTTGTCATCAAAAGGGGGATTTTTTTTTGCGAGCTTTTTTTGCCGAGCTTTTTGGAGCAATGAACAAGGAGTCCGAGATTTGCAAAGGACCATGAACTTACTATGAGCTTTGTAAAGGACCAAGAACTTACTTACATATAAATAACAAGCTTTGAAAGATCAACAATATAAATTTCAATCTTTTGATCCACATCATACTTATTGATATAATTACATATATTCATATATGTAACTAAATTCATGCACCTCATACATATACACATACAAAATATACATATACATACATACATGCAAGAGCTACCTACATACATACTAACATATATACATACATACATACATACATACTTTCTTACTTACTTAAATATAAAAAACAATCCTTTAAAGATAAAAAATATATATATCGATCTGTAAAGTTCCAAACCATGAAAATCTCGATTACAAAGTCTTTGATCCACATCATACTTATTGATATAATTATATATATACATATATCTACCTAAATTCATACACCTCATACATATACATATACATACATACATATATACAAGAGCCACCTACGCAGCACTAACATATATACATACATTGCATACATACATACTTTCTTACTTACTTAAATATAAAACACAATCTTTTAAAGATCAAAAATGTATATATCGATCTTTAAACTTCCAAACCATGATAATCTCGAATACAAAGTCTTTTGATCCACAAATTATAGCATTCTAATTATAGCATTCTTCTACATGTCATCCCGACCTAATGAGAAATCTCCCAGACATGCTTTGGCTACCTCCATGTCATTCTCTATCCCCATATAGTGCCTTTTCAACTCTTGGCATGCACGTCCCAAGCCTCCACATCCCGCAAAGACGTCCAAGACACTATCTCCTTCACTTGAGAAGGTCTCCACTAGCCACCTACAATGAAATACAATCATAAACGTGCATCTAAGTATTTTGAAAAAGTAGCTATGAAAATGACCAGAATGAAAATTATCTCACCTAAAGAACATAGGAGATCTTTCTGCACCACCTCGAATGTAGCGCTCCAAGACCATTGTGCGTTGGAATGGATGCTTCTTATTCTTCTCAAAAATGAAATTTCGTTGAGCATTGAATATCTTCTTTGAAACATTTTGCCCAGCCTCACGATCAATAATAGGGACATGGCAATTTACTCGATAGAACATACTGCCAATGTATCCACCTACCATAACGAGAAAACATTATGTTTGGATATCCATACCACATAACATGTATACACAAAGGGAAATATTTCAGAGATTATGACTTACCCGTTCTCCATTGTCATACAAATAACTTGATTCCACATGAACAGACATTGTTCGATGCATGACCAATCCAACTTTCTTTCCCATGGAATATATTTTAGGAAGTTGATCCATTAGACTCAAACACACAAACCAACCCTCATCAGCCCACAAACAAACCAACAAAACTGAGTGTGGCACGTATCAATGATGAAGAAACTTGATTCCATGGGGGACACCCATCTGTATCTACATCAACAACCTGTAAACCTGTAGGAAAGTCAGCCCATACGAGGCGAGCCACTGTATCTGAGGGAGCACCTCTATGAGATAGAGCCTTGGGAATCTTCATCAAGAATTCTTCCACACTACATAAAAGATTTATGATGTTTGGTTTTGGTAAGTACAACTTGGAAAACTAATTATATGGTGAAATTTTTCTTTTTACCTATCTGAGCCCTCCGAAAGAGTGTGGATGTCTACCAGCAATATGTGTGAAAAACATCTCTCACCTGCAAGTAAACAAGACAAAAAATGAGATGCATTTCGAAAGCACACACTTCTCAAAATAAATTTGCAATGGAAAGTACTCTTACTAGTCATGTCCATGATGTCACGTTGTCCTGACACCTCCCCCTCTTGAAGATGCTCTGGAGGGTCTCTCTCTTGATCTTCATTTGTGGGGTCTCCCTCTTGAACATCATGCATAATGTCAAGACGTCTCTTTGTTCGCCTCTCACGTTGCACTTGAGATGATGTAGATGTATGCTCTTGGTGTGATTGTGGCACTCGTGACAGTGGTGTGGATGGTTTTGGGGCCACGCACGAGGATCCAACTACTGGAGACTGGGTCAAGATTGTTGGCTGTGGGGAAGGTATTCTAGAGTCTTCTTGAGTTGGGGGCTCTCTTTCAAGCTCAGATTGGCAATTCTTAAATTCTTCAAGAAATAGATCAAGATAATTAGTAAAAAGGTAAAAATCCCCATACCTTTTTGTATATGTATATGTACGTAGATGTATATGTATCTATGTATATGTATATGTACATGTATGTGTATATGTATATGCATATGTATATGTATATGTATATGTATGTAGGTATGTATCTATGTATATGTATAGGTATGTATATGTATGTAGGCATGTGTCTATGTATATGTATGTAGGTATATGTATCTATTTATATGTATATGTATGTAGGTATGTATGTATCAAAACTTAA
The DNA here is from genome assembly GCF_041138505.1 of Cibotium barometz. Classification (NCBI taxonomy): domain Eukaryota; kingdom Viridiplantae; phylum Streptophyta; class Polypodiopsida; order Cyatheales; family Cibotiaceae; genus Cibotium; species Cibotium barometz. The sequence goes on along the minus strand of NC_141095.1, from coordinate 8,134,889 downwards.
CAATGTTTCTTTAAAATCTAACATGCCAAATCTTAAATGTAACATGAACTTTGTATGTACGTAGGAATTTAGTGTATGTGTGTAGGTATGTATTTATGTATGCATATGTATATATACATATGTATATACATATGTATTTGTATATGTATATATCTGTATGTATATGTATCTAATATGTATATGCATATGGATAGTTTACATATGTATAGGTAGGAAGGTTTACATAAACATATACATTTACATTTACATGCATATAATTCAGTAGAAAGCAAAAAAGTACCTTTTTCTAGGAGCTCCTCACTTGGAGGCACATGATTTAGAGGATAGTCCAACCACCAAGGACATCTCTTAAATTCCCAATCAGAAACCCCTCTCTCAACCCATTCCTTCGGGTACATTGTTTCCGAGGAATTTGGATCTACCCATTCTTTGATTGCTTCCGTCTCTTCGTCCATTAGACCTTGGCCAATGAGTAGCTGCACCCACCTACATGTCCAAAATAAAACAAACAGTACTAAAATATTTTTTTAAAAGCGTATATGTATTTTCTACAAAAATGTAATGGCAATAGAAGATATATACCTATAGACAACCCTCTTTGCGGCATTCTCCACCTCAGGTTGCTTTTGGCCTTCCTTTACTTTTCCAATCTTTGCCCACACCTCATGAAAAGCCCATGGTATGTGTTTCGATCGCTCCTCTTGCACCCATTGCATAAATGGTGGGATGTAGACAACATCATCATATACCAATAAACCCTCCAAAATAGAGTCTGCCTCCCCTATTAGCTCTTCCCAATACAACTCTTTCTTCATATGCAGCAACGTCTTTTTGTTATCCCCAAACATCTCTGAAATTACCTTGTCCTTTGCCCTCCCGGTCATAAGCATTTGAAGCAATTCCGTCTTCCTATTTCAGCATCATACCAAAACCATAAGAGATTAGATATTAAGGTTAGTTTATGTTAAGGGAGGTTTATTGACATGTGACATACCTTTGAGTTGAAATCTGAGATATGGCGACTGTGTAGAGCTTTTCTTTGGTCAGAGCAACCAATCCCTTCTTGGACCACTCATAGTTATATACGAGTTGAAAGAATGCATCACCATTGGATGGGTTTGCAATTATGAGCATCTTGTACGCTCCATCTCGAAATGTTTGCTCTACACCACGTCTGGCTTTCTCACATTTTGTCTCATATTCTTGCAACCCCATGGCATGTCTATCAATGCATGATATAGCTTGCTTCACCGCATTTTCAAACGGTGTCTACGTATAACGAAAAGGACTCATTATCACTCACACGATTAAAAAACATTGATAATAATAAAAGATGGGAAATGCAAACACTACCTTCCACACAAGCTGTGCCAAGATCGTAGCTGGAGCATTGTACCATTGCTCTCCACTTCGTTTCTCCAAACTAAGCTCCATTAAAGCCCACCTCCTTACGTCTTCACCAAGGTAGTCCAATATGGATGATTCGTCCGCCATTCCAAATCGTTGAAACATGAAGATCTCATGTGACAATGTGGGTGTAACACTACTAGTGCGCACCAATCTGTGTTGTAAAGAGTCACAATGAGCTAAGAACTTAACCATGACTTCACAATGTCCATAATTAAGTAGAGAGAGATCACTTACTCATTTTGAGTTCGCAAAGCCAATAGCAATTCTCCTTCTTGCTTCTTGTCCACAACCAAAAATTGACATTTGACCCGGACATGGCGTGAGGGGCTATGAGACCAAGCTAGAGAAAGCAAAATAAAGATATTACAATATATTACTTTTAATGTTGCATAAAATCACTCTATGACATTCAAAAGAACATACCTTCGCGCACTCGAGACATCCATGCCTTCACACGATGATTGCCATCCCATACAAGAAACTTCTTACCACTGAGATCCTCCCACTCAGTTCCTCTGATTTCATCCTCAAATCTGTCATGTTGTACCACCCAGTTTGGTCCCCATTCTTGCAAGTCTATTTGTGTGACCGCGAAATACATAGAGCTTCCTGGACGTGTAAGTGAAACTAAAAAAGGAGGAGATGCTTCGACATAACCATGGCAGTCAAAAGAATCACAAAACACCTCAAGTTGGGTAGAAACTGTACGGATGGATTCATTTGGAATCAGCCTGCATCATAAAGGGACCAATGGGGTAGAGGAATTGCGTTGCACAAAAAACTTAGTGAATACATCACCAAGCAATCCCAATTCAATAGATTTTCCAAGAAGCCTTCTATGGGTCTCCCCTTGACCAGTACTAGATTCAGGAATCTCCGTGTGAGTTGGAGGAGGTGAGCTCATTTCGTTCTCCAACACAAGCACTTCTTCCTCATGACCAAGAGAATTATGCGCTTCTGTTTCCTCTCTAACAGGAGATACATGTGAGGACAAAGGTGTCCGTGATTGAGCTTCCTCGCTAAGAGTCAAACAAACACGCCCAGATCTTAGTGAGTATCCCCTGTTGTCTGTAAGACACACACACCAAGCCCAAGTAAGCATATCTAAAACAATAAGACACAATCTCAATAGAATCTTGGCTATTCACATCATATACCTTTCTTAGTCTTTGCCTGTTGTTTTCCTGCTTTTCTTGGAGCCATCTTCCTTTCTTTTGCCCTGAATATGAGTAGCAAAAAGTTTGAGCTGAATCACACATAAACCCTACTTCATGTATATAGGAAAACATCAACCTCACACACAAACATCTCCTACTAGTGTGTGTGTGTGTGGGGAGAGAGAGAATAGCATAGACATGAAGTGAAGCCACGGATTATATTGAAGAGCTAGAGTTGCAAAATGGGCTCTTCTGGTTAGAGTGCACATTTGTGAGGAGAAACCAATAAACCTGAGCTTCCTAGCTTAATACGAGAGCCATTGAAGGAGCTAATATATATTGGCTGTTCATGGTGGCAGTGATGCAAACCCATTGCAGTGTTTCGTCCGAGAGGACCATGATATAAGCGTACAAGGACGTGCAGGTGCAAGAACCATTATGCAAGCCTTACTACTGAGAAATGCACCCGAACTCGTCTGCCCATTTCTTCGTCATCATCATTACGATGATCCATAGCCAAATGTGAGCTCAAATTCATTGTGCCATATGTTCAAGCAATGCGTACAAGAAATGAACCATTCAAATGGGACTTACACGACTCTCTGTTGTGTGAGCTTGTGCTTTAAAGTTTCCTATTCCTATTGGGAGAAGTAAAGGTAAGCCTAATGTATCTAATATTTGAATGGGAGTAAAGGTGCTAAGCCTAAGGACGTAAAGGTAAGCCTAAGGTATCTAACATTTCAATGGACGTAAAGGTAAGCCTAAGGTATCTAACATTTGAATGGGAGTTAAAAAATTCTATGTTGTGTATAAATTCACATGACCTCTATGCTATGTATATATTATATGGCTAAAGGTTGTGGTAGAACTAAAGTACTTAATGTTTATAGGAAAAGGTAAACATAAGGTACCTAACATTTAGGTTCCTTTAGGTGCCCACCCACCCACCTCCCCTCTCCTATGTACATCTTGATGCTTCCACCCCAGGCAATGTGTGCCCTCTTTTTCTAGAGCGCCAACGCACAATATTGTGCTCCAATAGCCCCTATACCTGCATTCGAGAGAGCAACATTCCAAATGCAAGAGATAAGGAGAGTTCTCAACCATTGTTACCCGCATACGCTAGAGATAAGGAGAGATACCCGCCTACGCTAGAGATAAGGAATATGCTAGAGATACGCTAGAGATAAAGGAAAAATATCAATGTTTTCGGAATACGCTAGAGATAAAGAAAAATATCACTGAAAAAAATTGTTGCTCGAATTTTGCAGAGAACCTTCCAAACGCATGGGTAACCGAAACCTTCCAAATGCAATGGTCGCTCGTGCATTTCCATCCCCCGGCTCTGCCGGGGGAGAGGAAATGCACGAGAATGGCTTATTAAGGTCGTCTTCTCCAGCAAAACGTCTGTGCGACGCCTGTGTCTGGGGCAGCGCTGGCCGCAACGCCTCCTCAACAAAACGTTCAGCGACGCCAAAACGCCACCGGCTCAACCTCTACTAGCAATCTGTAGATCCTTAATGCTTCATTACCCGGCTTATAACTGCTTTAGGCAGCTGCAAAGGCTCTCACACCTTGTGAGGGCTTGAAAAATCTTGCCATTGTACTCCCATGTTTATGGCCGCCACCCTGTATCCCACAACTTGGGGGTTGCCTCATCAGTCCGTCAGGTTGGCTGGGAAGTACCATTGCAATTATAGTACTGTGAGTGTGGATGTACGTCTCGGGATCAATTCTCAGCTTTTCTTTTGAGATTGTTCAAGCACGTCTCGAACACACAAAAGAATGGAAGTCGCCTGTTTTACATAAAAGTCGAAGCCTGCTTATCCAAGGAATATTCACAAGAAAGTGCTACTTGATCGATCTGGGGCAACAACCGTAACTCTTCTCCTAGTTTCTGGTTGAAGGGTGGCGCCTCCATTCTCTCTCCTTCCAAACGCATGGGTAAGCGAAACCTTCCAAATACAATGGTCGCTCGTGCATTTCCACCCCCCCGGCAGAGCCGGGGGATGGTCTGCGCTAGCGCAGACCATCCCCCGGCTCTGCCGGGGGAGAGGAAATGCACGAGCATGGCTTATTAAGGTAGATCCTTAATGCTTCATTACCCGGCTTATAACTGCTTTAGGCAGCTGTGCAAAGGCTCTCACACCTTGTGAGGGCTTGAAAAATCTTGCCATTGTACTCCCATGTTTATGGCCGCCACCCTGTATCCCACAACTTGGGGGTTGCCTCATCAGTCCGTCAGGTTGGCTGGGAAGTACCATTGCAATTATAGTACTGTGAGTGTGGATGTACGTCTCGAGATCAATTCTCAGCTTTTTCTTTTGAGATTGTTCAAGCCCGTCTCGAACACACAAAAGAATGGAAGTCGCCTGTTTTACATAAAAGTCGAAGCCTGCTTATCCAAGGAATATTCACAAGAAAGTGCTACTTGATCGATCTGGGGCAACAACCGTAACTCTTCTCCTAGTTTCTGGTTGAAGGGTGGCGCCTCCATTCTCTCTCCTTCCAAACGCATGGGTAAGCGAAACCTTCCAAATACAATGGTCGCTCGTGCATTTCCACCCCCCCCCCCCGGGCAGAGCCGGGGGATGGTCTGCGCTAGCGCAGACCATCCCCTAGCTTTGCCGGGGGGGAGGAAATGCACGAGCATGGCTTATTAAGGTCGTCTTCTCCAGCAAAACGTCTGTGCGACGCCTGTGTCTGGGGCAGCGCTGGCCGCAACGCCTCCTCAACAAAACGTTCAGCGACGCCAAAATGCCACCGGCTCAACCTCTACATCTGCTCAGCAACGCCTCCATCGCCTCTCCTCCAGCGTGTCCACTCCCCCGGCAGAGCCTGGGGGATGGTCTGCGCTAGCGCCTCTCCTCCAGCGTGTCCACTCCCCCGGCAGAGCCTGGGGATGGTCTGCGCTAGCGCAGACCATCCCCAGGCTCTGCCGGGGGAGTGGACAACCTGGAGGAGAGAGGCGATGGAGGCGTTGCGGCCAGCGCTGCCCCCGTCTCCTCACACTTGACCTTCTCAACATGGTGTCCGCCAACGCCACAAACTAGACGTCCTCAACACCATCACCGCCTACGAAAGCTACAACGTACACCTCCAACGAAGCCGCTGCCGGCGCACAGAAAAGAAGAACAGAGAAAAATCGAGAAATGAAAAAAAAAACTCACCTCTTCTCTTGCATTCGTCTTCCTGCTTGCTGAATTGAAAGTATCCTTCATGTACCCTAAATATCTCTTTTCTTCGTGTACCCTTTAAACTAAGCACCACATATGTGTGTGTGGCCTAAAACATACTTAGCCTAAAAATAGATACATATACACACACATATATATATGTCTAAAAATGTATTAAGCTATATGTGTTTTATTGTACACACGTACATTTTGTTTAGGCTATTTAAATATGTATATATATATTGATGTTAATAAATGTGTGTGGTGTGTGTGTAGCCTACTAGATATATAATCTAATATATTTGTATATCCTAAAATAAGTAAAAGACTAGTCTCTTTGTAAATACACACACACACACAAATACATATATCCTCGTCGGGGGATTCTTAGCCTAGAATATATACAATATAATAATATAAATATAAACATGTGTGTATGTGTATTTACATATATCCCCATCCGTGGTGCTTAGCCTAGAATTTATACAATATAATAATATAAATATAAACATGTGTGTGTGTGTATTTACAAAGAGATAAGCTTTTTATTAAAATAACACTTAGAATCAATAAATGTATGTATTTGTGTATTTTTTTATATATTTGTAGATACATATATATTTGTATATTTTTTATTAAAAAATTTGATCGTGGACATTCTCAATCGTGATTGCTCCACCTTGTTTTATCATTTCAACCACCTACATTCTCAATCGTGATTGCTCCACCTTGTTTTATTATTTCAACCTCCTTCATTCTCAAATCGTGATTGCTCCACCTGTTCCTTCGTTTTTATATTTTCATTTCACATTTTCGTCTCTCCTATCCTTTCTGTTTCACATTTTCGTCTCTCCTGTCCTTTCTGCATCTTCATATTGCCTTCCCTATGGAGCACACTGTTACCTTTGAGTGGGAGCTTGATGGCAGTAGCAAAAAATCTCAAACTTTAATACTTCTCCACCAGACCACGCTTGTCTACAAGGGTTTTTGCCTTCTTCACACGCCCTTTCTGGAGTGAAAGCTACTAGGACCGATGGAAGCCTACAAGAAATCATCGCTCATTATGATATGGAGGGCAATAAAAACTACCTCATAGATATTTCTCGAAGTAAAACATATATGCTACAATGTAGTCCTCTTTGTGCTGCTGATAGTCTTGATTCTAGTGCTGACGACATTGCCCAAGATGTCCGACATTTGGAGAGTTCAGTGGATAAAGAATTAGGGACACAAAACACCCATGTTCATATCTCGAGCTCCTCCTCTGAGAGTGACTTGAATGGCTCAGCAACTATTTTGCAACCAGGTGAAGGCACAAGCAATCCAAAAGGTTCAAAGCACAAGATCTCTGAAGATGAATGTATTGCTTCAGAGAGTATACTTTCGGTTCTTCATAAGAAGGAGCAACCTTCTCTTCTGCGTTCATTGTTGGAAAAAGTTACTCGAGTCATCCAAGTCCAGGAGGTGCCAAGACATTATGATGGTGATTCCATCCTAGAGTTTCCACCAACATATGGCAAAATAGGAAATATGGATGGAATGGAGCAAAAATATGATGGTCACCTATGGACACGTCCAGTAACATCAAACATGTCTGTAAGTTATACCGTGCGTATTAGCTATTGTGTTGGTACTTTGGAGTGCCATAGGCTCAGCTGTCCTTTTTACTTGAACAATAAAAGGTATAACAACACCTTCCTTCATGGACATCTGACAAAAAAGATTGCAATTGGACTTTTGACAGAGGATGAGAAATCTAAAATAGTTTGTCACTTTTGTCGCAAAACTGCACATTGTGTGCAAGTGTGTAGATGTATTGTGTATTACGTAATGCCTCGTGACACAACTATTACAAGAATGATGCTCCACACTGGGCTGCATGAACATCCAGTTCAGCCAGGAACTTCAAGGTCAATGTTGGAGCGCGTGAAAATGTTTGTTTCTCAAGTGCTGAAAACCCAGAGAAGTGCTGGTCCTCGAAAAATACAGATGGATATTGTGAAGGATATGCTATTTTCCTCCATGATGAATCAAAATGATGAGCTACCTACAAGTATTGGGGATCATGAGCTCTGTAATTTTTTGGAGGAGTTGAGTCCTCTTGTGGAAAACCAGAGGTGAGTATTCACTCTATAACTTAATTATATTTGGAAGTATTTTTCTACATTCGGTCCTCTCTTTATTATGAAATTATGTTTTTTAGGTTTAGACGCATTGTATCCCAGGAGAAAAGAAAATTGATGCCAGCAGGAGAGGGCTTTGATAGCATCCTTCTTATACAGAGAAGATCTCGCTATTCATTTATACAAGGTAGCCGTTTCCCAGGACAAGGTGACAAATGTTATGTCTTTAAGATGTCTTTGCGAGGACCAGCATCAGGCGTGGACTTGGTGAATCGTATGCGGTGTGACAGTGGAGGTGACTTGTCAAAGTCCTGGGTTTTGTTTGATCACACTCATCGAGTTTTTGGTTGGTCAACAATGGCTTGTCATGTTTACGACCCAAGGTGAGACTGCGAACTCCAATTTTTTCATTTCTTTCATTTACCTTGAATGATAGCTGACTGAAAAAATTATCTCCAAAATCTTATAGTGTTCAAGAGCTGTTGACAATTGCCACATGCGAAATGAAGGAGGAGGATACAAAAAGCCAAGTACTATTTTGGGAAATGCTGAATAGCACAATGGAGCAATGCGGTTATGCACCCGCACACTTCTATGGGTTTATGGCTGATGAAGCAGGGTCTAATTGGTGTGCAGTTAGGACCGTTTTCAATGGGGGTCCGCACAACATTATGGGGGACAGGGAGCGAACGTGCTTATTCCATTGGAAACAAAGTTTGATGAAGCATGCTAAACAATGCGTGAAGGCAGAAAGTCGACAACACCATATTGACTTGTGTGAAGAATGGAGATTGGCAACCAATAAGGAGTCAGCTTTCTTAAAAAGTAAAGAGATTCGTGAGTGGTGGAGAAATGGACATGTTCATGAGGGAAAACTATCAGTGATGGATACGTGGATGAGTTGGTGGGAAGTACGAATAGCACATTGGGGCAACCTCATGTCAAGGGTGAGAAATTTTATAGAGAACTGATATGTTGTATGGATGCATTTGCATTGGAGTCAATTTTATGAATTCTTGTATGAAACCTCTTGTGTGCAGGTGGTCTTAAGCTCGGTGGATTTAGCACAAACCCCTCGAACAAACTTATCTGAAAGTGTACATGGGAGTTGGCTTGCTGGTGAAGGATACAAGGAAAAGGTTAGCTTGTATGATGCGTGCATTTCAGATATGGCAAACGCTTTACTACAAGGTGCAAAGCAATATGCATATCAGATGGGGAAGCACAAAGGTGAGGGACCAAGCTTGAGCAAGTTGCTGGACAGGGTAGCAGCAAGGTCAAGACTAACACCACCACAAGTGGCTCGCATGGTCCATGAAACAGTAGCTAATACTCCTATGTATGAGGAATCAAGGCCTCTACATGGAGATAAGGAGACTATTCAACGGAAGAGGGTGAGGACAACGGAAGTAGACCAATGCTCACATCGTCCAGGTTATGTCATGCAGAGCAGACATCGTCAAAACCGGGGAACAGCAAGAAGAGTAAGTTTTGGAGATAGATCTAGAACAAACAGTGCAGCAAGTCCCGCTTCAAGGGGAGGACCAAAAAGTCCAATGACTGGAGGAAACAAAGCCTGTCGGACATGAAGAGCCTAAACAACATTATGGCACAATGAGCGGAGGACAAATGCATGTAAAGGAAGAGGCCATTGGACGCACAATGTGGGCCATTAGACGAACCCCATTGAACTCAAAAGTCAAATGTTTGGGAGGTATTGATGGAAGACTTAAGTGCAACTCATATATACAGGGAAGCTCTATTGGAGTTGTTGCCCCTAGCTTCTACTCAGAGCGATGACATCCTGGTCCGGGAGGGCCAAAGGCTCAAATGATGTGGTTTTGTCCTTCAGATGTTTCACACACATGGCATGTAGATCCAAACATAATATACAAGCCATCATACCCAGATATGTGGAAAGTGGATGTTGGGACCAACATAACCAGCCAAGAGGTAGATAAATTAGTAAAGGCAGGGTTTAAGTTAGATGTTACTCATGAAGAACCTTTTGTGTCGGGGGTGGGAGAAACGTCCACACAAGCAGCGGGCAACAAAGAAAGTGACAAGATGCCACATGATGCTACACAGAATACAAAGAGATCAACCAAGTGGAGGCATTGGATTTCCAAAGAAGCAGAAAAGAGGATTGGTAGTGCCGAGGCCATGACAGCGACAGTCCTTAATGAGAGTGCAATGCAGCCATCCCCCTACTCTATTTTTCATTTGGCATGTGAGAGTGGACAGGACTATTTTATACACATCAAGGTACAACCTTGGTGTACATGTCCTGATTTCATGCAAAGAGAATCTAGAGGAAAGTCTTACGTTGCATGTAAGCATATCTATTTTGTCTTCTTGCGAGTTTTGGGATTACATAAGAATGAGGATATGGTAATGCATCAACCGACACTATCACCAGAGGAAGTGGACAATATACTATCACGTCCTCGAAGCAAGGATGTTTGTGCTTATACTTAAGCTTTAATCAAGCCTGTTTGTGCCTATACTTAAGCTTTAATCAAGCCTCTCATGTTTGTGCCTACTTTAGCTTTAATCAAGCCTTCCATGTTTGTGCTTACTTAAGCTTGTAAGGAAATGTGAAGTCAATCTTTTTGTAAGAAAATTTGAACCAATATTATTTTTGTCTTGCTTTGGGATGGAGTATACTGTCACGTACTCTAAAGTCTTATTGTAGGTAGCTTGCGACGCTATGGTAAAGGAGTTATACCAACCAGATATCTTCTTGTAAGGAAATGTGAACTCAATCTTTTTGTAAGAAAACATGAGCCAAGTATACTTGTTTTTACTTGTGTTGAAATAAACATTGGAAGAAAGGTACATAGATTGGTATTTTTGTGTCTATATTTAAGTTTCTTGGACATAAAATGTGTGTTTATATGTAGGAAGGTAGGTATGTAGGTATGTATGTATGTAGGTATATATGTAGGAAGGTAGGTAGGTAGGTAGGTAGGTAGGTAGGCACGCAGGTAGGTAGGAAGGTAGGTAGGTAGGTGTGTATGAGAATATACATGTATATATGTATGTATGTATGTGAATGAATATAGGTAGGTAGGTAGGCAGGTAGGCAGGTAGGTAGGCAGGTAGGCAGGTAGGTAGATAGGCAGGCAGGTAGGCAGGTAGGCAGGTAGGTGTGTTTGAGAATATACATGTATATATGTATGTATGTATGTGAATGTATTTATTTCTCTTTCATAAATACTTACTATATAAAAGCTCACCAAAATGTATCATTTTTCTTACAAGCTCACATAAAACTATCTTATCTCCAAAAAGCTCGCCAAATAAAGCTCGCAAAAAAATCAAACCCTCATCAAAAGTGTCGTCAAAGTTGTCATCAAAAGTGTCGTCAAAGTTGTCATTAGATTTGTCGTCAAAGTTGTATCAAAAGTGTCGTCAATGATGTCATTTTAGTTGTCGTCTCAAAAGTGTCATAAGGTTCAGATTTGAAGAGTTATTTAGGGTCATAGGAACGGTCACATAAAGACTATAAAATGCAAGCAGTTGTAATCATGTGATATGGGAAGTTGAATAATCATTTCTTCAGTTTCTCTCTCTCTCTCTCTCTCTCTCTCTCTCTCACAATCTCTGTGTGTATGCTGTTTTGAGAGTCGTGTGTGTGCATTTTCCCTGTTGAGGGCTTTGGCCCTCAACACTTGGCAATCACGGTGTTTGTGATGAATTTCATGCATGGGCTTACATTCTTCTGTTAATGGTGAGTGCTGGAAGATGAAGAGATTCATGCAGGCAATGGTTAGAAATTTTTTCATTCATGCATTAATAGCGGCGGGGGTTAGATTTTGCTCTGGAGGATTCGGATTCGGATACAGATTCTGATACGGATTCAAGTTCAGGTAGTGATGATGATTCCGGTAGTGATTCAGAGTCAGAGGATGAGGAGCACAAGAAGAAGAAACAAAAGAGGAAGTCAAGTAAGAAGTCAAAGGAAAAGACTAAGGAGGTGTCAGTTGAGAAGGCTGTGGAAAAGAAGTTGAAAGAGATGGGCCTTCAAAAGGAGTCAGAAAAGAAGATAGAGATGGGACTTCAAAAGGAGTCAGAAAAGAAGATAGAGCACTGTGACATTTGTGTCAAAGATGGTCACAAGACAACGGATTGATGGTATAATCCTAGCTTTAGGCGGGTAATTCCTGAGAGAATACAACAAAAGATGCAGCAAAATATGACACAGTCTCATGGCATTTTTCCGAAAACTTCGGATCAGCAGAGATCATTTGGAAATCAAGGATGGCAGAGGCCGCAGCAACCCTATCCGAATTGGAGACCATCAGGGAGACCACCATTTAGAGGAAATTTTAATCAAGGAGGAAGATCATACAAAGTAGTTTGCTTGATTCCTTGAGTGACATTTAATGTGTTTTTAAGTTTACACTCATGCTCAAGTAGTGAAGATTCAACTTTAGTTAGAGTTTTGTCGACATTTTTGAGTGTGGACACAAGAACATCATAAGGGGTTTTGTCGACGTTGTTGAGGAGAAGTGCAATTGCGTCATCTTCTCTTCAATCTTCTTCTTGCTTCCTTATAGTTGTTGCTTGAGTGCCTTGAACTTGCTGATGTGAGCCACCATTGTGTCAACATCTTCTTTGTCCAATTTATAAAAGTGCATCAAAACGTTAATCTTAGAGTTCTTGGTTTCACTTCCAAAGACTTTGTTGAGTTCATCCCATGCCTTCCTTTAATCTTTTATCCCTGTACTCTGATGCATGACTTCATCTCCCAAAAATTGAGCTATTATGACAAGTGCTTTGTGATTGTTGAATGTGTTAAATGATGTGCTATCACCAACTTCACTAGGAACATCGAGTCATAATGTTCACAAAATCGTGCAAACGTTCCCTCAACTCAATTTTTTGGGAAAAAATAAATAATGTACCTTTTTTCAAATTTATGGAGATAAAAAACATACTTTCATGTCAAACATTAAAAAAAAACCACTACTTTTGTGGAAAAAACATAAAACATTACTTACATTTTACTCTAAACCCAAAAATGTCCAATTTGAAAAAAGAATTACAACGGAGAAGAAACTCTTCCAATCAACTAAGAGTCATTGGACCTTTTGCTTAAAAATATCAATTGTTTTCTGGTGTAAGTGTCCATAATTTTTTAACTTAAATCCATACACAAGAATTTCTATATCATACAAATTAAGCATGTCCACATGTTGACGAATTACACTTTCTTTCCTTTTACTTTATTTAAGCATCTCTAGATCATACTTTCTCTTAAGCATAGATAAGTTTTGTACTAATACACATTTCTAGACTACGTGTTGTATGTAGCGTGTTATCTACAAACTAATAGGTGGTAAAATTGACGTTACTTTTAGACCCAATATTATTTGATGAAACTCTCTTACATGGGACTAGTGCATTATCTAAGAAAAAAAAAATCTTTGTATACAAAGTTGATCCAATGGTTGAATTTAAGCATATTTTGATATTAAGGTAGGTAGGTCTATGGAGTCCATGGTCATAGAAGAGGTTTATTGAAGGTAAAGATGTCTCTAGATTCAGACAGAAATCCAACGATCCAAACAGTCAAATTTTAGATGGTAGTGAGTACTACAATTTATCACTTTACTTTATTTTGATCTAATAGTTCGATTGTGAGTTATAGTCTTTGCAAAAACACAGTTTTTAATTTATAACAGTTAAATTTTGAGCCATAAAAATGACAATAGTTATTATTTTGAAACATTGATGAAAATTTGTTGACCTTGTTTTTTCCATTTTGTTATTTGACATAAAAAGTGAAAAATTTTCACCTTTAAATTAGCAATATGTACATTTTTTAAAAGAAGTTCTCTTTAATGTCTCCAAAAGATTGTAAAATTGATCGATATTTAGGACTAGTGAAAAATCTAGATAGCCTATTGCAAACCACTACTCACGACTCGTGAACATTTTTCATGACTTGCTGTTTAGGTTGAATTAGATCCCATAGCCCTTTTCTCATCAATGTGTACATGGTCTTCATTTGCCAAGTATAAAAATTATCCCCATGAAACTTATTATCCTCTAGTGTTAGTTTCTTCATCCTGTATGACAAGGGGGTCTTATTGATAGTATTGGCAGTGTCTATCCCTTTTTACAATATGCAATGAGAAGGTCGGGAAGGTCTTGGCAGTGTCTATCCCTTTTTACAATATGCAATGAGAAGGTCTTGGACAGTGCCTAGTCCTAGTAAGAGATTGGCGATGAAAAACTCTCTTCAATTGAGTAATGCAAGAGGGTGCAATGAATTTGATGCAAGATATGATTACCCACAAGGAATTTACACTCTAATTTTCCAATTTTGGACTTTAATTAGCCCAATTTCAGCTAAATAATAATACACTAACGATAGTAGTTAGTGCTTTAGTATAGTGATTAAGAGAGAGAAAACTTAAAGAATTAAATTGAGTAGGTGGAATCAACCATTGAAGGGGATTTTTACCCAAGAGTGTTCACCATGATGAGAATCAGAGACTAGGGTGGAAAAAAAAGCTCAAAAACTTGAAAAACAATGGAATTTTGCCCCAACTGGTTTTTTAGCTCATGTGCTTCACCCAGTTCATAAAATGTCACAAAAAATAATGTGTGGATAGCTTATAGTATGGAAAATACATGGCTAAGAGCAATTAGCTCAGTTTGAAGCACACAATGTGGATGGAGGAAAAAACTAGTGTGCATGGCGATGCAAAAATCAGCGTGCAGATTGAAAAATCACCAGTGATATCTGGTGTGTGTGGTCATCCTATTGCCTTGAAGATGTGGCTAAGAGGACTCCACCAATGGCTACAAGGATGAGGAGAACCAAGCCTTCCAAATATGAGCCACAAAGAAGAAGATGAATACAAGGTCGGGATTAGTAAAAAATTAGATGATTAATAAAGTGATTAGATTTGTTTGAGCTAAGGCTAAGGCTAAGCTAATGGACAGGGGTGGCTCTGATACCATGTCAAGAAAAATTAACCCTCACCATGCATGGCTAGCTTAACCCTAATTACTATGATTAAGAACACGAAACCTATGGTGGGTACAACCTAATTAACAACATAATGATGATAAAAAGATTATGTTATAACTAGGCTTAAGACTTAAGCACAATTAGGTTACAAGATTGAGACTTATACTCATAAAGAGGCTTGAGAGCTTGCTTCATATTTAATTGCTTGAAATGGTCCCCTTTTATATGAGGAGGTACACTCTTGGGACTTGTACATCAATGTGGGATAAATCTCCTCCACTCTTCTCTCTAGCTCACATGTCACCTCAAATCTCAACTGGCCCAAGCTTCCATAGCCTTCTTGGCTATTTCCTTAGGATGATGACCTACACCCATGTTGTCACTCCACTCCTTGAGTGGACAAATTTCTTTCAGAAAATGTAGATCAATCTTTTGTGCTTGATCAGCCAGCAGGTCACTCTTATGTGGATGGTCTCTAGTGGCTAGAAGCAGAGCCTTGATAAGGAGCTTAGCATTCTGTTCAGTGATTACTCTTGGTGCACAAAGAACTAGTGTAGTTTTAAGAACCCAAAAGTGACCTAGGTCTACGTATGTCTACTCATGTTAGTAGATACTCTATTGAGAGACTACTTCTACTTCATCATCATAATGGGCTTTCATGGAAATGTCATGGGTTTTTTTTATATTCTCATTAGCTTAAATTATAGCGACACTTTAGATCCAAGCCATCATGGCATGGAAATGTTGTCATAAAAGAAATTGCGTCATTGTCATGACACTCTTCCAAGTGAGGGGGCACCCTCTTCCTTGATATTTTTGTTTAGTTTTCTATGTGTGTGAGTGTCAAGGGTTCTCTTCCTAGGTAGTCCCCTAAAATATGAATAAATAATGTGTGTGGGGTACTTTACGGATTCAATCCAAAATGACATGTAGCAATCAGTGTAGGTGGTCTTTGAGTTAATCGTCTGCCATAATACTCCGTTATCCCTAATCAAAGCAAGGGGGGATTATTGTGCATGAAACTAGTATAGGTCATGGTTCACTGAATCCTAGAGTTACCTTGGCCCATTGGAACAAGCTACATGAACCTCTAAGCCATGCTAAGATAATCCTCTTAGCTATGCTAGTGTTGAGCCTTTGACCCTATTGAGGACATGCTCTTACCAGCCTCTACGCCAAGTTACATGAGTCTGTGAGCCATCAAGGTCCATGAAAATGCCAAGTTTGGACTAAAGATGGAGCATGTGTATTCTTGAATATATTTGAGGTTTCGAGTGTCATCACACTCCCACCGTTGCTCCGAAGGGGGATTGGTTGGGAAATCGGAGCTTCATGTGTGTTTGCACTTTGTGTGTTTCCACTTTGTGTGTGTATTTGCTTGTTTGTATGTCCATGTATGTGTAGTTGTTTTTATGTGTGAACAGCCTCTAAGGCTAAATATTATGTGTGTGAACAACCTCTAAGGCTAGATATTATGTGTGTACGTAGTAAGAATAGATGTCATGGGATATGCCACGTGTAATAATCTTAGTGTGTTTGAATGGGTCAAAAGATAAGGCTTTATGCCTATAAAATTATTATACTTGGTGAAGGTTAAAAACACATCAATCTAATCTTCATCGAGTCCCCTAATCATGATCATCATCACATCTTACTCTCTCTCTTTCTATCTCTCTCTCTCTCTCTATCTCTTAGCTATCAACATCTTTGAATCTCCATAGTTGGCATTGATGCTAACCCTAATACCAGCACAATTGATGAGAGGGCAAGTGAGAAAGAGGGAGTTTTAGTGAGCATGAGAGAGTAGATGAGGGAGAGGGAGCAAGTGTGAGGCTGACATAAGGACTGCATGCACAAGAAAGCTAAAGATAGAGAGGGAGTGATTCAAAGAGAGTGGAGAGGGTGGGTCACTAGACGGGGGGAAGCTATAGAGAAGGGGGTTGTGTCACTATTAAAAGGAGAGGGGATGGATTTTATAGGGGCAAGAGAGGGTTGGGGTGTGTGTGAGTGTGAGTGTGCGAGAGAGAGAAGGAGACAAGAGGGGGGGGGCAGGGAACAAGGTGGCTTGTGGCCGATGGAAAAACAAGATAAGTAGAAGAGGGAGAGAGTTACGTAGTATGGGTAATGGGAGAGAAACGACAAGAAGGAGGGAATAACATGGGGGGATAGTCGGTAAGGTGTTGACCACCGCCTTCATTTTTCTACAAAAAAATATGGGCAGTGCTCGAAATCGCCAGCTTTCTGAAAAATAGAGGTCCTAACACGCCCGTAACGCGTTTCTGGCCCAAAAAATTTGGTCCAATAGGATAGTATAGTTGCCCTATAGCTTTACTCCCGCGAAGAACGCTCCTCAATCAAAGATCGTTTGCCGGTGCCTCCCGTAGAGCTTCCGACAAGGGTGTACTCGCCAACACATATAGGGAGGGAAGAGTAGATGAAGCTCTTACCCTCGTACCGCTTCCTGTGCTTCTCTTGCTTTTAGCTTAGCCCTTAGCATGAACCACGCACTGATACCATGAAAAGATGCAAGGGAGAAGAGAGCTTGAGCTCTTGCAAGCACACACACACTCACAAAACCTAAAAGAGAACACACAAGGTGAGAGGCTGAAAATCTTCTTTTTCTTCACACAACACTCAACACACCATATACAAAGATAAGAGTACACACGATATGAAAAGGTACTCAACCAAATACATACTAGGGTTCTCTATAGTGTGAACCCAACTAAATGAGTTGGCACTATAACTATGCCAATCTCTAGAATGGCTGTCACATAGCCTGTCATCCCACTGGCCGGATATCACCCACGATCTCACCAACCATGCCAGTGGTGTAAGTGTGGGGCCTATCCCGCAGGCGGGTCGTCAGTGTCTACCGCCTCACTAGATGAGCTAGATATCTCAACATCACCACCTCCCCTCTCAAGTGAATACTCCTAGCACACCTGGACCCTATACCAAGTTTCCCTCTCACTTCATAGTCTGCGACCAGTGCCTCAAGTCCCTAAACTCATAGTCCTTGACACTCTCTCTCTCTATATGTCCAAGATTACTACAAGTGCCCGTGACCTTGACTAAAGTGCTCACACATACATCTACCACATGGCCTACATCATCGGTGGCTAGAGGTGGTTTTACTCTATTGGGGCAAGTTACATTGGGTTGTGGGGGTTCACTCTCTCTCTCTCTCTCTTAGAAAAGATAATCTGGCTCCACTTCTTTAGGAGCCTCCATGAAGTTTGCTAATGTCGTTCCTTCTCCATTGGGTTTGCTGTAGCAATCTCTTGTCATGTGTCTTGGCTTTCCACAGTTGTGGCAAGTGAAGGTCCTTCCTCCTACTCTACCTTTTCCTCGTCCTTGTCCTCGAGAGAATCCTCCTAGGGTGAAGAATGCTTTTTCTTCTCCAGCTATTGAGTCCAGCCATTTCTTCTCTTTGCCTATGGTCTCTTGCTCTAGTAGAGCTCCTTCTATCTCGTGTAGCTTCAATTCAAGTACATTCTTTAACGTTGCTACAATGTTTTCATATTCACCTTTGTCCACACTCTTCAGAAGCACTACTAGTGCCTTATCATCTTCTACCTTTTTGATAGTAGAGCTACCAGGTGTTACTTTTAATGCTTTGATATCTGTTCAAGTGTGTGATTAAAGGTTCACTTTCCTTCATATCCAATTTGTAGAATTGCATTAACAGATTTATCTTTGAATTTTTAGCTTGTGTGCCAAATAATTTATTGAGTTCATCCCATGCATCTTTTTCCCATTGTATCCCTATGATGTGATGAATGATTTCATCATTTAAACTGAGTGTGATAAGTCCCAATGCTTTTTCAATCCTGCTCTTCCACTCATTTTCCCCTCTCACCTCTAGGAATTCATCTCTTCCCTCAACTAGCCCCCACAGATCGCTCCTCACATGAGCAGATACATGGTTTTTGTCTACCATGTGTAAAACTGCTCCCCATTAAATTTGGCTCTCTTGTGCCGTACGCATGATGATGTGAAGGGGGTCTTACCTCTTAATCAGTTCAAGGGCAGTGTCTACCCTTTTACAACTCAATCTGGTGTTCAGGTGATAATTACAACAGATTTATCAGCATAAAATCACCAGAAATTACATTAAACCAAGGGTAACAAATCTGTATATGGAATGGTTGGAGTATCAAACCATCTCCGAATTGCAATTTGAAGTTATAAGGATCTGTATCAGATACCCAGTGGTTAATTTGAACCCTCAATTGTACCAAAATATAGTGATTAGTATTGATAAATCACTGATAAGCAAATTAATTCTCTGTTTTATGTGTAAAAAATAGAGTATGCGAGGAGTCTAGATCTGAGGCCTTAGAGTTCAAATGAGGTCCTTTCAAGGTCATCAATAGAGTATGCAAGGAGTCTAGATCTGAGGCCTTAGAGTTCAAATGAGGTCCTTTCAAGGTCATCAATAGCAATTAGTCTAGTAGAGGATTAAGCCAAGAAACACAAGATTTGACCAAACATTGAATGCTTAATCTATGTTTTACCAAAGTCACCTCCTCTACAGATTTAATGAAGAGTTTGGATCTCACTCTAGACTTGATCAAATCAAAAACTATCTTCACCAACAGCACCCTTGAAAACCCCTAGGGCCTAGAGGAATTAGATCCATTGCATCTGGTGTATAGAAGAAATCTCAGTTTTGCTTCAAAAAAGTGGTGCCTGCAAAATCGTGAATTTCTTCTTCACTCGCTTATGCGTGGGGATCAT
The DNA here is from genome assembly GCF_041138505.1 of Cibotium barometz. Taxonomy (NCBI): domain Eukaryota; kingdom Viridiplantae; phylum Streptophyta; class Polypodiopsida; order Cyatheales; family Cibotiaceae; genus Cibotium; species Cibotium barometz. The sequence continues at coordinate 8,115,292 of NC_141095.1, read as the reverse complement.
GGCTATATGTGGCTAGAAGCATTGGACCTAATGTTGAGGCTGGAGGGAGATCAAGCCCCCCCCCCACCAGCTAGGGGTGTAGAGAATAGCTGAAAAAGGATTTAAAAATATTATTAGCTATTAATCATGATTAGCAAGATAATCTGTTGCTTAAAAACTAGATGAGTCCTAAGCTATGGCTTTGATACCATGTTAAAATGCAAGCATGAGTGGGCTATGGTGGATCAAATGCTAGAATCAACATCATTAATAAAGAGATTAGATAATAATCAAGATGTGATTAGTGATGAGCAATTAATTGATAGCCTAATCTAGGCATGGATAATCAAAAACCAGCAAATTCTCATTAGGCCAATGCCTCAATTTATAGAGTTTACATCCAAGCATCCAATCCCACTGATTTATCCTTGATTCACTCCACCTCTTTTGCTTGATTCTCTCCACCTCTCCTAGAATATCTCCACACCTCCTAAATCTCCTCATGCTACCCTTTATTCTCTCCTAGTAAATACTTCTCACCTTTTCATAGGTTCTCTCACATTTACAGATTCTCTTTTATAGCCTCTTGCTATAATAAGGGCTTGTTCTCGCACACACCCTATTCACTTGTATATTTCAACAAAATCACCCCTGAAGTGTCGGTCCAAATTGAAACCATCGAGGGAGTGCAAATGGAGGGATACATCAATGGGAGAAAACTTAAGAAGTATTACGGACCACTGACCCAAAAGATGCTCATGCAAGAGTATCTATACCGAAACAAAAGAAAGAACTAGCCAGGGAAAAAAATCAAACAAGCGCAAGAGAGAAAGCCAAGGCAAGGGAAGACAAGGCTAAATGGAGACTCTAACAGAAAATGTTGCATGTGAACATGGATTCACTAACTCTCCTTGATGAGGATGACCTAGACATTATGCTGGCACATCTTAGTGTAAAATTCTCTATGAAAGAGAGTCATGCAACAAGCATCACATTAAACGGGGTCAAGTCATAACTTGATCTCTTATGAAACATGGGAAGAGCTAAACAAACCTCATCTTGAAGACACCAATGCACAAGTACAAACTTTGCATTTGTCAGCTACCAGAGCTGTGGGATTTTAAATGTTAATATTTCCATTAGAAATAATCCCTTGGTTGGAAAGGTGTTTGTCATGCCTGCAGGATCTATGGAAGAAGAGATGATCCTTGGACGATCCTGGATTTGCGCCAGTAATTGTAATATCCAAGGGGAAGAGAGGGCAACACAACTCAATGAGGTCAAGGATATCATTATTGCGCCATTATGAAGCCCCCTAAACAAAGGAAAACATGCAAAGATAGATGACATGAAACCCCTGATGCCACAGAAAGCAGCCATCGTACCATAGAAGGCGTCAACATCACAACCTCACCTCCTTATTGAGAAGACCATAGAAAAAATAGCCCAAGTATCCATTACTTCAACAATGGGTTCCCAAGGACCAACTTCAAGCACACGGATACTATGAGACAAAAGAGGTATCCAGGTGATCAAGTCAAAAAATTCAGACTAAGGACATGGGATAGAGAAGGCCAACCAAGGGTAGCAATCAGTATTCCAAGTTGAACCATCATCCTTGAAGCACTCAAAAGCAATGGGTTTGAAAGGATCTACTAGTTGCACAAGGCTATTATCAAGGCAATACAAAAATATGAATGCCCAAGTCGTACCCGAGTTCCATTACTGCATGCACTTTCAAAAGCTTTGGAAAGGACCATAAAAGCAAATAGGACCAATTTCCAACTAAATCAAAGAAGACCCAAAATTGGTTTGGAGGAAGAAGCCCGTTCAACCCAGTGAAAAGAAGGGAGAAATATTGCTGACTTCACCCACTAGGGTGAATGAGATAAACAAATTTAGGGAAAACAAAAAGGAAGACATCCACCCATATGCACGAAACAAAACAAGTTCAATAGGATTCGATAGATACACTTTTCAATTGGATAGAGGGAAACAACAAGAGCTCCCACTTTGAAGTAAAGAAGTTGAAACAACAAATTCCCAAAATTTCCCAAGTACCACATTGGTTTCAATGGCAATAAACAAAGAACAAGTACAAGACATATCCATTCCCCTCAGTGATGGGTACAACGTAAAAGAGTTGGATTTGCATGGCACGTGAAACATGATCATTCATTTCATGTGTATTCAATCACCTTGTGCTTCATTTTTGTGAATCACCTTAGTGCTTCATGCTGTGAAATGATCACAAGCCATCCGTCAATCGAAAGATGACACGTGGCACGCGAGAGGCTGATGCTACTTCTGCCCCCACTAGTGCCCTCTCGGAGGGGGCGACCATCTCACAGCTGGTATTAAAGCTTTGTTGAAAGCTAAGAAGAAAAAATGAATTCTTATTAGAAAGATATAATAAAAACTCAGAAAGAGCATTTACATATTGTATTTTCATTCCTTAAGCTTATTAAATGAAGACTTTTAATCAATGAATTTGGTTTTATAGATGGAAGTTCCATGTTTATCCGGTATTCCCGATCTCACTCAGTCTCAGGATATGACTACTTTCTCCTTCGAGCATATCGTCTCCTCCGCTACAACTCAAACGAGCAGAGCCAGACTCGCAAACCATGAGGATCTATATTTTCTAGACCCAAAACGGAGAGACGGCAGCATAAGTGGTTTGCAGGGCAGTATGTCCAAACCTCTTGCAACCAGCCATTAAGCAAATTTTGGACTCAACTTTGGGCCTTTTTCCTCTAGAGAGAGAGAAAGGCTTTTGACCAATAGGAAGAGAGCCACCGTAACAGAACTTTGATAATTAGACATTTTTCATATATTCTTTATATGAATATATTGTTATTAAAGAAATACGAAATACATTTGACCACACTTTATAATGTCATTTCTATAATATATATGAAAATTAGAGTGTTGTCAGCTCATTTAATGAATGGTTTTCAATCAAAAAATTTCCCTCATTCAGCTCATTTAATAAAAGTGCTTTTTGCCTCTAAAAATTTGAAATGTTCTCTTCGAAGTTCCTAGGTCATTTAATGAATGGATTTCCCTCTAAAAATTTTGCATGTTTTGGAGGTTATCTCTTCTACCATCTCATCGTCTTCCATCTTCTTACATCTGCTTTTATTTTCTATTTACTTCCATGGAAACCAGACGTCCTAGGCATCCTTACTCCTCTACTAGAGCTATTATAGTATACAACAGTTTTGATGTGGATAATCAAAGGTGGATTCCTACCACAATCTCTACGTTGGATTATGTTGCAGACTAGAAAGAAAAAAAAAACAAAGAATCAGTTCATCGACACTTACAAAGGCAGAGTTCAAGACATAAAAATCTCTGACACAGGTAGGAGCATTAAGGAAGTCCTTATACAACATGCCTACATGCACTTAGAACTGTGTCTGCAATGTTCGCCTAATGGAATCCCACTCCATAAACCAAACTGTAAGTAAATGTTTTTACATTATGTTTATGTAATGTGTGTTTCATTTCTATACTTATGCTTCTCTTGTATTCGTATGTATAGATATATATCCTTCAAACTTGGTTGACTGACAGCCTATAGATAGTATTGTGGAAATCTTTGATGTTTTTCATGCATCTATTGGTGAGCATCTATACAAAGAAACATCAAGTAGGTCTTTGCAGAGAGAGGAGTTTTCTTTTATAATGAATTTTACACGGCACCTCATAGTGTTACAGGTTATGGATCTTTGAAAGCATTACCACTGCCTTCATTCGACAGTCCAAAATGGCCCATACCAACAGGAGAAACAAGTGAGTGTTTTAGATTAAAGATATACCAAGACGTGCAGAGGTGTAGAAGACCAAATGTAGCAAATCATTAGATGAAAATCGTAGTCTTTATGCCATTGCATGTTTTTGTCAACTTCTTTTATGACGAGGAGGTCAAAAAAGCATCGTCAATGTTTATCTGTAAATCAAAGAAATGTTTGGATTTCTTAGGTCAAAATTGGGATGTGAAAGAAATAAATTTTTGTAATAGATTGCCAGTTCAGAGTCCCACCCTTGGGAATCTATGATGGAATCCTTGGAATCTATTAGTTACTTTGGACAAGCAACTCACTTTACAATCAAGATGATGAAAAGGATGTAGCAAACCTTAGAACTGTTATGATAATTCTATCATTGAGCTCCCTTAAAACATTGGATAAAACATGAATCTCCTCTGCATTCGAAAGGGAAAAATTGTGTGGTGCCTTGCACCAAAAGTCTAACACGAAACGAGGGGAAAAAATAACTCAAAGCCCTCACATTCGACTTATGCATTTTCCAAATAGCCACTTTCTTCAACCGTAATTCTTGGAGCTCCTGCATCCTGGCTTGGTCGCCAATCCTTTGTGCGTTGAGCCTTGTGTCACGTGAATGACTAGCCTCTGTCACTTCTGTGATCTTAACTTTCTTCATCAAAGATGGGATTTCCAAAATTCCCTTCATTCTCTTGTCACTAAGTAGGATGGGCTCCAGCGTACGGTCATATCTAAACCTCAGCAAAAAAAGCAAGTTTATGTTTTTCAACATCACAGTGATTCTGTGTGCATGTGCGGCAAGGACATAGCTATCCTGAAAAGACTCGAAAAGCTAGTCTTCTACAGCCTCTTGCAAACATCCTAGGGCAAAGGCCTGCCAACACATATTAATGCCAAAATTCTTGCATCATGTAGACTGGACTACGTGCTGGCATGGCAACTTTTGAACCGCGCAATGCATATGTTTCTCCAACTTCCTTAGTTCAAGAAGGATGGATCTATGTTGGTCGTATCTATGTCTCCTCATTGAGCGCAGTGCATTCTTTCCTGAACTAGCTTCTCTACCTAATTAAGGATCATATGTAGATGAGAGCCTTGCAGTCTTCTTCGTATGCGCCATTTGAAAATAGTCATAATGTTACATGATAATTTTCTCAATAAATACATAGGACAATAATACAAAAACTACTGAAAAAGTTAACTTGGAAAACGAATTACCTTCAAATCACTACAACGCAATATGGGTACTTCAGACAAAATCTACATCAACTCCTCGTGTTGTATTGATTTCTCAAAGAGACACTTTCATTTGACAAAATAACACCAGAATAATACACCTAACAACACCTACGACGATAAAATAGGTCCAAATCACTACAACATAATAGAGGCACATCAGACCTAATCATCATACCCTCCGTGCGTTGTAGTGATTTCTTGCAGAGAGAATTTCATTTCACAAAGTAGGCCATGAAAATAAGTCATAGATAATACACACGACACAGAACAATGTATATGACAAGAAAGTATGTCCAAAACACTATAACATGATATCGCTACATCAGGAAAAAATCATAATTCATTCTTCGCATCATGGTGACTTGTCAAACATTGCCTTTCGTTTGACCCAATATCTAATGAACGTAGGTAAAACATGATATATATGATTGAATATAACATTTAAGACCAAGAGTGATTGCTTGAAATCTCACCAAAGAATTACGCAAGGAAACTGTTGAAGTGATGGAGGCGTGCTTGATAAATCACAGAGATGGCATAGATGAGGCACGGTGGAGGAATACACGCAATTGAAGGAGGCAGAACGAAACGGGGGCAAAAGACAAGGACACTTGACATTTACCAAGGACAAGCATGACACACGTGCCAAAGAGCATGTCCACACGTGCAAAGGAGTACATGGGGTTGTACACATGATGATTACGATCAATCAATTTTTGACATGTCATCATATGTGCGCAGAGCATGTGGTGTGCCATCATGCATGTCTGCCGCATGTATAGACCGTTAGTTTCCGTGGATAAAGGTGACCAATTCATTATTCGTTGCTTCTTACTCTCGTGCAATTTTTCTTGCAGTCATCTCTTAGAATTTTTCTCGTCGCAGTCATCACCTTCACGTTGCTTCTTGCTCTCCTACAGTCAACTTTGTTGGTTGCTTCTTGCTCTCCCAATGAATTTTGTGGTATGTTTTCAAATATTTCCATGTTTCAATTTGGTCGAAGTTGTATAATTGCTTTATAAATATTCCATCAAAGATTGCTGCTTTTAGATTTTTAAGAATTTAATTTATTTCTCCCAAATATTTCATCAAATCACTACAATGCGAAGAGGGATCTCAGTGAGAACTAACGTACCCATATGGCGTTGTAGTGATTTTGCCCACAATGGTAATTTGCTTGCATAAATTTCTTGAAATCACTACAACACGAGAAGAGGTCTTGGTGCGAACTCTCTCAAGCATATCGCGTTATAGTGATATGTCCTATTGTCGTTCTTTTTTTTATTTTTCAAAGATTTCATCGTTTATATTTATAAAAAACTGATTTTTTTCTTACAAATAATGGATCAAATTACTATAGCGTAAAGAGGGGAGTCGATGAGAACTCTCCCACCCATATCGCGTTAAAGTGATTTGTCCTAATGTTGTTCTTGTAGTGATTTTTCTTATAATCGTTCATTGCCTTTGAAATACTGCATCAAATCACTATAACGTGAAGAGAGGGCTCCTTGGGAATTCTCCCACATGTATCGCGTTGCAGTGATTTTGGCACATTTTTCCTTGCAATTTCGTTTTCTCACTAATATTTCATCAAATTAGTACAACACGACTAAAGATGTCGGTGAGATTTCTATCGCGTTATACTGATCTTACCTAATCCTTTATTATCTCACACAGAACATTCGTCGTCTTTACATATTTCCTGGCTTGTAGATGGAACCTGAGTCTGATGCTGGCCTTCAAGAAACCCCAGATGAAAAGTTGTTCGACTTCTTTTATAAAGTTCAACAGCATCATTGCCATCCTGAAATCTCACGCATGTTTAATTTCAATTTCTCCATCGAAGACATGATCGTTTCTGCTCATTCCTATCTTGAGGAGAAAGGGCAGCAATTTTAGCAGAGCACTTTGAGTGGTACAGTCATGTTTGATGGCGTCCAATACATGCAGGTAAATGATATTGTGCCTTCAAAAACCTTGAGACAAAAGTTAAACAAGTATGTTTTAAAGGTGCCAGATGCTAAGAAGAAGACACATAGAAGTGCGCCATTCACAATCGCAAGTGTCGTCTTGTTGCTTATCACTATGGATTTATCTGCTACCTGCATGTGCTGCTTGAGGATGAAGAAGTGTCAGAGGAATCTCCAAGAGTAGAAGATGAAGTTCAAGAGATTGCAGAGGAGATAAACTTGGCTGCAAAGAGGGTTTTAAGTGAGCAATTGGATATTGACGCACTCAGAAGAGAAGACACCTTAGTGATGGTTTTACAGGTGACGAGTAGTCCTGTATGATAGAGAAAGCAGGGGACATTCCAACCCCACTACTCCCCACATTTCCTATTGGTGAGACAACGAATATTTGTTAATTACAAATATTCAAGCTGTCTTTGACATAAGGGAAGACTATTATTTGGCCATCATTACATAGAATCTTGAGGAAGATGAAGATTTTGTGGATCTTGATTTGGATAAGTATCTCTTATTGGATTCAAATGTCAAGGACAGTGAGTTCCATTTTGCTACCGACAAATTATCTATGATGTAAAAGGATGCAAAAGCTATGAATCCAACCTTCCCATTGAAGGGAAATTTCAGGCTATTAAGCAAAGACTTAACATTTCACAGATGGGAAGGGAAGGGGCGTCCTCATCGGCAGTCCTAGTAGACACTAACTCCACAATCAATATATGGACGACAGATGATTTTCTTGTTAATGAGACGAAAATTAGAAGGTTTGTTTACTTGTTCATTACTTTTTATCTAGCTGAGTAGCTTATTCTATTTGCTGTGTTGGCTCATCGACAATATTGTTTTATAGCTGGTTGTGTTTGAGGATGAGTTTCTTGGGCGCGGAGCAGGAAAATGCATGGGAGGACTTGGAATGGACTCAGTTTTGGGGAGAGTACATAAACCGATTGAAGTTTCCACAATTCATTATATTCCATAAGAAATTCTTGAAAGAAAATGCAGAATTTCCTTTGTTTGCAATCAAGACATTATCTAGATACCTTGGGTCATATCTCGTCAGGTGGAATGCAGACAAAGTCATGCTTTTGGAGAAGTAGTTAGCATTGCAAATCTTTGGGCAGGGCCCTAGAGTCTATGCACTAAGGAGTAAATATTACTTAGTCTATACTGCTTATGGATTGGCGTGTGGGATTAGGGATCTCGATATGCTAAGTAACTATGGCAAAAGGGAACTTCTCAGATTCACAAAACCGAGGGTTCCTCAGTTTGTCAGTTATAGGATGTTGTAGAGCCATCTTCAAAAAGAGCAAGGCTTCATGCACCCGAGGATGTTAGTCAGCAGGTTAAGGAGTAGTAGTATATTCCTATCTCTTGTAATAATATTCTCTCTCATGTAATGTCATGACAATTTTGCATATAATCATTTCTGAATTTGAAATGTTAATCATTGATCCAGGGTATCCAAATCTTCCCATTTCTTTGTTTTGTTTCTCTCACCATTCTACATGCTTAATACTTGCATTAGATCTCCTCCATATATCTTGTTTTCTTTCTTTATTCACAAGTTTTACTGCTTGATTAATTTGGGATGCTTTGAACTATTGCTTCTTTTTGGCTTTGTGTACAAGCTTCCTATATGTCCACTGATGTAATTCCTCTAAACTGTTAGCTTTTTCTGCTCCTCCACCATTTCTTGTATGATTGAAATACCTGGAGCGTGCTTGATATTTTTTTTCTCCATTTCCTGGGTTCACCATATTAATAAACTACCATACTTCTTTGCAAAGCAAAGGGTATGATGGTATATAATATGCTTCAAGAGAATAAAAGAATACATTAATTAGTATATTTTTTAATATACAGTATAAAAACTAGTTCAATGCATAATCAATCTCATACCATATAGTGGGTGATGTGTTGATCCGTCCATGCATCAATCATTGATCTCTTGAACTCATCTAGCACTGTTTGAAATATCTCATGGTCCTCCTTCGTCCACACTTTCTTGTCACAGAACTTAAAACTTAGTGTCTAGAGATTTCCACACCTTGGCTTTCCGTGTTCTTGCTTGACCATTGTCTGTATGGTCTACTACTACATTGTGAAGACACTTCCATCTGTTGTATTTTACAATCTACACTGATCGTCTTCTTCTACAACATTTTGGTGTTGGTTCAAATAGAAACTTTCTTGCTTTAACACCCCCAATGGAAGGTTTCTTACGTACATTCTTCCTATCCTTAGACCTTTTTTCATCTTGTTCAATTTTTGAATGTCCACCATGCAACCAATGTCTGATAGAACTTTCTCTCTAGTGCTTTGATTGTTGGAAAGATCATGTGCACAAGGTCCTGGAAATCCTAAGGAAGCACCAACTCTTTGCCAAAAAAGAGCAAGTATTCTTTCTTTTGCTGACCAAGTGGAATACTTAGGATTCATAGTGTATAAAGATGGGATTTCTCCTGACCCCATAAAAATCCAAGCAATCGTAGATTAGTCAGAGCCCAAGACGGTAAAAGAAGTCAGAGGATTCCTAGGATTAACCGGATGGTATAGAATCTTTATACCCAATATGCTCATTGCTTAGATAGCATCCCCTTTAACTAACCTTCTCAAGAAGAGTACTCTTTTTCAGTGGACTATTATGTATCAGAGTGCCTTTGATAAGCTGAAGATAGCCTTAGTAACCAACCCTATCCTTAAATTGCCATATTTTACCAAACCTTTTGAAGTAGTTACTGATGCCAATGGTTTTGCCTTAGGCGGTGCTCTTATGCAGGAAGGTCATGTAGTGGCCTATGAATCCAAAAAGCTCAGAACACATGAGAGAAATTATGATGTCCCTGACACTTAGAGTTACTCTCAATAGTTTATGCTCTAAAGTTGTGGAGACATTATCTTTTGGGACAGAGGTTCACCACCTTGATGATAGGTCATCAAAGTCTGAAGTGGATCTTCACCCAAAGGAATCTCAACATGCATCAAAGGAGAAAGAAGAAGAGTTGGTAAAAGGTTACCCCCACTTTGCGAGATGCGGACATCTCACGTTTTTCAAGTGGGAGAGGATGTAAGATTCCTCCTCAGTCTGAATAATGAATAAGCTTTTATCTCAATCCCCTGTATCCTTCCCTATTTCAGAATGTGAGAAAATTTTGTTTTACCTTATTTTGGCGTAGAGAGAAGAAATATTCTAGAGAGAGATAATTCAATATTGAGATATTTTTGGATCTACAAATTCTCCTAATATCTAAGATATATTTCCCTGAAACAGAAGTTCAAAATAAATTCTCCAATGTGCATTATCAATCAATTAAAAATGTGTGTTAAAGGCCTTAGCCTAAGGGTCCAGATTTTAGAAATTTTTGGATTATGGTCCAATTAAGGTTCCAATGCACCAATAGGATTAATCCAAGTGTTGGGATGAGATAAATCCAAAGAATAAAATAAAATATCCAAAAATGAGTAAATTCTCACATAAGATGAAGAGTTGACTGAGTACAAGGTTTATTAGTTAAAAATTAAGAGATATTAGTAAAAAAAAAAGAGATATTAAGGAGAAATGATGAATTTTTGACACCTTGGTAAAGGAGGGGGAGCCCCATCAAGTAGGTGCCTTTTTCTCCATCATTGCTTGGGTTTTGTAATTCAAAAAAATGTGATATTTTTCTCTCTCCTCTCTCTTGGATCAAACTGGATCAGAAAGGGAGCCAAACTAGTCCAAATCTTGTCCAACTTGGGTCAAAAACTGAAGCTAGTAATCTCTAGAACCCAGTTGGACTTGGTTAGTGACCTCCCTCACCTATAAATAGACCCTCGTTCCTTTGTATTCTCATTCTTTGAGATATACCATGCTAGTATTATCTTAAAATAAGCATATTTTCTATTATCCCTTGATTTTCATTCTCATTCTCATTCTTTGAGATATACCATGCTAGTATTATCTTAAAATAAGCATATTTTCTATTATCCCTTGATTTTCCTCTTCTCTTGTTGGGGAGCTTGGAGCTTCTATCTCTCTCCAACAACTCTTGAAGTTTTCTCTTTTCCTCTTGGTGGCCAATTGATTGGTTGGGGGCTACACTACTAATTAAAGAATCAAGCCATACTTACAGGTAAGATTAATTTTTATGGTTTTTCAATCATCTCAATGACTTTCTTCTTCTCAACTCCTCTCAAGCTTGAGAAGCTTTCAAAATGATGGTTTTTATTCAAATCAAGCTTTCCCTAAGATTCTTAATGTCTAATTAGAATTAAGTTAATCTTTATGCTTAATTGTAATGCTTTCCTTAAGAAAATCTCTCTCTTAGAAAGAGTAGTCATCTTTATGGCTAAATCTTTAGCAAAAGAATGTTTCTCAATGATAATCTCTTATTTCAAAACTAAACTCTAGGCTTGATGAGCTAGAGGTTAAGAATTGATATTTTCATGATTTGATGTTAGTAAAAATAATGGTTATTCCTTTTTACATTATTTATGAGCAAATAAAAAATACTTTGACTAATTTTGAATGAGAAAAGGATTATCCTAACAAATTGGGAAAAGAGGAATGTTTAATTTAGCTTAATCCAAGAAAATAATCATAATTATGCTGATAATTATGGTTAAAATTATGTTATGTATACATAGTTTAATTTTAAGCTTAAAAGAAGAACTTTTATCATATTTTTGTTACAAGTTTTTATTCTTTTAGAAAAAATGAGAATTATCAGTTTTATAGAAGCAGTGAAGCTATGGTAAATTTTTTAGAAAAAAAATACATATCTTATTTTTATGCATAATACTAAAAAAGGAATTCCTACCATATTCTAGGGTTAGAAATTTTAAGCACAAAAATAATTTTTTATCATATTCATTAAATAATACTTTTTTGTATTTATGCATAATTATTTAATTCAGAGAAAAGATAAATTTTTGATAAATTTTATTTTTATGCATAAGAATTTTTAAATGTTAAAAGAGAAATTTCCATGACATTCAAGATTCAATCATTTAAACGCTAAAAGTGGAAATTTTGGCATATTCCAAAATATGGATATTTTTATTTAATTTAAAAAGAGAAATTTTCATGGTAGAAAAAGGTCTAACTTAATAAAAGAGGAGTTTTCACCATAATTCCACATAGAAAATTAGGGTATACTAATGTTGATGATTGACTTGGTGGAAAGAATATAAAGTTGTGGACACATTACCTACTGGGTCAAAGATTCACTTTGATGACAGATCATCAGAGCTTAAAGTGGATCTTCACTTAGAAGGATCTCAACATGCACCAAAGAAGGTGGATGTAGACCCTGCAGGAATTTGATTTTGAAATCAAGTACTGCCCAGGCAAAGAAAATGTGGTAGCAGATGCCCTCAGCAGAAAAGCCTCCTTACTTGCAGTCACAAGGGTGTCAAATCCATTGATTAATAAATCAAGAGAGAAGATCATGCAGGATAGATTCTTTGGCCCTATTTCTACCCTACTTATGCAGGAAAGCAAAACTCCTCAGGAGTTGAGCCGAGTTCAAGGGTACAGCCTCGATGAAGGAATTATGTATTATAATAGTAGGCTATGCATTCCCAATGATGAGGGAACTAAGGGTCAAATTCTGAATGAAGCCCATAGCCTTATAGCAGGACATCCAGGTTTCATCAAGACCTACATGTCTGTAAAGAATAGCTTCTTTTGGCCTTGACTAAAAAAGGATGTACTTAATCATATATGTCAATGATATGTCAGAAAGTCAAAGCAGAGAGAGTAAAAATGCATGGGAAGTTATATCCATTAGACATCCCCCAGATGAAGTGGGAATGTATCAGTATGGATTTTATTACTGGACTACCTTCAGTGCAATCAGGTTACAACTCCATCTTTGTGGTAGTTGATAGACTAACCAAATTGCCCATCTGATTCCAGTAAAAGAAACCTACACTACAGTGGATGTGGCCAGAGTGTTCCTCAAAGAAATCTTCAGATTGCATGGCCTACCTAGGAGAATAGTACGTGATTGAGATTCCAAATTCACGTCAAGATTCTGGACTGCATACTTCGAAGTAGTAGGAACTTTCTTGGATCTGAGCATAGCTTACCACCCTGAGACCGATGGTCAAACATAAAGGGTGAACCAAGTAATCGAAGATATACTTCGGTCATGCTCTGGGTGGTAGGGAACCCAAGAAGTGGCTAAGCTATCTGCACACCTAGTCAAATTTGCCTACAATGCTTCTTATCACCAAAGTATTGGGATGAGTCCTTTCAAAGCTCTGTATGGACAAGACTGCCTAACACCATTAACTTGGTCTGACCCATTCATTAGGGTCGAGATGTTTAGACAGATTCTTGAGACGACATGGACTAGCAGATGTAGTCAATCCGTAAGGATATAAAAGCTGCCGAGGATAGACAGAAGCAGTATGTAGATAAGAAGAGGACAGATAAAAAATTCGAAGAAGCAGATATGGTCTTCATTCGAGTATGCTCCAAAAGAAGTTCTCTGTCTCTTGGGAAGTACAAGAAGTTATCCCCCAGATACTGTGGGCCATATCTGATTACAAAGAAAGTAGGTGACTTAGCCTTTGAACTTCTTCTGCCTCCTCATCTCAAAGTACATAATGTATTTCATGTCAGCCTACGTATGTACCGAGCCCGAATCATGTGCTTAATGATGAACTATTAACTTCTTCAACCCAAGGACAGATGGAACTCCAACCTGAAGAAATCCTTGATGTTCGAGAGAAGGTTCTCAGGAACAGAATTCTGAGAGAATTATTAGTCAAATGGAAGTTCTATCCTTTTGAAGAAGACGCCACCTGGGAGAAAGAATCCCAACTGATGCGGGATTACCATCTCGCATTTTTCAAGTGGGAGAGAATGTAAGATTCCTCCCCAGCCCCTCAAGATGTCCAGTTTCTTCCCTTGTAATAATCAATCCCCTTTTCAGAATAATAAAAGATCTTGTTTCTACTTGTTTTGGCCTAGAGAGAGCAAATATTCTAGAGAGATATAATTCAGTTTTTAGATATCTTTGGATGGAAAAATATCCCTTCTTATTAAAATAAATTCCCCCAAAATAGAAGTTTAAAAGAAATTCTTAAGGTGCATTAGAAATAAATTATAATGTGCACAAAAGACCTTAGCCTAAGGGTCCAGATTTTTTAAAAAAATTGGATTAAGGTTCCTATAGACCAATAAGATTAATCCAAATGTAGGGAAGAGATAAATTGAAGAATAAAAGAAAACCCCCCCAAAAATGAGTAAATGCTCACATAAGATGAAGAGTGGACTAAGGACCAAAGAAAAGAATTAAAAAACTAAATTTTGACACCTTAGAGTGGGGATCTCCCCTCATGAAGTAGGCGCCTTTTTCTCATCATTACCCCCAATTTTTAATCAATAAAATGAGATATTTTCATCTCTCCTCTCTCCTGTTTCAAAACTAGATCCTAAAAGTAAGCTGAACTGATCCAAAAATGGTCAAAAATTGACCAAACTGATCTGAAAATATCTAGAACAGGTTTGCTTGGTTAGAGGATCACTTTTTCCTATAAATAGAAGCCTCCCCCTTTATAAAAGCTTAATGGTGTTTATGCACTGTTTCTCTACTTGTGCCTTGAGCCATGTACATTGAATTTTTTAATAATTCAATTGTTTTTGGCCTAATCCTCTCCAAAGTGAATTGGTGGCCACTCTTGCTTCAAACAAGAGTAGAACCCTCAATCCCTTAAGCCAAAGAAGAGATTACAAGCTCCATGTAAGCTAATTTTCTTACTTGTTTAATAAAAAATCTATGGTTTTCTTAAATTTTATGTTTTGCAAATGTTTGAATTAAATTCAAATGCTATGCCCTTGATAAAAAGGCCACCCCTTCTCTTCTTTACATTCTAACCTTTCTCAATCCTAGAAAGATTAACTAAGGGATTAATTAAACTCTTCGTATTGTTTACTCTCTTGAATTTAGAAAATTATGTAGATTAGAGTTCTATAAACATAATTTGGATTAATTTAAGTTAAAAAAAGAATGATAAAAATGAGAAATGGTCAACCATACAAAGGAGGTTTGGGAAAATTTTCCAGAATTTTATGGAAAAGAAAGTTTATTTTTATGTTATTCCAAAAGAGTAATTCCCATCATTTTTGCAACTAAAAGAAATATTCTAATTACTCCATGTACATATTCACTTATGAATATGCATGGATATCACTAATATTAATTATTAAAATTGATTTTTATGCATAGAAAGATGCATAAAGGATTTTTTTAATTACAAAATTGTTATTCTTATTAAAATTGATTTTTATGCATAGAAAGATGCATAATGATTTTTTTTAATTATAAAAGTGTTATTCTTATTAAATTTAATTTTTATTCATAGAAAGATGCATAAAGGAAAATTTCTTAATTACAAAAAGTGTTATTCTTATTAAAATTGATTTCTATGCATAGAAAGATGCATAATGGAATTTTTTATGAAAGTGTTATTCTTATTAAATTTGATTTTTATGCATAGAAAGATGCATAAAGGAAATTTTTTAATTACAAAAGTGTTATTCTTATTAAAATTGATTTTTATGCATAGAAAGATGCATAAAGGAATTTGTTTTATTATAAAAGCGTTATTCTTATAAAAATTCATTTTTATGCATAAATAGATGCATAAAGAAATTCTTTTTATTTTAAAAGTGTTATTCTTATTAAATTTGATTTTATGCATAAAAGGATTTTTTTAAAGTGTTATCCCCATTGAAGTTGATTTTTATACATAAACAAATGCATAAAGAATTCTTATATCAAAATTAGAATTCTCTTAAAGAGTATTTGATAAATGAATAGTTAAATACTCTAAGAGAGAAATTTGTATCGTTTTGTATTCACACGGATTGTAAAAAGAAAATTCAAGAAATCAATCGAGATCAAAATATTCAGATAAATGATTAATTTATTCCTCATTAGAATTCGTAACTAGTTTAGAAATCAGTTAAGTGAATATTCAAAGAAAGAAATTCAATAAAATAGTAACTGAATTATCAAACCTTTTGGAGAAAGATAGTTCAAGAAAAATCTTATCCGACTCGAATCTTAAATCAGACTATGACCAATATCAAACTCTTTCTTCAAGTTTCGAGGAAAGAAGATGTGACCAAGTTTAGAAAAATACACTCAAAACTCTCACCAAATCTGAAACCAAGTTTGAGACCCTTCGAATTGATCTGTGGATCAAGGTTACAGAATTCAAGGAATTCTGGTATGAAATTCATAATTCCAATCAAGAAGTTTTGGGGATACTGATTCAAGAAATACTCCTTGTATTCAAAAGAAAATAAAACTGAAAATTTGCATAGAAAGCCTGTTTTCTTAAAGGACTATCTTACACTAGAATGCTGGAGGAAGCATTTGGTATATGTTTTTCTAAGGGAAGTTTCATTACAACAGTTGGTGGGGAGTGTTCAAAGGACAGCTCACATGGTAAAGCCTTTGACTAGCCTCAGTATGGTTGAAAAATGGTGCGCTTCCGGTACAATGGAAGAGGGCCGACGAAGCGGTCCCTGAGTGAAGTGCCAGGACACCTAAGGAGGATCCTGGAGGGTTCTGACCAGGCGATGCACAAGCTCACGGTGCCAAGGACACCCATGCGTATGTCATGTAAGATATGTATGATGGACGAAATGATTATTGTTTACTGGATCTTGTTATTGTTGCTGACCAGTTGGTCTCAAGGGAGAGTCCACAGTGATACTGTTTTTTGATAAACAAGGGATTGGATGGAATTTTTGAGTTATGACATCTGTAACCAATAATTGTTTGTCAATGGATTATTTTATATGTTAAAGTTTTAAAGAAGAGTGTGTGCGTATCTGTATTCGAAAGGAAAAGTTAAGAAAGGCATTCAATTATGGGTGGGTGAGTAATTGTCTGGTTCTATCGATTCCAGTGGTTGGGTGGTGGCTAACCCATGGGTTGATGGGGCTAGGCTAGGCTAGAATAAGTGGAGTTTTAATAATTAAATTGAAATAATAGGTATACGCTTAGAATTCGAGTAGTTAAATAAAAACCTAAATAATTTCTCAAATGAGTAAATCAACGGCTGTGCCTGGTTTTGGTTAGGAAAAAAAGAATTGATTTCTTCAAGTTAAGTCAGTATTAGTTCTCCTTCTATCTGGTCTAATCAGGTGAAGGATAGTTTAGTCTCTTAACCCCGTTAGAAAATTCGTTAAGAAAATCAAAACGGTGGAATCGTCCCTATTTTTTAGGCAAGGGAAATTTTCCCGGTTTTGGTTTCGGAATGACCACCAGATTAGTCTTGTGTCTGGACATTCAAGGGCGAGGCCCCGAGTGGGAAACCTTGCCCTGCACAAGAGGAAGCTACTTCCGCTGTGCTAGCAACTGGGAGTTGCGGAGGGGGCAGTGGGGTCTCACAGGTTAGGCTAGACTGAGGGATCCCTAAAATGAGACTCAATTCTGTTAAGTTACGATAGTTGAAGTAAATCCCAGATAACCCTTGTTCTATGGAAAAGAATCAACGGCTGTGCCTCTTGATAAGGAAAAAAGCGTTGGACTCTATGATCCAAGTGCAAGTCTTTTTCTTGATTTGACCATGAGACTTATGGGTCAAGTCGGATCAGTTTGGTGAGTGTGATCACCTTGACTACATTAGAATAAAATTATCATGGGGGAATCGCCTATGTTTGTTGGGCAAGGGAAGTTTTTTCCGGGTTTGGAACCGAGGGATTAGTCTCTTGTTCTGGATATCCGTGGGCGAGGCCCCGGAGTGAGAGGCTCTACCCTGGCAAGAAGTGCTACTTCCGCTGCTAGCACCCCTGAAATTCGTTGCGCGGAGGGGGCAAGGATCTTTCAAATGGTATCAGAGCGATTTGGCTAAACTAGAACAACCAAGAAGCCAGAAAGTCAAAATTTTATGAACTACCAATAAAAGATTGTAATTGTGTGATGAAATTCATACAAATTGATATTCATAATAATGAAGATCCATAAATTGGAAATTGGGTCTTCAGATGAAAGTACCGCAATTGTATGGAATCCCTGACTTGTTTGAGGCCTAGATATGATGGTAGGGTTATTTACCCATCATTTGACTGAATTTCCAACTTGATTCTTGATGATTTCGGTTAAAGAAAAAATACTCTAATTCAACGGTAGTCTATTCTTTGTGTCAAGATTTGGAATTGGTTCACGAGATTTTTGCTTGATTTAGGTTCGAGAGATGGGCAAGTAATTTACTGGTCACCATTCTCACGGTCGTGGTCTAACCAAAAATTATTTGGTTTACTTCTAACTTTAATTCCTAAGGATTTTCTTTAGATAATTAAATGGAACTTCTAATTGTAAGGAAAATTCTAACTTTATGAGTTTCTTTCCTTCCTAACCACAATAGAATTAAAAAATAGTTCTATACGAGAATATCGGGATTTTATAAAAATACTCTTCTTCCACTAATCCAAATTTTGAGTATATATCAATTTGTTGATTTATCCACATATAATACGTATGTATATAGGGGCTCGGGTTTTTCCCTTATACTCCCTAAGGGTTTTTTCACTCTCGCAGCTAGAGACCTTTGTTTGAGTGGGGGGTGTTGGAGCTATATATATCACACCCTAAATTGACCTAGATCTTGCCTATATATACAAACTCATAATCAATATAAACTAGTTTTTTGGGGCGTATATGGTGTAACTCTTTTCCTCCTTCTCTCTCTTTTATGCATAGCCCTATTATGCATAGGGCTATGCATAGGGCTTATGCATATCCTTACATATAGGTCTTATGCATAACATTATGCATAGGCTATGCATAGGGTATGCATAAGCCCTATGCATAGCCCTCTTATGCAATAGGGCTTATGCATATGCCTTATGCAATGGGGCTTATGCATAGGCTATGCATAGCCCTCTTATGCAATAGGGCTAGGCTATGCATATGAAGATACATGAACATGAAGAGATATGGACAGAGTGACTCCAAGAGGAATCCTATTGCCTATTGACCTAACCCTAATCCCCAACACCCAAGGGTGCAAAAACACAAAGACAAGAAGCACAAATGAAGAAAGAGAGCTTACCGTATGAGAGCCTTTGCGCCCAAAACCTTGCTCACTTGAATAATCATACAAAAAAGAAACATAATAAATAAAAAATTTAGTCCTCATTAACACATTAGTAAGCAAGAAGAACAAGAGAAAAAAGAGGTGAGTACCCTAAACCCTACTCTTAATGCATAAGTGAATGGAAAAACTAGTTTATGTTAAGCCTAAACCCTAGCCTAATGCATAAAATGCTTTTAGAAAGCTTTGATGGAGATCTCTCCATCAAAGTTCTCTATTAGAGCTCTATGCATTAGGCTAGGGTTAGGGGAAAAGGGAGAGGAAAGAGAGGGAAAGGGAGAAAAGGGGAGAGGGGAAAGCGAAGGGAGAGAAGCTCACATAAAACTATGTCTATGAAAGCTTGGAAGAAGACATGAAACCATGAAGAAAGCAAGAAAGTGCTTACCTTGGAGAGGGAGACTTGATTGCTCCAAAACCCTTGAGGGATGAATTAAGGTGGGAGGAAAACTCGGGCTGCAAACATAGGTTGTGCATGCGCAAGAAGATAGGGGAAGTAGGTAGGTATTGACACCCATTGGCGGTGGCGGGAGTCACAGTTTCGTAGGTCATTGTTGAGCAAAAAAATTTTGTTGTTAGCTTCACTGGTGAGAAGCAAAATTTTTCTACTCGGCAGCGTATTTTTGCTTTTGTGCAGCGAAAAAACATTGTTGTGGTCGTGCTGTTTAGCAGCAAAAACCTGGGTAATTTTCTATTTGCAATACTGGATGTTGTTATGTGTTTTGTATGAACCCTAAATTAGTTTTGGCCACGTTAAAGATGTGTGATAGTGATCATCAAGGGCCGAAAGTTGGATCCAAGGCATGGTTGACCTCTGTAGGCTTCTCAAGAAGATTCTTCCCCCTCAAAATCTATTACCGAACTCATGAGATGGGTGTCGTAAAATGCTCTCTATTCTAAGTATGGGTTACATAAAAAATACATGCATGTCCCAATGATTGCATGCTATTTAGAGGGGTTAATATAAAGATGCAACACAATGTCTACAATGTGGGGAGAGCCGCTACTATAGGAAGGATTTGTAAGGAGATAAAGTTTCCTGAAAGGTTTTGAGACACTTCCCTATCATTCCTCGCATCCAACACATGTTTAAATGTAAGGGGATGTAGAACTCATGACATGGCATGCTACTCATCGCTCGAGTGATGGCATCATGAGGATCGTATAGCTGATTCACTGGCATGGAAACATATGGAGCATCAATGGCCAGAGTTTAAAGATGAGCTTCATCACTTACATCATCTTGGCTTGGGCATGGATGGTGTTAGCCCATTTGTCTTCAAGTCGGACCACATCATAGTATACTTGGCCTATTGTATTGGTGAATTACAACCTCCCTCCATGGGTGGCAACAAGAAAGGTCATATCATGCTTGCTCTCCTTGTACTAGCAAGTATAAGTTGAAAAACATGGATGTGTACCTCAAGCCTTTGATTGAGGAGCTTGAGACACTATGTCAAGGTATCAAAGTACATGACATTTCAAGGCCAATAAAGTCTGCTTCTGCCCATGTGCTTTTATGTTTTTATGTATGTTTAAGTGCTCTTATGAAGCAGCAAATATACATGAAGTACAATAATTGAGTCATAAAAAGACTCTTATTGAATTGCTCTATGTTGAAGTAGCCACTTCTTGGTGAGGATTGAAAGCATTACGTTGACTTGCAAAGCTAATATAGATATTTTCACTAAGGATTGAAGATCATTGATTTGTGAAGATAGTGGTGTCATTTGGAGAGGTTTAGAGATGTGTACCTCGAGCCTTTGATTGAGGAGCTTGAGACACTATGTCGAGGTATCAAAGTACATGACATTTTAAGGCCAATAAAGTCTGCTTCTGCCCATGTGCTTTTATGTTTTTATGTATGTTTAAGTGCTCTTATGAAGCAACAGATATACATGAAGTACAAGAATTGAGTCATAAAGACTCTTATTGAACTACTCTATGTTGAAGTAGCCACTTCTTCGTGAGGATTGAAAGAATTACGTCGACTTGCAAATCTAATATAGATATTTTCACTAAGGATTGAAGATCATTGATTTGTGAAGATAGTGGTGTCATTTAGAGAGGTTTATCATTTGAAGGAAAATTCTAGGCGATGGATTGCACCATTGACCAGGCTTTCACCCACCATGGCCCCCCATCCACCAGAGATGTACCTGGAAGTTGTCGATGGTGAGGCTTTGGTGCAAATGTTATCCTATGCATGAGTATGGATATGTACTCATGGAGCAGCTGCTACATTAATTTAGTCAAAAGAATAGTAAGCAATAAGCTTAACAAGTATCTAATGGCTATTTTTGAAGATCGTTGGGAAAGTGTTAATGCATGATATGGCTTAATCCACGATGAGGTTTAAATCATGAAAGTGCAGGTTCTTAAGCTGTGAGACTGTAATTTGTGAAACCTGAACTCGTGAGTTTGCAGGTTTTTTGGCCGTAAAGGATATTTTGTGAAATGGCCTAATCCCGTGAGATTGCAAGTTTTGTGGCTGTGAGATGGAATTCCATGAGATGTAATTCCGTGAAGTGTAATTCTGTGAGATGGAATTCCGTGATGAGATGGAATTCCGTGAGTTGGAATTCCGTGAGATGGAATTCCGTGAGTTGGAATTCTGTGAGATGTAATTCCGTGAGATGTAGTTCCGTGAGATGGAATCCCATGAAGTTGCAGGTTTTGGCCCCGATGGTTTTTTTATTTTAATTGATTTTATGGGATAGCTAGGTCATGACTTGAGAGCAAGAGGTTCTTCACATCTAGAGGGGTGACAAGAGCATTGTTATTTTGTCCTTGATGCGCTCATAAGTCTCTGTTAAGACGCGGGTATTGATTCTTGAATTTGTTGCTCAATTATTATTGAGGCAGTATAGTAGGTAAGACTGCTGGTTGTTTGCTTGAACACACAAGCTCTTGTGTATGTGATGAATGCATGAGAGTGGTTGAGTGATTTGCTCGTTGTTTCTTGGTCCTCCATTCTTGTTGAAATTTAGGTGAAGCTGTTGAGGTTGAAGTCAATGGTGAGGCTTTCTTCACATTGTTTGACTTTGGGAACCATATGATGGAATTACAATCATAGTAAGGCTTGTTTTTGAAGCACATGCATAGGCACCCATCTTTGATGAGCATTATAAACAAGTGGCGGATGTGCTTGATGCTAAGGCTTTCTTCTTTGTGCAAGCTTAGGAGATTTTGTGATGCACTTGGGGACTTGGTATTTCTTTGGTAGTACCCTTGTGCATGCAATAGTGTTTTTGGTACACATGGTTGTTTTTGGTACACATGGTTGTTGACTTGGTGGAGTTCTTTGAGGAACTCGCATAGGCTTTTGTGGACGATGTTGTGGAGTACTTTTCTTTTTCCTTGGCCTCTGAGTTCTTCATTGAGAAAGAGGCTTTGACTATCGAGGCACCCAAATGTGATTAGCAGCTTCATAGTAACGTTAAGCTACAAGTAGCTACTTCTCCACCCACATCTTGATACTATTAAGGTACCTTGATTGTGGTTGTCTTAGTGGAGCTTTTTTTTGGGTTGATGTGGGAGGTTTGGGGTCCTCATTGACTTTGGTTGGCATAGAGGCTACAGGTTTGAGACTCATGGGCATTGTTGATGATGATGAGGCTAGAGTCTCTTGTGGAGTACCTGGAGGCCTTCGAGCATGTGGTTGTCTCCTTTGGTGAGGTTTGTCGATGAAGAGGCATAGGCTCCGGGGCTTTTCCTTTATGTTCCTTGTTAGAGATAGAAGGTTGTGTGGGAATAACTTTGTTAAGAAATGGTTGTTGATTGAGGTTTTGGCATTGAACTTCATTGGTGAGGATGGGGTTGAAAGGAGTAGATGCTTTATCGGAGTCGGTTGTTGACGCAGATGGTAGAACATTGTTTTGCGAGCAAACTAGGTAATATGTCCTAAAAACGAGAAACATTTAGTATCTTTAACAAAGATTCCATCAAAAAAGGCCAAATTTTTAGCTTTTTTTGGAAAGTGGTCTATGCATACGTACAATGTCACCTAAAAATGACACTATTTAGAACACTACGCATTTTTTACAAAAATGGAACGAAAAAAAAAAAGACATGGTTTTGCTTACTTTTTGAGATTACAACTTAAAATCTAACAATAAGTACTAAAAAATATACCAAAATAGAGACCATTTATTATTAACATCTTCAATCCAAAAAAGTAATTAATACAACTCTAAAAAAGGGGTTGTTTTCTAGACATACAACTCATGGCATAGTTATGGCTCCTCATCATCACTGCTACCTATACCATCACCATCACTCGTTGGTGTGCCTTTCCTTGAGGAGGTAGATGAGGCATCCTCTTCATCACTATCCACCACAAAGACATTTTTTTCATCTATGTGTACACCTCAAGCTAAGACTCCTTGGGTTTGTTGTCATGTTAGCACACCCGACAATGTGCTACCAAGCTCTGAGTTATTGAAGCAAGGGATCTTCTCTTGTAAAATAGAAATGGTTGACTTTCTCAAGTAGCCTGCTTTTGTGAGATTCAAGTCATACACCAAAATATCTACCTCATCAAGTGGTAATACACTAGTGCTAGCCATGTTCTTTCCTCTCTTGCGATTGCCCTTTCCTTTTGTTGTATTTACAATTTCCAAGCTATACTTTCCCTCAAATGCAATTGCATTAGTTGTTCTCATCTAGTGCACTGTTAGTGACAATGTATGCTCACCAATTTTGTCTTTGTTAATAGCTATTATCTTGCCAATCCAAAACGGATGTTTTAAAGCATCATCCTCAGCTAGGGTAGCAACAAGGGTACCCTCCTTTATGTCTTGTGAATCACCAATCCACATCTCTTGAATTCTTTTTCTCCTTTTTTTCCATTGCCTGGCTCCTATGTACATCTCTCTTACTTCCCCAATGAAGAAGTTGTTGAAGCTATATATAGCTTCAACAGAAGTTTATCAATCTCTATTGGAATTGGTGGTGCAAAATAAGTGGTTTTTTTAACAATAGTTGGCCACCACTGAAAAGAACTAGCTAGATTCCATGAGTTATTGATATTCCTTTTTCGAGTATTTCTTCTTGTTGTTCAAAGAACATGTCCCACCATTTTACATCTTGCTCTCCTACATACTGCTTTGCCTTCTCGATTAGCGATCTCTCTGCAACGCACCTTTGAAAGTCCTTAGCATGACCTACCTTGCTTGCCTCCTTTGCTTCCTTTAAGCTTTCCACCAAGGGTGCCATTTTTGAAGCTTGCATAACCATGTCTGGAATAAATTTGAGACCTTTAAGGCCACCTGAAGGAAACCACTCTGCATCACTAGAGAAAATCTTCCCATACAATAAAGTTTGTCCACTTTCTTCTACATATTTAATTAGAAAGACATGTTGATAACTTAGATCATTCAACTGCTCCAAGCACCTCCTTTTTTCTATCCTTGGCCCATTAACAAAAAGCTTGAAATCCATTGTCTCCTTCAAATGCTCTACCATTGGCTTTGGTGTGTAAGCTTTCTCTATAAGTGTCATCATGGTTGGCAAAGTAAATGCATTGTGGCAAGTTTTTTTTTTGAAAACGTGCTAAACATCTGATCAATGTTCATGAGTGTGACCCACAAGTAGAAAATTCACTCTCACTTTCTTAAACACCCCTAAGTAAACCAACATGCTTAGGTATCCAAGAACTATTTGATTCTTATTCTCTCTTGCAATGTTACCTAGCTGTAAATACCTTCCCAATTAGATATGACATGATGAATGATTGCGATAGTTAAATTTGAATCATTATGGATATTTGGATATGTGAAAAAAAACCCTTGGGTGAACTTGAGCATTATATGCAAGGCAACCAACCAAATGCATTTGCACAAGTGTGTCTTCTGTAATGTCCTCAGGGCAGCCTAGCAAAGTGAGGTAAGAAAGTTTTTTTCTAGTCCATTTCATCAATAACTAGCCCAAGATACTTTTTTGGAGATGCAAAATACTTACCTCTATGATCCATTGCCTTCCTTTTTTCATTTTCTTGCTCTTCCCTCTGAATTCTCAAAGCATCCTTCACTATCCTTAGCTCATCCGAATCACTTGCAACCTTTCTTCTTGTTTTTTCCTTTGCACACAGAGTGCACACACCCATTCAAACTTTTCGTGGGATAGTCATGTTGTTGGCAAAGAAAGTTTTCCAAATCTTGGTAAAATCAGGGTAGCTTGTATACATCTCTATAAAATGAGAATACCTTTGACCTTGTAAATTTGTTAGATAAGTTAAACCTTCCTGTTATCGGCATAGATTCTGCATGATAATTAAAATAACAATGAGACCATGTTAAAGAACTTTGCCCCCGTTGGACCTATGGATCCAACGGCTTCCGTATGTCCCATTTTTTTATCCTACACTTCATCCTCTCAAGCCGTACATTTCCAAGACTCAAAGCAATCTTAAAAGCTATCCTACATACTGAATCAAAGCCAAGGCTATATTTAAATTTTCCATACAAACAAGGTATTAGCATACCACACTAAGAAGTGTATCTTGCTCTCCACTGCTTATGTCAAAATAGCATGTTCGTAATGCCTTTAACTTTTGCAAAACCCAAACTTTGCTAGACATTCTTGCTTGCAACATTCTGTTTTAATTGCATCCCTTAATTGTCTATCTGTACACAAGAATGATTTTTGCTTCAACTCATGGTAGGTCTTACCTCGATACATTGGAGATGATGTCAACTGCTCAATGGTATCCAAGGCATCATGCTCATCACTACCATCATTTGTTGCTTGTTGTGGTGTGGAGGCTTTACTTGGAGAAGCAAAGTAAGGACTCCTTGTGCTCGTAGCTTCATATGATGTAAAAGATAAGCCTGGTGATTTCTCCCATGGATTGGAGTGTCCACTTCTCTATCTCTATTTTTAGTTTTTTTAATCGTAGGAGACAAGGAATAAGATGAGAATGAGAGACCCTTTGAATGTGATGCGGTGGTAGGGGATGAGCTCCCACCCACTTATGTAGGGGAAATGACCAACGGAATGTCTCTCCTCAACATGTCTTTCTCCTTGGCTAACAAATGAGAAATGAGAACCTAATAGCCCATGTGGCCATCATATAGAAATTCATTAAACTTAATACATAATTAAGGTGGGACTTGATTAAGAAACCCTAAAATTTAAAACAATAAATAACTACTATTTTTACAACTATAAGGATACATAAGAAGTTGAGAGGCTCATTTGGTCACCTCGGATTATGAGAGAGAGAAAGATATAAAGAAATAGAGAGAGCACTATTTGGGCAAGAGGCAAAGCAACAAGGAGAGCAAATCGCACTTTCAAGTCCAGAAACCATGGCAAGGTACACAAAATCTTGAACCCTAGAAAGATTCAATAAAGATTATTTTTTCTTCCTATTACCTAAAATCTTTATTTGTGATAACATAACATTCTTAATATTTGTTTGAACCTATAGGATATTTTAACTTAGATGTTAGAAAAACTATTCTAGAATGTACTTATATCTATCGATGAACAAAATTTTAATAACAACTAGTTTGGAATAAATCCTAAAAGATAAATAAAGTTTTTTAAAATTTGTTTGTGTACACAAAGTTGATACATTGCATCAACTTTGGCATAGAATCTTGATGCTGGGCATCGAGTTGATACACACAACATTAAGTTGACTATGTTTGTGTATGCAAAGTTGAAGCAATGTATCAACTTTAAAAAAAATTATTTCTGTATAAAAGTTAATGAATTGCATCAGTTAATGTTTTATATCAAGTTTTTGTATAAATAGTCAATGTTTTGTATCAAGTTGATGCACAACATCAAGGTGGCTTGGCAAAGTTGATGCATCTTATGGACTCACAAAGTACGATCCTATATTTCAGCTTGCTTTTCGTACATGACAAATTTGGGATCTTTAGAATAGAATCATTTCAATGTGGGAGAATAAAGATTTGAAAGGGCCGAAGACCTCTAAAGGGTTAAGTGAATCTAATGGCTTGGCTAAAAGTCATGGTAAGAAGGTGGACACATCAATTGAATACCTTGCAGGAGATATGAAGCTTAATCCATGGGGCGAGCACTTCAAGGAGTGAAGGATTAAACACTGCTAGTTTCTGTCTCATCGCGTGTCATTTTGGGAGCTATCACTTGATGAAATGTCTTTGGAGCTACAAAGTAAGTAAAGTTTTTAGTTATTCATTTTTTATCTTCTTGAGGTAAATGAAGTATTTATATTTTCTTTACAGATGAAAGAGGTCATGATAAAAAAAATTAAATTGCACCAGTTGGGGACAATATACGTGCAGAGTATCCCCAGTCTAGCTCTCAGGCAGTTTTGAAATATTTTTTATCAGGGTCAATGCATGGTGGACATGTATCTCGCCAAGTATCCACCATCAGGAGGTATCTGGGCGTAGAACAATGAAATTTAAAAACTTTAAACTTTATACACTCATATCCATCATTACAATCCCTATCAAAAACAATGTAGATAAGATCATCTCAAAAAGAACACAATCCTGTAAAGGCATAAGGAACCACATTAGTAAAAGTGAGGCTATTCAAACACTGATCTACCAAAGAGCTTCAATTGTAGTATTAATGCCTTACCTTTGGTTTTGTGTATGTCCTTTTTAAGAGGTGGGAAGGATAGCAATTATCGAGGAATTTGAGCAAGATAAGAGGATTTAGGTAGTGAAGTGCTAGAATATATGCTCAAAGGAGACTCATGTAAAGTTGGATTTGTCTTAGGTACACAAGTTGATGGTGGAAGTGTGTAACAAGGAGAAGTTGGGACAACTGGTGATTCAATACATGTTTGGGGAAGGTCAACACAAGGAGATTTGTAGGTGCTATCATCACAACCACCTATCCTATCTTGAAGAGGTTGTGTTGATTTTGTTTGCACCCACTGATATGAAAAACCAAGAGTGGCTTTTGGAATCTTATTGATACACTCTTTTGGCTCTAGCAAACCACGGCATTTGGGAAGCCAAAGTGCTATTGCACCCTCATAATAGCCTTGTGCTTTAAGAACATGCTTTGGGACCCAATGAGTAACAATCTGAGTCTTAGGCTTGGAAAAGATATTCTTTTTAGGAGGTTTAGCAACTCTTCTAGATGGTACAAGTTTGTACGCATCTTTGGGTAGCCAAATTGACGATTCCTTCTTGCCTGGCCTTCTTTGAGCAGTGACTAGAGTAGTTGGAACATGCCAGCCATGGCCCTCACTTGAGGACTCATCGATTATCCACATCATTTGTCTTGGAGCTTGAAGAGCAGATGTTGAAAGTGGGTTGTGTAAGGTAGAACTACCACCCTTTTGACATGATAAAACTCGTGGAGCAACAGATCCCAAGATGCAATCAGAATCAATTTGCAATTTGTATTGTCTATTCTTCCGATCTAATGAACAATTGGTAGCACTTAACCATGATCGACCAAGAACAACCTCTACCACTTCCTTGGACTTACTAGCCACATAAAAGGGAACTGACACATCTGGTGATCCTGAATGGACATCATAATGATACATTTTCCCTCTATAGGGTTATCTTCACCTGAGAAGCTTCGTAAGTCAATAGGAATGTGCACAAGTGTAGGTTGTCCCAAGGCTACCCATGTGTCAAATGAGAGAACATTATAATCTGCACCAGAGTCAATTAAGGCAAAGACAAAGTAGGTAGTCTCATGAAGATGAAGACACACTTGAATATTGAAAGGATCGACATATTGTTCATCAGTAGCCAACTGTAAGGTCAACACAGAAGCCTTGCGACGCTCCTTGGCTTTTGCAACTCTAGCTTTAGCGTCTTCTTGAGCCCGACGTTTAAGTAGATCATGTGATTCTTTCCGTGTGTTGGCAGCATGCATTTGTTGAAGCATGGCTTCAGTTAGTGGTTCATTGTATTTCTTGAGACGACTTCCATTAATGAAGTTAGGCATTTGCTCACCTTCTAGTGTCTCTAAACGCACTGCACCACTAGGAGTAAGCTCATTAATCACAAACGGTCATAGGCCACGTTTCTTGAGCTTTCGCTTATGCTTCTTAAGTGTGTACAAGAGCACAAGGTCCCCCTTTTTGAATCGGCCAGTTGTTACATTTCGATCATACCATTGCTTTTGTCTCCTCTTCTCGGCATACATCCCCATTACCGACAATAAGCAGGTCTCATCAAGCTTTTCCAATTCATCAATTCGTTGAGAAAGCTCATGATCAGTCCAGTCCAATTGTTTAGCAACTCGTAGAGTAGGTACAAGAAATTCAATGGGAAGAATTGCATCTAGCCCAAAAGCAAGCTCAAATGGGGTTGTGCCCACAGATGTTTTATAGGCTGTTCTATATGCCCAAAGAACTGAGTGCAACTTTTGCTCCCAATCAGTCCTATGTCCCTCAACAATCTTTGTGAGTGCTGTGTAGAGAATCTTT
Organism: Cibotium barometz; assembly: GCF_041138505.1. Taxonomy (NCBI): domain Eukaryota; kingdom Viridiplantae; phylum Streptophyta; class Polypodiopsida; order Cyatheales; family Cibotiaceae; genus Cibotium; species Cibotium barometz. The sequence continues at coordinate 8,085,815 of NC_141095.1, read as the reverse complement.
TTAGTACTCTCAGCTTGACCATTGGTCTAGGGATGATATGGTGCAGAACGCTTGTGAATTAGAAAAAATTCTTGCAGTAAAAACTCTATGACCTCATTCACAAAGTGCACACAACGATTTCAATAGGTAAGCCATAGCGTGTAAACACGTACTCATACAAGAACTTGGCTGTGGTTCTGGCATCATTTTTGACTGTAGCCTTTGCTTCTACCCATTTGGTCAAATAGTCAGTTGTGACTATAATATATTCGGCACGCATGTGACGAGCTGGAGGTTTAATGGGACCGACAAAATCAATACCCCATTTAGCAAACGCACGTATGCTTAACATAGGCCGCAATGGCATATTGTCCTTTGTGATGGGAGGTTTGGTCCTTTGACAATCGTCACAATGTTTCACATATTCTTCAGCATCCATTTGTAAGGTTGCCCACCAAAGCCCAGACCAGGGGATGGCTTCCACTCTTGGCATGTCAAGTACAAGATGATGTCCAAAGGTTTTTGGCCATTCATCTCTGGCACTAAGCTTATTAATCGAACTAAGGCTGAAGATATTGAAGATGATGAGAGGGCACAAGCCATTATCATGCTTCATATTGATGAGGCTCTCATTCGCCATGTGGATGAGCTTCCGACTGCAAAAAGGAGAAATGGGATGAGCTTGATAAGCTCTATGGAGCTCGTGGTAAGAATTCCAAGATCTCACTTAAAATTGAATTTTTCAGCTTGGAACTTAAAGAGGGAGACCGAAGTGGAGCCTTCATCTCTCACTTGAAGGGCCTTATGGCTCAACTTGAATCAGTGAATGCAAGAATGGATGAAGATGATGCAGTGGCTATTTTGCAAGAAGGTGTACCCCACCTTAGTCACCACCCTGAAGAACATACCTAATCCCACTCTTGAAGGAGTCATTCAATCTTGTCTTGATGAAGAAAAAAGGCCAAAGGGAGGAGGTGAATCTTCAAATACAACAACTTCATCGAATATCAAACAAGCTTTGTCACATCAAGATAAGATGTGTTCATTGCAAAAAGGTGGGTCATTTGGCAAATAATTGTTGGATCAAATATCCCAACAAAATTAAATGTAACATGTGAAACAAACGGGACATATCACTTCTAAATGTAACAAGTGTAAACAAACAGGACATATCACTTCTAAATGTCCTAATAAAGAGTCAGAGGCTAACTTTGTATTAGCCTCTAACTCCACTGAGAAATTGTTTTAAATCTCAATGTAACAAGTGTAAACAAACGGGACATATCACTTCTAAATGTCCTAATAAGAGGCTAACTTTGTATCAGCCTCTAACAAGTGTAAACAAACGGGACATATCACTTCTAAATGTCCTAATAAAGAGTCAGAGGCTAACTTTGTATCAGCCTCTAACAAGTGTAAACAAACGGGACATATCACTTCTAAATGTCCTAATAAAGAGTCAGAGGCTAACTTTGAAATGTAACAAGTGTAAACAAACGGGACATATCACTTCTAAATGTCTTAATAAAGAGTCAAAGGCTAACTTTGTATCAGCCTCTAACTCCACTGAGAAATTGTTTTAAATCTCAATGTAACCACACCTATATTCCTAACCTTGTACGGCTAATGTTATAAAGGCAACCTATGTCCAATACCACCTATTCCAACTTTCTTTCATAGTTGGTATTGAGGGGGGGTATTAAGAGACTAAGGTTTTGTAAAAGGGGAGAAGAAGGGTGTGTGTGTGAATGGACTTATGGTCCACTAGCTCACCTATTTAAAGGTGGAGCTAGAAGACATTTTTTGTATGGAGCAAGAAGCCTAGTTGTATTTTGAGCAACTTAATAAGCAAGATTTTTTTCTTGTATTTTATGAGTCTTTCTCCTCCACATCTTTGATCTAGCATGAGCACCACGAAATTCTAACAGGGAGGTTGTGAGAGGGGTTGATGTCGTTGGAATGATGAGCAGTCTCTTTTTGAGTGGAATGGATTTGTGGAGGTGTGGTGAAAAACTTGGCCAGAGGCTAGCTATAAGGTCGACGTCCGTGCGTCCTAGTTGATGTTGCACCGGTTGCATGGTTCTTGAAGGCATCACATAAAACTTCCTTTCCAAGGGATTTTTTCCAATGTGGAATAAAAGTGTGGTTGTGCCTAAACAATGAACATGTTATGATGCCACAATTGTAATGATGGTAGGGTCCTCTTTGAGTGAGGGACGCCATGTTCATGGGACATTAAATTGTAACTTTCCCTTGTATGAACAAGAGCTAATTTTTGGCTAATTTTTGGACATTAAATTTCACTTCTGAATTTTCTCTTTACAATCCAAGTGAATATAAAATGATAGAAATTTCTCTCTCAGAGTATTTACTTATTCATTTATCAAATACTCATAGAAATTAAACATAGAGTTAAAGAGAGTTTTAATTTTGATTTTAAAAAAAATTTTATGCATCTATTTATGCATAAAAATCAATTTTTACAAGATTAACGCTTTTATAACAAATTTCCTTTATGCATCTTTCTATGCATAAAATGTAAATTCAATGAAAACAACACTTTTATAATAAAAATTTCCATTATGCATCTTTCTATGCATAGAAATTAAAGTCAATGAAAACAACACTTTTATAATAAAAAAAATTCCATTATGCATCTTTCCATGCATAGAAATTAAATTTAATGAAAATAACACTTTTATAATTTAAAAAAATTCCATTATGCATCTCTCTATGCATAGAAATTAAATTCATTGAAAATAACGCTTTTATAATAAAAAAATTCCAATATGCATCTTTCTATGCATAGAAATTTAAATTCAATGAAAAATAACACTTTTATGATAAAAAAATTCCATTATGCATCTTTCTATGCATAGAAATTAAATTCAATGAGAACAACACTTTATAATAAAAATTTCCATTATGCATCTTTATATGCATAGAAATTAATTTTAATAATTAATATTAGTGATCCATGCATATTCATAGGTGAATATGTACATGGAGTAAATAAGAATATTTCTTTGAGAATGCATAAACGGTGGGAATTACTCTTTTAGAATAACATAAAAATAAACTTTGTTTTCCACAAATTCAAGAAAATTTTACCATAACCTCCTTTGTATGGCTGACCATTTCTCAATTTTTAACATCCTATTTTCTATTTAAATTAACCCCAATAAGATATAAAGGACTCTAATCTACACAATTTTCAATTTCAAGAGAGTAAACGATAAGAAAAGTTTAATCAATTTATTTGTTAATTAAAGAAAGGCTGAATTATAAAGAAGTGAAGGGGGTAGGCTTTTCGTCAAGGCATAGCATCAGAATTCACTTTAATCAACTAGAAAAAATAAGGAAATCAGAAAACCATAGAATTGAAATTAAAAAAGTAGAAATTTTAGCTTACATGGAGTTTGTAAGCTTTCCTTTGGCTTGAGGGATTGAGGGTTCTACTCTTGTTTGGATCAAGAGTTGTCATCAATTTCTTTGGAGAGGATTAAGTAAAAAAATAATTGAATTATCAAGAAAATTCAATGTAATTGGCTCTGGGTAGTAGGAGTAGAGTAACAGTGCATAAACAATATTAAGTTTTTACAAAGGAGGAGGCTTCTATTTATAGGAAAAAGTGAGCCTCAAACCAAGCAAACTCATTCTAGAATTTTCCAGATCAGTTTGGTTAATTTTTGACCATTTTTGGGTCAGTTCAGCTTACTTTTTTGGAACTAGACTGGAAATAGGAGAGAGGAGAGAGGAAATATCTCATTTTATTGATTTAAAATGGGGAGTAATGATGATAAAAAAGGTGCCTCCTTCATGAGGGGGAATCCCCACTCTGAGGTGTCAAAATTCTATTTTTTTTAATATTTTCTTTGTTCCTTAGTCCACTCTTCATCTTATGTGAGCATTTACTCATTTTTTTGGGGGGGTGATGTGGTTGATGTGGTTGATGTGGACTGATATGGATTGATGTGGTTGATGTGGATGGATGTATGGATGATGTGGACTGATGCGTGGATAATGCCATTGGATGTGAATTGATGTGGAAATGATGTGATGTGATAGGGATCGATGAAGAAAATAAAATTGTGGAAGATGAGAAAAGATGGGGACTAATGTGAAAGGATGTGGAGTAATGAGAAAAGATGGAAATATTGTTGGAACTGTATTTGTATGTGATATCTGTTTTTAAATGACTGTTTTATGTCAAGAATGTTGGGAAAGCATTTTGACTGTCTTGTGAATGAGGTCGTGGAAACCTATCTGTTAAGTTGCAACTCTGCTGATGGAGAGTCATCGGAGGATGTCTCCCGTAGCAAGGTCGACCGAGGTTTTGACGAGCCTTGGTTTGATTTAAATGGTGAGCTTTGGGTGGTATAGTGGATGAGGGACCAAGGAAGCGGCCTATGAGTGAAGCGCTAGGTAACCTGCGAAGGATCCTAGAGGGTGCTGACAATACGGTGCTCGGGCTCTGGGTCACCGAAGATACCCACAAGTACGTCGGGGAAGATATTGGAATAAGGAGTAAGAGTTGTTTTCTGAATTCGGGTATGGATCTAGTTGATTGACCTTGCTGGTCTTCAACGGATGAGTCCATGGCTCTTTTATATGGATCCATTGGTTGATCTTGTTGATCTTCAACGGAGACTCCATTTTGATATGTGAATATATTGCCGGTTACTATGAGCTAGGAACTATCGAAAAGACCCCTGAGTGAACAGGTGGTGAGCGTTCTGGTTGCCAATGATGCCATAGGTACACCGATGAAGGAATGTTTGGAAATAAGGATTCAATTGGATAATTAGAGGATTATGATCAGTGATACTATGGTTTCATTAAATGATTGTTTTAAAGACTGTTGAATCTGAGAAAAAGGTAATTTCATATTGGGTGTGTAAGTGGTGTGACTAGTTTTAAGTTTGCATGAATATCCGACTAGGGGGCCTGGGAACTCTTTTTCCTGGTACTCGGGACAACCTAACCAAATTCTTAATTGGATTCCATCACTACAGTGGTTGGGCGATTGGCTAACCCATGGGATTGAATAGGGTTAGGCTGGACTGATGGATCCCAAAAAATGAGACCAAATTTTTGTTGGTACGATAGATGAAGTAAATCCAGGATAAAAAATTGTTCTATGGAAAAGAATCAACGGCTGTGCCTCTCAATGAGGAAAAAAGCATTGGTCTCTCTGATCCAAGTGTAATCTTTCCCTTGATCTGACTATGGGACTTATGAGTTTGGTCAGATCTGTTCAGTTAGTTAAGGCTTTTGACTACGTTAGAGAAAAGTTATCCTAGTGGAATCGCTCGTGCTTTCCGGGCAAGGGAAGTTTTTTCGAGTTCAATTTTGGAAGAACCGATGGTTTAGTCTCTTGTCTGGATATCCGTGGGTGAGGCCTCGAGTGTAGGACCCTACCCCACGTAAGAAGTGCTACTTCCGCTGCTTCTAGCACCCCAGAATTCGTTGCACAGTGGGGTCAAGGATCTCACATTGGATTTAGCAGGTGGAATCTGCAAGATATCCCTCATTTTGGGATCCACATAGTCAGCTGGGACAGAGAATCTTGTCATATCTCCATCTTACTCTCTTCAGAGTCTCTGAGTCCTTTACCATTATTGTCAGCCTGTGAGCATGGGAAGATACAATACAAAGATCTGCTGAGAAGTACTCTAGAATAAAGTCCTTTGCTGCATCCTAAATACACAACAGAGCTACCCTCTTCCACCTCTTATCCAAATCCCATCCTTCACAAATTCCTCTTACAACTCTTTAAAATGGAGTTACGAGAAAAAATAATTTAACACAAATCCCATCCGTCACAAATTCCTCTTTAAAATGGAGTTACGAGAAAAAATAATTTAACACAATCCTGGGACTTTCTGATATCTCTTAAAATTGTGACTCTATGGGAGAATCTCCTATGCCTTGCTTGCTTCAGAATATGCATAAGCCTTCCCTTCTTGCTTTTCTTTCCACATGCCTTTGAATCAATAAACAGGTCCTTTCCCCTGCACTCTTGTTGTTTACTTTGTCCTAGACATCTGAAAAAATGAATCAATCAAGTCAACAGAGAAGCCAAAGAAGAGATAAATATGTATATGTGGAAAAAAAGGTAGTATATAGAGGGAGTGTAAGAGAAAGAGTTAGAGAGGGAGAGAGAGGGAGAGGGAGAGACGAAGAGGAGAATAGGTTGCGATACACATTTAAAACTTATAGCTAATTGGGTGATAAGATGCATACAAATTGAAGCAACAAGTGTTATCGTGCCAATTGGCTACTATAATGTTTTTTAAAGAGCTGAATTATAATTAACACCACAAATAGAGAGAGATATGAATAGAGAGAGTGAGAGAAGAAGAGAGAGGGGAGGAAAGAGAGAGAGAGTACACACATGTGTTGCACACTCATTAGCACAGAGTATACACATGTGTTGCTCATTAGAGAGAGTAGCACTAGAACAAAACCGCCCCTTAGCGAGACGACGGGGCCAAAATGATGGGTTTTTCCAAACTTGTCGCTTAAGCGATGAGACGAATGTCGCAACATGTTTGAAATGAGATAATGTTCTGTTGTTGTGCAAATGTCCATCCCACTGAACATCACATAAGCGACGGTTGATTTAGCATCGTTTACACGATGGCAACAACGATGGCTGCATACTGGAAAGCGTCACTTATTACTACATCACTTATATATACACATTGTATAAGCGATGGTCTGGGAAATAATTAAAAAACCCAAATCAAATGGCTCCCACAACTTTGTAGGATCCATCTACGTTCTCAGCTCAGGTCAAGCAGATGATCAACGCCTACCACCCATCGCCTCTCCTCCTATACCTTCCCTCCATTCAGGTAATTCTCCATGACATTTGCTTTGTTCTAATTTTTCTAAATTTACAAGACCCTAGCAACCTTCTTTGTGCTTGGCCACCTACAAACTCCTTTGTGCTTGACCGCTTAGTGGGGCAAGTCCCTGACTGCAAGCACACACATGCATGCATGACCATGTAAAAATCATATTGGATTGGCAACAGACTTTGCACACACATGGCCTAGAATTTCACACTCCTCTACTTGCCACCAACCTTCTCTTTTGTGTCTTGTAAGATCCCTGTTCCCACCGAGCAACGGATTCGGGGTACTGGCAGCGGAAGTAGCGCTTCTCGCGCGGGACAGGGGTCCCACACTCGGGGCCTCGCCCACGGATATCCGGATAAGAGACTAATCCGTCGGTTGTTCCAAAACCGAACCCGGAAAAACTTCCTTTACCGGAAAGCACGGGCAATTCCACCAGGATAACTTTTTACTCTAACGTAGTCAAGATCATTTCTGATCGAGATGATCCGATTACATCTATAAGATACTTAGTCAGTTCAAGGAAGAAACTTACACTTGGATCATTGGGATCAACGCTTTTTTCCCCATTCAAGAGGCACAGCCGTTGATTCCTATCCATAGAACAGTTTCTGTCCAGGATTTATTTTTTTTTTCTATCGTAAAAACAAAAGTTTGAGTCTCGATTTACGGATCCATCAGTCCAGCCTAACCCCATCCAATCCCATGGGTTAGCCAACCGCCCAACCACTGTAGTGATGGGATCCAATTAAAAATTTGGTTAGGTTTTGTCCCGGGTACCAAGGAAAAGAGTTCCAAGGCCCCCTAGCCGGATGTTCATGCAAAATAAAACTAATCACACCACTCACACACCCAATATGAAATTGCCTTTTTTCAACCAGATTCAACCAGTTTAAAACAATCCTTTAATAAAACCATAGTATCATTGATCACCATCTTCCAATTTATCCAATTGATTCTTAATTTCCCATCATTCCTTCATCAGAGTATCTATGGCATCATTGGCAACTAGAACGCTCAGGAGCCGTTTCGATAGTTCCTAGCCCATAATACTTGGCAATATAATCACTTAACAAGATGGACTCTCGTTGAAGATCAGCAAGATCAACCAACAGATCCATATAAGGAGCCATGGACTCATCCATTGAAGACCAGCAAGGTCAATCAACCAGATCCATGCTCGATTTCAGAAAACAACTCCAACTCTGTTCCAATATCTTCCTCGACGCACGCGTGGGTATCCTAGGCAACCCAGAGCCCGAGCACCGTATGGTCAGCACCCTCTAGGATCCTTCGCAGGTAACCTAGCGCTTCACGCATAGGCCGCTTCCTTGGCCCCTCATCCACCGTACCGGAAGCTCACCATTTTAATCGCACCGAGGCTGGTCAAGACCTCGGTCGACCTTGCTACGCGAGACGTCCTTCATTGACTCCCCGTCAGCAGTTGCAACTTTACCATCACGACTTTAATCACAAGACGGTCAAAATGCTCCCCCCAGCATTCTTGACATAAAACAATCATTTACAAATAGCATTTACAAACAGTATTTACAAACAGTTTACAACACAATTTCTATTTTAACTTTCATTTTTCCACATTATCCCTCATCAATCTACATTACTTATTCCATATTCCATTTATATGTATACTCATCCCATCACATCATTTCTATCTCATCACTTCAGATTCCCTCACATCGCATATCGTATATTCACATCCATACATCCACATCTATATGCGTACATCTACATCTCTATGCATACATCCACATCCACATTCACATTCACCTCCATACATCTACATCTACATGCATACATCCACATCTCCATTCACATCTACATCTATACATCTACATCTACATGCATCCATCCACCTCCACATCCACATCTACATCTATACATCTACATCTACATGCATACATCCATATCTCCATTCCCATCTACATCTATACATCTACATCTACATGCATCCATCTACCTCCACATCCACATCTACATCTATACATCTACATCTACATGTATACATCCACCTCCACATCCACATCCGTATCTATACATCTACATCTACATGTATACATCCACATCTCCATTCACATCTACATCTATACATCTACATCTACATGCATCCATCCACCTCCACATCCACATCTACATCTATACATCTACATCTACATGCATACATCCATATCTCCATTCCCATCTACATCTATACATCTACATCTACATGCATCCATCTACCTCCACATTCACATCTACATCTATACATCTACATCTACATGTATACATCCATATCTCCATTCCCATCTACATCTATACATCTACATCTACATGCATCCATCTACCTCCACATTCACATCTACATCTATACATCTACATCTACATGTATACATCCACCTCCACATCCACATCCGTATCTATACATCTACATCTACATGTATACATCCACATCCACATCTACACATCTACATCTACATGCATACATCCACATCTCCATTCACATCTACATCTATACATCTACATCTACATGCATCCATCCACCTCCATATCCACATCTACATCTATACATCTACACCTACATGCAAACATCCACATCTCCATGCATGATAAAATTCTTTTAATTAATCTAGGATGATAGTTCCTAGAATATGGTAGAAAGTCCTCTTTTTATGCTTTGAATGAATTTATTTTATGCGTAATTTCTATAAAAATTTTGCCATAGCTCCGCTACTATGACTGATAAATCTCAATTTTTTTTCTAAGGGATAAAGCTCATTATTAAAGAAATAATTAGAATGGTCTCTAATTGGATCATCAATCCATAATGGTCTCTAATTGGATCATTAAGAAAACAATTAGAATGGTCTCTAATTGGGTCATCAATCCATAATGGATTGAATCCTCAATGTGCATAAACTAAAAGCATAGCAAAAAGCCATTAATTTGGCCTCAAGCATAGCTTAATCTTGGATTAAGGAAAAGCTTTATGAAAAGCTTCATTTGGATTGAGAATGGGTCATGAGTATGACCATTTCTTGACCATTAGAATTTAAATATAAGTGGAAATTAACTTCTATAGCATTTATTAAATTATGTAACTCTTCACTACTATTCACCAATTAACTTCAATAGCATTTAAAAAAAACCATACCAATTAAACTTCTCAAGCTTGAGAGGGGTTGAGAAGAGAGAATCATTGAGTAATTATAGAAAGATCAAAATTCAATATACTTACCTTATAATTTGCTTGATTCTTTATTCACGGTAGAGGCCCCCAACCAATCAATTGGTTTAGTGTGTTGATGGAGCCACCAATGGGGATTGAAAGAAAGAGAGAAGTATCAAAAACTAGTGAATTATTAAAGAATTCACAGTTCTTGGCTTAGGTAGAGTAGAGTAACAATGCCTAAGACACTCTATATTTTGGCTTAGGTGGAGTAGAGTAACAAGGCATAAGACACTATATATTTTGGCTTAGGAGGAGTAGAGTAACAAAGCATAAGACACTATCTAATTTGGCTTAGGTGGAGTAGAGTAACAAAGCATAAGACTCTATCTAATTTGGCTTAGGTGGAGTAGAGTAACAAGCATAAGAGACTATATATTTTGGCTTAGGTGGAGTAGAGTAACAAAGCATAAGAGACTATATATTTTGGCTTAGGTGGAGTAGAGTAACAAAGCATAAGAGACTATATTTTTTTCAACAAGGGGAGGCTTCTATTTATAGGAAAATTTGAGCTCCTAACCAAACAAACTGATTCTAGAATTTTCTAAGTCAGTTTGGTCACTTTTTGACCATTTTTAGGTCAGTTAAGCTAACTTTCTGGAACTAGACTTGAATGAGGAGAGAGGAGAGATGAAATATCTCAATTTTTATGAGTTTAAAACTCATTCAAGCATGTGAAATATGCACCTCCTTTAAAGAATTCCCCTTCCTTACATATGTGTCAAAATTGTATTGCTCATAGTTTTTTTACTGATAAACCTTGTACATTTTCAACTCTTCATCTTATGTGAAATATGCACCTCCTTTAAAGAACTCCTCTTCCTTACATATGTGTCATAGTTTTTTTACTAATAAGCCTTGTACATTTTCAACTCTTCATCTTATGTGAAATATGCACCTCCTTTAAAGAACTTCCCTTCCTTACATATGTGTTTATTTACTAATAAACCTTGTACATTTTCAACTCTTCATCTTATGTGAAATATGCACCTCCTTTAAAGAACTTCCCTTCCTTACATATGTGTTTATTTACTAATAAACCTTGTACATTTTCAACTCTTCATCTTATGTGAAATATGCACCTCCTTTAAAGAACTCCCCTTCCTTACATATGTGTTTATTTACTAATAAACCTTGTACATTTTCAACTCTTCATCTTATGTGAACATTTACTCAATTTTGGGTATCTTCTTTTACAATTTGGATTTATCTCCTCCCTACACATGGATTGATGCTATTGGCCCATAGGAACCTTAATTGGACCATAATCAAAAAATTTCTGAAAATCTAAACCCTTTAGACTAAGGTTCTTTATACCTATTTCCAATTAACTCCAATTGCACATTGGAAAATTCTTTTTGAATTTCTGTTTCAGGGGAACTTATTTTAATAAGATGAGTTATTTTTCTATCCAAAAATATTCATAATCTGAATATTCTCTCTCTAGAATAATTTTCTCTCTCTAGGCTAAAACAATTTGAAACAAGGTCTTTATATTTCTGAAGAGGGATTGATTACAGGGGAAGATACTAGACATCAAAAAGGGGTTGGGGGAGGAATCTTACATTCTACCCCACTTAAAAAACGCGAGATGTCCTCATCTCGCAACTTGGAATAATTTTGCAAGATGTACGAATATGAGACTTAGAGAAAAATTTTAATCACGATTAACCACCAAGAAAAGTCTTAAAGAGAGCAAGATTCAAAATAAGAACAAGATTTAAACTTTATTCATTCTCGAAACTTATACAGTAAAGATAGAGAAACTCTTTACACTTCCATAAGCCCGTCCATCATATGGTCACAAAAGCAGTCCTCACAAGCTGCACAAGTATAGGGTAACTCATCTATGGGAATGATTCTGCTGGTTATTGCCGCACCTATCTCAGTGGTATGAGGTGATCTAACAAAAGGACCTCTGAGAGGCAAGCCAAAAACGGGGTAAAGGCATATCTTCTCATGAGGAAGAAAACACGCCAATAAGAAGACCCGCTCAGAAAACCCAAGATGCCTTGATCTCATGACGCAGTAGTATCGGGGACCCAAACCCAAAGCTTCAATAACCATGGCCAAGCGGACATTGTTACGAAAGTGCTGCTGACCCCAGGGTGTTACCCTAGTTATGTTTTGATAGGTCCGCCATTTGGTCTGCGCTACAGAAGTTCCTAGGTGAGGAAAAAGTGAGCGCTCATATTGTTCTATAAAGTCTTTCTTCACAGACTCTCTTGCGTCTTGAAGGTGAGAAATCATCATGGATAAAACTAGTTCTTGTTGCCAAGCCATGAAGGAGATTAAGAAAGAAAGGAGATTGATGGGAGTAAGATTACTGTGAGCGACAAGTAAAAGTTACGACTTATATAAAGGAAGGAGCTAGCGTAACCTAGAAGCCAACGGTAACTTGCCACTGAAGTTTTACCGTCTTTCCATGATTTGTGTTTGACACATTTTTCTATAGAAGGCATTAAGAATTTTGAGATGAGGAGATAAAAGAAACTTGTAGGCTAAGTCACCTACTTTCATTGAATTCAGATATAAGGATCACAATATCTGGGGGATAACTTCTTATACTCCCCAAGAGATAAAGAACTTCTTTTGGGCCATACTCGAATGAAAACCAAAACCTTGGTATCCAAAACACCGATTCTCACTTCTAAACTCATTGTTCTAAATCCTTAAAATAGGCGTGACTCCTGAGAAGTATTTTAGGAAAAGGGTATTCCTTTTTTAAACAGAAACTTTCTTTTATTTTAGAGAGGGAATAATTATAAGATCAGAAAGGGAGATTCTTACTCCTGTATACCTCAAAGGCTGGGGAAGAATCTTACATTCTACCCCACTTAAAAAGTGCGAGATGTCCTCATCTCGCAAGGTAGAGGACAGCTCTTTTTCTTAAGATCCAAATTTTATTCTGGGGTTCCTTATATTCTGGTCAACCCAACAGAACACTGGGATAATTATCCCTTATATAGAACTCATCATTAAATAACAATTTATTTAACATGATAATGGTCCATTAGACCGAAAAATTTCCTTCGGAACATTCCTCCACACGGAAACTTCAGTCAAGCAAGTTCTCAATTTGACATCCCTTAACTTGATCTACCGGTCAAGTATCAATAGCAGCAATCTGACAGCACAACCCACTAATCTCATAGTGATTTGCTGAATTCATTACCATCATTCTAGTTATGAATATCATCACAGGGACTCGTCCCATTCCCCCTCATTGTGGTTTCATTATATTTCAACTAATTTTTAAAAATCAACGTTTTTCAATCAGCATTTTCAATCAGAATCCAAATCAATTCATTCATTCTCAAACAGAATTAAAAATCATATCAATCACATTCGAAATCATCATCTAGATAGCATTAACGCTTATAATTTCAAGTCTTAGATTTACTCGTATATACTGTCAGTAAAGAGCTGCAGTATACTCTCGGTATATACGGGTAGTCACGGCCCTTGGAATTATAAGGTAAATACTATCATGTCTAGGCCTCAAGCAAGTCAGGGTTTCTATATAATTGCGGTACTTCCATCTGAAGAACCAATTACCAAATTATGAATTTCAGTTTGAATATCAAATTGTATGAGTTATATCACACAATTATAACCTTTTTGTGTTTCTTGATAAATTTTTGACATATTTATCTTCTCAGTTGATCTTTATTAACCAAATGCTCTGATACCAACTGTAAGATCCCTGTTCCCACCGAGCAACGGATTCGGGGTACTGGCAGCGGAAGTAGCGCTTCTCGCGCGGGACAGGGGTCCCACACTCGGGGCCTCGCCCACGGATATCCGGATAAGAGACTAATCCGTCGGTTGTTCCAAAACCGAACCCGGAAAAACTTCCTTTACCGGAAAGCACGGGCAATTCCACCAGGATAACTTTTTACTCTAACGTAGTCAAGATCATTTCTGATCGAGATGATCCGATTACATCTATAAGATACTTAGTCAGTTCAAGGAAGAAACTTACACTTGGATCATTGGGATCAACGCTTTTTTCCCCATTCAAGAGGCACAGCCGTTGATTCCTATCCATAGAACAGTTTCTGTCCAGGATTTATTTTTTTTTTCTATCGTAAAAACAAAAGTTTGAGTCTCGATTTACGGATCCATCAGTCCAGCCTAACCCCATCCAATCCCATGGGTTAGCCAACCGGCCAACCACTGTAGTGATGGGATCCAATTAAAAATTTGGTTAGGTTTTGTCCCGGGTACCAAGGAAAAGAGTTCCAAGGCCCCCTAGCCGGATGTTCATGCAAAATAAAACTAGTCACACCACTCACACACCCAATATGAAATTGCCTTTTTTCAACCAGATTCAACCAGTTTAAAACAATCCTTTAATAAAACCATAGTATCATTGATCACCATCTTCCAATTTATCCAATTGATTCTTAATTTCCCATCATTCCTTCATCAGAGTATCTATGGCATCATTGGCAACTAGAACGCTCAGGAGCCGTTTCGATAGTTCCTAGCCCATAATACTTGGCAATATAATCACTTAACAAGATGGACTCTCGTTGAAGATCAGCAAGATCAACCAACAGATCCATATAAGGAGCCATGGACTCATCCATTGAAGACCAGCAAGGTCAATCAACCAGATCCATGCTCGATTTCAGAAAACAACTCCAACTCTGTTCCAATATCTTCCTCGACGCACGCGTGGGTATCCTAGGCAACCCAGAGCCCGAGCACCGTATGGTCAGCACCCTCTAGGATCCTTCGCAGGTAACCTAGCGCTTCACGCATAGGCCGCTTCCTTGGCCCCTCATCCACCGTACCGGAAGCTCACCATTTTAATCGCACCGAGGCTGGTCAAGACCTCGGTCGACCTTGCTACGCGAGACGTCCTTCATTGACTCCCCGTCAGCAGTTGCAACTTTACCATCACGACTTTAATCACAAGACGGTCAAAATGCTCCCCCCAGCATTCTTGACATAAAACAATCATTTACAAATAGCATTTACAAACAGTATTTACAAACAGTTTACAACACAATTTCTATTTTAACTTTCATTTTTCCACATTATCCCTCATCAATCTACATTACTTATTCCATATTCCATTTATATGTATACTCATCCCATCACATCATTTCTATCTCATCACTTCAGATTCCCTCACATCGCATATCGTATATTCACATCCATACATCCACATCTATATGCGTACATCTACATCTCTATGCATACATCCACATCCACATTCACATTCACCTCCATACATCTACATCTACATGCATACATCCACATCTCCATTCACATCTACATCTATACATCTACATCTACATGCATCCATCCACCTCCACATCCACATCTACATCTATACATCTACATCTACATGCATACATCCATATCTCCATTCCCATCTACATCTATACATCTACATCTACATGCATCCATCTACCTCCACATCCACATCTACATCTATACATCTACATCTACATGTATACATCCACCTCCACATCCACATCCGTATCTATACATCTACATCTACATGTATACATCCACATCTCCATTCACATCTACATCTATACATCTACATCTACATGCATCCATCCACCTCCACATCCACATCTACATCTATACATCTACATCTACATGCATACATCCATATCTCCATTCCCATCTACATCTATACATCTACATCTACATGCATCCATCTACCTCCACATTCACATCTACATCTATACATCTACATCTACATGTATACATCCATATCTCCATTCCCATCTACATCTATACATCTACATCTACATGCATCCATCTACCTCCACATTCACATCTACATCTATACATCTACATCTACATGTATACATCCACCTCCACATCCACATCCGTATCTATACATCTACATCTACATGTATACATCCACATCCACATCTACACATCTACATCTACATGCATACATCCACATCTCCATTCACATCTACATCTATACATCTACATCTACATGCATCCATCCACCTCCATATCCACATCTACATCTATACATCTACACCTACATGCAAACATCCACATCTCCATGCATGATAAAATTCTTTTAATTAATCTAGGATGATAGTTCCTAGAATATGGTAGAAAGTCCTCTTTTTATGCTTTGAATGAATTTATTTTATGCGTAATTTCTATAAAAATTTTGCCATAGCTTCGCTACTATGACTGATAAATCTCAATTTTTTTTCTAAGGGATAAAGCTCATTATTAAAGAAATAATTAGAATGGTCTCTAATTGGATCATCAATCCATAATGGTCTCTAATTGGATCATTAAGAAAACAATTAGAATGGTCTCTAATTGGGTCATCAATCCATAATGGATTGAATCCTCAATGTGCATAAACTAAAAGCATAGCAAAAAGCCATTAATTTGGCCTCAAGCATAGCTTAATCTTGGATTAAGAAAAAGCTTTATGAAAAGCTTCATTTGGATTGAGAATGGGTCATGAGTATGACCATTTCTTGACCATTAGAATTTAAATATAAGTGGAAATTAACTTCTATAGCATTTATTAAATTATGTAACTCTTCACTACTATTCACCAATTAACTTCAATAGCATTTAAAAAAAACCATACCAATTAAACTTCTCAAGCTTGAGAGGGGTTGAGAAGAGAGAATCATTGAGTAATTATAGAAAGATCAAAATTCAATATACTTACCTTATAATTTGCTTGATTCTTTATTCACGGTAGAGGCCCCCAACCAATCAATTGGTTTAGTGTGTTGATGGAGCCACCAATGGGGATTGAAAGAAAGAGAGAAGTATCAAAAACTAGTGAATTATTAAAGAATTCACAGTTCTTGGCTTAGGTAGAGTAGAGTAACAATGCCTAAGACACTCTATATTTTGGCTTAGGTGGAGTAGAGTAACAAGGCATAAGACACTATATATTTTGGCTTAGGAGGAGTAGAGTAACAAAGCATAAGACACTATCTAATTTGGCTTAGGTGGAGTAGAGTAACAAAGCATAAGACTCTATCTAATTTGGCTTAGGTGGAGTAGAGTAACAAGCATAAGAGACTATATATTTTGGCTTAGGTGGAGTAGAGTAACAAAGCATAAGAGACTATATATTTTGGCTTAGGTGGAGTAGAGTAACAAAGCATAAGAGACTATATTTTTTTCAACAAGGGGAGGCTTCTATTTATAGGAAAATTTGAGCTCCTAACCAAACAAACTGATTCTAGAATTTTCTAAGTCAGTTTGGTCACTTTTTGACCATTTTTAGGTCAGTTAAGCTAACTTTCTGGAACTAGACTTGAATGAGGAGAGAGGAGAGATGAAATATCTCAATTTTTATGAGTTTAAAACTCATTCAAGCATGTGAAATATGCACCTCCTTTAAAGAATTCCCCTTCCTTACATATGTGTCAAAATTGTATTGCTCATAGTTTTTTTACTGATAAACCTTGTACATTTTCAACTCTTCATCTTATGTGAAATATGCACCTCCTTTAAAGAACTCCTCTTCCTTACATATGTGTCATAGTTTTTTTACTAATAAGCCTTGTACATTTTCAACTCTTCATCTTATGTGAAATATGCACCTCCTTTAAAGAACTTCCCTTCCTTACATATGTGTTTATTTACTAATAAACCTTGTACATTTTCAACTCTTCATCTTATGTGAAATATGCACCTCCTTTAAAGAACTTCCCTTCCTTACATATGTGTTTATTTACTAATAAACCTTGTACATTTTCAACTCTTCATCTTATGTGAAATATGCACCTCCTTTAAAGAACTCCCCTTCCTTACATATGTGTTTATTTACTAATAAACCTTGTACATTTTCAACTCTTCATCTTATGTGAACATTTACTCAATTTTGGGTATCTTCTTTTACAATTTGGATTTATCTCCTCCCTACACATGGATTGATGCTATTGGCCCATAGGAACCTTAATTGGACCATAATCAAAAAATTTCTGAAAATCTAAACCCTTTAGACTAAGGTTCTTTATACCTATTTCCAATTAACTCCAATTGCACATTGGAAAATTCTTTTTGAATTTCTGTTTCAGGGGAACTTATTTTAATAAGATGAGTTATTTTTCTATCCAAAAATATTCATAATCTGAATATTCTCTCTCTAGAATAATTTTCTCTCTCTAGGCTAAAACAATTTGAAACAAGGTCTTTATATTTCTGAAGAGGGATTGATTACAGGGGAAGATACTAGACATCAAAAAGGGGTTGGGGGAGGAATCTTACATGTCTTTTGTTCCCTATGCCATTTGCGTTTGTGATGGATCAATTTCATGATCCTCGGCATGTTACCACTACCAACCTGACTAGTGCGAGAGATACTTCTTTGAACCTCCTCAGTCAATGTTCAAGCCACAACTTACAAAAAACTGTAAGCTCTAGTGAATTTATTTTTCTTGATGTTTGACAATGCATTCTTAACTAAGTTCTTGAAATCGTGAGTCATGTTTGTTTGACAGAAATTGTAACACTTTTCTATTGATCGAGGCAGCTTCCAACTTAGCCCTCTAAGCCACTTATTCAAAAACGACATCCTTGGTACTACCAAATACACAAGAAGTGTGACCAAGTAATTATTTAGATGCCCCCCAACCTTAAACAACTCAGAATTACTAGCCTCCTCGACTAAAGCCCAAGAACTACTAGCCACATAGTATTCTCCACTCATAGGACTAGCTAGTGAACTTTGAAGCACACCAATATGGATAGAATGGGTGAGACCCCCTTGTGCTTAGATTTTTGACCTTGCCCAAGGTTGAGACCCTACTCTACTAAGCTTCAAACCTAGTGACTACGGAAGCTAGAACTGGTGTGCTACTACTAGCTAGAGTGTGCCATATGGTTCACTCACTATTGACATTCTTGGGACACTTTGACTTAGAATGGCCTACTACATGACAATAAATGCATCAATTCTCCTATTTTAGGTGGGCATCGATATCTCCCTAGAGCAGCAGTTAGCCCCTCTTCTTCTGAGAAATCTCAAGAAGCTACTATACTAGAGTTCAATGAGGCTTTCCTTAGCTGGCCAGGTAGTGGTGGCAAACCAGGTTCTTCTTGCCACCATGTGGTATATCACTTCTTGTTGGGCCTTCTCACACGGGCCTGAATTGGTGAGGCTCAATGATTTCTCCACAAATTTTTGTGGGCTGGTGAGGACAGATTTGCAGCCAGTTTACTACGAGCTTGGGATCATCTCAAACCAAGCAGCACTCCAAGAGGTGGTCGATGTCAAAGGCTTGCATCAATGTGAGGCAAAGAACTATGAGAGGTGGTCGGTGTTGAAGGCTCGCACATTGGTGGATGGAGAGGAACTCTGAGGTGGTAGTGGCAGCGAAAGATGAGGTGATGCAGGCTTTGGTGACAAGGGTGATGTAGTACCTGAGGTGATGCAGGCTTTGGTGACAAGGGTGATGTAGTACCTGCTGAGGTGGTAGATGAAGAGCAGAGAGGCCTGTCATCCTGAGCAGTGTAGTGGTGCAAGCTCTGGTGAGACAAGGGTGCTACAAGACCTAAAGGGTGTAGGATCTAGTGTCAAGGGTATTGCAAACTTGAAGGGTGTAGGCTCTCGTGACAAGGGTGTTGCGTACTGAGGGGTGGTGAAGAGCAGAGAGGGCTGCCATCCCAAGTGGTGTTGATGGTGAATATAAGCATAGAGTGGGCTACCGTCCCAATGGTGTGATGTAGCAGAGAGTGGGCTGCTATCCAGAGAGTGGGCTGCTATCCAGAGAGTGGGCTGCTATCCAGAGAGTACTGATGATAAAAAAATGATGTCGTACTGTAGAGCAGAGAGTGGGTTGTTGTCTCGATGGTGTGAGCTAAGGAAAAATGTTGAAGTTCCCTATGTAGCAGAGAGGGTTGTTGTCCCATAGCTGAACATAAAATGTTGATATGCTCTACTATAGTAGAGAGGGCTACTCTCCCATGAATAGATATGTAAGACTGATGTGATCTATGTGGTAGAGAGGGCTTCCATCCCAAAGTGTACAATTGTAAAACGTTGAAGTACTATGCTGTAGTAGAGCGGGCTACTATCCCAAGATGTGGCTAGTAGTAAATGTTGATGTGTAAAGTCAGAGAAGGAGATCATGATGCCAAAGGTGGTGAAGGTGAGGTGATCTAAATGGGTTGATTTTCTCCCAAAGTAGAATCTTGAACAGAATCTCCAACTAGACGTGCTGTAGGAGAGAGTGGGTTGTTGTCCCAAGATATGTAATGATGATAAAACATTGATGTGTTGTACAGTAGCAAAGAGCAGGCTATTGTCGGATGGTTGGAAATGCTGATGATTCAATATCTGGTGACAAGGGTGTTGCGGTACCTCAATGGTGATGAAGAGTAGAGAGGGATGTCATCCTGAGTTGTACAGGCTTTGGTGACAAGGGTGTTGCAATACTTGAGGGGTGGTAAGGAGCAGAGACGGATGTCGTTGTTAAATGAGAAAGCCTCGGGAGTCTTCTTTCAGCTCTAAACACCATCCGGGGAACATTTTGATGCAGAAACGCAAACAAAAGAGAGAGAGGAGAGAGAGAGTTGAGTATTCAGTATATTCATATATGTACAAAAAGGTACAAGTCATGGCAGCCCTAGGCATGCCAAAAAAGGTAGCAAAATACCTAATCTAACCTAAGTCTAAGCCTAGACTAATGATCCAGCTAACAAGGTTTGAATACCTAAATCGATGTGCAAGGCTGCCTTTTATAGGCAAGACATGACCATATAAACTGGCTGACTGTTGGTTTTACAACTTCTTGGACAAAACTTCATCATTATGTTACAGCCAACTAGATATAACAAGTAAAACGCTGGCCGATAGCCCCTCCTATTTATCCATAGTCAAATCCCTTCACAAAATAGCAATGCAACCTCCAAACTTTTGGTTATGATCTGTCTTTATCTTTTTGCCTCTTCAACTTTGAGGTATGCATGTGCATGTCTTGCACATGACATCCGTCTCC
Source organism: Cibotium barometz (assembly GCF_041138505.1). NCBI lineage: Eukaryota > Viridiplantae > Streptophyta > Polypodiopsida > Cyatheales > Cibotiaceae > Cibotium > Cibotium barometz. The sequence goes on along the minus strand of NC_141095.1, from coordinate 8,064,780 downwards.
CGAGTGGTGTCGATGGTGAAGGTAAGTAGAGAGGGATACCATCATGGTGATGTGAGATGGTGAGAAAAGAGGGCTTCTATCCTGAGGTAAACTCACAGGGTGTGGGGTTGTGGCACGGCACGGTCTGGGAGGGGGTGGGCTCACCACATGGCTCTTGCTAGAACGGGGTCGTGGAGCTACATGGCTCATCGAGGGGGTCACCGCACCACTCTTAGAGAGGCAAGGTCACATCACGGCATGACCCGCTGCATGGTGGGGGCGGGGTCATGGCTTGGCAACAATGGGGGCGGGGTCATGGCATGACTCCAAGCTTGTGTGACGGCACGGCCCGAGGGAGTGATGGTCGGCCAAGATAATGTTGTTGGCCTATTTGTTTGGGTCCTTATTAAGGAATACATACTGTCTTGCACACCCAAGAGAGAGAATAAGAAGAAGATGCATGCAAGAGTTAAATCTGGTGACTAGCACCTGGCCAACCCTATGAGGGCCGCTAGGAGCTCACTCCACACTCTCCTTGTGTCACCCAAAGAGAGATCCAATGCTAGGTAGTGAGAAAGAGGGAAGGAGCTATGGAAAGCTCAACCTCTACCTCATGCTAATCATATGAGAACAAGACATGGTGCATAGCAAAGAGAAGGTAGAGAAAGAGAGCAAGGAGAAGGTAGAGAAAGAGAGCAAGGAGAGCATCACCATTCCTACTTGCATACACCAACAATCAATCAAGCAAGCCACAACACAAGCAAGCAAGCAACCATAAGCTCAAGAGAGTGAGGGAGACTAGAGAGAAAGCAAGACTCAATTGAGACAAATGGGATTGTCCCTTTTCATATTCAATAAAATGTCTTATATACAAAAGCTCATATTTACAATTTTTGGTCACTCAATTATAAATGGGAGACCAAAACTAGTCTTCCTAGTTTTACTAGCTCTATGTACAAAATCTTCATGACCAGCATTACACAAGAGTAGTAAGCTCCATCATCCCATGTTTGTTTTACAATAAATTCTTAGCATAGTTACAAAAGGATGATTTACAAGAAAGGCATAGTAGCCGCGCAAAAGGTCATGTTAACCAGAGTGGTTAACATACCCCCTCCCTAAAGAAGCAGGTCCATCCTCAAAACTGCTCGTAGCTATCTGTATTAGGTGGAATAGGTGTGGACAAAGTCCATGTGAGGTAGGAGCGGGAGGGGCATGATGGAAGACCCATGCTCTACTTTACCGTTATTCTTCATTAGCAAATGAACGGTATTCCCATTGACCTAATTCATCAGTGCTTCACCGAGGTCAGAGAGTTGGGTTGGGTGTTTGGTGTATTTTTAAAAACATCCACCCCTCCCACGTCGTCTCTTCCTCTAGATAGATTTCTGATGGAGGACTTCTTGATAGGAATCTGCAAAGTTTGACATCTTACTAGCTGGCTAGTAAGGGTGAGAGCTTGGGAGAAACATTTGCAAGAGTTTAGCTAGAGTGGTGAGAGTGAAAAGTGAGGAAATGGAAGGGGGGCATATTTATAGTTCTGGGGCATGACTGTGGCAAGTTCAAGGAACGGGCACGGCACTATGAACGAATGGACGTGGGAAGTCAAGCAGTGCGAGCAAACGGGTGTGGGAACTTCAACGAACGGTCAGTGGCTTCAAAGTGATTTATTAAATGGGCATGGGCTTGACTTTTAGAAGCAAACGATTGTTTGCTCTTGTGGAAGAAGGAAGGAGCATCCATGGGTTCACGAAAAATAATTGGAATGGCTGCGGGCAACATCGAACGGCCATGGCAACGGGTTGAAGAAGGAATAGCCCTTTCCAAACTTGGAACGTCCATGGAAATCTAGATTCTGAGAAGAGAACACTCGTGGCAAATTTGGTATAGCCATGGATTTCTTTTTTGTGTGTGCACCCTGAAAGAGGTTTTGTACACAAGGCTATGCTGCTAGCACCCCATTCCGGGTTTTGTATTGACTGTGTGCCTAATTTGCCAAGGTAAGGAGTTAATTTCAATTGGGCGATGGCAAGGTAGGGGGTACACTTCCTTAAGGGAATCCAATGTGAGTGGTAAGGAAGTAGCTGAGGCTGAAGGAGGTGGCTTTATAGTACTTTTGAGCCTGTGAATGATAGGTGGCGGGGGGGTTGTTGACTTTGAAGGTATATCTATAAGGAACTTCATCAGTGGAATCATGGTGTGGTTGTTGTGTCACTATGGAACTTTTTCTTGCCTTTGTACTGATTAGTCTTCACTTTGGATGCTGCTTTGGGTACCGGGTAGATGATTGTGGAGTGACACGAGGGGGAGGTTTTGGTTGGGGTGGTTTAGGGATCCAAATGTTATGATTGCCTGCATAGAAATGTTGGGCGTGGAGAAGAGGTTTTGGGATCCACCGAGAGGTTGATTTTGTAGGTTGAGGATTCAATCACGGGTTGGAGCTCCATAGAGAGCGCTTAGGTTTGCGCCTTTCTTGTACCCTATAGGCTTGAGGTTGGCAAATGGGTTTCCAATGTGGGGACAAGGAGCTTTGGGTGCTTGGGGACAAGGAGAATGGTGAGATGTTTTGGGGATCCACAAAACTAAGATTCGCCCTCATAGAAGCCTTGTCTTGCGCGAGAAGTTTCTTAGGCACCCTCCAGTGGGGGCGAGTGATTAAACCCTATGGAGTTGTGTCAGTATGGTTAGAAGTGTTAGTGGAGTGAATTGGTGGGGAATCTTGTTATTTGGCAATGTGAGAGGGATTTGTTGTCGTGTGTAGTGGTGGTGTGGGCATGAGAGGCATTAATGTGGGTAACATGATTAGTGGCCTCTTTTTTGGGGGAATGGATTGACATGGGTGAGGTGACCAAATGATTGTGGGTGGTGGAATGGGGAGTTTGTGGCATGAGGGAGCAACAAAAATTGGCTCTTTTAGTCATGAGAAATGTAACCTAGCCAGCTGTAGGGTTGCAGTCCGTGCATCCTAGTTGATGTTGCATTGGTTATGGCCCATCCACCCTCTGCCTAGGATAATCTCTTCATGCATAGTTCCTAAAAGCATCACATAAAACTTCTCTTCCAAGGGATTACTTCCAATGTGGAATATGAGTGTGAATGTGCCTACGCACTGAACTTGTTGCTGTGAAGCCACTATTGTGACAATGGTAGGGGTTTGTTTAAGTGTAGGTTCCCCGAGGGAACGCCATGTTTCATATGACATCAAGTTATAGCTTGTATCAACAAGAGATGATTTTTAGTAGATGAATCTTGTTGGGGTGGTCATTCTTAACCACAACCAAGCTAGTTTCACCTCCCAGTCTTCTTCTTCCAAGTCGATTACTTAGGCCATGTTGACCATGACATGTTTCTGCCAAAGCTTGGCTTGGATTGCTTTGGCCTCTTCTTGCGCGCAACTTTCTTCATGTCTTCATGGTCTTTTTTTTGTTGTTTTTTTATCATGGATGGATTTTAGGGTGGACTCAGTGAGAGGGCCATAGTAGCAGTTGAATTTGCTACCATTGAAGTAACCAGCCATCTCAACACCATCAAGTGTTTCGATGCGCACATCCCCTTGTGGTGTTATCTCATAGATTAGGAATGGAGAGGACCATGTTACCCTCATTCATATGTTTATCCTTGAGCTGGTCTCGTCAAACCATTGTCTACACCTTAGTTTCAAAACAATCATGTTATATAATGCTAAAGGTGTTTTTCATCAAGCTTTTCTAGCTCGAATAGGCAACAACCTAGGGCATTTCCTATGATTTTTTCGTGCACTACCACATGCAAACTAGGGACTAAGAACTCCATGGGCATGACCGCTTTCGTACCGTAGGTTAAACTGAAAGGGGTAGTGTTGCCTTGTATGAAGTTTGATAAGCCCAAAGTGCAACCAGCAACCTTTTCTCCCAATTGTTGCAGTTGGCCTCCACAATTTTGGTTAGAATGGCACACAAGATTTTGTTTGTGCTTTTAGCTTGGCCATTCGCTTGTGCAGATAATATGGGGAGGACTTCTTGTGGATGACAAAGAACTTTTGCAAGAGGAATTGGATTACCTCATTAATGAAGTGTGTTCCGTTGTCATCCGTTGTTGACGAGCTCGAGAGGGCAACCGAACTGTGTGATCACTGACTCATAGAGAAATTTTACAGTCCATCGAGCATCAACCTTCGGGTTGCGCGAGATTCTACCCACTTAGGGAAATATTCCGTAGCAATAATGATGTAGCAGGCTTGTGTGTATTTGGTTCCTGGACTAATAGGTCCAATGAAATCTATGCACCATTTTTCAAATGGTTATGGGGAAACGATGGGGTTCAAGGGCATGTAATCCTTGAAGCAACAAGGATTTGCTGAACGTTGGAATTCATCACATCGTTTAACATACTCATAGCGTTAGCCATGAGAGTGGGCCACCATAATCCAGCTGTGAGTACCTTACAAGCATTGATATGAGTCTACCGCAAAGTGCCGACTAGCACAGGCAAAGTGAGCATGTTCAAGGAGGAAGACATACTCATCTTCTCGCACACAATGCCATGGGATTTTGTCTTTTCCCTGCTTGTAAATTTGGCTCATAATGAGTTGGTAAGGGGATGCTTTTTGGCTCATAATGAGTTGGTAAGGGGATGCTTTTTGGATTAAGTGATGGGCGCAGTCTTTGTTGAGGAGGGAATCAACCGGTAAGCCAATGGCTAAAAAGTGAGCCACTTCTTCCCCCCATTCAAGAATCAAGCAAAGTTGGAACAAGGCGGCATCTGGTAAATCGTCGTCTACTCCTACTCTCGCTGTTCACCATTGGGGATCCTTGACATGTGGTTTGCGAGGACATGCTAGGAGTCGTTCCTCACCGTAAACCGTGAAGTCAAACTCAAGCTGCAAGATAATCAGCCACCTGGTGATTCTGCCTATCACATGCAGGGTTTATTTACGAGGTACAAAAGGGCTTGATGGTCTACAAAAAAGAAAACAAACTTGGTCGCCAAAAGATAATGGCGATACTTCTCAATCGTATAAACCATAACTAATCCTTCTCTCTCGGTCATGGTATAATTCCTCTCAGCCTCGTTAAGTTGGCGGTTGGCAAAGCTGATGGGAAAGTCTTGCCTGGTTGGGCTAGCACGCATCCAATAGCAAATGTTGAGGCATCAATATGGACATAGAAGATGAGATCCTAGTTTGGGGGCCTAAGGATTGGAGCACTTACCAAGGCTTTTTTGAGTGTGGTGTAAGCCCTTTGGAATTCTTTTGTCCATTCAAAAACAATAAGGAGTCCGTAAAGGGGTTGAGCAATACTAGCATACATAAAAAGGAATCGCCAATAATGGCCGGCTTGTCCCATGAAGTGCTCGACACCCTTGAAGTTAGTAGGTGGGGGCAGCTCGAGAATAAGCCACACTTTACTGTTGTCAGTTAATATTCCTTGCTTGGAAATGATGTATCCCAAGATCACTCCGTGTTGAACCTAGAATAGGCATTTGAGTGGAGATATAATTCAACTGCAGTTTTCTAGCACTTTGCGCAAACATGCAAGGTGCTCTGAAAGATCCATGCCCCCTCCATGCAACAAATTCAGGGGTGCTAGTAGTGGAAGTAGCACTTCTTGTGCAAGGCAGAGCCTCTCACGTGGGGCCTCGCCCGCGGATATCCGTACAAGAGACTAATCCCTCGGTTCTTCCAAAACCGAACCCGAAAAAACTTCTCTCACCCGGTAGACATAGGTGATTCCTCCAGGATAATTTTATTCTAACGTAGTCAAGGTCATCACTAACCAAATTGATCCGACTGAACCCGTAAGTCTCATGGTCAGATCAAGGAAAAGACTTGCACTTGGATCATAGAGTCCAATGCTTTTTTCCTTCATCAAGAGGCACATCCGTTGATTCTTTTCCATAGAACAAGGGATATCCGAGATTTACTTCAACTATCATAACTTAATAGAATTGAGTCTCATTTTAGGGATCCATCAGTCTAGCCTAACCCCATCCAATCCCATGGGTTAGCCAACCGCCAACCACTGTAGTGATAGGGTCCATTTAGGAATTTGGTTATGTTTTGCCTCAGGTACCATGGAAAAGAGTTCCCAAGCCCCCTAACTAGTGCTTTAAGCAAACTTCAAGATAGTCACACCACTTACACAGCCAATATGAAATTGCCTGTTTCACAAATTCAGCTGTGTTTAAAACAATCTTTTAATGAAACCATAGTATCACTCATCATAATCTCCAAAATATCTAGCTTGAATTCTAATTTCCAATCATTCCTTCATCGGTGTACCTATGGCATCATTGGGGCAACCAGAACACTCACCACCTGTTCACTCATCAGGGGCCTTTTCAATAGTTCCTAGCTCATAGTACCCGAAAATATATTCACTTAAGAAAATCCAGATAGACTCTCCGTTGAAGATCAGAAAGATTAACTAACATATCCATATAAAAGAGCCATAGACTCATCCATTGTTGAGGACCAGCAAGGACAATCAACCAGATCTATGCCTGAGTTCAGAAAACAACTCTAACTCCTTGTTCCATTTTCTTCCTCAGCGCATGCGTGGGTATCTTCGGTGACCCAGAGCCGGAGCACCATATGGTCAGCAACCTCTAGGCTCCTTCGCAGGTCACCTAGCGCTTCACTCATAGGCCGCTTCCTTGGTCCCTCATTCACCGTACCGGAAGCTCACCATTTAAAATGAACCGAGGCTAGTCAAGACCTCGGCCGACCGTGCTACGCGAGACGTCCTCCATTGACTCTTCGTCAACTGTTGCAACTTTATCACTTAGGTCTCCACGACCTCATTCACAAGATGGTCAAAATGCTTCCCCAGCATTCTTGACATAAAACAGTCATTTAAAAGCAGGCTTCATAAATACAGTTTCTAAACGAACTCTCATCTTTCCACATTGTTCCACATCATTTCTCGTTATTCCACATTCTTCTACATCAATTCATATTGCTTATTCCGCATCCAGTCAAATGTATTCCCATCGTCCATCATCCATTCTCATCGAATCACATCATATTACATCTCATCACATCTATCCTCATCACATCTATCACATCTATCCTCATCGCATTATATTACATCTCATCACATCTATCCTCATCACATCACATCACATCTCATCCATTCATATCACATTACATCCATCTACATTCATTCAGATCCACATCACATCCACATATTATCACATCACGTTCACATCTATTTACATCACTTCATATCCATTCACATCTATCCAAGTCCACATCACATCACATCTCATCTATCCACATCATATCTCATCCATTCATATCTAACCAGATCCACATCACATCACATCCATTCACATCACATTCACATCTCACTACATCCACTCACATCCATTCACACCCATTCACATCCCACATTCATTCACATGCATATCCATCACATCACATCTCATTCTCATTCATCACACCCATTCACATCCCACATTCATTCACATGCATATCTATCACATCACATCTCATTCTCATCCATTTACATCACATCACATCTCATCACATTCACATCCACATCCATTTACATCACATCGCATCTCATCCACATCTTATCACATCCACATCCACATCCATTTACATCATATCACATCCACATCCATTTACATCCACATCCACATCCATTTACATCATATCACATCCACATCCACATCCATTTACATCACATCACATCTCATCACATCCACATCCACATCCATTTTCATCACATCGCATCCATTCACATCTCATCGCATCCATTTAGATATCATCACATCACATTTACATCCATTCACATCTCATCGCATCCATTCACATCTCATCACATCCACTCACATCTCATCACATCCACTCACATCTCATCACATCCATTCATATCTCATCACACCCATTCACATATCATCACACCCATTCACATCCATCACATACATTCCATCCACATCTATCCTTATCACATCACATTCATTCCATCCATATCCATCACATACATTCCATCCACATCTATCCTTATCACATCACATTCATTCCATCCATATCACATCACATTCATTCCATCCACATTACATCACGTCCACATCTATCCACATCACATCTCATTCATTCCATCCACATTACATCACATCCACATCTATCCATATCTCATCACATCCATTCACATATCATCATATTCATCCACATCTATCCATTCATTCACTTGCACATCTATCCACATCCATCCATTCATTCACATTCACATCTATCCACATCCATCCATTCATTCACATGCATATCTATCACATCACATCTCATTCTCATCCATTTACATCACATCATATCCTTTCACATATCATCACATTCACATCCACATCTATTTACATCACATCACATCACATCACATTCACATCCACATCTATTTACATCACATCACATTCACATCCACATCTATTTACATCTCATCACATTCACATCCACATCTATTTACATCATATCACATCTCATCACATTCACATCCACATCCACATCCATTTACATCACATCACATCTCATCCACATCTCATCCACATCTCATCACATCGCATTCACATCGCATTCACATCTATTCACATCGCATTCACATCTATTCACATCGCATTCACATCTATTCACATTGCATTACATCTATTAATATCGCATTCACATCTTATCACATCTCATTCACATCTTATAACATCGCATTCACATCTTATTCACATTGCACTCGCATCTATTCACATCGTATTCACATTTAGTACCGTTTTTTACTTTCGATACCGATGGGACTTTTCTAAGTTTTTGCCAAATTGCTTGGCCTTGTTAAAGGTACTTTTTCTCGATCCCATTGAATCTACGTAATAGAGTGTTGTTGAAGGTTTAAAAAGGAAAAATAAACCTTATCACAATTAAATAGTAAAAATTCAGAAAGAGCATTTAAGTATTGTATTTTTATTTCTTAAGCTTCATTAATGAGAATTAATTCTAAACTTTCGTTTACTCATTAGATCCTTGATCCTCCCAGTAGGGATTCTAGATTCTCTTTTCTGAACAAGAATTATCCAAGTTTTCTCGATGGATATTTTTATATTCTTTCTCAAATTTCTCAAGTAAAATATATTCAATATTCTTCTTTTCAAGTAAAGAATTCATGGGCTTTACAAAAATCAATTCTACCTATAATTTTCTAATAAAAATAATAATACTCAAAATTTCACTTTTGATAAATACTCATAATTTGAATTATTCCAAAAATTAATCTTTTACCCTTTAATTACTTAGATCTCAAATATCTTGGAAATTTCTCTTTTTGCATAAAAATAATTTTACCAAAAATTTCTCGTTTACCATTTAATTACTTGGATCTCAAATATCATGGGATTTTCTCTTTTTGTATAAAAATAAATTTACCAAAATTTACTCTTTTTCCTCATAATCAACTAATTATGCATAATTATAAAAAATTATTTCTCATGAATATGATAAAAAACATTCTTTTTGCATAGGATGTTCAATCCTAGAATATGGTAGGAAGTCCTCTTTTAGCATTATGCATAGGATATCCAATCCTAGAATATGGTAGGAAGTCCTCTTTTAGCATTATGCATAGGATGTCCAATCCTAGAATATGGTGGTAGGAAGTCCTCTTTTAGCATTATGCATAAAAATAAGATATATATTATTTTTAAAAAATTTTACCATAGCTTCGCTGCTATTACTGATAATTCTAAATTTTTCTTAAAAGAGTAAAAGCTTGTAATGAAAATATGATAGTAATTCCTCTTTGAAATCAAAGTATGAATTTAAATCATAATTTTAACCATAATTATAAACTTAAGTATGATTATCCCACTAGATTAAGCTCATTCCATTATTTCTCTTTTCCCAAATTGATAGGATAATCCATTTCTCATTTAGAATGAGTTAGAGTAGTTTACTCATAAATAATCTAAAAGAATTTACCATTATTTTAATATCACAAAATCATAAAAATATCATTTTCTTACTCTTTAGCTTATCAAGCTTAGAGTTTAGCTTTGAATTAAGAGACTATCATCAAGCTTAGAGTTTAGCTTTGAATTAAGAGACTATCATTGAGAAGCATCCTTTTCCAAGGGATTTAGTCATAAAGATGGCTATTCTTTTAGAGAGAGAGATTTACTTAAAGAAAGCATTACAAATAAGCATAAAGATTAACTTTCTCTTAAATTAAAAATAAAGACTTTAAGGAAAAGCTTGATTTGAATTAAAACAATCATTTAGAAAGCTTCTCAATCTTGAGAGGGGTTGAGAAGAAGAAAGTTATTGAGAAAATTAGAAAAAACCATAAAATTTGAATTTACCTCCAAGTTTGGCTTGATTCTCTATTAGCAGTGAAGCCCCCAACCAATCAATTGGTCCACCAAGAGGAGAAAAGCAACTCCCAAGAGTTGTTGTAGAGAGAGAGAGCTCCAAGATCCCAAGAGAGAGGAAAGTTTAAGGGATAATAGAAAATATGATTATTTTTATATAATACTAGCGTAGTATAGCTCCAATATTTTTTTACAAATGACTGAGGGTCTATTTATAGGTGAGGGAGGCCACTAACCAAGTTCAACTAGGTTTTAGAATTTTCCAAGTTCAATTTGACTCAATTTGGACAAGATTTGGACCACTTTGGCTCCCTTTTTTATTTGATTTGATCAAGGAGAGAGGAGAGATAAAAATATCACAACTTTTTTGAATTAAAAATGCTTCCACACATGTAAAAGAAGCACCTACCTCAAGAGTCCCCCTTTCCTTACCAAGGTGTTAAAATCGCATCATTATTCCAAAATATCTCATTTTTTTAGTAATATCTCATTATTTTTTAAGTAATATCTCATTATTTTTAGTAATATCTTGTAAGATTCCTCCCCAGCCTCTCAAAATGTCCAGCATCTTCCCCTGTAATCAATCCCCTCTTCAGAAATATAAAAGATCTTGTTTCTAACTGTTTTAACCTAGAGAGAGAAAATATTCTAGAGAGAGAATATTCAGATTTTTAATATTTTTGGATAGAAAAATATCTCATCTTATTAAAATAAGTTCCCCTGAAACAGAAATTCAAAAAGAACTTTCCAATGTGCAATTAGAATTAATTAGAAATGGGTATAAAGGACCTTAGCCTAAGGGTCTAGATTTTCAAAAATTTTTGGATTATGGTCCAATTAAGGTTCCTGTGGGCCAATAGGATCAATCCATGTGTGAGGAGGAGATAAATCCATTTTGTAAATGAAGATACCCAAAAATGAGTAAATGCTCACATAAGATGAAGAGTTGAATATGTACAAGGTTTATTAGTAAGAAACTATGAGCAATATTAAAAATATGAGATATTTTGGGTATAATGATTCCATTTTGACACATATGTAAGGAAGGAGAGTCCCTTCAATGCTCACATAAGATGAAGAGTTGAATATGTACAAGGTTTATTAGTAAGAAACTATGAGCAATATCAAAAATATGAGATATTTTGGGTATAATGATTCCATTTTGACACGTATGTAAGGAAGGGGAGACCCTTTAATGAGGCGCCTACTTCACATGTGCAAATTGAGTTTTAAATCATCAAAAATTGAGATATTTCATCTCTCCTCTCTCCTACTAATTCAAGTCTAGTTCCAAAAAGTTAGCTTAACTGACCTAAAAATGGTCAAAAATTGACCAAACTGATTTGGAAAATTCTAGAATCAGTTTGTTTGTTTAGGAGCTCAAATTTTATGAATAGAAGCCTCCCCCTTGTTGAAAAATAATAGTGTTTTTATGCACGATTACTCTACTTCTCCCAAGCTAAGAACTGTGAATTTATTAATAATTCACTAGTTTTTGACATTTCCCTCTTCCAAAGATTGGTTGGCAACTCTTGTTCAAACAAGAGTTGAACCCTCAAACCATCAAGCCAAAGGAAAGCTTTCAAAGTCATTAGTAAGTTGGTGATTCTTCTTTTCACTTATTTTATGATTTTTAAGGCTTTGAATGGTTTTTATGCTTTATGTCTTATCTAAAAATGTTATGCTTCATTACAAAAAGGCATTCCCCTCTATTCTCTAACAAAACCAAGTATTCTCTATCCTAGGTGAATGGTTAACTGATTAATGTCAAGTTTTTATAATGTTTGTTTCAATTAAGTGGAAAAATGTTTGTTTCAATTAAGTGAAAAAATGTTTTTATAATGTTTGTTTCAATTAAGTGAAAAAATGTTTACTTTAGGATAAGTGAAAAAATGTTTTTATAATGTTTTGGTGACCATTCACGTTAATCTCAGGGAGTTTAACGTGAATGGTCACCATAGGTCCACATGTGTGCGGCGTATAACTCAGGATGGGCAATGGTGGCCTACCATGCATGCGGATGCTGAAAAATTTGTTCGTAACTGTGCTTCATGTCAAATTCAACAACCAATTCATAATGTCACATTATTCCAAATTTCAACTACACCAAGTTGGAGTAAGTATATTGTGGACTATCTTCAGTATGGTCATACTGATCGAACAATTCCTAAATATCGAAAGCATGCTATTGAAGTTGAAGCGGCCAACTATATGCTGATAGAGGGCCAACTCTACAAGAGGGGCAAGGATGGCAACTTGCGTATGTGTGTATGTGAAGCTGACTACTTGAAAGTCTTGACTCATGCACATGCTGGTGTTGGGGATGGACACTTTTCGGGCAATACCACAGCTAAGTTGATTAGGTGGTCTGGGCTTTGGTGACCAACCTTACAAATGGATGCCCAAGAATATGTAAAACGTTGTGACAATTGTCAAAGGACCAAACCTCCCATCGCAAAAGACAATATGACATTGCGGCCTATGTTAAGCACACGTGCTTTTGCCAAATGGGGTATTGATTTTGTCGGTCCCATTAAACCTCCAGCTCGTCACACGCATGCCGAATATATTATAGTCGCAAAACTGACTATTTGACCAAATGGGTAGAGGCAAAGGCTACAGTCAAAAGTGATGCCAGAACCACAGCCAAGTTCTTGTATGAGTACGTGTTTATACGCTATGGCTTACCTATTGAAATTGTTAGTGATCAAGGTGTGCACTTTGTGAATGAGGTCATAGAGTTTTTACTTCAAGAATTTATGGTAATTCACAAGTGTTCTGCACCCTATCATCCCCAGACCAATGGTCAAGCTGAGAGTACTAACAAGATTCTCTGCACAACACTCACAAAGATTGTTGAGGGACATAGGACTGATTGGGAGCAAAAGTTGCACTCAGTTCTTTGGGCATATAGAACAACCTATAAAACATCTGTGGGCACAACCCCATTTGAGCTTGCTTTTGGGCTAGATGCAATTCTTCCCATTGAATTTATTGTACCTACTCTACGAGTTGCTAAACAATTGGACTGGACTAGTCATGAGCTTTCTCAACGCATTGATGAATTGGAAAAGCTTGATGAGACCCGCTTACTGGTGGTGGTAATGGGGATGTATGCCAAGAAGAGGAGACAAAAGCAATGGTATGATCGAAATGTAACAACTGGCTGATTCAAAAAAGGAGACCTTGTGCTCTTGTACACACTTAAGAAGCATAAGCGAAAGCTCAAGAAACGTGGCCTAGGACCGTTTGTGATAAATGAGCTTACTCCTAGTGGTGCAGTGCGTTTAGAGACACTAGAAGGTGAGCAAATGCCTAACTTCATTAATGGAAGTCATCTCAAGAAATATAATGAACCATTAACTGAAGCCATGCTTCAACAAATGCATGCTGCCCACACATGGAAAGAAGCACATGACCTACTTAAACGTCAAGCTCAAGAAGAAGCTAAAGCTAGGGTCGCAAAAGCCATTAACTGAAGCCATGCTTCAACAAATGCATGCTGCCCACACATGGAAGAAGCACATGACCTACTTAAATGTCAAGCTCAAGAAGAAGCTAAAGCTAGGGTCGCAAAAGCCAAGGAGCGTTGCAAGGCTTCTGTGTTGACCTTACAGTTGGCTACTGATTGATGAACAGTATGTCGATCCTTTCAATATTCACGTGTGTCTTCATCTTCATGAGACTACCTACTTTGTCTCTGCCTTAATTGACTCTGGTGCAGATTATAATGTTCTCTCATTTGACACATGGGTAGCCTTGGGACAACCAACACCTGTGCACATTTCTATTGACTTACGAAGCTTCTCGGGTGAAGATAACCCTATAGAGGGAAAATGTGTCATTATGATGTCCATTCAGGATCACCAGATGTCAGTTCCCTCTTATGTGGCTAGTAAGTCCAAGGCAGTGGTAGAGGTTGTTCTTGGTCGATCATGGTTAAGTGCTATCAATTGTTCATTAGATTGGAAGAATAGACAATACAAATTGCAAACTGATTCTGATTGCATCTTGGGATCTGCTGCTCCACGAGTTTTATCATATCAAAAGGGTGGTAGTTCTACCTTACACAACCCACTTTCAACATCTGCTCTTCAAGCTCCAAGACAAATGATGTGGATAATCGATGAGTCCTCAAATGAGGGCCATGGGGCTGGCATGTTCCAACTACTCTAGTCACTACTCAAAGAAGGCCAGGCAAGAAGGAATTGTCAATTTGGCTACCCAAAGATGCGTACAAACTTGTACCATCTAGCCTAGTTGCTAAACCTCCTAAAAAGCATATCTTTTCCAAGCCTAAACCTCATATTGTTACTCATTGGGTCCCAAAGCATGTTCTTAAAGCACAAGGCTATTATGAGGGTGCAATAGCACTTTGGCTTCCCAAATGCCATGGTTTGCTAGAGCCAGAAGAGTGTATCAATAGGATTCCAAAAGCCACTCTTGGTTTTTCATATCAGTGGGTGCAAACAAAATCAACACAACCTCTTCAAGATAGGATAGGTGGTTGTGATGATAGCACCTACAAATCTCCTTGTGTTGACCTTCCCAAAACATGTATTGAATCACCAGTTGACCCAACTTCTCCTTGTTACACACTTCCACCATCAACTTGTGTACCTAAGACGAATCCAACTTTACATGAGTCTCCTTTGAGCATAGATTCTAGCACTTCTTTGCCTAAATCCTCTTATCTTGCTCAAATTCCTCGACAATTGCTATCCTTCCCACCTCTTAAGAAGGACATACACAAAACCAAAGGTAAGGCATTAACACTACAATTGAAGCTCTTTGGTAGATCAGTGTTTGAATAGTCTCACTTTTACTAATGTGGTTCCTTCTCCCTTTACAGGATTGTGCTCTTTTTGAGATGATCTTAACTACATTGTTTTTGAGATGATCTTAACTACATTGTTTTTGATAGGGATTGTAATGATGGATATGAGTGTATAAAGTTTGAAGTTTCTAAATTTCATTGTTCTACGCCCAGATACCTCTTGATGGATACTTTGGTGGGATACATGTCCACCATGCATTGACCTTGATAGTACTCAACTTGAACATCGCGAGGTTATAGTGCTCCTCCTTTTCAAACTCATTCTAGGTACTTTTATGCTCCCTTAGGTGAAATTTGCTGTGGGCATCACTTTGTCACTTTATTCTATCAACAGCATCATCCATTTCCACATTGTCAAGAATGTGCACGACTAGTATTAGGAGAAGCTTCACACATTTGTTGGCTATGCCGCTCTCACTTTCGACTATATGGCACGGGCTTAATGAAACAAATTGTGGGAATTACACCCCAACGCCATAACCTTCTTGATGTGAGAGTACCAGACCGAGGACCAAATCAACGTAGATTACCTGAGGAGATTCAAGCACAACAATGGAGGGATACATGCATAAATGACTTGCAACCACCTATCTTGCAAGCCCTTCTTCCCCCAGCCTCAACATGTCAATTTTGGATCACTATGAGCACCTACATTGAGCAATTCCAAAATTGGAATTGTTTGCTTAACCTTCCCATAGAACCAATGCCATATTTTAGCGAGGAAGCACTCCTTCCTCTACCACCTTCTCCAGAGGCCGGCTTTTGTACAGGGTTGTCCTTGCATCGTGAAGTGATTGATACCATCTTTCCAACAGAAGTGGACACGAATCCACCACCAGTGCAAGGATAAGCTCATCAACTCCATAATAAGATCAACAAGCCAGGGCACTTTTCTCCCACTGGGTTTTTCCCCTCGGCTATATTCGGTGATTGGCACCAATAACAAATTTTATTCTTTTCTTTTCTTGTTTGTTAATAAGACATTTTGTAGAGATCTCAGCTAAACAAGAGCATACAAACAAGCTCCAATAGTCCACCTATCGTGCACACAAATTAGGAAAGGGGGACACATGCAATGCCTACAAAGAGCAAAAGAAGCAATCTGCACATCAGCAATGCATCAAGACAAACGTGCCACATCAACGAGCACTACAACAGGTGTATTCAAATCATAATCTTTTGTTCTTTATGTGCTTTCCACTTTTGCATATATTGTTTGCATGCTCACAAACAGTTGGCTGGTTTAAGTTTTAAATTAGTTGTTGCTATGTGGCGAGTGATTTCTAGATTCTTAGAGGACTTAGTAGAAGGTATTTCTATTTGAAGATGGTGTAAGACATATACCAACGGAGTATGCCAAGTTCTTATTCTCTAGAAGTATATTAGTTATCCCTAGTGGTAGCTACCGCTTAGGTATGGGCTAGGTGCTACGATAAACAAAAATTCACGAAACACATGCCCTAAAAAATATATAGAAGTGACTTGAGACGTGACGTGTCTACGGCCATGTGGAATGCTTGGTAGGACCTTGGGTTGTTTTAGCACCTTGGGGCCGATGCCTTGGTTTCCATGGGGTGAACACACTGACATCTAAAAGATTAAGAAGAAGACCTACAAGGACTCTATCGCCTTGATAGATGCTGGTAGGACTCTTGGGTACATTATGGGCCCTCTCGAGACCAATGCCCTCATTTTCATGGGATACTGCTTATGTCAAAAAGAAAGAAAAGAGTCTGTCACACTTGAGATACTTAGCGGCCTTTAGATTCTCTTGGCGGAGGTCTCTTGGCCATTGCTTGGGTCTCATTGGGATGGAACCTTCCTCTTTATCAAGCTAAAAAAAATAATTCTCTTTAATCTTCTGCTCTTTACACCAAAAAAAAAAACAGGTCCAATCACCATAACTTATATTTAGGAGTAGGGTTGCCACTTAGGAATAACTTAAACACTTGTAGAACATTGAGACTGCGGTCATAACCTATGGTGTACAAACACACATGCCTTTGCATAGCACTATGTACCACTTAGTCTCACTTTTAATAGTCTTTACTCGCTTCTTTTAGCACTCTTTGAAACTCTAATCGGCCTTTCACTTGCATGCTCACGTGTGAGATTGTCATTGCTGGTTTTGGTTTTTTTTTCAATAAAAGGCTTTACTTGTCTTCCATTGTTTTTTGTAGCTTTTGTTTTTACCGTGCCCGAGGATGTGCGTGATTTAGGAAGGGGGGAATGTTCCACAGGAACACTCACGGGAACACGGATTATGGAAGGAGGCCGGAAGCAATTAATGCGAGAGAGCGGGATTGTAGCAATGGGAACATAAAGATGCACATAATTTTTCCATATTTTTGTGCCGAAGTGCAATGTAAATCGTTTTAGGCCAATGTGGGTTCTAAATGAGAGTTCTAAGTGTATTAAGCAAGGCTCACTCATGGGGTTGTCCGCCCATGTGTGAAAGAGGCCTAGGGTTAGGGTTAGTGATATCTCTATATAAAAGAGATGTTAGCTAAAGAAAAGGGACGTTTTTGGCCATTCTCATAAGCTATTGAGTGAAGCTGTTGAACTACAGATAGAATACCTAATAGTTACATAATAGTTGCTTAGTCGGATATATGTATCTTTGCTCAGTCGGATTGTTGCTCAGTCGGAATTCTACTCAGTCGGATTGTTGCTCAGTCGGACTATTGCTCAGTCGGACTATTGCTCAGTCGGATTATTGATCAGTCGGAGTTTGTTATGATCTGGTTAGTCGGATATTATCTGTTAGTGTCTTGTGACATTCTAGTTACAACCGTCTAAACTGTCTGAAGTCGCCTATTTATAGGGGCTTTGTAGTCGTCTTTTACGAGAGAAGTAGTACGAGAAGATGAAGATGAAGTAGAAAGAGAAGAAGGAGAAAGCAATGTATGATTCATCTTGATCAATCAAACATGGTATTTCAGTTCTGTTCTGTTATTCTCTATCTTGTTTAGCAAATCTCTGCTTAGTCCGTGTTCTCTATGGAGGAAGATGTTTGTGTTTAGCCTGATGTGGGAATTGAGGTTAGTGTTACTTAATGGGGTGTTTTTGCTGTGTCAGAAGTAGTTAGTTGTGTTGTGTTTGAAGAACCCCAAACACATTGGCGATCCTGCTGGTCCCGTTCTGTTACGAGAAGGGAAATGAATGTCAGAGGGGGACAAAAGAGTAGGAAGGGTTTACTATACCAGGGCTCAGGCCCGAATTGGTAACCCTGACCCGTTTCATTATGCTGACGAGGGTGAAGATGATCAGGAACACCAAATCCCTGAAGAAATTGTTGTAGGCCAAGGAGGGGAAAGTTCAGTTGCACCAGAGAAGAGGCTAGTGGGGGGACTTCTAGGCACCCTAATCCTGACAGGAAGGTCTGCAGGAGTTAGAAGGAGTCTTCAGTTCAACCCATTAAGGGGGGCTACCAGGCAAAGACCTAGGAAACCACCTCAGCCAAATCCAATGGCTCAACAACTACCCAACCCTAGGGTGAAAGCAGCTAAATTCAGTGGAGGATCTAAGGAGGATGCTGATTGTCATGTAGCTCAGTTTGAGACAAAATGGGAAGCAAATGGGTATACTGTGTTGTACAATGATGCAGTTAAATTGCAGCAATTTGCAGCCACTCTAGAAGGGAAGGCCATGAGTTGGTTTAGCCAATATGGCATACCACACTTCCCAACATATGATGATCTTAGAATAGCCTTTTTACAGCGATTCAGGAGGGAAAAGACTCCAACAGACATTTTAAGAAAACTCCGAGACATCAGACAAAAGAAGATGCTTGTAGAGGACTATGCTCAGAAATTCAGAATTCTGGTTGAAAGGTTACAGGGAAATGAGAGACCCACCAATGAGATGTTGGCCGGTTATTTTCTGAAAGGATTGAGAAGTGGGCTGAAAAATGCAGTGGCTAGCATTGATATTGCAGGTGGAATTAATGATTTGGTAATTGCAGCAGCTAGAGTAGAGAAAAGACTTGGAAGCGGCAAGGGCAAACACACGAGAAAGAATGATTCGGATTCAGATGACCAGCCAGAGTCAGCATCAGATTCTGAGCAGGAGGATTCAGAAGTAGGGTCCGACAGTGACGAAGAAGAGGTGAAGACAAAAAAAAAGCACAAGACCAAAGCAAAGCAATCCAAAGAAGAGGATTTGGTAAGTAAATTGAGAAAGATAGGTTATTCTGTTGCAGCACCAAAAGAAAAGAAGTTCTGTGAAATTTGTGACAAGGATGGGCATACGACAGCTTTATGTTGGTATAATCCCAAGAACAGGGGTCACACTACACCTTATGCAGGAAGAGGCAGGGGTGAGGTTGCAGTAAACCAGGCTGTTCCAATTCGGGGCAGAGGAGGATTTCAGAGAGCAAGATCTGATAGACCACCATTAAGGGAACAGGAAAACAATGAAGGAAGACAGGCACGAGTCATGCCTTGTGTTTATTGTTCAGCACCGGATCATTGGATAGGGCCAAATTGTGCCTTATGGGTGAAACATAGAGAAGAAAGAGGTGTTCCAGTGATTAGATACAATCAGAATAACCAGCAGGGGCAGCAGCAACCACCGAATCAACCAGCAGCTCAAGCAAATGTAATCATGATTCAATTAGCAGATGACCAGGTACAGGTAGAGCAAGGTCCAAACATACAGGAGCAGCAAAGTAATGAGCATACTGAGGATCTTGAGGATATTGAGGTATTGGCTGTTACCAGGTCTAAACAAAAAGGACCAATTGATTGGAAGGAACAAAAAGGCATCAGGGACCAGGTACAAAGAAGCATTTTGAAGAATCAGGACAAGCAAGAAGAATCGGAGTTGGAGGATGAAGAAGAGTTAGGTCTGCATCAGTCAGAAAGCAATGTGAAGATGAAGGATGAAAGGGATAAAGATTGGTTTGAGGTACTCATAAATTCTCCCTTGCAATTATCATTAGATCAGTTGTTAGCTTTGGTTCCAGCATTTAAGGAAAGATTGCTTAAAAGACTTCAGGATCAGCAGTCAGGAGATAATCCGACTTTGGTTCCAGCAGTTAATAGCATTGATCCAGCAGATGTTGACTTTGTGGTTCCTGTCATTAAGGTTGAGTACCAGGGCAGGGTGTTTGATGAAGTTCTTTTGGATGGAGGATCAGGGGTTAACATTCTCCCTGAAAGTGTATACAAAGAAATGGGTGCAGCAAATTTAGCCCCAGCACCATTTCAGGTGAAAATGGCAGATCAAACCAGGGTGCAACCATTGGGAATTTTGAAGCAGCAGGAAATTGAAGTTGCAGGTATGGGATTCTTGGTCAATTTTGTGGTAATCAGAATGTCAGAATCACTATCACCTTATGAAATGTTACTGGGTAGGCCTGGTTTAGAATGGCTAAAGTTAAACAGGATTGGGGATTGAATGTGGTGGTTCTGACCAAGGGGAAAAAGAAGATTACTGTAACCATGCAGGGTAAGAGAAATATGTCTCTTAAAGAAAAGCCATTGTTTGCACAGACAATTAATCTTGCTGAAGAAATAGAAGATGATGAGGAGGAACAGTTTTTAATGGCTAATCCAATAGTGGTGCCACTATTTGATGTTGATGTAGAAAGAATATTGCAGCCTGTGGAATATCAGAATCAGGAAGAGTCTGAGTTCTTGCCAGGTCAAGAGATTGAAGGGACAGTGTTCAGACAGTTGCTGGAACAGCAAACAGAGATTGCTACCAAGGAACAGATGGATCAAGAGCAAAAGGAGGCAGGAGAGATGGCTGTAAGGATTTATGACAAGAAGTATGGCACGTCCAGTCGGGTTAAAGAAGATGATCTTAAGGAATTGAATTTGGGTACAGATGCAGCACCAAGGATGGTGAAAGTAAGTGTGCAGGTGGAAGGACAATTTTTGGAGGATCTTTTGCAGTTGTTACAGGACTATATAGATGTCTTTGCTTGGGAGTATTCTCAGGTCAAGGGTATAGATCCTGCATTACATCAGCATCGGATTAATTTAAGAACAAATGCAGTTCCAGTGGTGCAGCAAAGGTATAGGATGAATCCGAATTTTGCATTACAGGTGAAGGAAGAAATAGATAAGTTGTTAGCAGTAGGGTTCATTAAACCTGTGAGCCAGGTGACATGGTTATCTCCAATCATTGTGGTGCCTAAGAAAAATGGGAAGCTGAGAGTATGTGTTGATTACAGGAAACTCAATGCAGCAACCATAACAGATCCTTTTCCAATGCCATTTTGTGATGCAGTGTTAGATGCTGTAGCAGGTCATGAAATGTATAGCTTTCTGGATGGATTTTCAGGTTACAATCAGATTAGTGTTGCTGAGGAGGATCAGCATAAGACTGCTTTCATTACTGAGTTTGGTGCATATGATTTTACTGTCATGAGTTTTGGTTTGAAAAATGGCCCACCATCCTTCAATTATGTGGCACATAAGGTTTTTGAGCCACATTTACAAGACTTCATGAGAGTATTTGTTGATGATTTCTCTGTTTTTGGTAAGAAGGACTTACATCTGATGCATCTGAAGTTGTGTTTGGAGAGGTGTAGGCAGTTCAGACTGGTCTTGAACCCTTTCAAGAGTGTGATTGCTGTGAAGAGTGGGATTTTGTTGGGCCATGTGATCTCACAGGAAGGCATGGCAATTGATGTGAAGAAGGTTGAGGCTATTCAAACAGCAAAGTCTCCTACTAATGTGAAGGAAGTAATGAGGTTTGTGGGTCAGATTAAATGGCATGCCAGGTACCTCCGATATTTAGCCAATATTTGTGCACCATTGACACATTTAACTAAGAAGGATGTACCTTTTGTGTGGGCTGAGCCTCAAGAGAAGGCATTTCAATTGTTGAAGAAGATGGTAGCTGTTGCACCAGTTTTGCAGCCACCAGATTGGACTCTACCTTTCCATATTTTTGTTGATGCCTCAGATGTAGCAGTAGGGGCAATTCTGATGCAGGAGAAGGTGAAAGGATGGTACAGGCCAGTATTTTATGCCAGTCGGATATTATCATCTGCAGAAAGGAATTATGCTGTGACTGAAAGAGAAGCTTTGGGGATGGTATATTCCTTGAATAAGTTCAGGCATTATTTGTTGGGGAACAGGGTAATATTTCATGTGGATCATCAAGCCTTGCTGTATCTGATTAAGAAGCCATTGTTGACAGGAAGATTAGCCAGGTGGATGCTTTTGTTACAGGAGTTTGACTTTGTGATTGTCCATACTCCAGGGAAAGAGCATGCTATTGCTGATTACTTTAGCAGGTTGGAAACTGGAGAAGCACCAAGTGGGGTGGATGATGATCTACCAGATGCCCCATTGTTTGAAGTTCAGGCTGCTGAGTCGGATTCCTGGTATGATCAGTTTTTGACATTTTTAACTGAGGGATTTATGCCAGTAAAATTTACTCCAGATCAGAGAAGGAAGTTTGCTTTGAGGAGTAGACCATTCTTAGTGATTGCTGGAGCATTGTACAAAAAGGGAATTGACCAGGTGATAAGAAGATGTGTACCTGAGTATGAGCAGCAGAGGCAGTAATTCAGGAAGCACATTCAGGAACAGCAGGAGGACATTTCTCAGGGGATATTACAGGAAAGAAAATATTGCAGGCTGGTTTGTGGTGGCCTACAGTTTTGAAAGATGCCCATGAATATGCCAAGAGATGTGTGCTTTGTCAAAAGCTTGGACAGCCAGATAATTCAGATAGGATATCAGATCATCCTATTTTGCCTTTGGAACCATTTCAGAAGTGGGGAATTGATTTTGTGGGACCTGTCAAGCCAACAACTCCAAGAGGTAACCGGTATATCCTTGTTGCTACTGATTATTGTACAAAATGGGCTGAGGCTGTAACTCTGAAGGATAACAAGGCTGCAAGTGTTGCCAAGTTCTTGTATCACAACATCATGACCAGGTTTGGGTGTCCTGTAGAATTGGTCAGTGATAGGGGAACTCACTTTCTGAATGATGTAGTTTCTGAACTAACAAGAACTCATATGATTATGCACAAAAAGTCTACAGCTTATCATCCCCAGGCGAATGGACAAGCTGAGAGTACCAATAAGACATTGGTAAGGATCCTCAAGAAGATTGTGCAGGATAACCAGAAAGATTGGGACTTGAAGCTGGACTCTGCTTTGTGGTCTTATAGAACAGCTTTTAAAGTTACAACAGGGATGACACCATTCAGGTTGGTATATGGATTAGAAGCAGTTGTGCCTATGGAATTTGTGGTACCAAGTTTAAGAGTAACTGCTGAGAAAATGTCTCCAAGTTTGTCAGTGGAGTACAGGAGCAGGTATTTGATGCAGTTGGAGGAGGACAGATTAGTTAGTTCTTACATCACTGAGGTGATTCAAAGAAGAAGACAGGCTTGGGTGAGTATGAATGTCAAATTTAAGGTGTTTCAGGTTGGTGATTGGGTGATGGTGTACAATTCCAGGTTGGGACCTCATCCTGGTAAGCTAACACTGAGATACAAAGGGCCTTATCAAATTGTTGAAGATCTGGGACAAGGAACCTTTATTGTGGCTGATGTTTTTGGAACTAGGGTTGAGAAACCAATTAATGGGTTCAGGTTGAAAAAGTTTCAAGGAACACCACCACATTTGGATTGGGCAAGTTCAGCATTGATACAGGTGGAACAGGTGAAAATGGATCCAGAAGAAAGTCCGACAATACAGGGATATGGGTTTGCATCGGATTCCTACTCAGTCGGATTTTGCTGGGTCGGATCTCAGAGAGTCGCAGTTGTTGAAGGGATGCAGGCTGAGCAGCAAAGTGATGTAGTACCTGACATTTGAAGAAGCAGCATCAAATTTTGTCATGTGGCCAGTATTTTCTGATCAAGGGATTGTGAATTCAAGTCCGATTTCCTTGAAATCAACCACCGGGCTGTGCCATGTGTTGAACTACAGATAGAATACCTAATAGTTACATAATAGTTGCTTAGTCGGATATATGTATCTTTGCTCAGTCGGATTGTTGCTCAGTCGGAATTCTACTCAGTCGGATTGTTGCTCAGTCGGACTATTGCTCAGTCGGACTATTGCTCAGTCGGATTATTGATCAGTCGGAGTTTGTTATGATCTGGTTAGTCGGATATTATCTGTTAGTGTCTTGTGACATTCTAGTTACAACCGTCTAAACTGTCTGAAGTCGCCTATTTATAGGGGCTTTGTAGTCGTCTTTTACGAGAGAAGTAGTACGAGAAGATGAAGATGAAGTAGAAAGAGAAGAAGGAGAAAGCAATGTATGATTCATCTTGATCAATCAAACATGGTATTTCAGTTCTGTTCTGTTATTCTCTATCTTGTTTAGCAAATCTCTGCTTAATCCGTGTTCTCTATGGAGGAAGATGTTTGTGTTTAGCCTGATGTGGGAATTGAGGTTAGTGTTACTTAATGGGGTGTTTTTGCTGTGTCAGAAGTAGTTAGTTGTGTTGTGTTTGAAGAACCCCAAACAGAAGCTCTTGAGCTCTCAAGCTATGGCAACTCTCTAACTCTCTCTCTATTGTACTCTAATGAGCATCAAGCTCCACTTCTTTCTCTTAATCTATTTTAGCATCATTGAAGTAGATTAATCTACGATTAGTTGAATGCTTCTCTCTTTCTCTTGTGTATGCATGCTTGTAGTGTGTGTGTGTGTGTAGTTCCCATTGATGCAAGCTCTTGCGCCCACTTCATGGATAGACTCTCTCTTCATGTAGTGTGTGTGTGTGTGTAGTTCCCATTGATGCAAGCTCTTGCGCCCACTTCATGGATAGACTCTCTCTATGAGCTTGTGGGTTTGTGAATGTTACATTCTATGCTTGCTTAAGCTTGTGGGATAGTAGATGCACGCTTATGGGTTTGCTTACATAAGGGAAAGACTCTCTCTATGAGCTTGTGGGTTTGTGAATGTTACATTCTATGCTTGCTTAAGCTTGTGGGATAGTAGATGCACGCTTATGGGTTTGCTTACATAAGGGAAAGCTAAGATTTAATCAATGTTTGAATGGGATTAAGATATTGCCATGCCTTGCTTGTTCTTTTGATTAGTGTAGTGGGTTTAAGGGATTGAGAGATTGATTGAGGTGTTGAATGGTTGAATCGTCAAGTGGTGGTTCGTGTATGTGAGCTCTCCCGCACAAGGGATAAGCCTTCATGCACTAATCGGGTCGAGTCCTCGGATTGACATTGTGTTTCTCAACACATTTGTGATCGGTAGTACTCTATGAGCACTATATTGCACGGTACAGAGAACCGCTCTTCACAAACCTTGTACCAATTCTTCTGGGTAAGATGTCCAGGGTGGCAAGGATATGCATCCATTTCTCTGAGTCTTCTGGCTTTGGAAGAGGTTTGCACCCCTCACTCTTAAAAGATCCCTGCCCCCTCCGCGCAACGAATTCGGGGGTACTAGCAGCGGAAGTAGCACTTCTTGCGCAGGGCAGAGCCTCTCACTCGGGGCCTTTCCCATGGATATCCGAACAAGATACTAATCCCTCGGTTCTTCCAAAACCGAACCCAGAAAAACTTCCCTTGCCCAGAAAGCACGGGCGATTCCTCCAAGATATTTTTATTCTAACGTAGTCAAGAGCCTTAACTAACCAAACTGATCCGACCGAACCTATAAGTCAAATGGTCAGATCAAGGAAGAAACTTTCACTTGGATCATAGAGACCAACGCTTTTTTCCTCATCGAGAGGCACAGCCGTTGATTCTTTTCCATAAAACAAGACTATCTGGGATTTACTTCATCTATCGTACCATAACAGAATTGAGTCTCATTTTAGGGATCCATCATTCCAGCCTAACCCCATCCAATCCCATGGGTTAGCCAACCGCCCAACCACTGTAGTGATAGGATCCATTTAGAAATTTGGTTATGTTTTGCCCCGAGTACCAAGGAAAAGAGTTCCCAGTCCCCCTCGCCGGAGCTTCATGCAAACTTCAAGATAGTCACACCACTTACACACACAATATAAAATTGCCTTTTTCACAGATTCAGCTGTCTTTAAAACAATCTTTTAATGAAACCATAGTATCATTGATCATAATCCTCCAAAATATCTGGTTGAATTCTTATTTTCAATCATTCCTTCATGGATGTACCTATGGCATCATTGGTAACTATAATGCTATCCATCTGTTCACTCAGGGGCCTTTTCAATAGTTCCTAGCTCATAGTACCTGGCAATATAATCACATAAGAAAATCCAGATGGACTCTCCATATTAAAGATCAACAAGATCAACAAACAGATCCATGTAAAAGAGCCATGGACTCATCCATTGAGGACCAGCAAGGTCAATCAACCAGATCCATGAAAACAACTCTAACTCCTTGTTTCATTTTCTTCCTCGACGCACGCGTAGGTATCTTCGGTGACCCAGAGCCGAGCACCGTATGGTCACCACCCTCTAGGATCCTTTGCAGGTCACCTAGCGCTTCACTCATAGGCCACTTCCTTGGTCCCTTATCCACCGTACCAGAAGCTCACCATCATTTAGTCAAGACCTCAGGAGACGTCCTCCATTGACTCTCCGTCCAGCTGTTGCAACTTTATCACTTACGTTTCCACGACCTCATTCACAAGACGGTCAAAATGCTTCCACAACATTCTTGACATAAAACAGTCATTTAAAAACAAGTCATAAATACAATTTTTATAACAAACTCTCGTCTTTCCACATTGTTTCACATCAATCTACATTTCTTAATCCACATCCAGTCATATGTATTGCCATTGTCGTTCATCCTCATCCAATCACAATGCATCTACCCATGTCCACATCTCATCACATTATATTCATTCACATCTCATCCATTCATATCTACCCATGTCCACATCTCATCACATTATATTCATTCACATCTCATCCATTCATATCTACCCATATCCACATCACATCACATCACATATATTTACATCACATCTCATCCATTCAAATCACATCACATCACATCTCACCCACTCACATCTATCCTGATTCATATCACATCACATCACATCCATTCACATTCATTCATATCCTGATTCATATCACATCACATTCACATCACATCACATTCATTCACATCTATTTACGTCACGTCGCATTCACATCTATTCACATCTCATCGCATTTTTTCACATCCATCACATTCATTGCATTTCCATCCCATTACATACATTCTATCCACATTACATCACATCCATATCTCATCACATCCATACACATTATATCTCATTCATCCACATCCATACACATTCTATCTCATTCATCCACATCCACCCAGTCATCCACATGCATATCTATCCACATCCATCCATACATTCACATTCACATCCACATATATTCACATCACATCACATTTCATCCACATCTCATCACATTCACATCCACATCCCTTTACACCACATCACATTTCATCCACATCTCATCACATTCACATCCACATGCCTTTACACCACATCACATCTCATCCACATATACATCCACATCCATTTACATCACATCACATCCTTTCACATCCACATCCACATTCATCTACATCACATCACATCCTTTCACATCCACATCCACATTCATCTACATCACATCACATTCTTTCACATCCACATCCACATCCATTTACATCACATCACATCCTTTCGCATCCACATCCACATCCGTTTACATCCTGTCACATCCAAATCCACATTCATTTACATCACATCCTTTCACATATTCTCACATCTCATTCTCATCTCTTCATTTATATCCACATCCATTTATATCACATCCTTTCACATATCCTCACATCTCATTCTCATCTCTTCACTCACATCCACATTCATTTATATCACATCCTTTCATATATCCTCACATCTCATTCTCATCTCTTCTTTCACATCCACATCCATTTCACATTTAGTAATATTTTCTATTTTTGATACCGATGGGACTTTTCTTATATTTTTGCCAATTGCTTGGCCTAGGTAAAGGTTCTTTTTCTCAACTGATATTTTCATATTCTTTCTTAATTTTCTCAAGTGAAATATATTCAATATTCTTCTTTTTTAATAAAAGATTTATGGGATTTACAAAAATCAATTCTACCCATATTTTCCAATCATGCTCAAAATTCCACTTTTGATAAATACTCATAATTTGAATTATGCTAAAATTTTCTCTTTTTTTCATTTAATTTCTTGGATCTCAATGATCATGGGAAATCCTCTTTTTACATTTAATTGATTGAATTCTAAATGTCATGGGAATTCCTCTTTTATCATCAAATAAATTTATCTAAAATTCCTCATCAAATAAATTTATCTAAAATTTCTCTTTTCTTTAATAAAAATACCCATTAATTTAATATGCCAAGAATTCCACTTTTACTATTTAAATGATTGAAATCCAAATGTCATGGGAATTCCTCTTTTATCATTTAAATATTTCTCATGCATAAAATAAATTTATCTAAAATTCCTCTTTGAATTTTAATAAAAATATCCATTAATTCAATATGCTTAGAATTCCACTTTTTCCATTTAAATGATTGAATTCCAAATGTCATGGAAATTTCTATTTTATCATTTAAATAAAATTACCATAATTTTCTCTTTTCTAAAATAATTTAATTAGGCATAAACCTCATAAACCTTAAAATTTTAGTTTTCCATTGAATGTGATGAACATCATTCTTTTAGCATAGGATGACCAATCCTATAATATGCTAGGAAGTCCTCTTTTCATGTCATGCATAAGAATGAATTATGTATCAATTTCTTAAAATGTATCAATTTCTTAAAACTTTTACCATAGCTCCGTTGCTATTACACTGATAATTTTCAATATTTTTGAAAAGAATAAACTTAGTAATACAATTATGATACTATAACTATCTTCTAAACCTAAATTCAATTTATGGATTTAAATCATAAGATTATCATAATTTTAGAAGCATAAAAGTATAAAAAACCACTTTCTTAACCTCTAGCTTCACAAGCCTAGAGTTTGATTTGTGAATTGAGAATTTAAATGATGACCATTCTTTTGGGGAGAGAGAGATAAACATAAAAAGCATCCCAATTAAGCATAAATGTAAACTTTTCTTAATTATTCATTACAACTCTTAAGAAAAGCTTGATTTGCATTATAAACACTTCATTTAGAAACTTCTCAAGCTTGAGAGGGGTTGAGAAGTGAAAACATTGAGAATAGTAGAGAAAAACCATGAAATTACAATGTACCTCTTGATTTTGCTTGCTTCTCTATCTTATAAGAAGCCCCCAACTAATCAATTAGTTAGTGTGTCAAGAGGAAAGCTCCAAGGATGGTTGAAGAGAGAGAGAAGCTCCAAACTCTCCAAAATGTAGAGGATTTTTAAGGGATAATAGAAAATATGAGTATTTTAATGTAATACTGGCATGGTATAGCTCAAAGATGAGAATACAAAAGAATGAGGGTCTTTTTAGAGGTAAGGGAGGCCACTAAGTGAGTTTAACTAAATTCTAGAATTTTTCAGCTTCAGTTTGGCTGAATTTGGACAAGATTTGGACTAGTTTGGCTCCCTTTTTTATTTGGTTTGATCTAGGAGAGAGGAGAGATAAAAATATCACAATTTTTTTGAATTAAAAACTCATCCACATGTGTGAAATAGGTCCCTACCTCAAAGTCTCCCCCCTCATTACCAAGGTCTCAAAAATGTATCATTATTCCAAAATATCTCATTTTTTAGTAATATCTCATAGTTTTTAACTAATAAACCTTGTACTCAGCCAACTCTTCATCTTATATGAGAATTTACTCATTTTTGGGTATTTTCTTTTATTCTTTGGATTTATCTCATCCCAACACTTGGATTAATCTTATTGGCCCATAGGAACCTTAATTGGACCATAATCCAAAATTTTTAGAAAATCTTGACCCTTAGGCTAAGGTCTTTAAATCATTTTTAATTGATTCCTAATGCACTTTGGAGAATTTATTTTGAACTTATGTTTCAGGGGAGCCCATTTCAGACACTAGGAGGATTTTTATATCCAAAAAAATCTCAATTTTGGATTACCTCTCTTAACATTTTCTCTCTCTAGGCCAAAATAGGGTAAAACAAGATCTTTCTCCTATTTCAAAGAGGGCAATAATTACAAGAACAGAAGGGGAGGTTCTTACACCTCTACACCTCAAAAGCTAGAGAGAGGAATCTTACATCTTATCCCACTTAAGAAACGTGAGATGTCCTCATCTCGCAGGTGGAGTATAATCTCTTTCATCATCTTCTTCTTCAATCACTTCCAGCGTTATTGCCTTGGAAGTGAAACTGAGGGTTGGTTAGAGGGTCTACCTCTGATATTTCCATGATTTTTGGGTGGAAAGGAACCTAATTACTCTGGAAGGAAGGAGCAGGAGTCTGGAATCTTGGTCCGTGATTTCCCCACCCCGAAAACCTTGATCCAAAAGGAGTTGGGCAATCCATACTGCGATGTCCAAATCCTTGACAGTTATAGCATTTCACTTCCTTGTTCAAGGGTGGAACTTCTGCAGTTGAATTCGAGGGGATTGAGTTCCGGGAAAAGGACCTTTCTTCCATTCTGGAACTTTCCATATCCTAAGCTTGACTTTGTTGTCTCTTAGGTGCTGGAAGGTTGGAATCACCTTTTGAAGCTAGAAATCTTTTAAAAGATGATGGTGCTAGCTTTAGCGGGACCTTGATATCAAAGGCCTTGGCGAAATCCTTCGCCATCCTCCGCACTGCTTCGGCCATGGAAACTGGCTTGGAATTCTTCACTAGGATATTCAAAGGTTCATTCAGTCCCCAAATGAACCTGGCCCATCAGTTGTTCTTCATCGAGCAGTGGCGAGTACTTAAGGAGAAGAGCGAATGCTTGGTGATACACTTCAATAGTTCTGCTCCCCTGGGTTATCTCTAAGAATTCATTCATCTTGGTTTCCATAAATCCAGGAGGACAGAATCTCTTCCTTAGGTGAATTTTGTTCCAATCCAGACGGTTTGTCTCACAGTGGTTTCTCCATGCCACTCTGGCTATTTCTACTATCTTCAGCCTTGCAACAACCATTTTACTTTTCTCGTACGCAGTGACATCAAAATATTCTTCCATTGTTTTGATCTACTTCTCCATAGCCTCGCCCAAGTTACCCTTCACCCTTCAAAGGTCCAAGGTGCAATCCATGAAGAGTTTTACGAACATCCAAGTCAAGCTCTTAGGGGTTATCATTTTCCTACCACGACGACCTCGATTTATGATCCTATCAATATGAAAATTCTTGTTAAGTCCCTTTATTTATAATTCAAATCCAACTTTAGATCCAACTGATTCTCGGGTTCTTTAGATTAGTCAGCCCCCCATGGAATCATGGGATAAAGATCCTTTCTAACAAAAGAGCATACAGAACTCATTATCAAAGAATAATTCATTCATATTGTTAACACAGTAATGGTTCACAGACCAAAAATTCCATCTGAACATTCCTCAACGGGAATTTTAGTTATGCAGGTTCTTAATTTGTCATCCCTTAATTAGAGTCACTGGGTCAAAGGTTAATAGTGATTTGGTGAAGGCACAATCATCATTCTAGTTACTATCATCATCACTGGGATTCATCCCATTCATCCTCATTGTGGCTTTTTTAAACTTATCTTCTTTGAACTAGAATTTAGGAAAATCATTATCTTTCAATCGGAATCCAAATCAACTCATCAATTCTCAACTAGAATTCTAAAATCATATCAACCAACATTCGAATTCA
The DNA here is from genome assembly GCF_041138505.1 of Cibotium barometz. Taxonomy (NCBI): domain Eukaryota; kingdom Viridiplantae; phylum Streptophyta; class Polypodiopsida; order Cyatheales; family Cibotiaceae; genus Cibotium; species Cibotium barometz. The sequence goes on along the minus strand of NC_141095.1, from coordinate 8,032,937 downwards.
ACATCTGGATAGCATTTTGCTTATAATTTAATGGTCTTAGATTTACTCGTATATATTGTCAGTAAAGAGCTGCAGTTATGCCCATGGTATATACGGGTAGTCACGGTCCTTGGAGTTATAAGGTAAATACCATCATATCTAGGCCTCAAGAAAGTCAAGGATTCCATACAATTGCGGTACTTCCATCTGAAGACCCAATTATCAATTTATGAATCTTCATTTTGAATATCAATTTGTATGAATTTCATCACACAATTACAATCTTTTACGGGTATTTAATAAATTTTTGACATTTCTTGCTTCTCGGATGATCCACTTTAGCCAATTCGCTCTCTGCTGAAAGATCCTTGCCCCCTCTGTGCAACGAATTCGGGGGTGCTAGAAGCGAAAGTAGCACTTCTTGCGCAAGGAAGAGCCTCTCACTCAGGGCCTCACCCACGTCCCTTGGTTCTTCCAAAATCGAACCCAGAAAAACTTCCCTCTCCCAGAAAGCACGAGCGATTCCTCCAAGATATTTTTATTCTAACATAGTCAAGAGCCTTAACTAACCAAACTGATCCGACCGAACCTGTAAGTCACATGGTCAGATCAAGGAAGAAACTTGCACTTGGATCATAGAGACCAACGCTTTTTTCCTCATCGAGAGGCATAGCCATTGATTCTTTTCCATAGAACAAGACTATCCGGGAATTGAGTCTCATTTTAGGGATCCCTTAGTCTAGCCTAACCCCATCCAGACCCATGGGTTAGCCAACCCACCAACCACTGTAGTGATAGGATCCATTTAGGAATTTGGTTATGTTTTGTCCTCGGTACTACCCAAGGAAAAGAGTTCCCAGGCCCCCTAGCCAGCGCTTCATGCAAACTTCAAGATAGTCACACCACTTAACAAACCCAATACGAAATTGCCTTTTTCACAGATTCAGCTATCTTTAAAACAATCTTTTAATGAAACCATAGTATCACTGATCATAATCCTCCAAAATATCCAGTTGAATTCTAATTTTCAATCATTCCTTCATCAGTGTTCCTACTATGGCATCATTAGTAAAACCAGAACGCTCACCACCTGTTTACTCAAGGGCCTTTTCAATAGTTCCTAGCTCATAGTACCCGGCAATATAATCACATAAGAAAATCCAGATGGACTCTCCGTTGAAGATCAGCAAGATCAACCAACAGATCCATGTAAAAGAGCCATGGACTCATCGGTTGAGGACCAGCAAGGTCAATCAACCAGATCCATGCCCGAGTTCAGAAAATAACTCTAATACCTTGTTCCATTTTTGGTGAAGGCACAATCATCATTCTAGTTACTATCATCATTCTAGTTACTATCATCATCACTGGGATTCGTCCCATTCATCGTCATTGTGGCTTTGTTAAACTTATCTTCTTTCAACTAGAATTCAGGAATCATTATCTTTCAATCAGAATCCAAATCAACTCATCAATTCTCATCTAGAATTCTAAAATCATATCAACCAACATTCGAATTCAACATTTGGATAGCATTTTGCTTATAATTTAAAGGTCTTAGATTTACTCGTATATATTCAGTAAAGAGCTGTAGTTATGCTCATGGTATATACGCGTAGTCATGGTCCTTGGAGTTATAAGGTAAATACCATCATATCTAGGCCTCAAGCAAGTTAGGGATTCCATACAATTGCGGTACTTCCATCTGAAGACCCAATTATCAATTTATGAATCTTCATTCTGAATATCAATTTGTATGAATTTCGTCACACAATTACAATGTTTTACTGGTATTTAATAAATTTGTGACATTTCTTGCTTCTCGGATGATCCACTTTAGCCAATTTGCTCAGCTGAAAGATCCTTGCCCCCTCCGTCCAACGAATTTGCGGGTGCTAGAAGCGGAAGTAGCACTTCTTGCGCAGGTTCTTCCAAAATCGAACCCAGAAAAACTTCCCTCGCCCAGAAAGCACGAGCGATTCCTCCAAGATATTTTTATTCTAACATAGTCAAGAGCCTTAACTAACCAAAATGATCCGACTGAACCTGTAAGTCACATGGTCAGATCAAGGAAGAAACTTGCACTTGGATCATAGAGACCAACGCTTTTTTCCTCATCGAGAGGCACAGCCGTTGATTTTTTTCCATAGAACAAGACTATCCGGGAATTGAGTCTCATTTTAGGGGTCCCTCAGTCTAGCCTAGCCTAACCCCATTCAGACCCATGGGTTAGCCAACCCACCAACCACTGTAGTGATAGGATCCATTTAGGAATTTGGTTATGGTTTGTCCTCGGTACCCAAGGAAAAGAGTTCCACCATAGTATCCCTGATCATAATCCTCCAAAATATCGAGTTGAATTTTAATTTTCAATCATTCCTTCATCGGTGTACCTACTATGGCATCATTAGTAACCAGAATGCTCACCACCTGTTTACTTAGGGGCCTTTTCAATAGTTCCTAGCTCATAGTACCCAGCAGAAAATCCAGATGGACTCTCCATTGAAGAGCAGCAAGATCAACCAACAGATCCATGTAAAAGAGCCATGGACTCATCAATATAAAAGAGCCATGGACTCATCAATCAACAGATCCATGTAAAAGAGCCATGGACTCATCAATCAACAAGATCCATGCCCAAGTTCAGAAAACAACTCTAATCCCTTGTTCTATTTTCTTTCTCGACGCACGTGTACAGTGACCAGAGCCCGAGCAACGTATGGTCAGCATCCTCTAGGATCCTTCGCAGGTCACCTAGCACTTCACTCATAGGCCGCTTCCTTGGTCCCTCATCCACCGTACCGGAAGCTCACCATTTAAATCAAAATGAGGCTGGTCGGCCAACCTTGCTACACGAGACGTCTTCCATTGACTCTCCGTCAGCTGTTGCAACTTTATCACTTAGGTCTCCACGACCTCATTCAGAAGATAATCAAAATGCTTCCCCAGCATTCTTGACATAAAAAGGTCATTTCAAAACAGGTCATAAATATAGTTTCTGTAGTGAACTCTCGTCTTGCCACATGGTTTCACATCAATATACATTTCTTAATCCACGTCCACAATCATATGTATTCCCATCGTTGTTCATCCATTCTCACCCAATCACATCATATTCCGTCTCATCACATCATATTCCATCATAAAGGGGGGGTGTATGTGAGGTATGGGGGAGTCTTGGGATTTCTATCCGGCCTCACGTGGTGCTCTCGAGGGATACTTGACCGCACCGAATATCATGCATCTATATGGGGAGGAAGTGTAAGGAGTGGCGAAACACGGACCCATATCTAGGCACACTAGAACGCACTCACGCACCGGGTAGGCACATTAGGCCTCCCGGGTTGCGGTGGGGGTTACTAGGTGCCATGTGCCCCGGGGGATGCCCTCCCCACCTTGACGGCGATCGTGCCGAAGCGAAAAACGGAACCCTAGTGTCACGCGCCCCAGGATCGAGGTCGCGGACATCGGGCCGCAATGCAACCCGTGATGCATATATGTGATATATCTCGGCTCCATCGGCCGTTGAGCGCGTCATAGCGCGATATAACCTTGTCGGGTCACACCCATCTCATGTATCCCCGGCCCGCCGGCTCGAAGGCCTTGTGGTCTCGGGTCTATCCATCCAACTCGAATCCATGATCCAACCGGCCCGGCCTCATCGGCCCGTCGGCTCGGCACGGCTCGCCGTCCCGATCCATATTTATCCTTATCACATCTCATCCATTCGCTCATCTACCCATGTCCACATCTCATCACATTACATTAATTCACATCTTATCCATTCATATCTACACATATCCACATCACATCACATCACATCTATTTACATCACATCTCATCCATTCACATCACATCACATCACATCCACATCATATCTCACCCTGTCACATCTATCCCGATTCATATCACATCACATCACATCCATTCACATCTATTTACATTACATCGCATTCACATCTATTCACATCTCATCGCATTTATTCACATCCACAACATTCATTGCATTCCCATCCCATTACATACATTCTATCCACATTACATCACATCCATATCTCATCACATCCATACACATTCTATCTCATTCATCCACATCCATCCAATCATCCACATGCATGTCTATCCACATCCATCCATATATTCACATTCATATCCACATATATTCACATCACATCACATTTCATCCACATCTCATCACATTCACATCTACATCCCTTTACACCACATCACATCTCACCCACATACACATCTACATCCATTTATATCCTTTCACATCCACATCCACATTCATCCAGATCACATCAGATCCTTTCACATCCACATCCACTTCCATTTACATCACACGTCCTTTCATCCACATCCATTTACATCACATCCTTTCATCCACATCCATTTACATCACATCACATCCTATTTCATCCACCTCCACATTCATTTACATCACATCACATCCTATCACATCCACATCCACATTCATTTACATCACATCACATCCTATCACATCCACATCCACATTCATTTATATCACATCCTTTCACATATTCTCACATCTCATTCTCATCTCTTCATTCATATCCACATCCTTTCACATATCCTCACATCTCATTCTCATCTCTTCATTCACATCCATATTTATTTATATCACATCCTTTAATATATTCTCACATCTCATTCTCATCTCTTCTTTCACATCCACATCCATTTCACATTTAGTAACATTTTCTATTTTTGATACCGATGGGACTTTTCTAATATTTTTGCCAATTGTTTGGCCTAGGTAAAGGTTCTTTTTCTCAACCGATATTTTCATATTCTTTCTTAATTTTCTGAAGTGAAATATATTCAATATTCTTCTTTTTGAGTAAAAGATTCATGGGATTTATAAAAATCAATTCTTCCCATATTTCCCAATAATGCTCAAAATTCCACTTTTGATAAATACTCATAATTTGAATTATGCTAAAAATTTCTCTTTTTTCCATTTAATTTCTTGGATCTCAATGATAATGGAAAATCCTCTTTTTAATTGAATTCTAAATGTCATGGGAATTCCTCTTTTATCAAATAAATTTATCTAAAATTTCTCTTTTCTTTAATAAAAATATCCATTAATTTAATATGCCGAGAATTCCACTTTTACTATTTTAATGATTGAGTTCCAAATGTCATGGGAATTCCTCTTTTATCATTTAAATATTTCTCATGCATAAAATAAATTTATCTAAAATTTCTCTTTGAATTTTAATAAAAATATCCATTAATTCAATATGCTGAGAATTCCACTTTTTCCATTTGATTGAATTCCAAATGTCATGGGAATTCCTCTTTTATCATTTAAATAAAATTTTCATAATTTTCTCTTTTCTTAATTATTGAATTAGGCATAAACCTTAAAATTTTAGTTTTCCATTGAATGTGATGAAAATCATTCTTTTAGCATAGGATGACCAATCCTAGAATATGTTCGGAAGTCCTCTTTTCATGTTATGCATAAGAATGAATTATGTATCAATTTCTTAAAATTTTTGCCATAGCTCCACTGCTATTGCTGATAATTTTTAGTATTTTTAAAAAGAATAAACTTAGTAATACAATTATGATACTATAACTATCTTTCAAACTTAAATCCAATTTATGGATTTAAATCATAAGATTATCATAATTTTAGAAGCATAAAAGTATAAAAAACCACTTTTTTAACCTCTAGCTTCACAAGCCTAGAGTTTGATTTGTGAATTCAAAATTTATCAATCAATGAGAAGCATCATTTGAATAGAGAATTGGTCATAGGAATGACCATTCTTTTTGGGAGAGAGAGATAAACATAAAAAGCATCTTCATAAATGTAAACTTTTCTTAATTATTCATTACAACTCTTCAGAAAAGCTTGATTTGCATTATAAATACTTCATTTAGAAACTTCTCAAGCTTGAGAGGGGTTGAGAAGTGAAAACATTGAGAATAGTAGAGAAAACCCATGAAATTACACCTTACATGTTGATTTTGCTTGCTTCTCTATCTTAGAAGAAGTCCCCCAACCAATCAATTGTGTCAAGAGGAAAGCTCCAAGGATGGTTGAAGAGAGAGAGAAGCTCCAATCTCTCCAAAGTGTAGAGGATTTTCAAGGGATAATAGAAAATATGAGTGTTTTAATGTAATATTAGCATGGTATAGCTCAAAGATGAGAATATAAAAGAATGAGGGTCTTTTTATAGGTGAGGGAGGCCAGTAAACTGAGTCCAACTAGGTTCTAGAATTTCCAGCTTCAGTTTGGCTGAATTTGGACAAGATTTGGACCAGTTTAGCTCCCTTTTTTATTTAGTTTGATCTAAGAGAGAGGAGAGATAAAAATATCACAATTTTTTTGAATTAAAAACTCATCCACATGTGTGAAATAGGTGCCTACCTCAAAGTCTCCCCCCTCCTTACACACACCAAGGTGTCAAAAATGTATCATTATTTTAAAATATCTCATTTTTTTAGTAATATCTCATAGTTTTTAACTAATAAACCTTGTACTCAGTCAACTCTTCATCTTATATAAGCATTTACTCATTTTTGGATTTTTTTTAATTCTTTGGATTTATCTCATCCCAACACTTGGATTAATTCTATTGGACCATAAGAACCTTAATTGGACCATAATCTAAAATTTTTAGAAAATCTTGACCCTTAGGCTAAGGTCTTTTAAATGATTTTTAATTGATTCCTAATGCACTTTGGAGAATTTATTTTGAACTTCTGTTTAAGGGGAGCCCATTTCAGACACTAGGAGGATTTTTATATCTAAAAATATCTCAATTTTGGATTACCTCTCTCTAGAAATTTTTTCTCTCTAGGCCAAAACAGGGTAAAACAAGATCTTTCTCCTATTTCAGAGAGGGGAATAATTACAAGAACAGAAGGGGAGGTTCTTACACCTCTACACCTCAAAAGCTAGAGGAAGGAATCTTACAACTCTCCTTTTCATCTTCGAGTGTTTTATGGCATGTTTGGCACATATAGACTTTAGTAGTTCGTGTAGTTGTGAGACAGAGTCCTCTGTAAATGGCGTGTCACTCATGGGATGTAATTTCCACATGTGCAGATTCATCTTCAGTGTGAGATCTTTTCTCCGAATGTAGATGTGGTCAGTATCCCAGTTGTGAATCATTTTATATTCTCTCATAAAGTAACTACCAAGGATGCAATCATAGGAAACTGGCCGATGTCCAAAATTCATCACCACAAAGGTGTGGCGGTAAGTTGTTCCCAGGCTCTTCATTTTAAGATCCTGCACCAGTAGACAAATGGGTCTAGTTGTAGCTCCATTAGCGAGTTTGACCAGTAAAGTGGTGTCATCCAAATTGGGTGCTCCCCATTTATCCCAGCATTGCTTGGTCATAATGCTCACATATACTTCACCATCCAAGATTTCTATAACTTGGTGGCCATCAAAGGTTATCAGTAGGGTTGCGTTGAGTTCATCCCCTTTGAAGTACTCTCTGACCTTGTTCACTCAAGCAGTAGGATTCCATTTTACCTTAAGGGGTATGTGGAATTATTCTTCCTTAGAATCATTAGAGCTATCAAGCTCCATGGTTTCATACACACCTGCCCTAGGCAGCCTTCCATCCAATCCTTCAAGTCATTCCATAAGCTTGGGCTTCTTTGGAGCAAAGTGTCGATAGGGATTTGGACCTGAGAGGAAGGAAGAGAGACCTGCAAAGTCTCTAGGAACTTGGACTTTCTCACGAGGAAGGCTGGATCGGCTTAATCGTAAACTGTTTTGTGTGTATGGGATGGGAACAGGGATTTCTGCAAGTGTTACCCTAAGGTGTTCATCTTTCAAGTTTCTAAGATATTCAGTCACCCTGTCTCCATGCTGGGGGGGTAGCTTCTTCTTCTGTTAACTCTTGTGGGAGTGGTTGGTATGGAATCTCACCAGGATATACCTGAGCATCATCCATAGGTCTGAGACCGATGGACATGGTTCAAGGTAAAAAGTAGGAGGATCAGCTTCCAATTGAGCTTGGCATTCCCTGATCAGCTGTTGGGCACTGCCATGAGTCTTTCCTTTTCTTCTATGGGATTAGGATATTCCTTGATCTTTTTGGGTAATTGATGGGTGTCAATAGGTTCCTTGGCTTGAGCGGCAACACATAGCATATCTTCTTCTTTAGATGAAGAAGTTGAAGGATGGGTTGTCGTGCCTTCTTCCAAACCGCTTTTGATTACTACTTGGCTCTCTCCCTTTCTAGTCTTGGTGGCTTTCTTTCGTGAGAGCCGAGTCACTTGTGTGCTTTTTAGGGGCTCGTGAAGTTGATGCTTCTGCAGCAGCAGCATGTGTTGCGGCCCTCTATCTATTTTGTAGTCTCATGACAACACATTGAGTGGGATTGCATGGATGAAGCCATCTCTAACACTTAACATGTTAAGGCTGCTGCTAGGATTAGCTTCATGAGCTTTTCCTATTGCTCTTGATCTTAGCGGATAGTCTTTGTACATGTGATCGATACCACACCCAACACACAATGGAGTCAAGGCAGGAGCACCTGCAGAGTTACTTGCCATACCCTTTCTGTTGGGACCCTCAGCCAGTCGGTGAGGTTCACCACAATCCAAGCACTCTATGGGTGGTCATTTTGTTGTTTGGTTCATGTCTCTAGCCCCTACAGTGTTGGGGCTGCTAAGTACAAAGGAAACATTTGGTCTCCATCCACAACATAATGACTGAAAAGTTGAGATGGTGGACTTGTAGGCTCTTGAGTTTCGTAGATAGGAATTTCTGAGATTTTCCCCTCGTTCCCATCTTCAAATAGCTCCGTTAGGGTTAACTAACAAACTGGTGCAACTCTTGGCAAATGGGGGTTGATGTGAAAGAATAGGAGGTGGTAAGGGCATGTCAGGTACCCTTAGAATTCCTCTTTGGTCCACTTCTTGGCGGCCAAGTTGAGGTGCATGATGATGCGCGGGCAAAGACTGAGATTAGTGGTTGTCTAGGATTAGTGGGCAAAGCTTGAGATAGCGCTCTTGCTAGGGAAACTTTTTGGTGATAATAGTTAGAAACCTCATGATTGCCCCATTTCACGTATTACGTACAATAGAGGCTCAGACGGGATCTCATCAAGTGTGGACACTCCCTTCCAATATGGTTGGCTCGACATGTTGTGCACCATACCAACTCTCTTCTAGGGTAGAGGTGAGGTTGGACTCCCTGGTTCCGACCTATGTTGGGTCATTTTGCTACATTAAAGCAACGACCAATTTCTCAACACTTTATCCATACGTGGGATTTTTGTTTTTCTCACTGGGATTTTTTCTTGTGGCCTTGAAGGATGCCTATGTGCCCTCGTGGATTTCTTAGGAATGAGTTCCCTTGAAATTATCCTCAAAGTCCATGGCACTCCTGCAACATTTCTGAAAGGAGGTATGGCCCAAGGCATATAACAAATTGTGTAAGGACACATCATTGAGACCCTCGATAAATCTCCCTAGAGAACTTGTCTCTAGCACTACAGCGCGAGTGGAGATATTGTACCCTGTTGATATAGTCCCTGCTGTGCTGATGGTCTCACCTTCCTTTTGTCTTACATTGTGTAGTTTCTCAATTGGGCTCCATCCGTGCCCTGGCGTGAATATCCAACTCCAAAATCTTCTGCCAAAGCTTTGAAGGTGGCCTTATCTTTGGTCTAACGGCCGTACGTTTCGGAACAAATGGGTGTAGGCTTTCAGAACGGGAAGAGAATGGGCATTCGCTTTAGAGATGAAAAGATGGAATGGGCGTTTGCTTATCATCAGAGAAGGATTGGATGTTTGAAGTTATGTGCAGAGTGGAATGGGAATTTGCTTCAAAAGGGAATGGAACGGACATTTGAAGTTGATAGAATGGAATGGGCATGATGAATGAAGCCATAGACATTCACTTCAAAGGGGTCAGAATGGACACTCACTTAGGTAATATGAAGGGAACGGGCGTTCGCTTGCAAGGCCCAAGGATCAGAGAAGACGCATGCATGGCAGTTCGCAAATCTGCTCTAGAACGGGTGTTCGCTCCAGGATGAGAAACAAACGGGTGTGGCAAAGTGTTGGAGCGAATGGATGTGTCACTTTCAGACTGGAAATTTTCCAAAATTGAGTGGCCTTTATGACTGCAAGTCTAGCCACCCTGAATATCCTCTGACAGCACAAAATACCTCTAAATTGAATGCTCTTCAATGAGAATTATGCTCAATTAAATGCATTTATACTATTTTTAATGCTTCTTCCAAATTTAGACATCAGATCTTGCTAGATTTGGGCTGTAGACAATTGGAATGGGTGTGGCAATCTTGCCAACGTCGTGGCTTGATGAGCCAACAGACATGCGCTTCTCAGAGCAACCTGATAGAATGAAGTTTTGTCTGGGATTTTATTCACTTAGCTGATTCAGGTAAGTTCCCAATAATTTTTTATGTTTTTGTTTATACAAGGAGCTAGAGCTAGTTTCTAGCTACTTATTGATGCCTATAATGCATGGTTTAAGCTAATAAACTGAAGTTAATTGGATGATGGAGCTATATTGCAAACATGAAAAAACACCCAAAAAAATGAAACTTTTTTTAATGTTAAGGGCAAATAGGGCCACTTACTTGCTTCTCTCCGCTCTTGGTCGAGACTTGAATGCTTTGATGCTTGATCAACGATCCAAACTCCAGGTAATCATAAAAAAACAACACCAAACAAACAAAGTTAATCAACCTATCGATGGATTTGCACTCTAACTGGGCTAAATCAAAGACTCTAGCTAATGAATCAAGTGGAGGACCCTAAGCCAAATGCCTTCCCTAGTAGCAGCACCAAAGATGTTAAGGAACAACATACTATCTTGTGCACACGAGGGCATGCAACAGTCAAATCCGGTGACTAGCACTTGGCCAACCCTATGAGGGTTAACTCTCCGCTGTGAGGACATTAGGGGATCACTCCACACTCTCCTTGTGTCACCCAAAGAGAGATCCAATCCTAGGTAGTGAGCAACAAGGAAGGATCTATGGAAAGCTCAACCTCTACCTCATGCCAATCGTATGCAAACAAGACATGGTGGATAGTAAAGAGAAGGTAGAGAAGGAGAGCATCACCATTCCTACTTGCACACACCAATAATCAAGTAATCAAGCCACAACACAAGCAAGCGGCCAACCATAAGCTCAAGAGAGTGAGGGAGAGAGTGGAAGCAAGACTCAATTGAGACAAATGGGATTGTCCCTTTTAATATTAAATAAATTGTCTAGCTCATATTTACAATGTCCAGCCGCCCAATTACAAATGGGGGCCCAAAACTAGTATTCCTAGTTTTACTAGCTCTATGTACATCAAATCTTCATGATTGGCATTACACAAGTTGTAAGATCGATCATCCCATGTCTCTTTTACAATCAGCGCTTAGCGCATTTACAAAAGGATGAGTTACAAGAAAGGTGTAGTAGCTACACAAAAAGTCATGTTAATTGGAGTGGTTAATAGTCCTCCATGACCTCATAAACCATATAGTGCTCTAGGTGATATGGTCTAGACCTCAATGTCAATGTTGTGTTGGAGATACGGTATTTTGGTTATGGTGGTTATGGTGGTTATGATGTCCCTAGTCAATGACCTTGACTAGGGACAGGGTCAACTAAGGGTCAGCAATGGTTAGGGTCAGGGGAGTGGTTTTCATTAGGAGAATTTAGGTAATCCTTGTGCCAAGCCATGGCATGGCGGCCAGACCACACGGGATAGCTTCTAAGCCTAGGAGGGCTTGGGAAGCTAGTGGGTTGCCCCACATATGCCCTTTGAGACTGTCCGCTAGCATGATAGTCTCCCCATGGGATATCGGCATAGCAAATAATCCTACTTGCATAAAAACTAAACCCATCATTTCATTTATATAATCCCTCCTCCATAGAGCATAGCTTGCATAAGAATCATTTCTTACATTTGGAGTAGATCATCATGGCACCGTGGACACATGGGCACTTATTTGAATATGTGTGTGTGTGTGTGAGAGAGAGAGAGAGAGAGAGAGAGAGAGGGAGAGAGAGAAAGAGAGAGAGAGAGAGATCAGAGTGTGAGCAATAAGGTTTAAGAGTAGTGCAACCTTTGTGTCATAGTATATTATGTGGAAAAATCCATCAATTCCTAATCAAAGTAATTAATTGCATAGGTTTATATTCAATCGTTAGACCCAAGACACTCACAAAGATTGTCAATGATATCTTGTTGGATTGCATATATGAAGATAACATCGATGCTTACCACATAGCTCTTCAAAGGAAATAATATGTTGCAGATCTTTATCAAGGCACAATAGTGCATGTGGCAGGACAAGTCTAGCTGACATGAATAAAGCGTAAACAAAGATTTTTGAGGCTAAGTTGCATTATACGTTAAACGAGATTCGTTTTATACACGAATAATGCCCATTTTATACATTTGCCCTCTTTATACGGGCTATTATATAGTGACACATCAAATATTTTGGGTTATACGTTTAGTCCCTTATATTTTGATTGATAAGTTTATCAATCGGTAGAGTTATCGATCAAAATAAATCACTATAAAAATAGTACATCATTCGCAATGTACTATGTGCATGACTTTCAATATTTAAAGGTCGTAAGCTTTAAAAAAAAGAGTCAGTTCCTTCCAAGGTAGTGCTTCTAAAATTTTAAAATTAAAAATATTTCGGATATATTAAGTAAAAGAACCTTAGATATAGGTTCAGATATATGTGTACTTATGTTCAAAGTTTACTTCACACTTGTACATATATTTTAGAAAATAAAAATTAGTTTTGTCTTTCATTGTAGCTTGCTTCACACTTGAAAGATAAGTCTTAGGAATAGGATTTATCTTTTATTGTGTTCAAAGCTTGCTTCACACTTAGAAGATAAAAGTTTAGGTTTAGGCTTTACCTGTTATTATGTTCGAAGCTTGCTTCACACTTAAAAGATAATGTGAAATATAGGTAATAGGTTTTATCCTTTACTGTGTTCGAAGCTTGCTTCACACTTTAAAGAGATTTTTAGAGTTTAGGATTTATCTTTTTTGTGTTTGAAGATTTCTTCACACTCTAAAGATAAATACCAATGAGTATGTTTTATTCTATTCTTTGCATGAAGTGGGATGCTTCAATATTGCATGAAGTGGGATGCTTCAATATTGCATGCCCATGAATGCAAGAGTCATTAAGGAGCATGGAAGTTATTATCACATGGGGCCCATGGTAACCTAGAGTATCCCATGTCTTATCATCACCCTCTCTTCAAACGTATCTTTGGTTTTAGTGATTGTGAGAATGCGGAAAGACTTTGGGCCCATGGGTAGACTAGCAGGTTGTCTCAAGTGCACTATTAACCCTTCCTCCAAGCACGCTTATATTCATGGACATGCATATGTGTTACAACCTCTTTTAATTTGTTCAATTAGGACATTTCTCTCATAACTAATATTCTTTCACTAATGTCTTCTAGATCAATTGGCCAAAATGGTGTGTGACCTCCAAAATGGGATTATGTTGATGAGGTAAGAAAAGGAAAAACATCATCTCATATGCGGTGTAGAAGTTGTGGCCATGCATTTCATGGTAGCACTACTAGAATCAAAGAACATTTTTTTTGGAATTGGTGATAATGTTGAGCATTGCATAGTACCCCTTGCTGCCTTACATGCTAAACTACATAGGTATGTAGCAAAGCTTAAGGTCAAAGGGGATGTAAATATACAAAGGAAATTAGGCTTTGAAATACAACCAATGGAAACGGTCGAAGAAGATACTACACATGTGTCTACAAGTGAATGTATGCCATCTTGTGGTCTGAAGTTCGCCCAGCATTGAATGAGACAGTTGGCAGATAGGAGGTGAGATCTTTGGATAGCCAAGAATTTAAAACATGCTGATGCTACAACTAGGTGCCAAAATTTAATACAATCTCTACCATTTTGGTGAAATGTTGATAAAGTTGTCAACACTACTGAGAAGTTTGTCATTGGTAAAGTGTACTGGTTAATGTCTGAAGCTATACGGCATATAAAAGAATTTAACCAATTCACTATTAGGGAGAAGGCACAAATGCCAGCCCAATCTTATGAAAGATGGCTTCAATTGCATACACCTTTGCATGGGGCTAATTTTACCTTGCAACCTTGCTTTCAAACTCATTCTTAGTCAGTGAACAATGAAGTGAGTGGTAATTTTAAAACAGTATGTGGTCAACTGCGGGGGTGATGATGGAAAAGAAGCCTTCCACCAACGTGTGAAGTTTGCTATAGAATTGGTAGCTTTGGGGATCCATGGCACTTGGATGCAGTTAAGAAATTGAGTGCTCCAATGTGGCGGAAAGAGTATGGTAGTGAAACATTCAAGCTGTAGCATGTAGCCACACATGTGCTTTCAGTTGTGCAGCCTCGTTAGCAAGTTGTGAAAGAAATTGGTCAGCATTCGATTTTATTCACACCAAACAACGAAATTGATTAAAGGCATCGCGTGCAACCAACTTGGTATATGTATTTTACAATATAAGAACGTTACATATGACTCAAAATATAGCTACTCATGCTGCACAATCTTGTATGCCATTGCCTTTGACTACTGACACAGTTGTAGAAGAGAGATGTATTGAAGATGAGGATGAATGGGAAGTATGATCAGATGAGGATGAATGGGAAGTACGATCAGATGCCTCAAATATGGATGAAGTTGATAATATAGTGCCAGTGCTAGTATAAGAATAATGCACTTGTAACTCATCAACTTAAAATAATCAATGACTAACATGCAATACAACTTGAAATACAACATCAAATTTTTGCAAGTATATATTTTCAAAAACAAAGGTTGCCATTATAGCTTTAAATCAATTTTTTTACAACTAAATGTTTTTTAGTCTTCAAAAAATATCTATAAAAGAGTTTGTGTCACTAAGATAAGACTTCTGCATCTTCTTGGGTGATGCCTCCATCTAGATCACCACCATGCGCACCTTGTAAGTGGCCACCAGTAGCACCAGCACCAACACTTGCTAGGCTTTCAAATAGATCATCAATGTTGAACAACTTAACTAACACATTGCTTGGACTTTGATAGCGTGCAATGACTACATGGAGCTTTTGGTTCTCTGTACGTATTGATGCAACCTCTGTTTCAAGTCGAGCAATCCTCTCAATCACATTCTCTGTTGTTTATCCTTAGCTTGCAAGGGCAATTCATTGGTTGGCCATCTCACCGATCTTCTCATGCTCATTGTGTAACAAGATGATTGGGACGCTATCATGTTGGCAAGGTAATATTTTCTTTTCTTGCATTGCTTGTTCCTTAGGTGTACCTAGACCAATTCCTACATTCTTTAGATCAAAGGTACAATCTACTCGTCTCTATAGGATATCGTAGATGAACACCTACTGAATAAAATATAATGCCATTTGATTGTTGTTTGGAATTGCTCTCTTTTTGTATAAACCTTAGTAGCAAGACCTTGGCCAATCCCACATACTGAAGATCAGAGAGTTTCAGCAAGGACCCCTCCTTTGCTCGACCGCTTATTCGGAACAAAGTGTCACGTACAAAGTGGGAAGGACATGGCTTCTTCACGTCCTTCAGTGT
Source organism: Cibotium barometz (assembly GCF_041138505.1). Taxonomy (NCBI): domain Eukaryota; kingdom Viridiplantae; phylum Streptophyta; class Polypodiopsida; order Cyatheales; family Cibotiaceae; genus Cibotium; species Cibotium barometz. The sequence continues at coordinate 8,017,357 of NC_141095.1, read as the reverse complement.
GCTAGGGGATCTCCCTCCAAACCTTCTTCATTTGAAATGTCCTCAAAGAAATTTGATAGATCTTGCTTGCTAAATTGATGAGTCTCCTCTTCTAGTATGCGCTAGGACTCTGCATGATCTAATCCCTTAACCTATGGAGGTCTATATCCTTTGCCAGGTACTTCATCTGCCATTTTCTTAATCTATATTCACCAAACATTTTTTTAAATTTTATTATAGTTAACGAAAAAAATCATATACAAATAAGCAATTAATATGCAAAAAAAATTAGAGACAATCATATGTAGACAATTTAGTATAGTCACACTTGAATATTCGAGACAATTTAAAGAGGCATAGTCATAGTAGTCACACTTGAATTTTTGAAAAAAATTATAATAACATTGCCATTAATATTCAAGATAATTCAGATAGAATCTTTGAGATACAAGTCCGAGATTTATAATAGATCAATGTTACTTTTGTGAATACAAAGGTAACTAGCCATCATATAGACGTAAGCCTTAGAACCTGTTAATGTCTAGCCCAGTTTTTTAGGCTCCATGCATACACAAAGCTGAATTTGTTGTTGTTGATGGCCTTGATAGGGGATCTGTTGACATCCCTACTCGCATGGTTTTGCTTATATGAGTGATTAATGCAGCAACATCATTTGGAAATGGCTTTGGAATACAATCAAGCAAGCGCTTAATTTGGAAACTCATAGAATATACATCTTGGGCCTTATTGTAAGGGGGAGGACTTGTAGAAAAGCATTCAGACGCAACATGTTTGTATTTTTTTTACCACTCTCTTCTTTCATCTAGAAGCTTCAAAAAATGGTATTTGCTTTGTGTGCGTGTTACTCGACCCCAGTTGGTCAACTCCACATAAACATTATCTATGTCCTCATTAATGGCCTCCTTTGTAGGATGTGACTTCTAAATGTTCATGTTGTGCCTACATTCTCTGGCACATCCTAGAAATCCCTTAGCATGGGTCTTGATCCATTAGTTTGAAGTTAGTGCATCTATCTTTCTATATGTCCACCATTCCAAAATGGATAGATGATTGCTAGGTTGTCCTCTGAACACACTAATCCCTTTGCCAAAATGATACCAAGATGAGTGATATGTACTCGAGTGGGCTCATGCATTGCCATCATCTTTGGTGGCATGAATGAGTGATGCGCTTCGTAGCATAGCAATTATCTAGGAAGGCCGGGTCATGCACTTGGACCTTGCACACAAAGCTGAATGCACCTTCACCCAATCTGGTAGAGCTGGCAAGAACTCTAGGAACGAACTATCCAGCAACCATAGAGCTGGTGCGTTGGCTATGGCAATGACCTCTATTTTGGCAATTTTTGTAGGACGACCAACCTCTTGCTTTTCTTCAACTATGGCTTTAGCTTTTCCTTTGCCTTTGTAGCTATTGTATAAATTTGTAATTAATGCAGCAAAACCCTCTACACTTGTCTTCTCCACGGCGGGCATATTCTTTGCGTGGTCCAAAGTGAAAAGATGTAGGGGAGAGGAGAGCTTGAGCTCTTGCAAGCACACACACACTCACAAAACCCTAAAAGGGAACACATAAGGTGAGAGGCTGAAAATCTTCTTCTTCTTCACACAACACTCAACACACCATATACAAAGATAAGAGTACACACCATATGAAAGGTACTCAACCAAATATATACTAGGGTTCTCTATAGTGTGAACCTAACTAAATGAGATGGCGCTATAACTATGCCAGTCTCTAGAATGGCTATCACACACAGCCTGTCATCCCACTGGCTACATATCACCCATGATCTCACCAACCATGCCAGTGGTGTAAGTGTGGGGCCTATCCCCCAGGTCAGTGTCCACCACTGCCTCACTAGATGAGCTCGATATCTCAACACTCCTCCCCTCAAGCTCAACTCTATCTCATGTATACCAAGCAAAGCCCTGAATCTGCAGAGCTTCTTTGTACCCAATGCTTTGGTGAAGATGTCAGTGACCTGATCCTGTGTGTGCTGACACAAAAAAGGTCAACGTCTCCTGCCAAAACCTTCTCTTTAACAAAATGGTAGTGGACCTCTATATGCTTCGTGCGAGCATGAAAAATTGGGTTCCTCGCCAACTCAGTATACTGCTAATGTTGTCACAGAAAATGACAACTTGTCTATCCACTGATAGACCCAAATCTACAAGTAGCTTTCTCAACCAAGCTACCTCACATGTTGCCATAGCAGCACCTCTGTACTTGGCCTTTGTACTGGATAGAGCAATCGTAGGCTGCTTCTTGCTACTCTAAGTCATAGCAGCACTCCCTAAAGAAAACATGAAGCCACTAGTAGATCTTCTATCTGTGAGATACTACCAACCCAATCAGCATTTGTGTACCCATGTACACATATATCTGTCCCAGTTTCATAAAATAGTCCACAATGCAAAGTAGACCTCACATACCTCAATATGCGTCTCAATGCATCCAAATGTGGCTTTCGAGGAACCTGCATAAACTGACTCACCAACCCAACATCATAGCTCAAATCTGGCCTGGTGATCATCATGTAGATCAAGCTTCCTACTATGCATCTATACATAGTAGGATCCTCCAAAATCTCTCCTGAATCTGCACTCAACTTGCCATTCTGATCCAATGGCACTGAGATAGGCTTACAGCCTATCATACCATACTTGGACAATATGTCCAAGCCATACTGTCTCTGCAGTAATCCAGTACCATGTGGTGACCTAATCACCTCAATGTCCAAGAAATATCTGATCTCCCCCAGATCCTTCATCTCTCAAACTTCTGTCTAAGAAAGATCTTTACATCAAAGATCTCTGCATCATGGTCCCCCGTAATGATCAGGTCATCTACATAGATGACAACAAGCACAACCCCTCTATCATTGTGTCTCACATACAGCGAGAAATCTGCATTAGCTACATGAAAGCCAACAGTGATAAGATATTCAAAAATCTTGTCAGACCATGCTCTTGGTGCTTATTTTAAGCCATACAAGGCTTTCTTCAACCTGCAAACATGCTCGGGGTGACTCACATCCTCATAATAACTAGGTGGCTGCAACATATACACCTCTTCCTGTAAATCCCTATACAAGAATGCATTCTTTACATCCATCTGCTGATGTAAAGACCTTGCTTTGACATAGCCACTGCTATCACAACTTTCACTGTTGCCATCTTGGCAACTGGGCTGAAAGTTTCCTCATAATCAATGCCATATGTCTGCGCATATCCTTTGGCTACCAATCTAGCCTTGTACCTGCTTATGCTTCCATCACTATTATGTTTTACTTTGTACACCCACTTGCATCCAATGGCTTTCTTGCCTTCAGGCAATTGCACTAAATCCCAAGTCTCATTTCCATATAGTGCATCCATCTCCTCATCCATAGCTTTCTCCCAACACACATTTCCCCAACAACCTCATCAATGCATGTGGGCTCTACAACCTGTACAACTTTTTCCATGTATGCATAGTGATGTGCCACATAACCATCATAGGTAAACCTTTGCACAGGATTCTTCACTCTCCCAGATCTTCGCAGCTTTGCATTCATGGCTTCCATAGCCTTCTTTACACCAGGTGTTCTCATAGCTAGTATCCCAAGATCCTCATCAAGGCTCATCTCTGAGCCACTAGACTTTCCATCAACATGAGAATGCCCTGCAAAAATGTCAGGCATTAAGGGGCTCAACCACTTTCTCTTTGCCTTTATGTGATATACTAATCACATTTGCAAGACTGGTATTATGATGCAGCCTAGACACTCCATGGTCTATCAATTGAACCACTAGATGAGGACTTTCGTGGTCCACTCAAAGACTGTGATTGCTGACTTGCATTATGTGCAACCACATTTCCACTCACATCAGCCCCAACAGCTTCTTTTTCAGCTGCATACCAGCTTCTTTTTCAGCTGCATACCAGCTCCTCATCTCATCAAAAACAACATCCCTGCTTACCCTCAACTCATGTGTAGCAGGGCTATAACACCTATATCCATTTTGCTCAAGGGAATACCCAATAAACACACATTTTTCAGCTTTTGGATCCAGCTTAGTTCTCAGCTCATCTGGCACATGCACATATGCAATGCATCCAAAGACAGATGAGACAAATCAGGTTTTCTGCCAATAAACCTCTCCTCTGGAGTTACATCATGTATGGCTGCAGTTGGAGTCCTGTTCTCATGATGTAAACTATAGAAACAGCCTCAGCCCAATAGCTATGCGACATATTCTTCTCTCTCCCATCAATGCTCACGCAATCTCATCAATGTGCTTGTTTTTCCGCTCAGTAACTCCATTTTGCTGCGGAGTGTATCTGCATGTAAACTGTCTCCAAATACTATTATTCTTCAAAAATTCAGAGAACTCATTGGAGAAGTACTCTCCCCCTCCATCTGACCTTAGGCACTTTACATGTTTCCCTGTTTTCTTTTCAACCATAACTCTGAAATTCTGAAAATGAGTGAACACCTCACCCTTCTCCTTCATGAAGTATACCCACACTTTCCTTGTGTGGTCTCATCAATAAATGTCACATAATACCTGCAGCCTCCCATAGACGGTCTTCGTAGGACCCCATACATCTGAATGCACAACATCTAGTACATTTCTGCTCACATTTTTGTTACGTGGAAATACATGCTTTGTTTGCTTTCCAAATTGGCATGCATCACATATTTTTTGCATGCCTTCAACTTTAAACTTTGGCAGCCCTACCACAATTCCTTTAGTCTTCTGCATATTCTTCATTCTTTGCACATTCACATGTCCAATTCTTTTATGCCAAATGTCTGTGTTTGCAACAATTCGTGAACCATTTGCAAACATCGCAGCACTCACTTTAGGCATGTTTACATTAAATGTAAACATTCTGCTCACTCTATTTCCTTTTGCAAAACCAACCTGCACTTGTCTTTAAAGTCTTCAACATAACAACCATCAGGGTTAAAAACCGAACCTGCAAACCCTGCTCAATCATCTGGCCAACTGAAACTAGATTCTTTGTTATGTTTGGAACATGAAGTACATCTATAACAAGGTACTTCACTTTGCCATCTTGCATAGACAATGGCACATCTCCAACATGGGCAATTGGATGAGCAGTGTCATCCTCTGTTTCCACAAAACCTGGTCTTTCAAGGTTTTTCATCTCCTTGAACCACTCCCCATGACTTGTCATGTGGTTCGAAGCACCTAAATCAACATACCATACATCAACATTATGTGCTGCTTCAACATTTTCAGACATGGCATTAATGACATGCTGCATAACAAACAACCTTTCACTATCCTGATTGTTGTTGCTCGAGGATGCATAGTTGTTTTGTTGCAATTTCCCATTTGCATGTCAGCCTGCTTCTTATAACAATCTGCCTGCACATGTCTAGGCTTACCACAATAAAAGCATCCACATGTATCATTATACTACCTTTGCCAATTTCCAAGACCTCTTTGACTCCCCCTGCCTCTGAATTGGCCTCTTCCACCTACGTGTTGTTGTTGTTAATTCTGGAACTATTGTTGCTGGCCATAATTTTGATTACCTGCTCAGCCACCTACTTGACCGCATCCACGGCCTCCTCTACCTCGTCCTCTTCCTGAACTTGCGTAGAAAGCCTGTTGCTTTGAACTGTTTTTGTTTTGTGAAGACTGTTGGTCTTCACCCAAGCTCTTCTCTTCTATAATCAACATAGATACCAAATCTGTGAAATTGGGAATGTTTTCCCGAGTCTGAATAGACGTCTTGAATGCCTTGTATTGTGGCCCGAGACCATGTAGACAGACTTCCACCTTATCATCATCATCTACTGAAATGCCAATAGATGCAAGGGATTCCACAATACCCTTGATCTTCAATGCATAGTCATTCATAGACATACTATTTTTCTCCACAGTATGAAGTTCATTCTTCAACTGTATCTTTCGTGCCTTTGTATTCGTTTCATAGAGTTTTACCAAGGTATCCCACGCCTCCTTGGGGGACTTGGCATCCTGTATGTGCCCAATCATGGTGTCCTGTGTACTGATAGAGAGCCAATACATAAATTTTATGGCTCCTTGGTTCCAATCCTTGAACTCTTTCACATCTGCAGTAGTCAGATTGATCTCCGGGTATCTCCGGGTATCTCCGGTGCCTCTTCACCTTCTATATAGTCCCAATAACCCTTTCCCATCAGGAAATTTGTCAACCTGAACCTCCAAGCATGGAAGTTGCTCTTATCAAGCTTCTCAGCAACAATCTGGTTTATGCCATCATTTGACATCTTGCGAGACACACAAATTTACGAGAAACAGCACTCTGGTTTGTCCTCCACAAACTATTGTATTTTCTACAGCGGTACTATACTACACTCAAATGTCACAACTAGTGACCTCAATGTGCATACATACACCCAATGATAACGGTTGACCTCCTTGCAGCACACACAATGTCTGCACAACCAATCTCTCTTCCTGCAGTTCTTAAAACAGAGTTCTGCACAGAATCGATGACTTACCCGCAATGCTCGAAATTGCTTGCTTTCCGAAAAACAGAGGTCCTCACGTGCCCGAAACGCGTTTTCGACCCGAAAAATGATGTCCAATAGGACAATATAGCCGGTGCCTCCCATAGAGCTCCTGACAAGGGTGTAGTCTCACCAACACAAATAGGGAAGAGTAAATGAAGCTCTTACCCTCGTACTGCTTCCTGTGCTTCTCTTGCTTGCAGCTTAGCCCTTAGCATGAACCAGGCTCTCATACCATGAAAACATGGAGGGGAGAGGAGAGCTTGAGCTCTTGCAAGCACACACACTCACAAAACCCTAAAAGAGAACACACAAGGTGAGAGGCTGAAAATCTTCTTCCTCTTCACACACACTCAACCACCATATACAAAGATAAGAGTACACACAATATGAAAGGTACTCAGCCAAATACATACTAGGGTTCTCTATAGTGTGAACCCAACTAAATGAGATGGCGCTATAACTATGCCAACAGTCTCTAGAATGGTTGTCACACACAGCCTGTCATCCCACTAGCTGCATATCACCCATGATCTAACCACCCATGCCAGTGGTCTAAGTGTGGGGCCTATTCCCTAGGCGGGTCATCAGTGTCCACCACCTCACTAGATGAGCTCAATATCTCAACACAAAGCACGCATATAGGCGTCATCGAGGTGCAGGTAGTATGAAGTATGTTTTGTATGTTATACTAGATTTTTAATGTCTAATAAACTATCTGTTTTAATTTCAATATAGGAGTGACAAGAGGAGTGTCACAGATTCGCCCGAGCAGCCAGTCCCACTGTCGTTGGTGACACTCTCCTGTATAGGGGATGTGGGCATAGAGTGCTCCATCTATGAGCGGGGACACATAGTGGACTTGGACAAAGACAAGGTTTTCCATCGTCTCAGCTTCGCGACCTCTTGGACCTCTATATGCCTGAGGTCCACACGCTATGGGGGTAAGAGATCTTTGATTATAACATGAGATGGTTGTAAATTGTAAGCTGCCCCATACGCATTGCAAGAGCCTTAAGGCTCTGCTCTAGGGTAGCCCTATGGGCTCGGCGCCCCTTTTCTACATGGAAACCTACATGCACTATAGAATTCTCTAGCATGTAGTTGCAAACCAGATACACAAATCATCAGTGACATTTGAGGGATTGATCGTGGTACAACCTTAGTCTTAAATGCACTTAGAAATATACTTAAGAGATAGAGAATGCTTTCAATGCAAATGAAATGCAACTATATTAGATGAGATGGTTATTACAACTGAGATCTAATAAGATCTATGATGATGATGATGCTGACTTTGAGTGAATGTTGACTTATGAATGTTGAACTGCTGTACTGGTGCACTCCACACCTTCCTAGGGTCTTGGACTGAAGACTGCTAAAATGATGGAGAGCTGCCTGGTATGACATGCAGAAGCTTTGAGCTCGAATCGGTAACTTCAATGCTCAAAATTCAGCAATCTTTCAAGAAAAAAATAACGCACAAAACTGAAGTAGATGTGCAGAAATAGAGAGAGAGAGAGAGAGAGAGAGAGAGGGAGAGAGGGAGAGAGGGAGAGGGAGAGGGAGAGGAGGACACAATATTGGGTCTTGAATGTTGAGATTCAAGCTCATGTCAGCTTGTGCCAGCTGCACCATGTGCTGGCATGTTAGGTAGCAGCATGTGTGAGACATAAATGACCGTATCCAACTGGTCATAGTGTGTGGACATTAGCTAGGGTTAGCTGTGTGTGGACACAACACATAGTGTGTGTTGTGTATTATGGATAATGCTTTATGCATTGTGTGAGAAGGGAGATGGCTTCCCTCTATGGTTAGGGTTTGCAATATACATTAGGGTTTTCTCCTGTGTGTGTGTCTCCTCTCCCTCTACCTGTTTTTCATCATGGTATCAGAGCCTGGTGCTCTCTATTAGGGTTTATGAGTGAGTGAGAGAAGAGGGAGAAGAAGCTGTGAAGAAAAGCTGTGAAGCTTGCCATTGATGATGTGAATCTTGGAGCACACCGATTTCTATCAGATCTAAGAGCTTGGCCTATGGGGTAAGGACTACTAAACACCCTTGAGCGGATTGCAAGTGATTCAAGCACAAACAAGGCAAATTAAGGCTGCCCAAAGCAAAAGAAAATTCTGGTTTTTTGCAAGCTTTCCATTGGAGCTTGGAAGCGATGATGTATTGTGAAAATAAATGCAATCTAGCAAAGAAACATGTATCTGGCAAATGGGAATGTATTGGCAACTCATGTGCAAGCCCTACAATGAATTTGGAGCAAGTATGATGCATTTGAGTGATTGAAAAAATACTATTTTTGAAGCTCTCACAAAACAAAGAAGAGAGGTCAATTTTTTATGAAATTAGAGCTAGTTTTTTACAAAAATCAGACAATTGATGGGTTGTACACATGCCTTGGAGTGTTAGGCAACTATACATGCTCTCAATTGACACTACAAACATCCCAAATTCCCTCAGGAGCAGGCGACGCAGCTAGATATGCAAAAACAGAGCACTTTTTTACATTTTTGCTAAGTGGAGGCCACCACAAATCAAGTGTTGTGTTTGATAAATTCCAAAATTGACTTAGCAATTGTGTGGTACATACACTTGAGAAGGAAGCTACATAATTGGTTGAAGAAATTATGCATTATGGAGCTAGAAATGAGCTAATTAAACAGGCTATCTACTGTGATTAGTGAAACAAAGTGTGATTAATCGGCTAATTACTCTCTCATCTTAAACAATTGGTCTAATTCCTTTTACATGGAGTTAGTGGACATCATTTCTAAGCTAATGAATGCCTGGTCTCCCAATTTGGACAAGCATTGAAGAAATTCTACTACTGGCTTTTATTGGTTTTTCTGGTTTTTCTCAACACAAAGAAGCGGGTTTGACAAAATTGGTATGTATGCACCTTGGTTGGTGTTGATATGAAACATTGAGCTTGTTTAGGTGTCAATGCAAGTTATCCACAATTGATTCAACCACTACATTGCAATTTGAAGCCTTGGAAAGCGTGCCAAAATCAGGTACCTTGGACTACGTATGCCAGTTCATTTTGGATGCAATCAGTTTGATTTTCTACATCAAAAGTGAAGTTTGTTGAGTACTTTGGAGTATCTGGAACACTCATTAGAGTGTGGTTGAGCTAAGGAAGGCTCGTTTATAGATTTGGACGTGTGCGGAAGGTGCATTTGCATATTGAGCAAATATGTCAGACAACCCAGTACAAATTGTGGGTGAAAAGTTGGATAATAGGAAGAACTTCCAGGCATGGAAGTACAGGATCAAAAGCTTTCTGAAGGGAAAAGGTTTTTGGAATCTTATTACAAATGCTGAGCCAGAGCCGGAACTACCTCGACAACCTGCACAGCAAAGCTCACAAGCAATGGTCAGAAAGAGCATACAAAGTTTTGCATTATCTGTCTATATGTATCTCGGATGCTATACTCATACATATACATGATGCTGAGAATCCCAAGGATGCATGGGATACATTGGTAAAGCTGTTTGATACACACACTAGTGCTCGCAAGTCTCAATTGCGAGACAACAGATTCATAACGTGAAATGAAAAGGAAGGAGCATCCATGATTATGTACAAGAGATAAAGAAGTATGCAAATGCATTGGCAACAATCAATGCCCCCATGCCTGATGATGATTTGGTAGACATTACCTTGTGTGGTCTTGGTAAGGACTATAAGTCTTTTGATACATCCATCTCGGTTTGGAGTACAGGTTTACCAGATTTTGATGAGTTGGTTTCACTCTTGCTTGTTGAGGAAATCAAACTCAGTGACTCTTTTCATGATGCATCTACTAGCCATGATGATAATGGCAGGAATCAGGCTTTCTATTCACAAAGGGGATCTAGAGGCAAGGGGAGATTTGCGCCACGTGGCCGTGGTAATGGTCGTGCATGGCAAGACAGGTCACCACAACAGAATTTTCAGCCTACATATGGTGCTAGAGGTGGTCGTGGATATACACCTCAGAGAGGCAGAGGTAATCCTCGTGGTAGAGGACATTGGCAAGGCCAACAAACATCTATGCAAAATGTGGAATGCCATTACTGTGGGAAATTTGGTCATATGGCACGTGATTGTTTCCGTAAACAAAATGATTTAAGAGGGGGTAGAGCACAACATGGTGGACATTATGTACAACATGGTGGAAATTATGCAAGTGGTGGAAATTATGCATCAAGCAGTAATGACGGCAGTGCAAATCACTTGTTTGCCATGAAACATGTTGTGGGAACTATGATGTCGAATGGTGAAAGTGATAACACTTGGTATATGGACTCTGGAGCATCAAATCATATGACTTGTCATGGTGATGGTTTGAGCATTATGAAGCCTATGGATGTGAAAGGCTATGTGGAAACAGGAGATGATACCCAACATGCTATCACACATGTTGGAAGTGTACCATTGGTTATGCACAATGGTGAAACAAAGTCTATGGCAGATGTCTTGTATGTTCCTTCTATTACAAAAAGTTTGGCCTCAGTTGGTCAAATGTTGGAACAGGGATTATAGGTTCGTTTCAACAAGCATGGTTGCTTCATTGAGGATTTCAAAAATGGATGTAGAGTAAAAGCCGAAATGTGGTACAAGACATTGACATGTGGCATAAAAGGATTGGACATGTGAACATACAAAGGTTAAAGAACATGCAGGTAAGACGCATTGTTAGTGGGCTGCCTAGATTCAAGTATGATGGGAATATGCATGTTTGTGATGCCTGTCAGTTTGGAAAGCAGGCAAGGTTGCCGTTTCCTAGAGAAGGCAACATGAGTAGCAGGCCACTTGAAATAGTTCATAGCGATGTATGGGGTCCTGCACAAAATTATGCGATATGTAAAGACCACTGCACATTATGGTCTTCTTTATGAGCATGGTAAAGGCTTGGATATACATGGCTACACAGATGGAGATTGGGCAGGTAGCTTGCATGATAGGAGGTCTACTAGTGGTTATGCCTTTACATTTGGAAGTGCAGTGGTGGTGAGTTGGAGTAGCAAGAAGCAACCTATTGTTGCTTTATCTAGTACAGAGGTTGAATACAGGGGTGCAGCCATTGCTACATGTGGAGTATGGTTAAAGAGTCTCTTGGCTGATTTGGGTGAGCCTATGGATGGCAAGGTTGTCATTCATTGTGACAACATGAGCAGCATACAGTTGGCCAAGAATCCAGTTTTTCATGCACATACCAAACACAGAGGTCCACTATCACTTTGTCAGAGAGAAAGTGTTGAATGGTACAGTGGATTTGCAGTATATGTGAAGACTGAAGAGCAGGTGGCCGACATCTTTACAAAGCCACTTAGCAGGTGGAAGTTTGAGTACTTCCGTACTATGTTGGGAGTACGTGGGATGAGCTTGAGGGGGAGTGTTGAGAGCTTTGATAGCCCAAGCTCGTCTACATCTTCATCTATGGTAGTACATCATGAGCTTGAGAGGGGCTGCTGAGATTTAAGCTCGATGTCAGCTTGTGCCAGCTGCACCATGTGCTGGCATGTTAGGTAGCAGCATGTGTGAGACATAAATGATCGCGTCCAGCTGGTCATAGTGTGTGGACATTAGCTAGGGTTAGCTGTGTGTGGACACAACATAGTGTGTGTGTTGTGTATTATGGATTATGGCTTTATGCATTTTGTGAGAAGGGAGATGGCTTCCCTCTATGGTTAGGATTTGTAATATACATTAGGGTTTGCTCCTGTGTGTGTGTCTCCTCTCTCTCTACCTGTTTTTCATCACTAAATACTCGCGAGAATGAAGCTTTCCCTTGATTGTGTATGGTCTGGCCACCCCAAGCAAGCCGCGGGTGGTTGCTTGACAACGACATGGCTCGTTGTCTGGGCTATCCCATAGCTGGCGGATAGCTTCTCTAGGGTCTGGGGCCGAGTTGCCTGCTGCTCTGCTGGCTATCCATGGGCCATAGGGCTGGTCAACAATCGCTCCTTCCCAAGCCAATGCTGGTGGGCGCAACCTGGGGCCCTCCTGGTCCCTGGGGGTTGGTTCTACACCTCTCCCATGCCCATAACAAGAGGTTCTGCCCTAGGGTAGCCTTATGGGCTGTCCCCTTCTCTACATGCAATGCTACATGCACCTATTGATGTCCAGCACCTGATCGTTCGCAGAACTAGATACACAGATCACCTGACATCATTCCAGGCTACTCGGTAGCCATGCACAAATAGTGTGCTACTGTCCCACACTTTAGCCTGTCAAATCCCTAAGGTCTCTTTGTAGGGCATACCTACAACAAGACTCCAAACTTGCAAAACAAATCCATAAAACCATGAAGGGGGTGCCATGAGCTAAGCTTACTAGCTAGATGTACCAATCAGCCTCTACCCCATGACATCCCATACTGCCATGAGGCTACCCTCATGGGCCTTGAGGCTGCTGTTGGCCTCGATTGCAATGAAGCAGGTGCATGTCTATACGGCACCAGATCTAGTCTCTTGACTGCAAAGCTCTTGCATAGCCTCACAAAACTCTGATTGGCTAACTGACCTTGGCCACCCTTTTATAGGCTCTTGGCCAATCATCGAGTGTCCACACATGGGTGTCTGCCCATCAATCCCACCTTGTGAATCTACCTACCTAGCTCTAAGCTACTCCAAGCCTTGAAACTAGTCTTGTGTGCATGTTGCACATGATGGTAGATACGCTGTGTGCACATGACACAACTGACTGGTTGGGCAAGGCCCTGGCCGTGTTGGTTGCTTGGCCAGGGCCCTTAGGGTTGGCCGACAGCCTACCTAGCCCATGCAAGGCCCTGGCCGTGTTGGTTGCTTGGCCAGGGCCCTGGCCAGGGCCCTTAGGGTTGAGAGCCTACCTAGCCCATGCAAGGGCTGGTGGGCATAGGGTCTTGGGTTGAAGACCACCAAAATGATGGAGAGCTGCCCAGTATGATAGCTTCTCTAGGGACTGGGCCTAGTTGGCTGTCCATGGGCCATAGGGCTGGTCAACAGCTACTTGTTCCTAAGCCAAGGCTAGTGGGCATAGCCCTAGGCCCTCTTGGTCCCTTGGGGTTGGTTCTACACCTTCCCCATGCCCACAACAACAAGAGTACAAGGCTATGCCCCCTAGGGTTGCCTTATGGGTTGGCCCCTTCTCTACATGCACCTACTGATATCCGCGGCACCCGATTGCAGGACCAAATACACAAATCACCTGAAATCATTCTAGGTTGCTAGGTTAGCCATGCACAAACAATGTGGGTCTTCCCCACACTCAGCCTATCCCCAAGGTCTTCTCGTAGGGCATAACCTGCAACAAGACTCTAAACTTGTGCAAAACAAATCCATAAAACCATGAAGGGGTGGAGGCCTACTGACTCACCACCCAACCACGACAGCTATGGGCAAAGCCCATAAGTATTGGTTATCCCCACCAAGCCATGAGCTGAGCTAACTAGCTAGAAGTACTGATCAGCCTATAGCCCATGACGTCCCATACCGCCATGAGGCTACCCTCGTGGGCCTTGAGATTGCTGTTGGCCTCGATTGCAATGAAGTAGGTGCACGTTTGCACTAGATCACGGTTCCTGACTCCTGCAGAGCTCTCGCATATCCTCGCAAGACAAATTTAGGAATTTTGGGAATTATTCGAGTCCCATTTCTTATAGGATTGGTTGGAAACTCGGTATTTTTGTGTAGTTTGAGCTAACATCTATTTGTTGGTGCACTCTTTGTGCCAATAGATTATATCTTGACACAACTATTTGGCGTATTTGTTTGTAGTTGTATAGATACATACGTGACACTAAACTTAATTGAGATTATACAACACCTTTCATATGAAGAAGATAATGTTAAATACTATCTCCACTTTGAGACATTGAAGTAAAAACATGGGGTTTATTTAATTTGCCAAAAGAATTCTAAATATCATTATAAAAAGGAACCTTAAAAATGAGAGATCTCTAAAGGGTGTGGTGTTAGAAACAACAAAACAAAAAGTAAATCTCAATGACAGTAACAATATGCTAAGTTTACGATTGATCCACAGATAAAAACCCATATTAGACACTATATCAAGATTATAAATCATGATATATATGCTCAAATTTGAGGGACATTGAAGTAAAAACATGGGATGATAATGCCAAAGAACACTTGTTACATTCAATGAGATTGTTACATTCAAGTTTACTATTTATTTGAAGACAAAAATCCTTCGTCAAGATAATAATTGAGTACAAATTGTATCTCAAACATAGCGTTTTCTCATGTATTGCTCCAATACATACAAAGTTTCTCTATCATAAGCTACTTCATTTACTAAAGTGTTGCAAGTATACTCCCGTTTGTTCTTTGCATGAATCCAACCAAGTAACCATGCGCTGATTGTTGTCTCCAAAAAACTTTGAAGCTCCTCTATATTTTGATTTCACATCTTTGGAAAAATCAAGTATGTTCCGGGCATATTCCACATTACATTGTAGAGGGTATCATCAAAAATTAGTGTGTTATTTCCATCCAGGTCATGAAAAATTCTCCATGCTACATCTAAGTTTTTGTGGTATACAAATCGATATCCAATAAGAAGATCCGTCTTTTAACATGCTGCATGCCCTGCTACGACCTTAAACTTTTGATGGTGCCGAGGAAAGCACAACTCAAGAATGCGTCGAGTCCTTTGTAGTCTATTAGTACTCCAGATCCATACCTCAAACCATTGCATACAAAAATCAAGGAAAGTGAATGCATCTTTGCGAATCAAATGCCAAACACTTGTATTCTCTTCCACAAGATGCATATGTTTGGCCCAGTCTGGACATACATCACCATGTTGCATCTCAATGGTCTTAAGTAAAACACCATTGAGTTCAAGTATCAATACTCTTCTTTGTTTCCTTATTGTATCTGGGGGTGGTGGAACTCTTTTGCCTCTAGGTACATAAGTCACCAATGATTGGTGCCACCTCAATAGTAAGTTTTTTGTACACTTGAAATCAAAGCTATATGCTTCGACATATCCTGTTGAAAACAAAATGTTTGGTTAATGTACATTCAAAATTTTGAATAAATATATTATGTGCCAACAACATAAATTCATCCATGATATGGATGGTCTTAAACCTTCATAGACAAATGCTCCAATACCTCATTAGTTCAACCAAAAAAATAAAAGAGCGAGTATATTGTCAATGCTAAATTTGATCAAATTTATTGAATATGATGTATAAAAGATTTTCACTATTGAGATAATTGAGTCTATCCAAATTAAATTATTATGATATTCATAGCCTTACACCTTGACAAGGCAATATATTCAATAAAAAACAAACACATCTTTATTGCAATTGAATTGCAAATATTGACAAAAGAGATAATCAAATGACAGTAAGTTTGAAGGCATTTGATTTCTTGATACAATAGTGTAAAGATTTGGCTCGTACAATCCAAAAATTAAACCCATCTAAGTACATTGTTTTGGCCAAAGCTTAAGTCTATCTTATGGGCTTTTAGGTACAAAATGGCTCCAAACATTCTGCACCCAACAAGTCTTGATATTTGTACAGATCTCATACTTCAAACTACACGTTTAGACCTCAGAAATGGTTTCCTTCGACCTGCACAGCAATAACTAGTTTGGGTTAGGTTGGAATCTGATTATACTGTCACTCAATGTTTAATGAAACCAGACATTATCCTACCCATAAGCTCAAGTAAGCCTTTTGTAGCCTTGATATGTATGCTTTTGCTGCAACTCCACTTATGAGATGACCACGATCATATCCCAAGCGAGTAGCATAAGCAATAGCGTGTTGATCACTCAAAATCCTTCTTTTTTGTAACACACTTTTAACAAGCTTAGCTGGTCTTTGGATAGTAATGGTACTCCAGCTTTGGATGCCAACATTGCTAGATCCTTGCTTATAGATTCTACTTCTCTTTTTTCCCCTCTTGATTGGACATACTTTAGCTTATCACCATATAATGGTAAGTGTGAAGATGCAGAAGATGAGTTTTCCACTTCTTCTCGCAAAAATAGGGAGGTGAATTGGAGCCATTCTTCCAGTACATCTTGAAAATCGATAAATAAATTATGGCCATGTGTGATAGGAGATTGACCTAGCTGATTAAGCAAAATAATAGACCTAATGTCATTTGTATTATTTAGATTTAAAAGGTAGGGTAGAAGGTCATTGCGCAGTACGTAGTCGTGCCCTCCTTGAAAACTTTCAGGGAAGAGACAGTTGTCTTTTGGATTAACACATCCCTTGAAAGGGCTATCATCAATAAGCAATGTATTCTTCTTATTTGCAAATATCTTGGAACTGATTCCAAACCTTGAGTAAAGGTTTAAACATAGCCTTAACAGTAGGCTTATCTGGCCTATACACTTTTCGAAGATTATGGATATAACATTCTTCTTGTCCCCACACCATAAAGAAATGATCTTATGTGCATACTGTTCAAGAGTGTTTACATAGGCACAAACATTCTTGTGTAGCATGGTGGACCAAATACCAACATGAAAGTACTGGCAAATCTCATCCAAAAATTCAAAACACCCGGGGGCGAATAACAACTGTGGTGCGACCAATATCAATTCGAATAAAATTTGTTTGTGGATGCCTCTTCTCTTCCTTGTTGAGTAAAACTCCATTAAGATCAAGTATAAGTGCATGTTTCTTTATGGTGATTGCACGAGGAATATTTTCTGCATACAATACAGAAGAATGATAACACTTTAATGTGTTTACATACTTAACAATATTAAAACAAGTGATCCTATATTATCAATGAGAGGTAATTACAACAAAACATCCACAAGTTTACTTTCGTTTCATGCTCCCATATTCATCTATGATGATGGCTCCTAGACGTGATTGCATTTCCCTATTGATTTGGTGAAGATTGAAATACTAATCTATCTCCATCTCTCTCAAAAGAATATAAACTTCCTAGAGGCCTACTCTTTTGTGTATCAGAACGTAGCTCCTCAACACATTGCTCTATTTCTTCCGTACTTAACTTGTGATTGTTAGAAGCAGCTATACCTGCAAAAACAACTCTCGCTAAGAAACATACTTTTTAACACACAAAATTGCTGAATAAATCATCTTAAATAACATCCTATTGAAAAAGATATACCTTTAGTTTTCTTGGCACCCTCTGCGACCACAGAGTCCTTGATTTCAACTATTCTCTCTTTATTCGTAGCATATGTAGCCTCATCAATTTCTTCAACACCCTCCACAGAGTCCTTGATTTCAACTATTTTCCCTTTATTTGTAGCATATGTAGCCTCATCCATTTGTTCAACAATCTCTTCTTGTCTCCTTGGTTGCAGAAGTCTCTTGAAGCTCTTCATTGACTTTATCTTTATTCTCACTAACCTCAACATTAACTTGCAAATTAGGAATGTCCTTAGTCTCTTTAGTTCTATCACTTGAAGGCCTTGAAGATGTTTGCAAAGCTGAATCATTGATGTGATCTACCTCCACCATGTTGTCTTCATTATTTCTAGCATTTAAATCATGAGAGTTGATCTCTCTAGTAGGGCTTTCATGATGATGTTCTAGTTGAGCAATGTTATCTTCGTCTTTCCCTTCTTTGTATATATCTGTAAGATTAAAATAAAATGCTATTACTTTTAGGATTTAAATAATACAACAAGGCTAATACAATACTAGTCATTTTTATATCTACACATATACTTTGTATCCAAACTTAGATTACTAAACTTCGACTGATGTACCATAATGAATTAGGAACCATAACATAAGAGTCAAACTTGAGTTTGAGCCTCACTTACAAGGACAACGTAAAGATCGCTCAACTTGAGATTGTGCCTTGTGTTGGAAGACATCCCCAAGGTTGGACATAAGTGGAGGTACGGTTGAAACTTAAGTTTGAGACTCACCGCTACACTAGGATATGGAGTAAGTGTAATTTCTTAATAGTAAGTGTGCGTCATCATTTGTATTAGGCTCAAACTTAATTTTGAGCCTCACTGCTACACTAGGATATGGAGTAATTTCTTAATAGTAAGTGTGCATCATCATTTGTACTAGACGTTGGCATGAAATAAAGGATAAATAGAATAGAAATATTCACTTTAATAGAAAAATGTTAAAAGTGAATCCAAAAAAGCCAATGTATTAATCAAAAGACAAATAATTATTTCAACAAATCCACACTTTGAACAAAACCTTTGCTAATATTAGTTGTTGATAAGCTCCTTTCAATGATTCGTTGTACATTCATAATAAGCACTATCAATGCACTTTTCTACCTTTCTTTGGTTGAGAGCTTGATGGGCTATGAGCATGGAAAGCCTTGTTGACATCTGTATCCCCAATCTTCTCAACGGCCATAGCAACCCCAACATTTGTAGCTTCCATGGCTTTTGCAGAATCCAATATATCATCACCATTCCCACCTTCATCATCATTTTCATGCCTTCCAATATCTTCAAAATTGTCTTCGGCATCCTCATTGAATAGAGCATCATTCCCTTGGTCCTCTTCATTCCTTTGCCCTGCATCTTCAAAGTCTATAGCATCCCCAACTTCTTTATCATCATCTATGTCATTTTTGTTGTCAATATCATCACCTTCCTCTTCGTCCTCTGTACTTGGTGGGTCATCAATGTGAAGATTTTGAAGGTTCTCTTTTTTTGCATCATCTAGTGTTTGCTTTTTTGTGCCGCCACTTGCACCACACCACTCTTGCAAGGACGGGTGACCATCTAAAAGAGCAGAGCACTTTGATTCTAATGCCATCGCTTCCAAATCATCTTTGCATAAAGCAATACATCGTCTCTTCTTTAGCAAGCTCTCCTCTAGCACAACTCCACCACAATATATCTCTACAACATAGCTCTGTTCAGGACAAAACCCTGTGATGAGACCATCAATAAAGCCTTTGTCGATGAATTCTCTATTTTGGCCACTAGATCTTGAGATGAATACCTTTTTTGTGAGAACCTTATCAATGGCCTCAAACTTGTCAACCTTGCTGATGAAAAGAATAACAGTTGCAATCTCAACTGTTCCAGATGTCCAGGCATCATCTTTTTGTGTGTGGATCACACCAAATTCATAGTGCACCTTTGTTGACTGGCTAGAAATATAAGCATTCCAATGGTGATGAAATCAACAAAACACACAAGAATATATTCATATTGTGAGTTTAGTGTGTTCAAAGCAAGTGCCAACTTGGAGAAAAATTCTGACGAGAGCTGCTCCTTTGTACCATGTAGGTCCATGATTGCCAGCTGAAATGGTACATGCTCTTCACTACAGAAGGCTATAATCTTTGTCATATCAAAACCCACCCCCCTAATTTTCCAAGGAATAGACTCTTGTTGAGATACAATACCCATAGATGCTCTATATAGGTGATTCAGTAAAGTTACTACACTTTTTGAAAGTGAAGGATTTTTTTTTGAAGGATTGAGAGCATCCCTAAACAAAGAACTGGCTGTAGCTCCTCAATTGATTATACTCATACTCCCCTAGCTTATATGTCTCACACACCTGTTCCCAAGTCATCTTTTCCCTTGTCAGATCAAAATAGAAGGCGGTTATTGCATCTTTGAGCTCGATCTGTTTTTAGCTTCCAAGCCATCTCCTCCATATCCATTCTTTGATGGGTTTGCTTTCCCTTTTTAAGCAATATTCTCTTGTCAAGAAGTGATGTTTGAATGTCCAAAACTTCACTCTTCTGAAGGCCTAAAATGCACCTAAACAACGTTGGGCCTAGTTGGACTGTTCCTGGTGCCTGCTGAATTTGCCCACTCTTCAAAGTTGGAAGTCTGGGATTTTGATCAAGACCTTTAGTTTGAGTTTCGCCCTTTGTATTTGGTAGCAAGCCTTTTGCATAAAGCCTCATGATCTTAACCCAGTTCTGCCATACATCATCATCACATAGAAGCAAGTGTAAATCATTTTTGACAAAGTTCTTATGTAATGTGTGCTCCGTGGTCTCCACAAAGGCCTGCAAAGTTGCAAAGTAAGAAGTTAGCCCCCTCACTATAGATATCACAAAATATTAGGAGGAATTATGCATCTATGGGTTTTCAATCATTTGGAGCTTATGCTCAAACTTGAGTTTGAGCCTCACTTGCAGTGCTAAACTAGTATATAATCGTGATGCTCGATCTTAGGTTTGAGCATCACCTCCGTATGCAAATCTAGCACTTGCAAGTGAGGCTCCAATTTAAGTTCGAGCCATAATTAGATATGCAAGTGCAACACCATCATAGAGAGGTGAGGCTTGAAGTTCAATTTCAAACCAAACTATTAAGTTTATGTAGTTTGAGAAGAAGCCTTACATGCATCTTTCTTATGCTACTGCTATACTTAAAACTATAGATCTATGAAGAAGTAAAGAAGAAGTAATGTAGGTCTATGATTTACCAAGATATAGCAAAGAATCAAAAGAGTACCTTCCAAGACTCATCCATCTTGGGTTGATTGACACCAGGCAAAGGTTTACTAGGACGACCGTTTGCATGCCATTGTGCTCGAGCTTGTAGAAGTTGATTCGAGGAATGGCTCCTTTTGCATTGACTTTGCAACAGATAAATTTGCATCCTTGGAAATGTCACGAGAAATCTTGGGCGGGCAATTTACAATTATCTTACATCTCCTGAACTTGAATTGCTGACGCAGTGGAGGGGTCACTTTAGCCATATTTAGAGCTTGCAAGCTTTTTGCAGCACTAATGGAGTGTTGACCAGAGATAATCCAATATTCAACTTTATGAATATCTTCTTTTGCGAGTTTATCAAGGGGTTGTTTTGTAGCACGATTACAGGGCATCAAAATTGCAAGTATCTCCTCTTGCTTTGGGTCCTCAATAAAGTCTTGGGTCAAAATACGAACCCAATCCTTATTTAACCTTCTATACACATAGTTTGAAGGAGCAGGATAACATTTCATCACATCAATGCTGAAGACCTCATTTAGACCAAAGGGATAATATCCCTTCTTTATTTCTAATGAGATAATTGCTTTGCTGCCCTTGTCTAGAGTCTCAACCTCCATTAGCTCGTCCTCGGACGCATCTATCTCCTTTGAACCACTTGCTGGTTTTGTCCTTTGCTTCTTTAAAGAGATTTCCTGAACCTTTGTAGAGTGCTTTGCCTTTCTCTTCTTTGCAAGTGCTTGCTCCTCTTCTTGCACCTGAGAGCCTGCCATGTCTTCAGCTGCTATTGTGCTTACATCAAGGACTTTTATTTTGTCACCCTCCTTTTTATGTTTTGAAGAAGTTGCACCAGCATTTGTAGATGCTTCAAGTGCACTCTTCACTATGGCCCTGCCTTTTTTCTCCACAATTTTCCTAACTTGAGTGGTGGTTGTCTCCTTTTTAGGTATGGACTTTTTTCGTGAATCCAAAGCCTTCTTTGCATGCCTCACTGCTTTCACCAGGTCCTCCACATTATCCACCCCTGAGTCTTCTTGATTGGAAAAGTCAATGATCTTCAATCCTAACTTTACAATACAATTGTCCTTTCCTAGTTTACTGCCAGTCATGTCTGCTGGGTGAAAAGTTTCCAATGATAAGCAAAACTTATTTGCTTTTGTAGTTTCTCCTTTTGGCAATACAGTGCATGTGAAGCATGGATTTGCTCTTGCATCCACATCATCCTTAGCGCCTACCACAATCCCCATATCTCCATATGATGTATCACCTTGAGACAAAAACAAATGGAGGACTCCTTTGAAGTTTGCGCTAGCATCGTAGCTATCCACACAAACCATTTTACTCCTTCTTTGTTACTCAATTCGAAGGTTTTATCCACCTTAATTCTAGGAGTGACACTTTTAGCTTGAGTTGTTGTTTCGAGAGCATCCAGAGTAAAGATTGGTGCACCATGTGGTTGCGAGGTAGCGGGCGCTCTGCCAGCTTCCATTCCTGTGAAGCAAAAAAAAAAGTTTCAAAACCTTAGAAAAAAATGGATTTAAATGCTACATATCAAATCAAAACCTATCAAACTTAAAAAACTTAATGCATGCTACAAAAAGTTATCTTGAATAGCAAGAGCCTCACTTGCATTTACTTAATCTATACAGAAGCTCGACTTGGAGCCTAGATCCAAGTTGTGCACTCATATGCTAGGGGTACACTAGCATAGAGAGACAAGGCTCAAACTCAAGTTTGAGCCTTAAGGCGAAGTTCCATGTATGGGAGACTTGAACTTAAGTTGGAGTCTTAAGAGGCCAGAGTACAGTAGCATGGAGAACAAAGGCTCAATCTGAAGTTTGAGCCTTAAGGCCAGTAGTGTACACTAGCATCGAGAGCCAAGGCTTCAACTCTAGTTCGAGCCTTAAAGCCGGTGTACACTAGCATGGAGAACAAAGGCTCCAACTCAAGTTCAAGCCTTAAGGCCGAGGTGCACTAGCATGGAGAGCAAAGTCTCAAACTTAAGTTCAAGCCTTAAGGGGCCGGGGTGCATTAGCATGGAGAGCAAAGGCTCAATCTGAAGTTCGAGCCTTAGGGACCAGGATGCACTAGCATGGAGAGCAAAGGCTCAAACTGGAGTTTGAGCCTTAAGGGACCGGGATGCACTAGCATGGAGAGCAAAGGCTCAATCTGAAGTTCGAGCCTTAAGGAGCCGCGGTGCACTAGCATGGAGATCAAAGGCTCAATCTGAAGTTCGAGCCTTAAGGGACCGGGATGCACTAGCATGGAGAGCAAAGGCTCAAACTGGAGTTCGAGCCTTAAGGGACCGGGATGCACTAGCATGGAGAGAAAAGGCTCAATCTGAAGTTCGAGCCTTAAGGGGCCGGGGTGCACTAGCATGGAGAGCAAAGGCTCAAACTCAAGTTCGAGCCTTAAAGCCAGAGTACACTAGCATGGAGAACAAAGGCTCAATCTGAAGTTCGAGCTTTAAGGGGCCGGGGTGCACTAGCATGGAGAGCAAAGGCTCAATTTGAAGTTCGAGCCTTAAGGCCCGTGTACACTAGCATCAAGAGCCAAGGCTCAATTTGAAGTTCGAGCCTTAAGGCCTGTGTACACTAGCATCAAGAGCCAAGGCTCCAACTCAAGTTCGAGCCTTAAGGCTGGCGAGAGCCAAGGCTCCAACTCAAGTTCGAGCCTTAAGGCTGGGGAGAGCCAAGGCTCCAACTCAAGTTCGAGCCTTAAGGCCGGTGTACACTAGCATCGAGAGCCAAGGCTCCAACTCAAGTTCGAGCCTTAAGGCTGGCGAGAGCCAAGGCTCCAACTCAAGTTCGAGCCTTAAGGCCGGTGTACACTAGCATCGAGAGCCAAGGCTCCAACTCAAGTCCAACTCAAGTTCGAGCCTTAAGGCTGGGGAGAGCCAAGGCTCCAACTCAAGTTCGAGCCTTAAGGCCGGTGTACACTAGCATTGAGAGCCAAGGCTCCAACTCAAGTTCGAGCCTTAAGGCTGGCGAGAGCCAAGGCTCCAACTCAAGTTCGAGCCTTAAGGCCGGTGTACACTAGCATCGAGAGCCAAGGCTCCAACTCAAGTTCGAGCCTTAAGGCCGGTGTACACTAGCATCGAGAGCCAAGGCTCCAACTCAAGTTCGAGCCTTAAGGCCGGTGTACACTAGAATCGAGAGCCAAGGCTCCAACTCAAGTTCGAGCCTTAAGGCTGGCGAGAGCCAAGGCTCCAACTCAAGTTCGAGCCTTAAGGCCGGTGTACACTAGCATCGAGAGCCAAGGCTCCAACTCAAGTTTGAGCCTTAAGGCTGGGGAGAGCCAAGGCTCCAACTCAAGTTCGAGCCTTAAGGCCGGTGTACACTAGCATCGAGAGCCAAGGCTCCAACT